>NC_083104.1:74137630-74823204 GCF_949774975.1 Lagenorhynchus albirostris
CCCATAGTGCTTTGCACATTTTCTTCATAACATGTCTCACAATTATACAAGTATGTGCCATATCTCCTCCCCAACATGTTAAGGCTTCTAAACGGGACTGCGTCGTACAGCTTATATATACCTTTGGTGAAGTAGTGTTTCTTACAACTGATAATGTTCTAGAATCAAAGAAATACAGCATTTGTCTGTGTTTGTTAATATCTATTTCCTTCACTTGGCTGTAGCTTCATCTGGGCAGGGGTTGTGTTCCCTTAGTTCTCCATCTTATGCCCCCAGCTGCCAGGACTGTGTCTGGCACACACAGAAGGTATCGTGGAAGGATACTTGTGGAAGAAATGGGTTGAATGAAAGAAGGAGGGAGGGTTGGCTATGGACCCTGCAAAAGTGACCACTGCAGTATGCTGTTTTCTCCAAGTTTGTCTCCCAGACTTTGTACTCACAGGCCCTGAACTCAAGCCACATTTATCTGCCCCACGCCCAGCCCCTCTTGATTTTGCCTTTCCAGTTCCAACACATATATGAAAATTGAACATGATTTGCAGATTCTCTAAGAAGACTTCTCCTTTGCTCTAATCCCTGGGTCAGAACCCAATGAGATATAATTTTGAAGCAGATGCGACGGGACAGGCCAGTGGATTAGAGGTAAGGAGGGGTAGGATTCATTTCCTGAAATGGTGAATCCTCAAGAATTTAAATTTGGGCTGGATAAACTATGACTATAGTAGTCTGAGGTTCAGAAAAGAAGTCAGATGCTAGAGATGTACATTGTAGAGTCATCAGTGTACAGATGGCATTTAGAGCCATAGGGACAGATGAGAAAGTCTAGGAAAGAAGGATAGAGAGAAATGAGAAGAGGGCCCAGGGGAAAATCCTGACATTGAGAGGTAAGTAGGAGGAGTAGAACCAGAGAAGGGACATGGGAACGAACGGCCAGAGAGGTAGGAGGAAAACCTGGGGAGGGTGGGTTTCATGGAATCTAGGAGGGAGCAATGTTTCAAGATGTAGGGACCAGTTCCCTGTATCAAATATCGCTGCCAAGGTGATGAAGATGAACCAAAAAAAGTATCTATGGAACCTGACTCCATGAGGGTTGTTGGTCACTGTTAAGAGATGTTTGAGTGGGAGGGGAGTGTAAGTTATACTTGTAAGCATTTTGTTTTTAAAGAATAGCAAAGATTCTGGGGCCAAGAGAGGCACCTTTTTATAGATGGGAGATAGTAGAGCCTGTTTGCTTGATGATGGGAATGGTCTAGAAGAGGTAGAGGCATAAATGAAGCAGGAGAGTAGGACCTGTGTCTAATCCTCCCTGAAAACCAGCGTTTTTTAAATTTAAATTTAAATTTTATTTATTTATTTATTTTTGGCTGCATTGGGTCTTCATTGCTGCGTGAGGGCTTTTCTCTAGTTGCGGCAAGTGGGGGCCACTCTTTGTTGCCGTGCGCGGGCTTCTCGTTGTGGTGGCTTCTCTTGTTGAGGAGCACAGGCTCTAGGCGTGTGAGCTTCAGTAGTTGTGGCACGCAGACTCAGTAGTTGTAGCTCATGGGCTCTAGAGCGCAGGCTCTGTAGTTGTGGTGCATGGGCTTAGTTGTTCCGCAGCATGTGGGATCTTCCCGGACCAGGGCTCGAAGTCGTGTCCCCTGCATTGACAGGCAGATTCTTAACCACTGCACCACCAGGGAAGCCCAAGTGTTTTTAATATCTATTTGCAGAGTGACAATCCCCATGGTCACTGTCCACTCCTCTTTCATCTTGAAATCAGCTTGGAGGGCATACATTGGTTCCTTTAGGTCAAATAAAGGTCTTCTTGGGGTTACTCCTTGCCTGGACTTCTGTGTGACCTCTGCAGACAAGTGACTGTCAGAGTTACCCAGAACTGAGCAGGGACGTTTTGGTCTCATGAAACTTCCTCCACCGAGCTCAGAAACTGCAACTTTCCCTTTGAACACAATATGAGTGCTACTGTGGACCTCAGAGGTTAATCCATTACAATGAAGCAATTAAATTTAGGGACCGTTTGGAAGATAAAAAGCAGCGAGTAATAACCAGTTCAGAAAACTCAGCCATGATGGATTTCTATAATTTCCTCTGGCTTCACGGAGCCAAGTCTGGTGACCCAAGGCAGGATGGTGTGACTGCCCGGTGGTGTCAGAAATACGAGGGGGAGATGATTTTTATTAAGTAAGTTACTTCTGAAACATTGGCCTCTCTTGCTTCCTCTTTCTCTCTCCAGAAGGTTGTTTGCCAGCTGGTAATGCATTTAACCCTTAAGCATAGTCAACCTTGTGTTAGCCAGTGGAATCGTTTTACAAAGGGAAGTGATCTAAACTGCTTTTTCTCCTAGCTAGGATTCTCGGTTTTGAATTTGGACTGCTTCCCCTCTGTTGTTAAAGTGGTTTAATTGCTTTGCTTGCCTACGCACCTCTGGCAGATTTTGTATAGATTATTGAAAAATAAATGCTTAGCTTGTCCTATTCTTCACTAAAGCACTTTACCCGTGAGAAAGAAGAGTAAAATGCTCTCACAAGGCTGGAGCTGGGAAGAAAACCCTCAGACCTTAATTTATTCTTCTTTGGCTCTGTTCTCTGCACCTCTTTCTAGCTCACAAATCATGTAACCATCCTGAATTGTTCATCTCATAGACATTCCTGGGCACCCACTCTGCCTGTGGCACTGTGCTTGGTACCAGGGAGCATATAAATGTGTAACCACGTGGCCCCTGCCCTCTGGGAACAGGTCCCTGCTCTGTTTCAGTGGGGAGTCCAATGAGGTTGCTGACACAGTCATTTTAGAAGATTGTTTTCTCTGTGCCAAATTGCCCTGTCTCATTAATGACAGGCTCAATTTCCATCAGGTTCTTTGATGGGTCTTGCAAGGCGTCCAAGAGGGAGCTTCCTTCCAGCCCAGAATTGTAATTCCCTGCAGATACGCATTGGCATCCGCCACTCAGGAACATAATGAAGTTAATTTTAAGGAAAAGCAAACACAAATATAACGGTGATCAGGAGAACAGCCACGACTGTCTGAGCCATTTCTTCAATGGAGGAATTAGCTCATTAAGTAATCTGCACTTCTCCCCTTTTCCCCGAAGGATTTAAGGGGATGATTGTCCAGTTCAGAGGGCTGTGGTTTCAGATTTGCAATCAGGAGACTGAGTTGAGTCTCAGCTCTGATTATTTGTGCTCTGCCCCTTCTCAGCCTAGAGGACCCAGGTGTCATTAAACTCTCCGTCCTACCTACTTCATGGGGCTGGTGGGAGAATAAAGACATAATAACATGCATAAAGGACTTAGTTAAGAAATAAAGCATGACGTACATATTAGCTATTATTTCAGAAACCAAAGTTAAGAAGAGATACAAATCTTAATTTGGGGAGAATTTTCTTTTTTTTTTAATTGAAGTATAGTTGATGTACAATATTATATGTTACAAATGTACAGTATAGTGATTCACAATTTTTAAAGATTATACTCCATTTATAGTTATTGTAAAATATTGGCTACATTCCCTGTGTTGGACAATATATCTTTGTAGCCTATTTTATATGATAGTTTGTATCTCTTAATCCTCCACCCCATCTTGCCCCTCCCCCCTACCCTCTCCCCACTGGTAAGCACTAATTTGTTCTCTATATCTGTGAGTCTGTTTCTTTTTTGTTATATTCACTAGCTTGTTGTATTTTCTAGGTTCTGCATATAAGTGATGTCATACAGTATCTGTCTTCCTCTGTCTGACTTATTTCACTTAATTGGAGGAATTTTTCCATAGAGCTAATTGGCAGATCATTTCTTTTTTTCTCATTTCCTTTTTCTTTGCATCTCAGAGAATTAGCAACCAGATAGGAAGGAAATGTCATTATTAGAATATAAGCTGTCTGGGTGGAGATGAGGTTCCAGCCCAGACATTTTCAGTGGTGTGGTTTCCAGAACTCTGATTTGCATACCTGCAACTGTCTGGCCCAGTGATGACAAAAATACACCCAAGTGATAATATATTAAGCTTTGGTTGTCCAGGGTGTCTTCAGTTCTTACCTTGAAGTTCATTCCTTTGGGTGGAGGCATTGACTCCAAACAGATGGTTCTGAAGAGTGCTCAGCCCAAATGTCTCTAGAGAGTCTGTACATCAGAGGACCAAGTGTGGCCTCTGCCAGTACCAGCTGCTTTGTCCTCCGGAGAGGCATTGCCTGCATCTGACAGGACCTGCAAGTGGTTCGTTAAGCTGCTCATTAAGATGGATTTGTGAAATCCATCTTAGAAATTTCTTATTTGAAATTTAAACATGTATGTGTGCCTACATACACATATAGACATCCATATATGTATTTTTTCTTTTTTTTTAAATCTCTAATCTTTTCTTTTTTGTTTGTTTGTCCACCAGTTGTTGGTGTTGACCAACTGTTTGCTCACCAATTGGTTGCTCACCAGTGTTCTTTAAAATAGTGTTTCTCAAAGAGTGGACATTAAAGGTCCACCTTTAGGGGAATGACTTGGTGTGTTTATTGAGACTGCAGACCCCCAACTTTGAGACCCATCGAATAAGACTATCTGAAGGTGGAGCCCTGGAAGCTGCGTCCTTAACAAGCTTTCCAGGAGGACATCAAGCACACTCAAGTTTGAGAACTCTAAATACTGTCCACAGGATTTGGTAGTTTCTATTGCTGTTTCTTTCAGGTTCAAAGTTCCTGGGTTAGCACTCTTGATTTCATTTCAAACAGCTGGGTCAATTCTTATTAACTCTACATCCATCTTGAGCTTTGGTAGACCCTTAACCAGTTTTGCTTTTATTCTTCTTGGCCTGAAGATCATTCTTCTTTCCAGACAGAACAAAAGCAAAGCAGGGGTTTGAGCACTCTACTTTCAGTATATCATCCTTCAAATATACAGCATGGACATCAGCTCCTAGGCTTCTCTCTGACTGTTCAGTTAGTCTGTGCTGGCCACACAAAAAAATCTCTTCTGACTCTTGCATTGTCACTAACCTCACTCATCGTAGACCAGGGTGACCAACCATTCTGATTTATTTAGAACTCTCCCAGTTTTAGCACTGAACACTCCATGTCCTGGGAATCCCTTCAGTCCTACACAAACCAGAACAGCTGGTCACTCTGTCAGGACTATGACCTCCTTGATACTCTTCTTCTGTATGTATATTCACATGATATTCATGTTTGATTTACCATTTATCTTTTGTCTCTACTTCTAAAATACAATTCTGAGTTGTGTAAGAATACTGATTTATTTCAATTGCATTACCTTTTTTTTTTTTTTAAAATCAGGTGGAGACATCACTTGACTGCTATTGAATAAAGGGATACTTGGGACTTTCCATGTGACCATCCTGTGTGAGGCGTTAGAGCTGCTCATGGAATTGGCTTGCTACTTAGGTTCTTTTCCTATTTGCAGATGAATTCTAAACCATACAGATCCTTCATTTGACTAAGAGAGTGACACAAAGGATCTGAGACACCAAGAGGGTGACCCTAGATAAGGAAAGCAAGCCAGCTGATCTGGCGCTCAGTACAGAAAGGCAGGAGGCTAAAGCACAGCCAATTCCTGGAGCTTAACAAGCCACCAAATGCTCACAAGGATGCCCAAATATCCCCAAGCTGATCCCATGCCTTCTGCTAATATCCTGCTTCTTGCACCTCTTGCTTCCACCCTCTGACGTGGGTGGTTCTAATATCATTTGGGGAAGGAGCAGAAACCACAAGAAGGCTGTGTTGTATTGAGTTAAGACAGGGGATTTCTTGAGATCTATATTAGTCTTAGTCAGAATGCACACATTTGCAACAGACTTTATACTCTCTCCTCTGTGATTCTTTGTCTTTAAATGGATACTAAATTTCTTAAAAATGACTTCAAGCTAGGCCAACTTTTAATTTTCTTTAAAGTTACATCAGGTCCTCTACTATTTAAAAGGGATATAGGAATCAGTACCAGGGGCTAAAATTAAATAAATCCCCCAAATTAACCATTCAATCTACTTGAGGCATTTTCCTCTTTCCTTTCACTTGAGATCAAAAGATGGTTTTCCATCACAGCGATAACTGCTTCCCCACTCCTTTTTAAGATCTTCCCAACATTTTCTCTTGGCACTCTGCTCTTGGCACCTCCCATTATCTGCATCTGGGTGGCACCGTCCGTGCCCTCCAGTAGAACACAGTCTTCTCTGACCACAACACATCCTCCCTCCTGTCCTGATCCCCTCGCTCACTTGTTTTCTGGAAACCTCTCCATAGCAGATCTGTGAATTTTAACATAACTGTCTATCTCCTTGACTTGTGTTACTCTGCCCCCTTTTTCCAAAAATGTCCTCTTCTTTGGAATTCTAGTTTTAAGATCCATCCCACTAGGTTGTAGACCCATCTCATTAAGACATGGGGATGCCTGGGAGAATATAGTCCATGAGATCATCTGAACTTCTCTTCGTTTATGCATCAAATCAAAGGCTATCTTGGTTTGCAGGTAAGGTCTCCTCTCTCTCTTCCAGATACAAGGATACCTTTAAACTCCACCTGGAAATGCTTAAGAAAACCTTAAGCACCCTAAAATCCCTCCACCATGATTGGAATAAATCCTTGGATTAATTTATCACGGTGGAACCAAAGAAAGAAAGGTGCTGCCTTTCAAAGTTATAGTGTTGCCACCTCCTAGAAGGAAGGCAGACCTTATACTAAGTGGGGAGCTGCTCTTTTTTTAAGAAGACACTTTAATGAGCCTTTGATTATACATCCTGTTCTATTTATATGGATGTCTTTGAGTCAAAAAGAGACCTAAAATGGTTTTGCATGATTTTTGTGAAAATATCGGTGTCCTCTGGGTTAGCCCAAGGGCTCACCATTGGGGGAAGGGAGGTAATAGCAGGCAGAGGCTTGGGCAAGAAAGATGATGAGAAAGGAGCCCTGATTTGTAACGGATCTGGAGTCACCATCTTGGATAGTGGACATCCAAGCCCTCATGAAGGGCTAAGACAGCCAACTTTATTAACATTCATATCAGATATCCAATTTTAAGTTGTTTCCTGTCCTCTGTTGTAATCCTTCAAAGTCTGTTCCACACAAGATTGTTGGGTTTGCCTTGGGGAATAAAAGGAGGCTGATCTGCCCTTGGGGGCAGTGTTACGGGTGAGAGGAGCATGGGCTGAAATCAGAGATGACTGGGGGGAAACCAGGAACAAGGGTTTAGGGCTGGCAGGTAGAGGCAAGCTCCAAAAGATTGTAAATACCGTCGAAATCCTGAGAAATACTGGAGAGGCACTGGATTCCCCATAGTTATGGAAGGTAAAGACTTGAATTATTTTATCTGACTATTAGACAGAAGATAACACCCAAAGCTTGTAGACCTGGGGTCACTTGGGTTATATTATTTACAAGAATCCTTCTTTTTGAACAGCAGACAAGCTAAAACCTTCAGGGAAGATATCAAGTCTCTCAAAAGACTTTCATAAACACTGTTACTTGGACCCCCGTCCAATGAAAATTTAACTTGCATAGTAATTTTCTCATGTTTTGCTACTTTCCTCTGACACAACACAGATACATAGCGGTGTTCAGAGACAACAGCTCCACTTTTGCACATGTACCGAGTACTTCTATTATTATAGCTGCAGGGTGATCTGAAACGTCCGAGATAGGGCAACAGATGAGGGGAGTTGTCAGAATGTTTGAAACCAACTCAAGGTCCTGAAGGAGGATGGCTGAGTGTGTGTCACAGAATCAGTCCCTGAACTTGGGTTGCATGTGTGTTGATGAGTACATCTTAGGATGCCAGTGTGGTGAGTGGGGCTTAGCAGCAAGAATGTTTAAGTAGCAGTGATATTTTTTGTCTGGAGGGTAAGGTTTCTTGTGCATCCAGGAACTTCTGTTTGTGAGAAGCAGGACCCCAGGCAATGGGGAAGAGTATGGTAAACATGCCCTGAACCCAGGGAAAGATGCCTGGCTAGAACCATGTGTTCATTGAAATGTCTCTAAGATCATGAACATCTAGTACCAGATCAGCTGCTTACCATTGCCACAGACTCCTGAGGGAGAGCAACAGAGGAAACGTACTTTATTTCTAACCTAGACTTTGACCCCATGTCCTTATCTGGTGTCATGCCTGAGGCACTGGGATGGGTCATATGTGAACTGTAAAGACATTTTTCTCCTGTAATCCAAGACCTAAAGTCATGGCGCTTTGTCCTCTTCCCACTGGTTTCTACTCTCACCTCTCTCTTAGTGAGGGTGCACCCAAAATGATGAACCCAAGAGAAAGAGAATATTGGCCAATTTCAAGCCCACATCATCTCCTCCTGTCCAAAGCTCACTGCCCAGAGCAGAGATCCAACTGTCCTAAGACTTTGTGATTTCAGAACTCTTCCTCTTGGAAATGGCAGAGAGATGAGAGTGTTGGGGAAGCTACCTAGAGAGGAGTAGGAGTCTTTGAGCTACTTGTAGACGGAAGAGGCAGCCACAAATATTATGTTAGGGTGGAGACTCACGTCAGTGGGCGGTGCTTCAGAGCAGGGCACCCATCCCCATGGAAATAACAGGATAAGGGGGGAACAATGACTGCGAGGATGAGGCTAAGGCTAGAGGTTTGGTGGACACAGAATGCTCACCTCGTTCCCATCAGCTCCCAAGACTAATTCTAAACTAGTACCAAACATGCCCATTGGTTGGGATGGGGCTTCTGATTTGCTGCCTGGCTTGCTTAGGGCTGTATTGGGGCCAGAATGGGTCTGGGATGGTAATGAAAAGAGATCAAGTCTTGCAGGTCATGAGGCTGGGACAGGAGGGAGGGATAAAAGAATCATCCATAAGATACTATGGGCTCTGTCTTTCTTGACCATGGAGACCCACATTAGTCCTCTTTAAGCTTTCCTCTTCAGGCAGGATTGGGACAAGAAATTCATCTGTAGCAATTCTACAATGACATCTCTGATATACCTGGGAGAGGGTCATATTTTCATACAGCAGCAGGAAACTGTCAGATGAACTGCTCATTGAAGACTCAGCCATGTCTTTGGTTAGTTGTCACCTAGCTATTCTGATATATTGTTTGAACATATTGGTTTCTTGGCTGGATTTATTGCATTTAATACACTTACAATATGTACAAATCAGTGCAGCGCTGATTCAAACAGTAAGAAGGGACGCCAGGACCAATTGGATAGATGCCACACCCAATCAGAAGGGATGCCATGACCCATCAAAACTGATAGCACCATACCAGTGTAGACCGGCCGAGGGGCAGCCCGGTTCCCAGGAGAGCTTGGAATAATTCATTCCAACAGGAGCCTTCTACGAGTGAGAATTTCAAGAAAGTATGAGAGGCTTGTCGAGTTTATAGTTCCTTAAATTCTTGCAAGAGGTGCCTTGAGGCAAGGCTGGTCTTCTTAGCACATTGCAGGGCAAATGCAGTGAAAGTTCATGAGGGTAAAGTGGCAACCAGATCTTGGCCACTGGCCACCACCCTTCTGCTGAGAACTTTCAAGCAAATGTGCGTGGGGGGCGGAGGCAGAAAGATACACGCCAAGTTTAGCCTGAATTCCGTCGAGACCGATATGCACACTCAGGCACATGTGTTGTTGCTCACGTGTGGGAGCTCACACGGCACTCCTTGCTGGCTTGGGCTGTTGTGGTTCAGGGGAGCTGGGCCCAGGCAGAGCCAGCGGCTGGCGAAGGCATTGTTCATTGTATTGTGAGTGACATGAAATCCATGTTTGCCAGCCAGCCCACATAGCTGTGGCGATGCGAGAGGCTCGCTTTAGATCACGCATTCCACTGCCGTGCATGGATTAATATGGCTTTGAAAGGGCTTTTATTTCTTTCTTTCAAATTTAATATGAGAGTATATGAGGAAGAACATGGTAGCAATTAGCCGCTGCCATGAATTTTATGAGCAGAAACCACATTAATGACGCCACGGGTAGTGCTGAGATCAATTTTGCTATGTTATTTTTTCCCTTTTTCCCCCTTTCCCTCTTAAAAGGCCAGGCCAAAGCTGCAGGATGGTATCAGGTGGGTGGTCCTAATGGTGAAGGTTCTTTCTTTCAAGACAGGTAGCCTGGCTCGTCCCGACCTTGGATCTCACACAGAGCCTGTCAGGTGGGTCTAGTCTTGTTCTGGAACCTGGAGCAGCCGTAAGGATGGGAAATAGTCTCGCCTTGGTTCTGACAGGTGGAGAAAAATCCTTGCAAGAAGTGTCCACAGTGAAGCTGCTACCAAAGTGAAATCAAGTATCCTGCATGTTTCTCAGTTTCAGCAAAGGGAAGCAGAATAAAACATGGGTATTAGCTAGGAAAAAATAAATGGAAGCGAACAGTCTTTATAAATTCTCAGGAAGCGTGGCAATGGTTTAAAAATATTTTACCTGAAGCCAAGGGAAAGGGTTGGTATTGGATAAAGCGACTGGATGCAGGAAGCCAGCCTCTGCATAGCTTTTTGGGACCATGTGATGAAGCCAGCTGTGGTCTGTGTTCAAAAAAGATCTGGATTCTTGAAAGAAACGAAAATAAGTGTGTTGCCAAGTCACAAACCTTGATCTAGTCATGAAAGGAAAACCTGTAAACATAAAACAAGTGAGATAGAGTCCCAGCCATGGTAGCGAAGCAGCTGGCAGGAGAGGTAAATAAAAAAACCAAACCCAACAACAACAAAAATAACAAAAAGCAAGAAATGCCTTAGGCTGCTTGAGGAAAAATCGATATGAAGGTGGTGAGAACAGAGCTTTGACTTCTGATCCTTTTCTACGACAGGAAAAGTTAGCAATGGAGAGCTCTGGGAAAAGCAGAGCCGAGATGGAAAACTGAGGCTTCTTCTGAGATTAAGGAGAGACGGATATATGTCCAGGAGTGGAATTGCTGGATCATATGGTAATCCTATTTTTAGTTTTCTGAGGAACCTCCATACTGTTTTCCACAGTGGCTGCACTAACTTGCTTTCCCACCAACAGTGTAGGAGGGTTCCTTTTTCCATGTGGACAGAACTATAATTCAAAAAGATACATGCACCCCTATGTTCAGAGCAGCACTCTTCACAATAGTGAAGACATGGAAACAACCAAAATGTCCATCGACAGATGAATGGATAAAGATGTGGTACATATATACAATGGAATACTACTCAGCCATAAGAAAGAATGAAATAATGCTTTTTGCAGCTACATGGATGGACCTAGAGATTATCATACTGAGTTAAGTAAGTCAGACAGAGAAAGACAAATACTATATGATATCATTTATATGTGGAATCTAAAGTATGACACAAATGAACCTATCTATGAAACAGAAACAGAATCACGGATATAAATAGACTGGTGGTTACCAAGCTGGAGGGAGTTGGGGGAGGGATGGATTGGGAGCTTGGGGTTAGATGCAAACGATTATATATAGGATGGATAAACAGCAAGGTCCTACTGTATAGCACAGAGAACTATATTCAATTTCCTGTGATAAACCATAATGGAAAAGAATATAAAAAGGAATGTATGTGTATGTATAACTGAATCACTTTGCTGTACAGCAGTCATTAACACAACATTTTAAATCAAAACTAGACTTCAATTTAAAAAAAGAAAAAGAAAAAAAGAAAGGATGGGCCGCCTATGGGTGAGAGAGGGAATCACAGCTGCCTCTGGAGAATAAGCACATGCACCATCCTTCGCGTCAGCTGAACTGAGGGTTGTGGTTTAATGTCCAGGAAGCCTTTGGGCTTCTGACTCAAGCAGAGATTCGGGATGACCATAAAGGAAGATCTGATTAACACAGATCAGATCTGTGTATTTTCCCCTAAAATACACAAAACGATAGTGGTTTGCTCACTTTGCCTCATGTCAAATGTTTGCCTGAAGCAGCATCTTTCTGACCAATAGCAAGGAGAAAAGTCACAATGCTACATCCACAGGGGCTTGAATCTCTGACTCACTTGAATGCTGGGCACATCTGATACTTGGCAGTTTGTTTGGATGATGGAAACAATACCATCAAATATCATCTGCTAGAAACATGATTAAATGGCCTGTTTCCTGACATTTCCTGATGAAAACATTGTATTTAACTCAGACATGAATATTTCAATAATAGAGAACTAGACTGTTAGTAAACTTGGCTCGATGAAAACATTCCCCATTTAAAGGTTTTTTTGATTTGGGTTCAGCTTTTTTTAGAATGGGCCACCTTATAAAATTTCTGATGCCTTAGCTAGATATTGTCAGATTGGAAGGAGGCTATAACAAACATGTGTGAAGGAGTTTAAATAGCATCATTGGTTTAAAACATAGTGTGATTTCAATGTAAATGTAATTTAAACTACAAACAATGATGAAATGACTCTCCATCTCCTCTCACATAAAGCAAATCAAACACAAGGTCAGTGTTAATAGAAAAAAGAACTTGTGCTGGTATGTGAGTTCTCACTGTATTTTGTTTTTTAAACCATGCATGTATGTTATATAAATTCTTTCTGCTAGTTTTCACAATAAAAGAGTTTACAAAATTAACTTGTTGGAACTGTGAGCTCAACCTCCCTCCTATACATGCATGTACACATGCACACATTTAGTCAGTATGAGGCAAATCCTCGTACAATTTCTAGATTTGAGTGACACAGAGAGTCAGGAAAATAATGAGAGGAACCAGCACGATGAGGGAACTCTGAAGGCGTTGGCATCCATCGTGTAACGTAGAGAAGACAAGGACCTGGTTGATTTAATAATGGTCTCCCAGCTTATGCAGGGTTTTTATGTGGAAGATGGTGTCCAGCTGTTTTTCATTTCTAGTGAAGACAGAAAAAAAAAAAACAAAAACTGGAGGAGCTGGAATTGCATCAGGGGAGATTAGGTTGGAGATGAAGGAGCAGGTCCTGGTTGAAGGGTTGTGAGACATTGGAACGAACAACCAAGGAAGATTATGAAATCCCCATCTCTGGAATTCTTAAATGAATGTGATCTGCGTGAATCAAGGCGGTGGATTGGTTTAGATATCTGCCTGGGATGGCTGAGCCGACCGTTTCCGTGGGCCAAGTCCCCCTGGGGCGCCCTGACTCTGCTGCACTGAGTGTATTGCACGTGGCAGGGAACCCAGTGCGTGGAGCCAGAAGCCTGCTGCCTCGTGGCGAAGCTGCTGGTCTGTGTGCTGGGTAAGCTGACACTTCACGATCCTGTAGACTCGAACGGCTCCAGGGGCATTTAGGATCGTTCTGACTGCCAACTGCCACCTTGAAATAGGAAAAGTATTTTAAACAAACCCTCCAGGACATGCAGGCTGAGGGTGTATTTGCAGTGCTCAGAATACACGGTCACCGGACACCTTGGAGAGGCAACTGAAAACTATTAGCGCAGCAGAACCCCTGCGGAAAAGAGATGTGGGAGCTGGAAGATCTGAACGTTAAACTTATCTCCTCTCTTTCTCTTTCTAAAACATTTTTTGACATAGAAGCTAAATGTTCTTGAGGACCAGATTTCTCTCTCCCTCTTTCATTTTTCTTTCTTGAGTTCTTTCAAGCTTTTTTTTCAACATAAAAAAATATTTAAAGTACGACAATTAGGTCTCATGGATGCTGAGAGGCAAACGCAGAGAATTTGAAGGAGGCAATTCAATTTTTTTGTTAAAAAAATAAAGGCCCAGAGCTTTGCTTTCCTTATAAAGGGATACTTTTCCTTGTGTCTGTTTTAAATATATTTCTTAAGGTGATGAAACATCCCAGGGAACAGAGCTGTATGTGAAGAGATTTGTGTGGAAAGGAGGATTTGAAAAACTTTTTTTTTTTTCATCTTCCCGAGGCAGCCCAGCCTCGTACTTCAAAAGAGCTGAGTAGAACTTCTACCTAAGGGACAGCTTACCTCCCCCGGCGGGCTTGGTTTCCATACCATGGTTTTTCTGGAAATGTCCTCTTTCCATACGCTACCTCTGAGTCACGCCTCATTAAGAGTGATGATTATGATCTCCTCTGGACGTTCTGATGCTGCTGAGAATCGGGAGGATATTTTGAGCCCTGGAATTCAGTCTCTGCCACATGTTTGGATTAACAACCAGTTAAACTTGCTAAGGCAATATTTTTCTATGCAGTTAGTTTTTATACCAAACAAAGTTTGTAGTAACTGGATGCCCTACTTGAGCAAAACTGTTTACCAGAAAATAAATCACTCCTGGCATTAAGAAAACACAAGCCCAGGGATTCGCCAGCCGAACCTCATCCCGTTCATTTCTCATAAACCTAGCCCCAGACATGTGCATTCTCATCTACGATGACTTATGCTTTGAATTGTGGTCTCTTTATTTCCATGCCCATTATAATGCTTACCTAAACATTTCCCTCTGTTTAGCTGCGGTGCTTCTGGTAATGACTTCTATTTGGATGCTGGGAAGCATTTGCCAGCCTTCAGCAAGCCCTATGGAAAGAAAGAGAGAGAGAGAGAGAGAGAGAGAGAGAGAGAGAGAGAGAGAGAAGGCAGGAAGAAGGGAAGAAGGAAGAAGGGAGCAGGGAGGTGGAGAAGGAGGGAGGGAGGGAGAGGGAAAGATTGATTGAGGAAGGAAGGGGAGAAAGGGAAGGAGGGAGAGCAGAAAAGAGGCATAGTTTTTTCCTAAGAGGCCATAGAATAACAGAGAACTTGAAGCGATTTCAGGCTTATCTAATTTCACCTCTGTGATGTGTAGATGAGATACCTAGGAGCGTGACTGGCTTTGGGTACCACAGGAGGCAGAAAGGTGGGCTGTGAACACAGGTCTGCCAACTCCTGTTGACCTTTGCCCTGCGCTGAAATTTCTTCTCTCCTCCGGTAGTTTTCTTTTCCACCGGACATCCTGAATGCCTAAATAAGAGGTTAGAAAAACAAGATATGGTTGGCCAGGTGCTCCTGGGAAGAAATAATGGAACTAAGCTGAAGTTGGCAGTCTTTCCATTATGGTAACCAAGACAGTCAGTGGGTTCCCGGGATCAGCTTCACGCTGCCCATATGGGACAGACAGGGCCTCTTATGAATGGTCCCGTCCAAATGCTGGCAGGCACTTAACACCAGTCAAAGCCATGTTGGAAGAAGCTGTTAGTTGTGCAAATGTCAGGGAAAAACAGGAAAATGGTCCAAACATATGAGTTTGTCAGATTTTGAGGATTTTGTTGAAATTCTTATAAAAAACTGGAAGAACATTCATTCCTTGAGTAATGATTTGTTTATTCTATTGACCTCAAGTCAGAGCTAGTAGCTCTAATCACTTGGAGTAAATCTAATTGGCTTTCTACCACTAGGCAGGCCCGATCCTACTCAATTCTGTTCATAAACCATAAATGCCATACAAAGGAAAAGGCACCCCCAAAATAATCCAAAAGGTTTAGAATGAGCTCCCTCATCATTTCTTCAATCTGACTTTGGCATATTGGAATATTTTGGGAGAATTTTCTACTCATGTGTATTTTGGACAATAGGTGCAAACCCATGGGTTTTGAGAATCCAAAAATGAGTTGTTGAGCATGTGAAGATTTAACCATTAATGAAATAAATTTTTTTTTTTCTTCCAAGTTGACTTTTTCCTTTGCTTTAACTGAGTACTGTCTTTTGTCAGAGAGACTGGGGTCATGAATGTAACTTCAAGGGAGTTCCCCCGGTTCACTTGTTTCAGTGATAAAGCCATATACATGGAAACACACTGAACTTGGATTCTAGCGTTGAAACCACTTCTTTAGGCCTAATTTGCATAGGCTACAAATATCTTGAGAGCTGGGGCAAGATTTTGGAACGGACTACATTATCCAGCATTTTTCTTTGCAAATACAGTAGACGAAGGAACCCGTAAATGAATGAAGGCCAGGATGAATCATTTCATAGCACAATGTGATTTAGATTTTCCTATGCACATAACCATACAGCAGTGATTACTGGGCCCTTGCTGTGTGTAACGCTCTGTGAGAGGCACAGAGTGAGACAAACAGATGCATGTAATAGCAGATGGTTTCTGCCCTCAGGGAGCTTACACACTGCACAGGGCAGAGCCCCAATTCTCAACCTGTACCTCTTGGTGACATTGTGGATCAGGTCAGCTGTGGGGGTCACCATCATCCCCAGGGGTCCCCCATCACTCATAAGAGGTCTGGCTTCAACTCTCTTCTCCCTGTAGGTTTTCCTCCACCCCCTCTCTCTCCCTTCCTACCCACTTCTGATGTCAAGGCACCTGGCTGGAGGACCAGTGCTGATGGGTGGGAGTCTTCATGTATTTGACAGTTACTGAATATTATTAGAGGAAACCCATATGAAATTGCAGTTTTTGTAGGTCAGAAACAGTCAGTTATCAATAGGTTCATATGATTAAATCAAATATTTAGCACATTTGTATGAAGTGGATAATCCATGAGCTTTGGAGGTGTTTTAGATTCTTCCATGAAGTCTGTTTTTTAGGACTCTCCCTTAGCCAGACAGGCCCAGTGTCAGTGGCGAAGGGTTTTGGGTGCACTGTGCTTCTAGGAGAGGAGAGTTGATGAGGTTTTGTTCATTCCAGATGAGGTACCCTGAGCTGGAGGGATGCCTTTGGTGTGAAGAATATTTTGAAAACTCTTGTTTGTTTGCCAAAATAATCTGATTTGGATAATTACATCATAAAAATTTAAACATAAGTACAATTATATGAAAAGGTCTGAGAGCTCAGAATGATGTGACTTAGTGAGTCCCTGTTTTTCCTGTAATCCCTCCTGTTTCACTCATAGTGCTGGCTTGAAAACCTACTGACTTCGTTTGGATCTGAAAACATCCAATTTAAAAAATAACTCAGGTATTAGCATTCTTTCTTTAAAGATGAAGAAGCTGAGACGGTGACTATAGTTAATAATATTGTATTGCATATTTGAAAGTTGCTTAGAGAGTAGATCTTAAAATCTCTTATCACCAGAGAAAATTTTTCGTTACTATGTATGGTGATGGATGTTAACGAGACATACTGTGAGGATCACTTTACAGCATGTACAAATATTGAATCATTATGTTGTATACCTGAAACGAATAGAATGTTATATGTCAATTATACCTCAGTGAAAACAAAAAATTACTTTATCAAAAAATGCATAAAAAAATAACTCAGGGGGTTTCCCTGGTGGTACCGTGGTTGAGAGTCCGCCTGCCGATGCAGGGGACACGGGTTCGTGCCCCGGTCGGGGAAGATCCCACATGCCGTGGAGCGGCTGGGCCCGTGAGCCATGGCCGCTGAGCCTGCGTGTCCGGAGCCTGTGCTCCGCAACGGGAGAGGCCGCAGCGGTGAGAGGCCCGCGTACCGCAAAAAAATAAAAAATAAAAAATAACTCAGGTAATACATGAGCATGTAGATATTAAACGGAAGAAAAAAGGAAGAGGAAGAACAGGTGTAGGGGGAGGAGGAAACGAAGAGGAAAAGAAAAACCGTTAAACCTCTATGAACACAGCCTAGAGAGAGCTGAGTTTCATGTTTCGGTGAAGCTGCTTCTAGACTTTTTTCCAAACAGGTTATGCTTTGAAAATGCAAATATTCTAGGGAGGTGGAGGGGAAACTATTAATCACTTATAATTTACTGCAGATTAATGATAACAAGCGCTTCCAGAACTGAACGTGTCTTGAAAAATATTTCAGACCAATCCTCAACCAGGGGTGATTTTAGCCTCCAGAGGACGTTTGGTGTGTCTGAAAACATGTTTGGCTGTCACAGCTCCTGGCATCTAGAGAGCAGAGGCCAAGGATGTTTCTAACCATCCTATGCACAGGACACACCTCAACAACAAAGAAGAATTAGCCCCAGATGTCAATAGCGTCAGTAGGTGAAAAAGCCTGTTTTTGACCAGTTCCCTTATTTTCAGAGTAAGGAGTCCAGAGTTGGAAGATCATTTACGCAAAGTCACTCAGCCAATAGCAGGAGAGGGATGAGAACCCTTGCCTCCTGATTGAGTCCAGGGTTCTTTTCACTGCACTGGAATGAAAGGCTTTTCTCCCAATATCTTGTTGAGACCAGCAGTGTGAGTTGAGAAAGTAGAAATCTTGATAGCTAATGGGGGACTCAGGACAATATGAGGGGATAATTCCAAACCAGAGGTCTGGGAGGAGAGACAGATCCAGTTAGCGGGAGGTGAGAGCCTGCAAACGGCAGAAATGGAATAGCCACAGAACACAGAGTGGGTGATGGAAACCAGTTCTAGAAAAGGCACAAAAAGAGCAGTGGGGATAGATCCCCCCCAAATATTGCTTGCTTGGCAGTTTTGTATGGATATTTTTAGGGTGACTAACTTGTCCCTGTTTGCTTAGGACTGTCCTGGTTTAAAATCTAAAAATCCCATGTTCTGGGAACCCCCTCCATTCTGGGCAAACCAGGAAGGTCAGTCACTCTATTTCCCATTCCCTCACATGACAAGACCTGATAAAAGTGATTCTGCCACATTGCATATGAGTTTGGTGAATTGGAGAAATTTGGTGAAGGGTACCTGGGACCTCTCTGTACATTTTTGCAACCTCCTGTGACTATACAAGTATTTCAAAATGCAAATTTAAAAATAGATTATTAAATGTGATATGAATGAATAACTAACCCCTCAACTGAAACTTCAGGGCGATTTCATGGGGCCAGTTGGAACACCCAGGGTTGAAGGTTCTTTCTGAGTGTCACAGGTACCACACCACCACTGTGGGCAATGACTTCATGGGGTATGTGGAAAGAGCAGTGAGGGTGACTTTTGGTCACAGTACAGATGGTGTGGTCGGCATATAGGCGTTGTCATTTTATCTTGAAGTAGTCCAGATCTCCTTGTGATGCAAACAGTGTCGTTTGGGGAATAAGCAAGGGACAAGGATTTATAGGAGAGAAAAATCACAGAAGCTTTCCACTGAGGTAGCTGTTCGTTCATTCATTCATTCTGGTACCAAACCCTCTGCTAAGTGATAAAATTTGAATTGGGAGCTCTTCTCATCCCTGCAAGGGGTTTTGGTTTGGGGGCCAAAAGAAAGGCTTGAGGGGCTTCCCTGGTGGCGCAGTGGTTGAGAGTCCGCGTCCCGATGCAGGGGACACGGGTTCGTGCCCCGGTCCGGGAAGATCCCACATGCCATGGAGCGGCTGGGCCCGTGAGCCATGGCCGCTGAGCCTGCGCGTCCGGAGACTGTGCTCCGCAACGGGAGAGACCACAACAGTGAGAGGCCCACGTACCGCAAAAAAAAGAAAAAGAAAGAAAGGCCTTGAGCAAAAAGGGCCCAGGTTGACTTTAACAGTGTAAATTTTACTTTTTTCATAAGAAGAATGGAACATTAGTTGAGTACCTTCTGTGTTCAAGTCATTGCGGTTGTAAGTTAGACAGCTCAGCATCTGTGTCTTCAAGCAGATGAAACAACTGCACTTTACAGAGGCCCTTTCAGTTTATAGACATCTTTAAAAACATGTTTTAATTTAATGGAACTTCCATTTTTTAAAGGGGACATCCACAAATTGAAACACATCAAGTAAAAAGTCTCCCTGATGGGTTTGGGAGCCTGAGCATGGGGCAGAAATGTTTGACCAGAAGACTTCCCAATCCACTCCAAATTTCTTAGCTTTTTGGCTGAAATCCTGGAGAAATTGTGTCTAATTTTCCACTGGAGGTGGAAGGCATACAACTCTTCCGCATAACTAGGGAATGTACTATTCCACAGGGCTTGATTTTAGCCTTGCTCCAGACTCTTAGAAGTGTCCTGTCCTATTTGCTTGAGGACTGTAATTGCATTCTCAGGGTTAGAGGGCCTTTCATCTTCCTGTTACGGGTCATCCTTCCTGAGAGCAGGAACTCTTTTTAGCTTCAAATGAATGCTACTGTATGCTTTACCAAAAGCAGAAGGAAAGTACAGCGGGCAGTAGGCCATAGCAAGTGGGCCAGGAGAGAAATGGAGTCAGGAAACAGATGGTAATGGGGGAAAGGAGGAAGGAAAGCATAAATATGCTAAAACAGGAAGTGGAAGGAAGGGAGGCGAGCCTTGCTCTCTTCTTTTTGTTGAGAATCGCCCATGGTCAGAAAGCCAGAGCTGCCATCTTGTTTTAAGGTGAGTCCCCTCTAGCATTTTGTCTTTAGTCTTTAGCAAAGAAGATCAAAGAGCTGGAAGAATCAGTGGGAGGAGCTTTTAAAAAATACCTGCTCCCAAGTCCCACCTCCAGAGATTCTGAGACCATTGGTCCCAATAGGATTCAAGCATAGGTATATCTTTGACGCTCCCCAGGTGAAAGCCATAGTTGAGAACCACTAGTGTAACCTCCCTAATTATCATGGATGGAGAAATCAAGTCCCAGAGATGTTAGACAACTGATAGGGGTCCACACAGCTAGACCCAGAGGTGGATCTGCCACTCAGGTCTCCTGACCCCCGTGGAAAAAGTTTCTAATAATGCAAGTTGAATCCCTAACACATCAAGGACAAGGCCAGGCATGCTATAGATGTCAGAGGAGTACTTCTTTCCCTAATGGACTTCTTTTTTTAAAACACACCTGACATGGGGCCTGTCACATAGCAGCACTTAATAAATATTTGCTGAATGAATGGCACATGAGATTTTCCTCCCCACTTCCACCAGAAGCGTTACAATAACATGTTCAAAGGTGCGAAAGCGAAATGGAAACGACTTTCACATTCAGTCCCTTTCTTGCTGACCACTGGTTACCTTTTTGTGACTCCACCTACAAGCCTGTGATTGAGCGGATGATGGAATTCAAGGGGATTTCCATTCAAGTAATGAAGGAGCTGTTGGGTTTTCAGCTTCAAATTCTTTCCCTTGTTAGAGAAAGTGAAACATTATCTTGAGTATTTAAATCCTGCTGAATGGTTTTTCAATAGAAGTGATTGAACAAAAAAACCATTTTTTAAAATAATTTTTGGAGGAATTTGTTCCATTCTGTCTTGTGTTTCACTCTAAACAAGTTTTTTTTTTAGCAAAAATTATTCTCCGTGCCATAAATGTGTGGTGAGTGCCTCCCAGCCATATTTCCACACAGAACACAGGTCTTTGCCAATTTTTTTTGTATGTAGAGCCCCAACGGGTGATGGCCCAGAACTGAAACCCTATCTAATGCTACTAAAGTCTTGGATGAGAAAGGTCTTAAAATCACCTTTGGTGGTTTAGAGAGAAATCTCTAAAATCAACCCAGGATCTCTAGTTTCTCTTCTTTACTAGGACTGTTGACGATGCGAGACAAAGCCTTCTTCGTATTGGACTGGAAGCTTTGGAAGGCAAGGATCAGGTCTGTTTTCTACTTTCATATCCTTCACACATGGTACGTCCTCTAAACCATGCATTCTCCACAGAGGTGATAATGCCCCCAAGGGGTGACAGTGATTCTTGGGGGAGGGCAATGAAAATGTCTTAGAAATGGCCACAGTACATAAAGAGGTATACAGTATATCGGTGGTATTAAAGTTTCATGAGGAGATTGGGCGAAATTTTTCTAAAAAGGCTCCTTAAGGGGAGTCATAATGAGAAAGAGGTTGGGAAACCCTGCTCTAAACATATTTACTGACTGAATGAATGAGTGTGATGTTGTGCTGGAGACAACGAATATTCCTGGAAAATTGCTAAGAGACAGTGTTTCGTGGCTCTGTTTTCTAGAGCTGAACAACTAACCTGGGCAAAGACTCCCGTGTGCAGAGATTTTGCCGAAGACCATGACATTTTGACTTCCACTGGACCTGTTCTCTACATTTCTCATCGCCATTTTGATTTGAGATTCGAAGTTAAACCACGGGCACCAGGGATGACTCCTTGGCCTTTTGCTTGTTTGAGTGTAAAAATAGGAGAGTTGGATCCGTGAGAATCACCTGAAGGTCATAAATCTGGGTAGCATGAGAGTCGCAGTGGCAAGGAACAAAGCAAAGCAATTTAATAGGGACGGATCCACCACCTTTCACTTACAGAGCATCTGTTCAGCTGTGTGTTACCTCCACTATGGCTCCACCACTTACCAGATTCTATTAACACATGAATCTCAGTTTACTCATCTCTAAAATGGGGACAAGATGGGTACCATAGTCACATCATAGGGTTCTTGTTGGTATCAAATGAGACAATAGGTATGGACAAACATCCTAAACTGCAAATTATTAATTTTAGGGTGCTATTATTATCCTGACGATTGAAGTATTATTAGGAATAGATTCTGTATGAAGAAGCAAGGGAATATTTGAAGGAATAAAATTTTCCCATGCCCAGGGCAGTTAGTGGGCCCTGGAAGACCCCACGTGGCCCTACTTGAATGCAAGGGGGGCTGGGAAATGAGACCTCTGATAGAGCAGTGACCACCCAGAAATGATGGGGGCACAAGGAGGATGGATAACAGGCTCTGCCACAAGAGACAACAATGTCCCTAAATATTAATCTTCCCTAGTGCAAGGGCATCCAGGAAGTTAAAACATTATAGGATGGTCCCCTTGAAAGCATTCCCAGTTCCGAATCTTGCCACCCCCTGACCCTCCTCATCTCTGTCCTTGGGTCTCTCTTCCTCTTTGCAAGAGCACCTCCTTCTTTTCCACTTTCACCATGTAAATTCCTAGGTTTGAGGAAGTGCAACTCCACCTGGTAGGAGTTTCTCTCACCAAAGGATCCAGCCCTTACCCTCCAGGAGATTTCCCCTAAATTGGAGTTCTTCAGTCTGGAATAATCTGCTATCTTTGGTGGTTCCTGAGGGGATACTAGGACAGTAAAACATTCCATGGTGATCTTTGACATCCCGAGACCTTCAGATGTATCTATGGGGGGGGGGGTATGGGCACAATCAATCTGGTCCCCACAGAGCTTTCCAGGTTCAAGATAAGGAGCAGTTACACTTTCTTATTTTTCCAGGTTTCTAAAGTACATATTATTGGAAGAGGCACACCCACGCACATCTTCTGAGGATGAAGATGAATTTTCAGAGAAATTCTGATTTCAACCGATGAAGAAGGGTAGAAACACTTTCTTAATCACCCCACATTTGGTGGACTGCTTCTCTCATAGTAGAATTAGTGATTCAAGTATTAACACAAAGTGTTGGTTGGTTGGTTGATTTTTTCCATTCTTCTTTGACTTTTAAAAGTACTCTAAAACCTTCTGAGAAATGTGAAGCATTGGAATTACCATTTGCAATCGTCTAGTTCAATTCCTAGACATATGCCTTCCCCTTGCCCAATCCCCGTAGGGGGTGGGAATAGTTTCATTCTTCCACTTCAGACGTCCTTCCACTGTGCTTCGTCCTGCCATGCTTATTCGTGCCTCAGTACCTTTGCCTATCTCATTCCCCTGACTAGGAATGCCCTTGAATAATATTTCTTTTCACTTTTCAATACATAACCTAAGTATTACTCTCTCTGTAAAACTCTCCCTGGGTTCTCTGGCCCATGCCGTCCTGTTTCTCTGACCTTCCATTATATTCCACAAAGTTGAAAAAAATAATCATTCTATGTATTTTTTTCTCTGTTGCCAATGTTGTATTTGCAGATACACATAGTATGTGTTTAGGCATATTTATTGGCCGAAGGAATGTTAGTGAACGGCTAGAAGTAAGAGAATCCTGGGTGATTTTTTTAAAAATTAATTAATTAATTTATTTTTGGCTGGGTTGGGTCTTCATTGTTGCCCACCGGCTTTCTCTAGTTGTGGCGAGCGGGGGCTACTCTTCGTTGTGGTGCGCAGGCTTCTCATTGTGGTGGCTTCTCTTGTTGTGGAGCACCGGCTCTAGGTGTGCGGGCTTCAGTAGTTGTGGTGCACGGGTTCAGTAGTTGTGGCTCGCAGGCTTAGTTGCTCCGCAGCATGTGGGATCTTCCCGGACTAGGGATCGAACCCATGTCCCCTGCATTGGCAGGCAGATTCTTAACCACTGCGCCACCAGGGAAGTCCCAATCCTGTGTGATTGATGAGAGATGGTTTTCTTAAAACTCCTTGGGAGCAAGAAATGTTCATATGATTTCATTATTCTCACTAGCTGGGCAACCTTAAGCAACTTACTTAACTTCTGAAAGTTTCAGTTTATCGGTGTATAAAACAGGTAATGACGACCACTTTATCCATTTTTCAGAAGAATCAGAAATAAGATACGAAAAGTGGCAAGCTCAGTGCCTGGCACGTAGTAGGTGCTCAGAAAATAGTAAGTGCCCTTGCTATTACTGTTGTTGTTGTTATTTTCCACAGTACCTGGTACCGTGGGGGGTATGTTGATTAGATCAGGGGGCAAGAAATCAACGGAGGGAAATAATTTGGAGGAGAAACAAGAAGACCCAGTAAGAGTGCCACATCTTAGCACCATAGCCCAAGCCAGGCAGAAGTGAAATCTTTCCCACTGCATTTCCTGGAATGGTGTGCACTGCTGCGCCCATACCTTAGCTCAGACTACGTGAGGAGTGTGATAAACCAGTACTCTGAATAGTGCCTTTCATGAGGTGGTTCAGATAAAAATCTTACCATTCAATTTTTTATTTACAACTTCGAAATTCTAGATCGGTTGACATTGGCTCAAACCTTGAAACCAACTGATGGGAAGGAAAATCTGTTATTGATTTACTGACTTTCTCTCTCTCTCTCTCTCTGTCTGTCTGTCTCTTTTTTTCTTCTGAGCACAGACTAAAATTCTCTCCAAAATAAGTATGGGGGCCTCACAATCCTTGGGAACTGACGGGGGAGGCGTGGGATGGGAAGCATTTACATCTCATTGCTGGCTCCTAGGGGTATCCCCTCTTCAAACTTTCACTCTCTGGCAAACCAGGCTTCTTCCACATCCCTAGGGAAGCCCTTGCCCAGCAGAGAGTCCTACAAACAGGACGCAGCAAACTTGGATTCTCTTCTGGCTGGGCTCGCTCTATAACCCCTTCCACCATGTATACACATTTTAGCAGACGCCTTCCCTGGGCAGTCTCCTGCCTTTGCCATCACTTTCCAGAGGGGAGGGTCTAGAGGTGGAATATTCCAGTCAAGTAGGTAGAGTCACAAGGAGAAAGAAAGGTTTAAATCCAGCCCTGTAGGGAGCCTCACACTCCAGGTTAGGGTTAAGCCTGATACAGGGCACAACAAAAGAATGATGGTAATTTTTTTTAATTAATTTTTATTGGAGTATAGTTGACTTACAATGTTGTGTTATTTTCAGGTGTACAGCAAAGTGAATCAGTTATATATATCCACATATCCCCTTTTTTTAGATTCTTTTCCCATGCAGGTCATTACAGAGTATTGAGTAGAGTTCCCTGTGCTATACAGTCGATCCTTATGAGTTATCTATTTTACATATAGTAGTGTACACATGTCAATCCCAATCTCCCAATTTACCCCTCCCCCTTCTTCCCTCTTCGTAACCGTAAGTTTTTTTCCTACATCTGTGAAGAACGATGGTAATTGAATGAGTGCCAGATACCGAGCTGGGTACTCATGTATTCTCTTATTGATTTTTCATAGTGATCTTGGATAGTGGAACTTATTACCCTGAATAAATTAGTCTCGGGCAGCCTAAGCGACTTGTGCAATATCATAAGGCTGGTAAGTAGTGGGACCAAACAAAGCATTTCCCCCGGGCTTCACCATCCCTTATAGGAAGGTGTTTCAGGGGCTCCCTGGACTCACTGGGGACTTACAGATCACAGTGGAGAATTGTTCCCAGAGAGACTGATGATGGAGCTCTGGCCCGAATGGTGGAGCCCTGGGTCCTGCTCCTACGTTGCCAGTCCTTTAAAAATACCCGGCATCCATCCCACTGTATTTTATTTGTTAAGTCTTTGCAGAACCAACAAGATTGAAGGGGAGGGAAAATGAACTCCCCTTCTCAACAGGGAAAGTGACAATGATTGGGTGGTCATATCTAACCCACACCAGGTCTCCGGAACTACTAATCCCTGAGGGGTCTGGAGAGCTGAAGTTTTCCCTGTACTTTATCTCTCTGTTGTGCTTTGTGCTTTTCAAAACCCCTCGGCAAATATTCTTTCACTGGATTCTCTTTTCTAAACGCAGCAGCTGGAGAGATTCTTTTCAAACTCAAGTCAGACTATGTCATTCCTCTGCTCCAAACCGTCCAGCGACTCCTGTCTCCATCAGAGTCCAAGTCAAAGGCCTTACCAGGCCCTACCCTGTCTGCTCCCGCTTCCCTGGGACCTCAGAGCGACCGCTCATCTCACGCCCTCTGCTCCAGCCACTCTGGCCTCATCATCTTTGAACTGCAGACTCACACTCGCTCCAGGGCCTTGGCCCCTGCCATTCCCACCACCTGGAATGCTCTTCTCCCAGATATTCCCTGGACCCACTCCCTTACCTCCTTTGGGTCCAAGTCCCAATTGCAGCCTCTTAGAGTTGCCCTGCCCAATTCCTGCACAGCACTTCCCCCCTCCCTTTTCTGCTTTACTGTTCGCCGAAGCACTTAGCACCACTAGAAATTCTGTATGTTTGGCTCATTCCCTTATTTCTCTGCTTCCCCCAGTGGAGCTTCAGGGGCAGAGAGACTTTTGCCCACTTTGTTTATGACTGCATCCTCCCCTCCCCAGGGACTACAATGTGCCTGGCTCCCTGGCCCTTAGCGATGATCCATAAAGACTTAGAATGAACTATTGGATAAAAGCATGAATTCTCATAGCAATGATACTTATTGGTCAGTGTAACTCTTGTGTTCTCAGCTTTGCAGGTGAAGAAACAGAAGCCCAGGAGTTTCCGTGCCCGGTCTGAAGTCCGCACGTAGTGGCACAGCCGGCTTTAGAACCCAGCTGCCGTGCCTTGGGTCCTTTGGACAGCAACTTGTTCAGTTCCCATGTGGCTGTTTTCATGCAGAGATGTGAATGGTTCAGGACAGGCGCGATCCACAGTCATACAGGTTGTTGCCACAGTGAGAAGAGGGTGCCACACTGCTGTCATTTCCTGGACAGAGAAATATGCACCCCTGCCAGCTGGGTTCAGAGCAGTAGTAATTACAAAAGTCTGGAGGGAAGTGAGAAAACGCGTCACGGACGTTTAACAACCCTCACTGACCTACAAATTATTATTTACAGTAACACAGAGCAGTTCCTCTGCGGAGGCAAAGACATAGACCCTATTATACATGTGCTTTTTTTTTTTTTAATAAGCTGAATCCCCATAGGGCTCTCCGGAAGCAGATAGAGAACAGAAAGGGTGACTGGGCAGGTCAGAATGGACTCACCCTTAGGAGACGAAAAGAATGAATGATTGCTGTTCTTATTAAATTCCTCCCAGGAAGTCTATGAAGATGATATTAAATATTCATCAGACATCTCCTGCTGGGTGAGCACACTGCTTGGAGATGGCAGATCTGGAGAAGTGTGTTGGGATTGACTGCCAGGGATTGGGGGTGAGGAGTGGGGGGCTTTGATTCTGGTCTCTTCCAACCTTGTCCCTGGGGTATAGACCTTCCCTGGCCTGTGACTGCCCGAGCTGTAACACTTCCACTGACGGGGAGCTCGTTACCTACCACAGCCCTTTTGTCTTATGACACAGCCTCTGTTGAGCCACTGTCTGCCTCCTGTACATCCCCCCTTTCAGTTTTAGTTCTGTGCTCTGAAGTGACAGAGAATAAATCTACTATGTTAGGATCAAATAAGCGCTCTTAACACACGACCAACAAGTTCTTATTGTCTCATTGGCTCTAAAAGGCAGAACGTGGCAACTAGCAGTTCTTGAAAGCAGGAGTTCCCTGACAGTCCTCCAAGGGCGTGTGTGTGTGTGTGTGTGTGTGTGTATGTGTGTGTGTGTGTGTGTGTTATGGGGTAAGGACCATATTTCTGGTGTGATGGCACAGAGCATGGCATTGGAGGCAAGCTGTCTGTGCTCCTGACTCTGTCACACAGCTGTGTAACCTGGGTGTAACACTTAGCCTTTCTGTGCCTCAGTTTCTCCATCTGTAAAATGGAAATAATAATAGTGACACTCTCACGGGTTTGTTGTGAGGATTAAATTAGCTAGTGCCTGTGAAGTATCAGCACAGTGCTTACGTAGTGCGTAGTGCGCTTACCTGTGCACTTACCTGTGCGCTCTTATATGCTGTCCATCCAGCATCCTTCGGGAGGATGCTGTTTCTACCTGGTCATAAGGAAGAAGAAACCTGGGGGGCTGGTGGAATAGTCCTTGGTGCCTCCCCTTCAATGCTTCCCTGTTTCTCTCTCTCTTTTTTCTACATTCATTCCTCGGTCCCTCCCCAGTGGTCTAGTCCCCAGAGACTGTACTCTCAGCTGGATACCTGCCCCTTCCAGTCGTAGCCAGAGACCCTTGCACTGTCACAGGGGATTGGAGAAATCCAAAATTCTTCAAGGTCCAAAGGAGTGAATCCGAGGGTGACATCTCAGTATCATGAGTGAGAAAGGGATATCTGGGGATAACTAAACGTCTTCCCAGTACCCCTTCACATCACACGCCCATAAACTCACCTACTTGGAGTGTTGGTTGGATGTGTCAGTGGAATCACAGCTTCCTGCCAAATGTGTTCAACTTGACACCCTCCACCTCCCTAAGGGCATGACAAGCCCTTCGATACAGCCAGGCCTGCACATTAGAATGAATTGATACATCACATAACATGATAAGAAGAAAACATGATTGATAGGTGGTATTAATGTTCCAAATGTTGGAAGGGTTAAAGAGAAATATAATGAAGGAGTTATATTCAATATCTTGTAATAACGTATAATGGAAAAGAATCTGAAAATATATATATATTCTTTTTTAGTTCTTTATATGTATGTAACCGAACTATTTTTCTGTACACCTGAAACTAACAAAATATTGTAAATCAACTATATTTCAATTAAAAATAAGCTACAAGGATATATGGTACAACACAGGAAATAAAGCCAATATTTTGTAATAACTACAAATGGCAGAGGGTGATTGCTAAAGCGCTTTGTTTTTTCTACAACGCCATCTTCAGACACATTTAGTCAAATTGTTCTTCA
This sequence comes from Lagenorhynchus albirostris, assembly GCF_949774975.1. Lineage (NCBI taxonomy): Eukaryota > Metazoa > Chordata > Mammalia > Artiodactyla > Delphinidae > Lagenorhynchus > Lagenorhynchus albirostris. The sequence continues at coordinate 74,166,463 of NC_083104.1, forward strand.
AGGTCTTGAGACCAGTGACAGTTCACAGGTCCACATGACCCCCAGGAAAACCGGCACGTCCCTAGGCCTCCAAAGTCCTAGGGTAGCCCTGTCTTGTGCCCACCAGCTTCTTGTCTCCAGATATGTTTTCCAGGGGTGAGACACATGTCACCATGAGCTCCGCAAATTCCCTGAGGTCAAGCCCTCTCCCCCACTGAGGGATTGGAAGCTCCACCCTCCCTGGCTGTGTGACTTTGAGCAAGTTACCTAACCTCTCTGTACCTTAGTTCCCCCAGCTCCAAAACGGAGTTAACAATAGAACCTGCCTCAGAGGGTTGGAATGGGAATTCAGGGAGTTAGTTTATACACGAAAAGCCCTTAGGACAGTGGTTCTCAGCTTCAGTACACTTGGAATCTTGTTAAAACACAGATTGCTGGATCCCTACCCTCACCCCAGAGTGTCCCTTTAGTTTGCATTTCTAACAGGTTCCCAGGTGATGCTGATTCTGTCCAACAAAGCATGCTGTTTTATTTTACTTTATTTATTTTTGAAAGGTAAGAAGTGGATTTATTTAGAGAGAAACACACTCCACAGACAGAGTGTGGGCCATCTCAGAAGGCGAGAACCCCCGAAACATCAAGCACCACGTTTTAGAACAGTGCCTGGCACGGGACCAGTGCTGCGTGATTTATTTGTTCTTCGTTATTTACATGAGAAACGAAAGAAAGAACACACAGTATCTTTGGAATACATGACATGATTAAATGTCACATTTAGAAGATTTTGGATATCAGGTGGATTAGCAAGTCCTCCTACTGCAAGAGAAGGTCCGTAGGAGGATTTGAAGATGATGGGACACGGAGAGCAGCCTGATATGTCTGTGTCCAGGAGTCCCACTGGTACTCCCTCTGCTGCTGAATTTATGGGTAAAACCTGAGACAGGAGCTGGAGAGCCAGATAAGGCCTGCCTGGCCTCACTCCCCAAGTATTTAGGGCTCAGCCTGGCACCAGGTGCTATAGGAGAAAATGACACAAATGATCGGGCCTCTACCTTAAATGATCTCAGTTAAGGAGCTGCATCCGACACACACCAAACAATGAGAAAACATTGTAGGCACTGGAGGGCAGACACGGTGCCACTACAGACGCTGTAGGAGGTGACCCGTGTGTCCAAAGCTGGAGAGCCATGCGTCACACTGACCAGTGTCTAAAGCTCTATCCCCCGATTACCAGTTGTACAGCCTTGGAGAACACGCTCTGGCTGGCTGAGCTTCCGTTATCCCATCTGTAAAGAACAGGACAGCCTATTGATTCCCAGGGTCCCCGGCATGCTGTGAAGCGCTGCAGAGCCCAGCGAGGACAGGGCCCCAGCCTGTCCCATGCATTGCCGAATCCCTGCTCCTGGCTGGTCCCCTGGCCTGTCATAGGCGCTCCTTACTGTTTTTTTTTTTTTTTTTTTTTGCGGTACGCGGGCCTCTCACTGCCGTGGCCTCTCCCGTTGCGGAGCACAGGCTCCGGATGCACAGGCTCAGCGGCCATGGCTCACGGGCCCAGCCGCTCCGCGGCATGTGGGATCTTCCCGGACCGGGGCACGAACCCGCGTCCCCTGCATCGGCAGGCGGACTCTCAACCACTGCGCCACCAGGGAAGCCCCTTACTTTTTATAGAATGAGCGAGTGCACGGCTGAGTCCAGTGCTCACAGTGTCTGGCTGGTGGGGCTCCGCATGGGTGACTGTCCTTACTGATGTTTTCATTTTGGTTGATGACTGGCTTGATTCGGGGAGGCCGGTGGAAGATGAAGAGAGTGCTCTGGACCCGGAGGGCTAGAAGGCATGAGGAGGATGAAGGCATTTCCCACGTCGCCGAGGGTGGAAGCCATGATGGGGAAGCAAGAAGGAGGAAGGTGTGTCTGGGGAAGCGAGAGGACAGGAGGGCTGAGGACCAAAACGGCCGGGGAGGGGTTGGGGGAGGGGAGCTCCAGGGACTATGCTTCCAAGAAAAGGCATTTCTTGTCCCCCACCCCCTTCTCAGGTCCATGTGGTTACGCACCGCAGAAGGAGGCAAAGAGCCGAGGTCAACGTTTCTTCTTGTTTCCATTCTAGTAAATCATTTCGGTAAAGGGGGTCAACCTGGCATGGAGGGGCATTTCTTAACGTTTTCAAATCAGCTCTTAGTGTCTTAGGTCAGCCCATAAACACAACTTGAGCCCCAGGGACCCCCATCTAGCTCACCCTGATATTTAAGATATTAGAAAGATAGCCTCAAAATAAGTTGTTATTTCATCTTATTTCATTTGAATACTCCTTTATTCTTCTAGACTTCTGCAAGGTCTAGACACCGATCTGGTCTCTCACGTACCCCCAAGATGAAGAATCAGAGGGGCAAGATGCTCCCTGCAGGAGGATACCAGCAGGAGCTATTGGCACGTGGAGAAAGAAAGGAGAATAGAAAGCTGCAGAGAGAGAAAAAGTGCATCTTCACGGGCCAATGGGGTAGCCCTCCGGACATGGATACTGTTAACTTTGATCTTGTCGGATAACTGCCCACACCCAATCCTCCCCCGCCGGCACCTCCATCATCTACCCTCCACACTGCCACAGGGAACCTTTAATAAATGCGTGCCTGATTGTTCTAGCTGCTTTTTATTCCTGGCTTATAAACCTCCCTTGGGCCTCCCAAACTGCGAGATTGGGTAGGTTTGGCATAGAAGGCTTTTCACAATTTGCCTCCAATTTAACCTTCCAACTTCATTCTCATTTGCTTCTATCCTCTTCCTAGACTTTGATGTCTCCTTTCACTGGTGTCTTACCTAGAAAACTCCTATTCACCCTTCAGGTGAATTCATCCCCAGCCGATGCCTCCTCCCTTCCCAGGCCTACTAAGAGGAGGATACTTCTTCTGTCACCTGCAGTTCCTCAGCCTCCAGCCTGGAGGGAGAAATGCAATCAGCAGAGTTCACTTCTCCCTCTGTCACTATGGGAACCTCAGCCGTCCTTCAGTCTTTCAAAAGCTCCCTCCTCTAGTTTTCCTTCTAGTCTCCAGAAGATGTCGTCTGAGTGCTCGTGTGTGCGGCTGTCATCTCCCTCATGGCAGTTGCCAGTTTCCTTCTCTGATGAGGTGAAGCGAGTTCCCAGGCCCCCGCAGCTGCTGTCAGCATGCTCTGGGGTAACTGTGGCCCCAGTGCTGTCTTCTGCTGCCTGTGGAAGCCTGTGCTTTCTTTCCTGTATCCTATGTGTGCCGGTCTGGCTCACAGCTCTGTGCTGCTGAACCACTCCCAAACGGGGACAAGGAGAGAATAATCCTCATACAAATATACTGTGAAGAGCTCACACGCCCCTCACCTTTCCTGTGCACCAGACACGATGCTAAACACTTCTGTGGATTCTACATTTTAATCCTCAGAATTACCCTGGAAGCAAATATTATTGTTCCCATTTTACAGGTAAGGACCACAACAGTGGAGGCTGGGAGAGACGAGGTACCTTGCTTGAGTTCTCACAGCTGGTAAAGGTTGGCTATGAGTTTAAATCCAGGTCATTTGGCTCCAGAGTCCACAACCTTGACCTTTGGGTGGCGTGCCCTTCCACCTGGTTTGTACACCAGCTTCCATGAGATGGAGAGATGCCTTAGCTCAGAGGCGGCCAGTTCCCTCGGCAGCCTATCACCTGGAACTCTCTATTTTACCCCCGAACAGTGCCTGCATATAGTAGAAGCTCAACAGGTATTAAATGGATCAACGAATAAATACGTAAGTAGAATCTCATTCTCATCTGACCTCCTCGCCCCTAACTGATGGGCCTGAGGTTGCCCTATCCTGCCTCAACCTTCAGAATCAGAGCAATAATATTGCCTGGATGGGTTCCTTCTAAAAAGCAGCCTAAGATGCTAATGTCCGTGAAGTGGCACTCCCATCTCCCCAGGTCTCAATGACAACAACGCGACCTGAGCTGGGTTTTGCCCTCACCTGCTCACAAGGGTCTCCGCGCTCTGCACAGCCCCACCCAGTCACTTTGGGGATCCTGGGGGGATGTGTCACAGGTGCCAGCCGTGGTCAGCACATGGTGTCCTCCATCTCCCTCCTCTCCCCATCAAGGCCCTCCCAATGGTGTGCCCTCTGTGCCCGGCCTCCTGAGCTGCCTCTCCACCTCTGGAGCACCACCGTCCACGTTCAGGGCCATCTCCTTGGAGAGGGGCGGCTCCTAAAGGTGTCAGAGCCGTGAGTGTTCTGTTTAGATGGGAAAGGGCTGCTACCCTACTCTTCGTCACACACCCAGTCACCTGGGGCTTGACCAGGTGATGATCGGAGGGCCCATGGCTTACCAAGTCCTTCAGCAACCCTCCCCTCCAGCTTCACGCGGCAGCCGCTGGCTCCGCACATTTGGGCCTGGTGGGTGTGTTCGTATGTGTGTGTCTCTGTGCCGTCCTCCTCCCCCTCCCCCATCCCCTGCTTCCCACACTCCACGCCAGGCTGCTCGCTGGTCTCCTTCCCCCACAACGCTAATCAACCCCTGAATATAGATGTTTGCTGGTCTTGGTTCCTCACCCTCCTCCCCACTCATCCGACAGATCCAGCAACATATGGATTCATTTTAAGGATTATCCAGGACGCCCCCCGCCTCCATCCGCGAGCTACAGACCTAGAAGATCAGTTCCTCAGCCCAGACATCAGATCAGCCAGCCTGCTGGGAGGAGGGGGTCGCACTGAGCTTTATCAACAGGTCTGGCATGTCCAGATTTAAGGGCTGGATTTACTATGAAGCTGATGAGGCTTAAGTTTTAGGACTTCCCTCCCCCGCTTGCATGCGAGAGGCCCTGGTGCTCATATGTCTTTGTAAAATTGGCAGAAGTAAGCTATTTTAAGGTAGTCAAGGTTTCTGTCTTTTCTCCCCAAACTTCCCTCCAATACCTCCCTTCCTGTCAGGTGACACTGGAGTGGCCGTGGGCACTTGGGGGATCTGGATAAAGGGCAATTGCATTGGGGATACATAAGTTCAGGTTTCTTGGGTATATATTAGTGTCGTTTGTCATCGTAGCCATGTACGATTATGTAATTGCAAACCCTCCTCGTGTAGGAATGTCATGGAAAATCCTACTACCCGCTGGGTGGACTTGCCCCCCATCATGGCCTGAAGGTGCAGAGTCAAAATCATTTTGACTGTGTCCTAAGGTGCCTGGCAGTGGTAGGATGAGACTGAAGGAGAAGCCAGGTATAATGGTGTGGAGCCAGAAGCCAATCTGTGGGAAAGTCTTCCCAACATCACATATCTAAAATTGTAAGTAGAAGACTTTGGCATCTCATCACCGGAGGACCATTCCAGACAGGGACGGGAAGGGAGAGAGCATGTCAGATCCAGACTAGCTTCTGGTTTATACATCAGCCTCCTATGTGTTTGATTATCAAACACCTGCCTGTAAGAAACTCATCTTTCATATCTGGGTACGTGTGGCTAAATCTAACTGCTGCACGCACCGGGCTGAGGACCAGTGTGTGGACGACTGGAGTTTCATCAGGCAACTGCTTCTCTGGGAGCCGGCCAGCCTGCCCCTGACGACACCGTCCCTCTCACCAAGCTCCCTCTTAAGTGTAATAGACCTCAGAACATTTTGCAAAGAAGTAAGTGTCACCACTGTGCTTTGGAATATACTACTCAGCCAATACAAACAGGTTTTTGGGTTTTTTTAACCAAATTTGGTAGCCTGGCTTATCGCTCCCTCCTGTCCTCTTGCACGTCGCAGCGTGTGCTGCTGCTTTGCTGCAGGGCACTGGCTCTTGGGGGTTGATGATTTGTCGCTTGGGTCTATGTGGCAATAGAGGTGGATTCCAAGAAACACATGTTTAAGAAATTCAGGAAGGAGAAAGGAAGTGGATATGATCATTGGCTAATTGGTCTGTTCGGCCAAAAATGCCCTTTTCAGTGCTCATCACGGCACCGTCGCCAACTCCTAAGTAGTGGTGACCTCCCTTGAGGTCGTTCTGTGAATGACTGTGATAAATGGCTGGTTTGGGAAGGTTAGGGATTTTTCTCCCTTTGCTTGTTCTTTTCTCTTTCTCCTCCCCTCTTTGGTTGTTCGGGATCTTATTGAAAATCACAAACCAGAAAGAAAACGCCTGCCAAGATCAGTGGTGAACATTCCAAGAATCAGGTTACTGTGGCCTGTGGTTCTCAGCTCAACTTAAGTTCAGGTTGCTTTGGTGATCACTCAGTACATTCTCCTTAAAATACACACTTACCCTTGGTTTACCAGTAAGCAGGGGGTGGAAATGGGTGGAAGGGTCAGGCTCAATAATGTGGCAGGATATATTTTTATATATCTATCTATATATAAATATAGATAGATAGATAGATAGATCGATCGATCTCCTCTACCCTCCCCACCCCTACCTAAACATTGTGTCTCTATGGGGCCGCCACTGAGTCAGATGCCTTGGACCAAAAACAAACCTAGAGGCTAAGTACATGGTTTTCGGAGGAAATTGAACAACTCTGTAGGCAGGCTCTCAGTGTAACTTCAACAAGGGACTCTGTGGCTGCTTGGTGTGAAGGCACCGGGTCAGCATAAGAGCATTTATGACAGAGCAAGATGGTGCTAGTGAGGTTTCCCCCTTTCATCACATAAAGACTGGGTACTGAAAAAGCCCGAACCCATAGTCAAGAGCCGTACTTTCTACGTATTGCTCCACTTCCTGCTAAACTGAGGAGGGAGCCGCATCGGTTTGCTTCTCTGGGCCTTACTTTGTTCATAATGAGATGATTGGGTCAATTCTTTGACAACATGCATTCCTTCTGCGTTTACCCAAACTCAACTCAAGTATTCTTCCCACCACAAACGCTTTCATCATTACCCTGGGGTGAGTCATAGAAAGCAATTTCACACTGTGATCAAACATGTCACATTTTCCAACATGGTATATTCTGTAGCAGTGATATTATTAATTTTTACTAAGTTGCGGCACCAGTACACCCAGAAAGGGAAAAGCTAGAATTGCAGAATGTATAAAAGAATGATTTCTGCTATAAACTGTGTCACAGATAATGGCCAAAAATATATTGTACAAAGAGGGGCTACTGTGTCAGCTTTGGAAATTAACTTAGGATCATTTGTATGTAGCACCCTTTTCTGTTTTTGAAATGCAAGAGTTGTTGGTTTTTTTTAAAACTATGTCTTCTTAAGAACGTTAAAAATTTCTTAAATGTCATTTACACTACTATTTGGCTTAGGTTTGCCTATGTGCCCCCAAGGTGCCCAAATTCTAAATTAGTGAGGTCTGAATTAATGAGATATTATCACACTTACTTTTGGAATGTGTTGAATCAATTGATAACTAACCCTTGAAATACCCTAAACTAGAGAAATAAATATGATATGACCTAGGAGACTACATCTGAAGCAGAGAGTCCTTTATCTAACAAATGCTGGGATATACAGAGTTAAATTCAAAACAAAATGAGATCTGCTGAGGTCCTGAATGCTAATATGTACTGCATTAGCCTTGAGATGGGTAGGGTCCTTCATAACAAAATAGAACACTTGCCAAATCTGGTATCTTAAAACAGTAATGTAGACTCCAGCCTTCTGATTAAATTCTTTGGATATTAAAATTTGGTTTGACCTAGATTCGAAGTGACTAGATTTTTTCTTCCCCTGTAAATTTCAGGGACCTCCATAGCGAGGCAGAGGGGCTGAATCTAAGTCTCGCTTTTAAAGACACTCATAAAAACACACTCAGCATTAAAAGTTTCCACCCGAGGCAAAGAGCAAAACAAGTTTGATTCAAACAGCAACAACAGCAGTAAAAAAAAAAAAAAAAAAATTTAGAAAATTCTGTAATTAGACCTCAACATGGAAATATGTTCTAAATAATTTAAGTGATTGTGGTCAAATAAAGAACAGAAATGGCAAAGTTGTCCCATTTTTGCAGGAGCTACTCTTCAGTTCCCTTCCCTGCACTCACCAGCACCATAAAACATTAGTGTTGGAAGGGTCATTAATGACCATCTACTCCAGCCGGCCTTATAGAGAAGGAGATCCAGAGAGGCAATGGAATTGGAATTGGCCAGTGTCGGGAATCAATTAGTGATGGAATGCCAACTAGAACCCAGCTCTTTCCGAGCTACCACATGGCATGGCAGTGTCTAACAGGCACTTACTAGATGTTTGTGGAATTGAATGAACATACCCTTCGAGTTTTTACTGGGAACCGAATCAGTCAAAAGTCACCCATCTTTTTTCTCATGTGTGTCTTTTCTCCAAGACACCTTTTCCGAGTCTGATTTCCTGGATTCAAGGAATGATTTATGGAGAAGGGAGTTGAGTTGGGGCCACTGAAGGAGGAGGTTTTTCTTCACACTGAAGTTTGGGATGGGAGGGAAGGGAGAAAGGTAAAGAGAAAAAGGCCATGAAAATCCAGTGATTTTCCGAAACAAATTCTTGAATCTATTTTAATAGGATTGGTAGTTAGGTCTGCATTCTCATGTTTTTGGGGGAGTTAAAAGTCATCCCGGTGTAGAACAGAGTAGGCACGTACTAATTGTTGAATGAATGAATATGTGTTTTATACACAGTATCTCCTTGAAGTGGGAGCAGCTTTCATCCCCATTTTCTGAAGAAGGAAACAGAGGCTCAGAGAACATAATGGCTGGCCCAAGGTGTTAAATATCTTCTTTGAATATTTCATACTTTTCCTCTTGCCTCTTAGTGAAAGAGTTCCAGTCTTCCCATCAACTTCTTGCTCTACTATGAATTTTTTTTTTATGTGGGCAAAAAGGAAAAACATAGGCCTCTGATGCATGGCTGAAACCACAGAATAGGAAAAATCAAAATGGCTTTGGGTTGGCATATGCCAAATGCCATTGCACAAAGGAAATTGCATGCTCATTTGGAAGGAGAGAAGGGTGAAAGTAAATGACAGCTCAAGTGCTTTGCAGCTGCCTTACTTAATCCTGTTTCCAGTTTAATAGCATGCTCTAGGTCAAGAGTCCTACGTTCAAAGAGACTTTGTGGGGTCTATATAATGAGGCTGGTATTGAGTTCCTGGGTTCCCTTTTCTGAAGAACCCAGCATAACTCCATTGGCATGGTCTCTTCCAATGGGAGGAGAAGAGCAACTTTGTTTATGCCTGTATGTCTAGCCTCTGTTTCAGGGAGTGACATCACCTCTCAGCAAGTACTTCAGCTAATGGAAGAGGTCAGGAAAAATGACCGGCATCGCCCTTTTCTGAATCCCACCTCATCTGCAAAATGAGTTTTTTATGAAGGAAATGATTTGCTTATTAGGTAAAGTAAACAGAGACACAATATCAAGTTAAAAAGGAACAGGTTTAGATTCAGAGTGACACTGAGCAAATAGCCAGGCTGGACCTCTCAGGCCCCCATGGGATGTGGGGAGGCCAAGACAAGAATGACTCCAATTAACCTCAGTGGGGAAGGGCTTGCAATGTGGCATGTTCGCTCCACTGATGGCTAAACTGTGCAGCCCTGGAGAGTAGAAGGGCCGAGATGGGGAGACAGAAAGGCATCTGATTGCAGCATAACTTCAGTTTTTAAACTCTGAAAACCAGACTCTGATGAAGAACTGAGAGTCTCCAGGTGAATTCTGTCTTTCTAACCACAAGGAAACTGAGGCTCAGGGAGATTTAGATGCTTGGCCAAGGTCCCAGAATAATTAGCATCTGAGCCAAGTCTTATACCCAGGTTTCTTTGTTATCATAGTAGGGGTTGAAACTTCTACCTTCAAGCATTCCAAGCAAAACTCACCCATGCTTGCAGGAAACACATCTGTCTTGTTCACCAAAGTGCTGGGCACATAGCAGATGCTCACAAAATATTTGAAGAATGAAAGAAAGAAATCCAGACCTGAATATTGATTGGGACCAAAGAGTGAAGCAAACAAAAATTCCAGATTATAACCAGTTTGAGCCCTGAGCTGGTTCCCAGGATGTAGGTTGAAAATTCTATTCTGGTCCTGGACTAGACACACACCAAAGAGAACCTGGAAACAAAAGGTTGTGGTGATCAAGTGTAAAGGTCAGCCACTTTCCTCTAGCTTATAGTATGATAAGGAAGAAATGAGTCCTTAGCAAGTACCTAGTGGGGAGAGTGAATGCTCGATAGTTAGTTAGTGGTGATAATGATGATGATGACGATGATGATGACGATGATCGTGTTGGTGGTGATGATGGTGATGATGATGGATGATGATAATGATGATGGTGATGATGGTGATTATGATGATGGTGATGGTGATAATGGATGATGATTATGATGATGATGGTGATGATGTTGATGGTGATGATGGTGATGATGATGGATGATGATAATGATGATGATGGTGATGATGATGATGATGATGATGGATGATAATGATGATGGTGGTGATGATGATGGTGATGATGTTGACAATGATGGTGGTGATGATGATGAATGAGGATGACGGTGATGATGATGATGGTGATTAAGATGACAATGACGAAATTTGTACTACACCAGATTCAGGTCCCTAAATTGAGGTTTCTTCCATTTTTTAGGAACTTGTGTGACTTGACCATAGCCATTGTTTTTCATAACTAGAACTAGTGTAGATATATCGTTCATAAAAAAAATTAAGAAAACAACAAGAAAAAAGGACGTTGGAACTGCATCCCAGGCTTCTTTATAATTTGTGATGAGTGAAGGTGAATAAGAAGTGAGAAGATTCACAGAATATTCAGGATTTCCAACTGTGAAGAAGTCAGGGCATATGGCGTGTACAATTTCCTTTTCCATAGAATGACCAGATTAACTTTCCTAAACGTTGCGTTCATCACGTCACTCCCCTGCTCAAAAACCTTCAAGGGCTCGCCATCACCCACCCAGAAGCATGCAGAGAGCACCCATTCATTAGCCTGGTGCTCCAGGAGGCTTCAGTCTCACCTTGACTGGTCCCCATGATCTTCAGGGAATGTGTACTATAGCCTCGATCCACTTGTCCTCATCTGAACTCACCTTGCAACTTCTGCCTTCAGGTAGTTGACTACCTGTGATACTGTATTAATAGTAAGCGTTCCAGCTGCAGGCTTCCCACTTGATTCTGGCAGGGGAAGACTGTCTTTCTGCCAAAGACTATGTGAATTTGATATTTTCTACTGTATCAGATGCACTAAAGATGGTGGAAAGATCCGTGTCCCCAGGTGTAACACCAGTGAGAGAACGAATCCAATGCAAGCCCCATGTCTGCTCAGCGTGCTTTTCCTGGATGAGCTGCCTCAGCCCCTGGGGGCCCTCTAAGTATTTTCTTCAGCTGGAGTCTTCAGCTCACTGACTTTAACGTCTGCAATGCCCACGGTCCTCCCAGCAAGGTGCTCTTCTATTCACTGTCAAATGACTGAGCAGCCAATGCAACAGCTCTGAGTGAGTGTCTGTATGTGTCCATGTGAGAAGGGTCATGGAAGCTGAGATATTTCAACTGGAACCTGGCTATGTGACGAGGACTGGGGAATGGCATGAACACGGAGGAAGGATTGTACAGACGTGTTTAGGCTCAGGGAGTAACCCAGTTTGATTGGAGCTTCAAGGGTTAGAAGAGTGGAAATTTGAAGTGAAAGAGTGAAGTCACGTTAGAGATGGCTTGAAAGCCAGGTCTGAGGCTTCAAATTCCAGGGAAAGGAAGGCAGGCCTGGTGACAGGAGGATCTGAACTAGGGTGGCAAACAAGAAGGTCAACTCTTGCTCTAGAATTTAACCTCCTGTGTGATGCGTTTTTTATCAAGTGGGACTATGGTAGTTTTCCTATAAGATTGTCATGTAGATTAGATTATATAGCATACGTAAAATGACTCTTTGTGAAATGAATGGTAAATGAATTTGGCAAATTATTGGTCCCATTTTCATAAAGGGTAAGAGGATAGATTCTACTAATTGCAGAACAATCAACATGGTGGGGTTCTTGGGTGAGATTCTAGATCAGACGATGGGGAATTTGGTTAGTGGTTTGCAAGCACGAAATAAGGAAGCTGTCATTGTCAGGAGGCAGCTTGGGTTTCATGAGAACTCTTCATGTGAGCACAGTATCATTCCCTTTGTTGTGATGGTTGCCTGTCTCACCCAGAAAAGGCAGCAGAAGTAGCATGTCTGGATTTCAGTGAGACAACTTGCAACATTCTTCTTCATAACGGGCTGATGACCAACAGAGAAGAGGGCACCGCAGGACAGTGCACTGGCTGGTCTGAAAACTTGTCCCCCAAAGTGGTGGAATCAGTCAAAGTGATGTCAAGCTGCAGACGTTTTCTAAGTGGCATGCTCCCCATTTAGTTCAACATTTTAAGAAAAGAACTTAGAGAAGCATACAGGTCTGCTTATCGAATATGCAAACGGCAAAGACTCTGGAAGGAAAGTAAAAGTTAAGTAATAAGACCAGAATTTTAAAAATTCTATTATTTAGAGATTGCTACAGTATTTAGGTTTTGACAATAAACACTTTATTTCATGATGAGTTTTCAGAACAATATTATCCATGCATCCAAATCACAGACACTCTCTCTCTGTCTCTCTCTCTGTCTCTCTGTCTCTCTCTCTGTCTCTCTCTCTGTCTCTCTCTGTCTCTCTGTCTCTGTCTCTGTCTCTGTCTCTGTCTCTGTCTCTCTCTCTCTCTCTCTCTCTCTCTCTCTCTCTCTCTCTCTCTCTCTCTCGGCTTCCTGAACTTCTATGAATATTCTGTTCCCCTGACACAGAACTAGCCCCATAGGAATGGAACAAAGACAGAACTCTCCTTCTAAAAGACCAAGCTGTAAAATTAGTAAAGGAATAAAAACCAGCTGGAGAAATATGATAGCTGTTATTCCGAGCCCATGAACCTGAAAAGATAGTTTATTTTAGAAGACAAACAAAATCTGCCTTCTGTTTGATCTGGGACAGCATCCACCGTCAGAAGCCATCCGTTTGCATTTAGTTACTCTGGAGGTTTGGGACAAGCCGTACAGGCACTGTAAACAAAGAACAGAAAGGATCGGTTTCCATCTTAATTTGACAGTAAACAGTACTAATTTGACTCTGCAGCTGTTTATCGATACCCAGGAAAAAAAGAAGTTGCAATTCAATAGAAAGAACAGTAGCCAGTGTGTTGGGGCAGAATGGTTCATAAGATGGCAAGAGCCAGGCTGTCTTGAATCTGTCCATGTTAGAAGAACACAATGTAAATTGCCACGTGATGTGGTTTTCATCTGGCAGCAGGGCCAGCAGTGGGAGCGTGTAGTTTTTCGCCTTCAGAGAAGGCTTTCTGTAGTGGCTTCATCTTGACTTGTCTTAGCAGCTACCAATGGGTCCCCTGTCAGTCACTTAATATTTTACAGAAAACCGTTCTGACCCCAGGGAAGTTTTTTTATTCACTCACTCACTTATTTGATAAATGTTTATTAAGTGCTTACTATATGCCGAACGCTGGGTTGTTGGAGATAAGAAGATGAACATAGGGGCTTTCCTGGTGGCGCAGTGGTTGAGAGTCCGCCTGCCGATGCAGGGGACACGGGTTCATGCCCCGGTCCGGGAAGATCTCACATGCTGCGGAGCGGCTGGGCCTGTGAGCCATGGCTGCTGAGCCTGCGCATCCGGAGCCTGTGCTCCGCAACGGGAGAGGCCACAACAGTAAGAGACTCGCGTACCGCAAAAAAAAAAAAAAAAAAAAAAAAGAAGATGAATATAGCTATAGAGAAATTTGCAAACAAATAATGGTGACACAATAAGGTAAGCACAGTAATAGAAGCATACTCTAGTTAATCAGAGTCTGGTTAGTTGAGTTCCTGTTATGTGTCATCCATGAATTAGTCATACAGAACTAGGCTTTAGTATCATAGATTGGATTTGAAAGCTATCACCAACATAGCTCATTTTTTCCTTCCTTCCTTCATTCATTCATTTGCTATATTTTGGGTGATTCTGACAAAAACTAATATGCCAGACACTTTGGAGAGTGCTTTTCATGCATTATCTCAGTTAATCCTCAAAACCACGTTATAAGGTAGGCACTATTGTCACCATCCATTTGGCCAATAAAGAAGCTATGGTGTGGTCTCTATGGAGAACAGTATGGAGGTTTCTTAAAAAACTAAAATAGAGTTACCATATGGTCCTGCAATCCCACTCCTGGGCATATATTTGGAAGAGATGAAAACTCTAATTTGAATAAAATACATCCACCCCGATGTTCACAGCAGCACTATTTACTATAGCCAAGACATGGAAACAATCTAAATGTCCATTGACAGATAAATGGATAAACAAGATGTGATATATAGATATATATAATGGAATATATATATATAAAATATATATAATGGAATATTACTCAGCCATAAAAAGAATGAAATAATGCCATTTGCAGCCACATGGATGGACCTAGAGATTATCATACCAAGTGAAGTAAGTCAGACAGAGAAAAAGCAAATATTACATGATATCACTTACATGTGGAATCTCAAAAAATGATACAAATGAACTTATTTACAAAACAGAAACAGACTCACAGACATAGAAAACAAATTTATGGTTACCAAAGGGGAAATGGGGGGAGGGATAAATTAGGAGTTTGGGATTAACAGATATACACTATTATACATAAAATAGATAAACAACAAGGTCCTACTGTATAGCACAGGGAATTATAGTCAATATCTTATTGTAACATATAATGGAAAAGAATCTGAAAAAGAATATATATACATATATATATATATATATTCACTTCGCTGTACACCTGAAACTAATACAACATTGCAAATCAACTGTACTTCAATAAAAAGTTGTTTGTTTGGGGGAAAAAAAAGAAGCTATGGGTGCAGATGTAGCATTTCTTGCCAGTGGTCATGCAACTACTACGTGGCGAAGCCAGGGACAGAATCCCAGTTCTGTGGACTCCAAATTCCATGCTCTTTATAATAATGTTTCCTTTTAAGGTACTTAGAGGTTGTGAATCCCTGTGGCTCATCATGTACATCAATTATCACTGTTATATATTTTTGAAAAATCATAGGTTTTCTAATAAAGACAACATTTATCCTAGTACTTTATTACAATTTACATCTCAGACCTGTTCACAGAACATTAAACTGCCACCTTGAGAGGACACTCAGGGTCTTCTGCTTAGAATAAACAGGATACTGTGCTTTAGTTCTTTCAAACATATTTGTTGAGCACTTACTATGTGCCAGGAATGAATGCAGGCTTTGTCATTACTGAAAGTCACAACTCCGATCAAGACATTATCCCTGTGACATTTTCCCGATTCTTTACCAGGAACAGTTTCCTGCCTTCCCAATACAAAATTTAAAACAAACATAATCCCACAGGATTTTAAATAATTTTGAAGATATTGACCATTTGCTGTCAACCCAGGGAAAATAGTAAGAGTGAACAGCTATTAGAAGAAAAAAAAATCCTGTCATAAGTTCAGTTTAGTAAGAACATGCAATTTTACTACTTATATCTTAATTTATGTTCCTTTCGGATGCAATTGAATCTCTGTCATTAGGTCATATCTGGCCTGGCCAAATCAAGCATTCTATTTAGAAAATGGAACACTTGCCGCAGCCAGCGTCTCTCTATTTCACTTTTTAAAAAGCTGAAGCAATGGACTTGTGACTTCCAGATGATTTCATGCACTTGGTTTGCCTATGTTCTGATGCACAGTAAATGTCAGCTTTGGAAATCTGGATGGCAAGGGAGAGGGCATATGGATTTCGTAAAGTGGCAGAATGTGTTCCTTTATCATATGTTATTTCTTTAGGACACTCTTTTGTTGAACATAAAAATATGGGGGAGCATAGTTCTGAACATCATTACAGGGAAATAAACTGAAGCTCGGTTAGGCTGGTTTTGTACCAAGGTTCTATCCTGCATCACTGATCTACGCCTTGTCACCTGAGTGCTATGACCCGCTGCGGTTTTGCTGGGTAATTTGTTGTTATTCTCTCACTTATGCAGAGAGTTTGGAGGATTCACTGCAAAAAATAGTTCCACAGATTCATAAAATAGTACTTTACAGTGACCTATCACCTGGGGGACACTACGGCACCCTCAGACGTAAACAGCACCACACACTGACTCCACTGCCCTTAAAGAATTTCAGAGATAGGACATCTTAGGATTGGCTAATTAAGTGGCTCAGCAACACTGTCCGAGACCCGGGTGCTTCCCATCCCTCTTCTCTGCCATCTTCCCAGAGTTAGCATTATGCTCGGGCGTGTCAGCCTATGGTAGCAAGACACCTGCTGCAGTAGGACCAGTATCACATCTAGATGCACCATGTCCAGGGGAAGGAGATACCATTTCTTCCTATGCATCTTTTTAAAATCAGGAAAATCTTTTCCCCAAGTTCAAAGAGGACCTGGCCCCACATCCCAGTGGTCAGAAGTGAGTTACATGCCTGACTTCCACCAGTCACTGGTAAGAGGAATGGATCTGCCTTTATGAGCTTAGACCAGCCAGAGCACATCCCCTAAAGGAAATGACTATGGAGAAGAGCAGAACATGAACAAAGTCAGGGTTCAGTTATCAAGAAGTTGGGGTAAGTGGCTCTTAGGTAGGCAACCAAGAGTGTCTGCTAGAAGGGGCATGCTTGGTCTGTCTAACCTTCTAACAGCCTCATGTAGAAAGTAAGGCATGACAACCCCCAACACGCAGAAGAGAAAACTGAACAGTTCAGTTATTTGTTCAAGTCCACTTGGAATTAAATGGCAAAGTAAAGATTCCAACCAAAGCCTTCAGTCCTGAGTCTACTGTTCTTTGCATTACTGGTCTCCTTGGTCTTGGGATAGTCATGGACTATGACTTTTCGTTCCTCTAGTGCTTACTACTCCCTTTCCTGGTGCCTGAACTCAGCTAAGATTTGTCTTCTCACAATGATGGATGAGGAGCTAACATTCAGAGAGCACTTACTGTGCCAGGCACTGTGCTAAAAACTTTACACAGTTAGTCCCACAAAACCCCAAAATCATACAACTAGTGTGAGGACCTGGGGCTTGATCCTGAGCTATCAGTTCTAGAATCATGTTCTGAGCCATTACACTATTAGGGAGGTGATTGTCAGGGCTGCATTGGGCTAATGTGAAGTGAATTCAACATTGCACAAACCAGAGAGAACTTCTGAATGGAAGTGGCTTTACAAGGATAGATCAAGTGCCCTTGAAGACCACTGTCACCTGGGATGGTGGAAGAGTCCTTTTAGTGAATCCACTTACTCCCAGTTACAG
This sequence comes from Lagenorhynchus albirostris, assembly GCF_949774975.1. Classification (NCBI taxonomy): domain Eukaryota; kingdom Metazoa; phylum Chordata; class Mammalia; order Artiodactyla; family Delphinidae; genus Lagenorhynchus; species Lagenorhynchus albirostris. The sequence goes on from NC_083104.1 coordinate 74,183,661, forward strand.
AGCCTTCCATGAAGGCTCCACCCTTCCTGAACTTTGTCCAGGAAAAAACAATCCCAACTGATCCTCGGTTTTCTTATTTGCAAAATGGGAATAAAATGTAATTCCTACTTCACAGCTTTGTTACTGCCAAGATTAAGGAAGAATCTACACAGAAATGTTCTGTACCTTGCAGAACATTCTAATGATTATTAGTTAGTAATCATCATTACTCTTGGCATCCCTTGCTTTCAGAGATCAGGGTGTTTCATGCATGTGACTCATCTTCTCTGCCCTCTGAGACGGGCAGAGGGTTAAGAAATGAGAAACTGTGAAGTGCTACTGGCAGTCTTGCAGATGGCCAAGGACAGTCAGCTTCATCCCTCCCAAGGGCCCTCTATTCTCTGTAGGAGTTCACCGTCCCCCACACCTCCCCTCCTCCTAGGATGTCTTCCTCACCTCTCCTGCTGATCCCCACCTGCCTCACCTCTTGCCCTCAAAGCTGTATAGTTCCTGGGTCCCACCCCCTGAGTTTCTGATTCTGCATTTCTAGTGAGATCCCAGGCGGTGCCCGTGCTGCTGCTGCAGGGCTCGCAATTGGAGAATTGCCTTACACCCCCTTGGCTCTCCTGTTAGGGGCTATGGCAGAAAACAGGTGTATCAGGTTTCTGATCCGAGGAGAGCTGTGACTTCCTGGATGCTGAAGCAACTTTCTACCTAGATAGAGCAAGCACTTGCCTTGTGGTGTGACGTAGGGGCACCAGCAGACCAGCTGGGCCTTCCATGAAGTCTCCACCCTTCCTGAACTGTATCCCTGCTCTTTGCCTCCCTCCCTGGAGCCCTACCAAGGAGAGATTCATCTTCCTGCTTCTTTGTTTCATAAATTGCTTTTTTATAGTGTAGATGCTACCGGAAGCACTGAGGAACATCATCTGTCACTCACACGTAAGATTTAATTAAATCAGGCTCCCCTTTGACTTGGTGGAGAATACCTTCACGGGAGAAGGGGATTTTTGATTTGTTTGGAGAAATTGCAGGAGGAAGACCTTTTTTTTTTTTTTTTTTTTTGCCGTCCGCGGGCCTCTCACTGTTGTGGCCTCTCCCGTTGCGGAGCACAGGCTCCGGATGCACAGGCTCAGCGGCCATGGCTCACGGGCCCAGCCGCTCCGCGGCATGTGGGATCTTCCCGGACCGGGGCACGAACCCGTGTCCCCTGCATCGGCAGGCGGACTCTCAACCACTGCGCCACCAGGGAAGCCCGGAAGACCTATTTTTAAAGGATGGAGGGTTGCTGGGTGCCCGGTGGGTGAGCATGCCCAAGGAGGCCACGTGCCATTTTGAGCTGAGCTGTTCCTTCTTGCTGGGAGGAGCTACTGAATCTGGGTGGGTGAGGGAGAGAGAGGGATGCAGATTTTCGTTTTCAGATCACAAAGGCGCGTCCTCATTCAAATATGGGAATCAAAGGTCAGGGGGTGGGCAAACACGAATGACTCCCAGGGCCTCTGCTGACCGAGATACGCCTTCTGGTGACAACACCCCAGCATCTGGCAATGGTGTCTGAGCGCTGGGTGGTCTGTGCCCTGCGTTCGTGGGAACGTCTGTTGGCTTCTTTGCTGAATTCTATTTACTGACGAGCCTTGGGTTTATTCCCAAGGACTGTAACAAAGGCCACTCAGCCTCTGTCTCCAGTTGCCTCTCTCTGTGTCTCCCTCTGGGCCTCCTCTTTCTCTCTTTTTCCTCTCGTCAGCCTCTCCATTTCTCTGTGTCTAGTCTCTCGCTCTCTCTCCCCATGAAGGGAGATGTGAAGAAACTTCTCTGGACAGAAGATCTGAATTGCCAGCCCCTGAACAACTCTGTCCATTTCTAGAAGGTGCCATTTGCAAAGAATTCCATCAAAATGGTACCCTCTGAGTCGAGATACTTTGGCAACTGTTACATCTAATGGGCAACTGTGGCTTTCCGTAGTCCCTGCTCCTAACTAGTTAGGAAGAATGAGGATAGGGTGAGCGTACAGGTGGGTTGAGGAAGAGCAGAGACCCCCTTCAACAGGGCCAATACCAGGGAAAATTCCAGTTCCCTTTCATCTGCTCCTCTGCTTCTCCAGGACAACAGGCAGCTGTCCTAAGTAGCAGATGGGATTTCAGACCCCTGGCATGCTGGTTGGGGAAATACTCTAGCTCAGAGATTTGGGGCTGTCCATAGCTTTCAGAGGACCCGTCTCACACTGTATCTAGGACAGGGATCTCCAGAGGGCAATTAACATCTGCTACCCCAGTTGCTGAGGTTTCTGGATCCCTTAAAGGAGAGTCTTAAAAGCTGTCTTCTCTCTGCATTCCTGTCTTTTGTTCCTGAGACACAGGGCCATGCACAGCAAGGACAAACAGCCATGGAGAAGTGTGGAAATCATTTAGTATAAGTCTCCCAGAGGAATGCAGAATTTCGGATCAAAGTTAGAATGGACCCGTCAGGCAGTATTTATCCTCCCCTTTCTGAGTTCTGATGACTGACATTGTTCTGTTTTCATTACTGGCCCTTGGAAGCAATTGTTTTAGAAAAATATTGTCTAGACCTGAAATTGAGTGAATATGACATTAATTACAGAGGCTTTCCTCGGAGTGTCTCTTTGCCAGCTGTGTTTTCTGTGCGGGAGCCGCTGGGGGCTCCCAGAGAGATGCTGATGGCGAAGGGAAGGAACCTCCAGGGTGGAGGGCCTGCCGTCCACCAGGTTTTGAGCTACGCCTTTAATACTGGTTCCTTCATTTCCCCTTCATGAGGACCTTATGAAGTCGGCACCAATTTCCCTGTTTGACAGATAAAGAAACTAAGTCTCAGGGAAGTTCAGAGGGCAAAAAAGGTGAAGTCAGGATTCAGATCCAGGTCAACCGAGCTCTGAAATTTATGTCTTTCTATCCCATCCAGACCACTGCAGCAAGGTAACTTGGGATGAGATGTGAGATATCCATTTAGTAATAGATTCACTTAAAATGATAATTTGTTTGTATAGATTTTTAAGGAAGCTTTTTTCTACTGGGAATCCTAATGCATTACTCGATCACTGCATCCATGTAGTGGGCTATAATGACCAGCATTAAAAAAAAAAAAGGAAAGAAAGAAAGAAAATCTGTGTTTTAATAACACACAAGTGTGTGTAAGTATGTATGTACATAGGCCAGATTTTGTGGGCCTAAAGCTGACTTGACCTGGGGGCCCCTATTTATGAAAAAGGGGATACAATTTTTTTAGAATGAAGGTAACATCACAAGACATTACTAATTTTAAAAAGGTGACCAGAAACATCACAAAATCCAGAAAACAACATGATGTTTTTATTAATTATTTGATGTGCTCTATAATACTAGTTTTCCTATATGTGTAGGCTGCATGCTCTTTGAGCATTTCTTTATATAATTGCAATATTATATCATTTTCTACAGAAAGAGACATTTTCTTTCTTTCCCTTTCTTTCTTTCTTTCTCTTTCTTTCTTTCTTTCGAAGATTTGAAGTATAGTTAATTTACAATGTTGTGTTAGTTTCAAGTGTACAGCAAAAGAAATATATATCTTTTTTTCAGATTATTTTCCATTATAGGTTATTATAAGAGAAATAGATATTTTGACCTTTTCCAGTGTGGTTGATTGAAAAAAATTTTTATTATTGAGAGAAAAGGTTTTTTTTAGCATCACAACTTGTAATTAAGAGTGCCATCTGACATTTTTAGACTGTTTGCAGATTTGGGGGGAAAAAATCTATCATGTTTTTTTCCATTATGTACTGTAAGCCTGGGTAGAATTTCCCATAGACTAGCTTCTGGCTTCACACATTTCACAACATTTTCTCCCCTGCAACCACACACTTTCAACGATGGATGTCACAGGATGTATCCGCTGTGCTAGGACAGTTAAGCCTGTACTTTTATGTCACAGTGACAATGGCTTGGCGCAGTGGGCGGTCAGAAGAGTCCTGAGAGTTATTCGTATCTTGGGAGGACTGGCAGAAACTTAACCTAAAGAGAAGTGCCTATGAAATAGCATCTCTCTGTCTCTCTCTATCCATGTCTCATGAAATCCAATTAGATGTATCCCCAACTCCCCATCTCAACTTCTATTTAATTGGATCCACAAAATTCCCACTTTCCTTCCAGCACTACCCAAGACATGGAGAAGATTAGCGGAAGGGAAGCTGGAATGGAAAGACACAATAGTCTCTATCTCTTCTGTTTTCAAATGTTATAAAAACATCTAACCGTATGAACACATCCCTAGGGTCCTTCCCAAGACCTTCTGCAAGTGAGTGACACGAAGCTTAAATTGCACTAGCTTCATGGAAAATCCTTACTTCTTAGAGGAGGTAGATGGTATTACCGATGGATATATGTTTTTTCCCTAAGGTGTGCTAGGGTTACAGAAGGATTGAGAACCAGAGTTTGGGAGTTGATAAAATATCAATCTTGGTGCTCTGTAGCTGGTGCCCTTTTTGGGACAAGAGTTGGCTAACTTTTTCTGTAAAGGTAGTAAATTTTTACCCTTTGTGGGCCATGTGATCTCAGTGGCAACTACTCAATTCTGCCTTCCCAGTATAAAAGCAGCTCTAGACAATACATAAACAAATTGCATGACTGTGTTCCAATATACCTTTATTAAAAAAAAAACAAAACAGGAGTAGTTTGCTGACCCCTGTTTTAGCAGATCTCCCTTGAGTTCCTTTACTGAGGGCAGGGAAGCCCTCAAGGAGGGAGTGTGCCTTCCACTGCTGCTATGTGAGGGGGTCTTTACTGGCGTCTGCCATCTCTTGGTGACTTCAGGACAGGAGGAAGGAAGAGAGATGCCTTATGAGATGGACAAGATCAAGCACTTTTTAGAGACACAGACTTTATTTTCTGCTTCCTCCTGCCATTTTTAAGTCAAACATACTCTAACATGTAGAAGCAGACTTGTGGTTCTCCCGGCTAACCTGGGTCACCTCACCAGATGTAACTGAAATACTTGGTGAGTCGAATTTGTTTTCGTCTATTTCTTGAGGTTGTGAGGACCCCAGGAACCTTCTGGCACTGACCTTTATCACCCAGACCCGCCACTGTTGGTCCATGTCTATTTCTGCAGCATCTGTGTTAACATTAGCAACATCTAAATTTTCTTGGGTCAGAATATTAGAATGATTAAGGCATAGTTTCTGTAATTATCTTCTCGAAGAGAGGCCTTAGAGGAAAAACACAGAACTCTTCTTTTTCTTTTTTGGGGGGGAAACTTCAAACTATTTCACCAAATCACTATGATTTGTATACTTCAGAGTTAAAATTAGGAATAAATTTTAGTATTACTTTCTCTTTCTCTCTTCCCTCTCATTTTAACTGAGTTATAAGAAAGGACTTGATTAAATAAAGTGGGAGGCATCATGTTGTAATTTAAAGCATTTTGGAGTTCAGTTTTCCTCATATATACATTCTCTTTATTATATTATATTTCCACTCCCCCAATTAGATGTTTAGCATCAGTAACAGATGCCTATGTTACATCTAATGTGCACTGATGGGATAATGTCCAATATTAGCCCAGGGAGTTAGCTAATGCTCAGTGTAAATAGTATAAAAATATTTTATTTAACCCTTCAGATATGAGCAGTTCCATTTACCAGCCCTACTAAGAAAATGAATGACGTTTCAATTACATTTCAGTTATGGCAAAGACAGCAAGTCTTGGCTAATGGTAAGTTAGTTCATTAGAGAAAGTTAATAATCATAATTTTTATAATTGCAAAGTATTTTGATTTTGTTTTTTTATAATCACTTTCCTGGAAATTATTTGAGAAGATTTTATATTTCTTCTATGAATGGTACAGGATCTATCAAAAGAGATGGGTCCGAGGTTACACTTTTGATAAATGGTCAAGTTGGGACCATTTAGCCAAGTTGGTACCCTGTCAAAAAAATTCCCCTATGGTGAGTGAATTAAGATTCAGTGTTGGCTCTCTGATAGCATGAGGTAGTGATGGGTAAAGGGCAGGGCTTCTGAATCACGCTGAAATATATTAGCATCCTGTCCTTGCTGCTCTGATGGTGTGAATTTGGGCAATAATTTAATCTCTAGAACCTCTGTTTTTCATGTGCGATTGGGAACAGTAAAACTCAACTTTTTAAGACTGAAATGAGATTATTATGTCAGAACATTTGATAAGCTGCCACTTAGCTAGTTATGTTAGCTATCTTTTCTCTACCCAGTTTCTATAAACAGTGGTTATTGACCTTGGATGCTCTTGATGCCCTGACAAACTCCAGATATTAAAATCTAATAAATAACTGAAAATTAGACTGCTTGTCTCTGAGATCATTTAATTGTCCCCACACCAAATGTGGGCACAAGGGAGCCAGAAATCTTAGCTATAAACCCAACAATGTTTCATTTGTGTGTGGAAATTTGGTAGGAGGGAGGGAGAGGTCTTGTAACAATAGATTATATTTTCACAGCTCTTTTATGTTATGTTTTACAGAGCTCTTCATATATGTTATTGATTTTATTCTCTTGGCAACTGAAAGTTTTTTCAGCTTCAAAAATATTACACCCCTTGCAAAAGTTCACACAATTTTTAAGTGGAAGAACCAAGACTCACTCCCAGGTATTCAAACTCTAATTCATTCCCAGTCTCCAAACTTTATGTTAAATCAGTGTCGAAGATGCTCCGTTATCTGTTTTGCCAAGTGTTTCTTCCCTCTAAGCAGACTGGTGAAGGGAGGAGCAGAGAGGCTTCCCATGTCAGGAAGAAAGTTACCTGCTCCCACACTGGCCAGCCCCGGGAATCAAAGGCTGTTTTTGCAGAAAGATGCAAGAAGGGACTCAGTTACTCAGGGGTATCCCAGCTATAGCCTGAGAGCCCAGGGTAAGTGATTCTTGGGTGTGTGGCTTTCCAGAGTAGAACAGTTTCCCCCCAAATTGGAGGACTAACATGGGATTGCCAACTTTTTAATTTTACTGAACAAGGACATAAAAGACAAAAGCAAAAGCAAAGCAACACAAAATCTGTCCTCTTACTACCAATATCATCTCAATGAAGATATCTAACATGACCTCCAAAAAAGACAGAGAGAACATACGCTCAGAATAAAGGACATCTTTTTCACAGAATAAATCTAGCTTTATGAATAATGCCCTCCCTCCCTCCCTTCCTTCCTCTCTCCCCTTTTCTTCCTCTCTGTCTCTCTGTCTCTCTCTCTCTCTCCTCATTACAGTGCAGTGCAGTCCACGAGAAGGTCTTTGAGCTCCAGAATCGAAGCTTTCCATTCTCTCTGGAAACAGATACCTCTTCGATTTGGTAGAGGCCCAGGGGTAGGAGTGAACTAAACCGATTGTGTGTTTCTTGGAGTCTCTGAGATCTGTGTGTTTCCAAGAAATGTGCAGGATTAAAAATATGAGAGTGCACCATGATGTAAGAGAGCATGTAGCAGAGCGGAGGCAGGGCACCAACGTACTGAAATGTGCCCACTGAAAACCAAAGGGACCCACCTCTCCTCTTCCCAGAGGAGGTGAAAGAGCTCAACTGCCATGGAAAACACGAAGTCTGAGCACTGCCCATGCATTTGACAGCCCTGAGGGCTCCTTGGGGGAGAGCCTGGGTGGGTCCGTCAGGAGAGGGAGGGGGCTGTATTGCTTGGAGAGCAGTGCTCCAAGTTGGATATTGCCCTTTGCAATAGGGAGATTGGGTTTCCCTCTGATTGTATTTAATGCTCATGCAATCGCAGTTGAGCATGAATCACTTCATTTCCTTTTGGTTGCCCCACCCTCCTACCCACTCCCTTCTACACACACTTGAACCTCCCCAGAAAGTTTCCAGAAACTCTCCACCAAGCCCAGGTCTTTGGTAGTCAGGGCTGTCTCTTGGGTTGGTTCTGCTGTGCCTTTCGAAGGGCAGGGGGTGGTGGGTGGAGGTGGGGACACAGATTTACAGATCCATCCAGTCTTTGGTGAAGACTATGTACATTCCACAGCCTCAGTGAAGGGTTGCCCATGGCCCAGCATAGCGGGCATCCCTGGGAGGCTTGTGAGAAGTGCCCCACTCCAGAACCACCAAATCAGAATCTGCATTTTAAAAGGTCCCCAGGTGATTCGTGTGTCCACTAGAGTCTGAGAAGTGCTGCCCTACAGCACTCTGGGTCTTAAAATACCTCTGACATTGGCCTCTGCCCACAGCTGAGACGTAGCTGAGAGTTTTCAAAAAAAAAAAAAAACTCGTAATTCCCATACAACTGTAGAGTGAATTCATAGATTCATTGAACTCATTCATCAAGAAAACTGCAGGATGCTAAAACTACTTTACAAGAGAATGAAAGAGACTGCAGTATATATAGTCAATGCAAGACAGTTTGATGAAGTAAGATAGACACTTTAAATACAAAATTAGGTAATGTCCTACAGGACCGTACAACTCTATCCCTTGAGATTATGTTTTTTATTAGACAGACTTCACTTACATCTCTACCAGATAAAAATTATGTGTCATCTATCAATCTTCTATAAATTAACAACTAACTTTACAAAGTCCGGGCTCGTAATCGGTATTAAATAAGAAGTCAAAAAGGCTATATCCCCAGGACAAAATCAAGGCTTGTGAGGCAGTGCTCTAGTATGACTCCAAAAGGGAACTCAGTCATCTTTTGTGTTATTTCCAAATTTTGGATCATCTTTCTTAACGTGGAGTATGACTAGAGAGAGGGCGACCAGCTTCTTCGTGCCACAAAGCATCTTCTTCTCTGACCTTCCCAGGAGATACACCCCATTCCACTAGGTTTCAGTTCCTCTCACCAGAGGCACTTCAGGACTAAAAAGTAAGATTAAGGTCCGGTAGAAACAAGAGAAAGGAGAGGCTTGTCTATTTCTCTTCCTTTATCATGTTGACATGGATCCCTTTAACTATTACCTTAGATGGCAGAGAGAGCCCAGCCCTCAGGAGATAAAATGCAAGACGGGCCCAGAACAATAAGAAGATGGATTCAAGAAAAGGACAGGTTCTTGGATACCAGGATAGGAGCTGGAAGCCCAATGGGCAAGTTCTGTGAGAGTCTTCCACACTGACATCCGGATCAGCAGGGAACTTGAGTCTGTGGCCCCAGGAGGGCAGATGGACGGAAGTCCCGACGGCCAAAAAGTGTGGGGGAACACAGAATTCATTCCTATTCGTTCAACCTTCAGTGACCAACTAGTGTGTTCTGCACATCAGGCTACCATGATAAGTCAAAGTCAATCTCTGTCTCGGGGATGGTTTAGTCCAGGCATTTTCACCTGGGTTTCATAAAGAGGCTTCTGGAAGCCCTTGAAATTACAAGCATCATTTTGTGTTCATGTGACTTCTTCTAGGGAAACAGTCCATAACTTTTGTCAGAATCCCAAAGTGTTTGTGTCCACAGACAGATAGAATCCAATAACTAAGTAGACGCTAGATTTTAAGAAGAAGGCTCGAACTCAAAAGATTGGCATTATTGGCACCAGAGGCCAACGAAGCGGGCAAATTAGTCCATCTAGAATGTAAGTAATGCTTATTTAGAAAGTGTTCTTATGGAATGTCCCACCAGCCCTCCAGTGTTGAACTGGCCCACAGGACAACCGTGAGTGACATGCTTTTAAAGTTTACGGCTTCTTCTGTTTGAAAAGTTCTCCTAACTTCTCACTACTCTTCCTGGGCCCCATCCATCCTTCAGGGCCAGCTCTTCCATGGAGCCTTCCTAGAATCTTCCAGCCCTCAGAGGGCCCTTATTTCCTGAACTCCTACGGCCCTTGACCTGTCTGGCCTTATTAATGGTTCATGTTTTCCTTTTTTGCACATTGTAAACATTTTTAGAGCAAGGAGTGGAATGGAGGAGGGTATTATTCCTCATTGTACCAAAAGCATTTGACTCAGTGCTCTGCAATATTGCCTTTGAAGGGTATTATGCTTTTATTTTTCTATTTTTTGTCTCTTAGACGCCCTCCCGCTCCACCGGCTAGGAAACAGGGGCCTCTTGCTGGGATCCTGTAGACAGGAACAGAAAATCGAGAAAGGCACAGATGCAAACCAGAGGAAATGAAGTGGTAACGACCCGAAATCCTACATTGTGGTTACAGCCTCCATCTTACTCCATTTCTAACTCGAACCATTTCCTTTGCAAATTGTTTGGCACCCAAACGTCGCGATGCTGCTCCAGGGAGGTGGGAAAGAAGGTAAGTTCAGGAAAAGGGGAGCTCGAAGAGACAGAAGCTGTACAAAGGAATACAAAGGATGGATTCCAGAGGAAGGCAGGAAGCTGTGTGAATAAACAAAGATGGGGAGAGACTTCTCCAGACAGCACAGGCTCATCGCTGTGCATGCATCGCCCACAACTATGTTTGCACAAATATATCAGGGGTATCAAGAATGTTATAATGATACTCCATCATCCGTGGTGCTCGTTTTAACCACTGTAATAAGCAAAACATACAGAGCCCATTGCTGGCTTTCAAGACTATAATTTTCTCTGAGGAGAAATATTGCAAAAAGGGAAAAAAGAGAGAAAGAGAAGAAAACATGATATTTTGTTCTGTTCCTAAAAAAAGCATTTTCCCCCTTTCTTTGCTGCTCTTTCCTTTCATTAAACTGTCCTTAAGTGCTTTAAGGGAAAACTAAGTAGGCCACAATTCTGGGCTGCTGACTGAATAATTATAAGTCTGGAAGGCTGTTGGGATGGCCAGAGAAAGAGGCCCGGGTCCCTTTTCCTGAAATCCAGAGACCCAGGGGGATGGTGTCAGCTGCCGCCGAACTGCTCACGTTGAAATGATTTCTCATTTTGAAGGAAAATCAGGGACATTCTTATCCTTATTAGTCCTCTGAGAACTTGGGCCAGGGCCAGATTTTATTGGAAAATTGCAACAAAAGAAATTAGAGATAGGGAGTTCTGCAAGGGTCTTATATTTTCGAAGGGTTACACGAGAGGCATATCGAAACCAGATTATTTCCAGATCAGCCCCGCTCTATGAGCTGAAATATATTCTTTGCTTTTTAAACATTCACGTTTCCCTCAACTGAGATTCTTCTTGTTAACTATTGCTCATTTCTGTGCATACGTGTGTGTAAGTTGTTGTAAGATTAGCATAGGGAAATTTACAAAAGGGAGGCGGGTGGGGACTTGGCCACCATGGGGTTCAACTCAACTGGACAAGCCTCTTCTTGTCCACTGGGGCCCAGGGAATGGCTGGACATAAGGGGGTGGGGGGAAACCAGGGAAGAGACACAACAGGAATTAGGACGTGCTACCCACTGTAGGACAGGACAGACATTTATGTTCTCAGGTAGAAAGTGGCCTTTGCAAGTGGCCTGAGGAGAAATGGGTCTGACGCTTGAATCCCTCTGTGGTGTCAGTGTCTGAGCATCTCAGGGGTGGCTCAGCATGGAGAAAGAATCTAAGCTTGGGAGCCAGACACACCTGGCATTGTATCCTAGTTTCGCTCTTTGTTGTGACCTGGGTACATTCCCTATCCTTTCTTGGCTTCTGAGAACGGATTGTAGCAGAGGATCTCTAAGTGGCTCCTTTATTCTAAAATTCAGAGATTCCTCATTTTCTAATAACTTTTCTGCCAATCTGATAGATTTTCTCCTGCTCATAAGTATAGTTTCAAGGGGGCAGGAGGGATTCGAAGTGGGTGAGTAGCCCCTCTACATCCTAGCCCACGCTTCTCCCTCCCAGTACTCACGTATCAATCGCCCACCCTGGCGATTCTTTTTTTTTTTTTAAGTATAGTTGATTTACAATGTTGTGTTAATTTCTGCTGTACAGCAAAGTGATTCAGTTATACATATATATACACATTCTTTTTCATATTCTATTCCATTACGGTTTATCCCAGGATATTCCCTGTACTATACAGTAGGACCTTGTTGCTTATCCATCCTATATATAACAGTTTGCATCTGCTAACCCCAAACTCCCAATCCTTCCCTCCCCAATCCCCCTCCCGCTTGGCAACCACAAGTCTGTTCTCTATGTCTGTGGCTCTGTTTCTGTTTCATAGATAGGTTCATTTGTGTCATATTTTAGGTTCCGCATATAAGTGATATCATATCGTATTTGTCTTTCTCTTTCTGACTTACTTCACTTGGTATGATAATCTCTAGATCCACCCATGTTGCTGCAAATGGCATTATTTCATTCTTTTTATGGCTGAGTAGTATTCCATTACATATATATATATATATATACACGTATGCCACATCTTCCTTACCCATTCATCTGTTGATGGACATTTAGTTTGTTTCCATGCCTTGGCTATTGTGAATAGTGCTGCTATGAACATAGGGGTGCATGTATCTTTCTGAATTATAGTTTTGTCTGGATATATGCCACCCTGGTGATTCTTAACGTAGTGTCCTCATGCGTCAGAAGAAAAATGATTGCGGGGAAAGGGGTAAACGTTAGAAATGTGAAAGAAAACAAATCATAATATTACATAAACTCGTCATAGTAAATTGACATCTGTTACGTATGTCTTTGTTCTCTGATAGTATAAAGATCACAAATATTAAAATCCGGAGAGAAACTAAAATACAAAGGAAGACCATGAGCACAGTCTCAGGAAGAGACCTTTCACCTATTTAGATTGTGTCTCTCCTCCCCAGCTGCCACGAATTTTTGTCACTCAGCATCTATGGAAGAAGGTAAGATTTGAGAGAGACAAGTTATTCTGGCGCTAATAGAGAAACACCTTTTTACCTCATTTGGCTCCGAGTTTTGCATTGTGATTAGGGCCTTAAGTTTTCAAATCTCTGTTGAAATTTCCAATTCTTCCCTCTAGAGCCCTTGGGGTTAGATGTCCATTCTAGATGCCAGAGCTTCTGAATGTTCATCTTTGAGGATCTCCGCCATGCCTGTTGCACAGAATGAGCTGAATGTCAAGAGCCCTTGAACACCAAGACAATGGCCCGACGCTCCTAAGGCTAGTCTAGGTCAGAGCCATTGGTTTGGGCACTCTTCATTTGCATAAGGGGTTTCCATGAGTTGTCATGAACTTGAAGGACCAATATAGGCAAGGTTAAAACATGGTTGGATGTGGGCTAGAGATCTTGTCGTGTTAATGAAGAACTTCAGCTGCTTAGAACAAGAATCAGAGAGCGCAGGGCAAACATTCTCTCCTCTCTTCTACCAACGTGATTTTTGGAGATCACAAAGCAGTTGACTCTGCTGAGGAACCTCAGCTAGAGATCTGTCCCTCCCACCTCCCTGGCTTGGAGTGAGCCTGGGTGGCACACTGTCCCTGGCCTGGTACTGGGAGGCATGCATCAGGCCTTCTTCCAATAGATGGTCCATTCATCTCTACGTCCCAGTTTCTCCCACACCAATTAGAGTTCAGTGCACATGTTTAAATCCCTCAGAAAAGCAGTCCCCTTGCTATTGTTATCAAATGCTGTTTCCAAACCTCCAGGCTCCTCTCTTCCTGCTGTCTTTCCAAGAAGAGGTTTTCACTTGAGGCTCCCACTTTAGAAATGTCAGGCTGGCTTCTCTCATTGTTCTCTCCAGGAGAGCTCCGTGAAAGGAGGACTGGGGCCATATTTTGCAGATTCCCATGGGAGCTATAGAATAACTCTCCCTGAGTATTACAAGGAAGCGTGGAGCTACCTTGCTTGTGGTCCCACAAAAAGTTGCACAGGAGCAGAGACAGGGCCCCCATGCTTTGCACAGAGAGAGCATTCAATAAAAGCTTGTTGGGTGCGTGAAAGTAATGACTGACCCTCCTTTTATACTTCCTTTTGCATTAATAATGCTTGGAAATGGAGGGTATTGGTTAAAGGATTTTATACTTTACCAAGCACCTTTCTTGGCTAACTTTTTGTTGGCTGAAACTTGAGTCCGCCCCGGACGGAATTGTTGGTGAAGAATGTCCCTTTGGTAGTGTGCTTGCCTATTCGCTTCCAGCACTTGCTGTCACAGCCCCTTCCCCAGTCAGAAAGAGGCCCTTCTATAGCCCCCCCAAGGCCTGGACCACATTGTCCCCATCAGTCTGTCACCATGTCTGAGTTGGTGTTTCTGCTTACACCTGTTCTGTGACTGTTAGCCAAATCTGGCTGAAATATAATGCATCACTTCTGTTCTCTGTCCAAGGATAATATATTTGCATTTAATAGGAACCTTTAGGAGATCCTGTGCTCTTACTCCCAGAAGTGGCTTCCGAGTGAGGATTTTGGCAGGGAGAATTTAAAAGCAAGTATTAAAATAATTTATCTCTCCTTCTGGATTAAAATCCTCTTGGCGGAAGTCCCCTGTTTTATACATCTAGTTTGCCTGGAAATACTTACTGCTATACCCTCATCAATAATATTTCATGAATAAATATGAGATTAGCTAACGCAGTAAAGTAATTTGAGAGGTGGTATATATGGATTAATGTAATCCTGCCCACATCATGTATTTACATTATCCACACTTCTCTCCAATGGTTTCACCCACTTTGGCTGAGAGAGAAAATTTTCAATATGGAGGTTCCCGATGATCCCCATGTACTGGTTTTCAGAGCCTTGTATGTTCCCCTTCCCTTGAGTAAACTGCTTCTAGCCAATAGAATACAGCCATGTTAATTAGGTTATATGATCAGGTTATACTTCTATAATTAGGTTACAAAGGTTGTCACTTCCTTCTTGGTAGCAGACAACTTTGTGGGCTTTGATGAAGTTGCCCCTATGATCAGAGACTCTCAGAAGTCTTCCACTAATAGCTGACAAGGAACCAAGGTCCTAATCCAACAACTTGTAAGGAGCTAAATGCTGCCAACCACCACGTAAGCTTGGAAGCAGATTCTTCCCAGTCAAACCTTCAGGTTAGACCTCAGCCCCAGATGACATCTCATTTGCAGCCTCGTGAGAGATTCTGAAGCAGAGGAGCCAGCTGAGCTGTGCCCAGACTCCTGACCCACAGGAGCCGTGAGATAATAAATGTGTGTTTTCCTAAGCTGTGAAGTTTGTGGTAATCTGTTATGTACCAAAGAAAACAAATACAAGGGTCTTTTAGCCCATTTGTCCTCCAAGTGTCAGACTTCTCCAGTGACATTTTCCATGAATTAGCCCTGGAAAAAAATGCCCAAGATTGAGAGCTGGGTCATAAAACAGGTCTCAGGAGAGTTGCCCCTTCCCATCTTGTCTCCTTCCCCAAGATGATTCCTTTGAGAAAATTCACGGCATTGGACAAATTTCTCAGTCTCTAAAATCCCACAGGGCTCTGACAGACAGTGATTAAATAGACCCAAGAGATCCTTACCTTGCGCCTTCCTGGCTAAGTTGTAATTTCCCATCTCCATGGAGGTCTGCCTGGGTCCTTAGCGATATCCTTCTCCCTATCCTAGGTCTTGTCCATGTGAGTCTTCCCTGGAGGAGATGCCAACCCCTCTGGCAGCAGGTACCAAGTTTCGGTTCATAAAACATCTGGACAGTTTGTTCAAATAGCAGATGTGAGCCTCACTCATAGAGACTCTTATTCAGAGAATCTGAGATGGGGTCCAGGAATCATAACTTTTAATAAGCACCCAGAGGATTCTGATGAGGATTCTGATGGGGGTGACGTCCCAGGCTTCGAGAAACCCAGATCCAGAGGTCCAGAAACATTTTACAAAGTTTCCGAAAGAGCACCCTTGGCACCAAAATGTCTGTAGTTCAAGGACCTGCCAGCAGTACGTAATTGCTCCTGTGACCTTGAAAATATCCGTTTTAAACACTCTAGACCTCAATCCACATAACTACCATGTGAATGGATAGATCTGGATATTCTCCTTCAGTCTTGTAACCTAGGATTTAAGTAATGAAAGGGATAGTTTAATAGTAAAGTGAGCGTATACAAATGGCGTTCACTATGTGTCAGACGCCGCTCTAAAGTCATTTACATTAATCCCTTTAGGCCTTACAACAACCCCGTGAGGTAGAAGCCATTATTAACCTCATTTGACAGATGAGGAAACTGAGGCCCAGAAAGACCACGTGACTCGCCCAAGGTCACACAGCTGGTAGATACTATAGGCAGGAATCAAATACCTTCAGGGTAGCGGTGTAAAGTCCCTGTTTTTAACCACCATGCTAGACACCCTTTCTTTCAAATTCTAAATGTTCCCAAGTTTATAAAAAAGCAACACTGGTGTGGACTGCGTTTATGGGGGATGAATATGAATGATGACGGTCCTTGATTGTAGAATAGAATTTTCATTGGCACAGGTATAG
Organism: Lagenorhynchus albirostris; assembly: GCF_949774975.1. Taxonomy (NCBI): domain Eukaryota; kingdom Metazoa; phylum Chordata; class Mammalia; order Artiodactyla; family Delphinidae; genus Lagenorhynchus; species Lagenorhynchus albirostris. The sequence goes on from NC_083104.1 coordinate 74,199,826, forward strand.
GAGAAAGATATTGTAAACAGAGGGAACTCCAAGAGAAGAAATGTGCAAGTGGGCCTGAGCATGGCATATGGGTCAAGTAATGAGGAGACTGGCTGGCCAGAGCAGGGTCCGATGGGAGAGCAATGAAAGGTGGGGATGAGAAGGGGAGTGGGCTATGAGGTAGGGAGGGGAGTCGGGGCTTGAATACTATGTAAAGGAATCACTGACCACCCAATACTGCTGACTTTTCCCCCTTCCCCTTGCTAACCAGAACTCCAATTTTCTTCCTGAAGTCCCAGGATATGGATTTGATTGTTCTAGTTCAATTACAGCCACTCTCTTCCCCTTGCCACTGACTCAATTCAGCCAATAAGACATAACTAGAACTCTGTTGGGAGCCTCTGGAAAAGATTTTTCTCATAATAACAAAAAAGGAAGTTGCATGAGAAAAAGCTCTTCTGATCCCTCCCCTCCTTCCTTGTTGGGATGCTGTGGTGTGAAGATGTGACCTTTGGCCCTTTGGCAGCCATCTTGCAGAAATGAGGGGGAAGATCAGAGAATCAGAGAAATGCCAACCGAGCTCCTTGGTGTTCCGACTTCACAGAGCTGCTGAACCTAGCACCACCTTCCTCCATCCTTGTGTTTGTGTAAAATAATATAATGCCTTTATCACCTGGGCCACTGATAACTGAGTGTCCTGTTGCATGTGGCCAAATGAATGGAATCCTAACTGATAGACATTATACTAGGAAGCCAGGGTCTTTGGTGAAATAATACTGGTAAGAGTTATCAACAATATTGTATGTCTGTGCACGTTACTTTATTTAGTTAGAAATGAAGGAGCACCAGCTTGGGAGTTAGAGGGCGTGGGTATGAATCTCTGCCCCATCTAGAGGACCTGAGAAAGAAACTATCTTCTTGAGCCTCAGTTTCCTCACCTGTAAAATGTGCAAAATAATACAGTCCCCGTCAAGTTGTGAGGATTCAGTGAAATAATATTTTCATGGCATCCAGCTCAGCATCCAGCACTAACTACACCTAGAAAGGAGACAGATTGACAATGATAACAATAGCCAATAATTTTTGAGCTCTTACTGCATGCCTACCTCTGTATCAAGAACTTTAGGTGTATTGTTTTATGAAATCCTCTTGGAGACGGGTGTTGTTAAAAGCCCACTTCCACTTATTATTCCTAGTCCCCAGAGCCTTTTAAGGAGGGCAGGTGCATCCTCATACTTTCCGTTCTGAATTGAGGAGGAGGTCTGGTGAGCGGAAGTGGCTTGCTGAGGGTCACATGATGGCAGACCCGGACGTAGCTCTGTGTCCCTCCACCTAAATCCTAAGTCTGAACCACGATGCATCAGTGACCTGTCCCAGTATCTCGGTGTCTCGTGCCCACGAGTGATGATTTGCCTTGCTTGTCAATAAACGTGGTAGCATCTTCGCTTGTCATTAACAATATCCACCTCCACAAACTTGAAAGGAGGGGAAATCGTAATGCCTTCCGTGTCTTGGGAGAGGCCTGTGGCTTCTACCTGATGTGCCCAGAGCATCCGTCTGACAAACCCAATCTAATGAGGTTGTTAACAGGTGCCCCACAGTGGTCACGAGGGACCTTGTTAGGAGAAGTGTCCCATCCCTGAGGAGTTCTTTGCCAAGTGATGGACAAAGTTGTCGGCAGTGGAAAGTCTGGAGAAAGATCTGGGGCTCTTCTTATGTGGAAAAGAATCCTCTGAGCGGGTACACGATCTTTTCCACTTCTCTGTGGGGACCACCCCCGTGTTGTGTGCCCTGGAAAGGGGCGGTGAAGTGGCCGTGTGTTGTCACTTAGGCGTGCTAAGGGGTGCTCAGTTGTGCGAGTGTCACTGCCTACGTGGTTTCGGTCCCATGTGGACCCGGGGTTCTGAACAGTGGCTCTGATTCCTTCGTGCTGTTTTTGATCACGCAAGTTGAAAAAGAATCACAGACGTTACAGGAGGACTGAGTCATGAGGGCAACTTCCTTGCTGGTCAGAGGGTCATTTCCCAAGTTCACAGAGCCAGTTAGCAACACAGCCCCAAGTCAGAGCAGGATAAGCCAGACACACCAAGGAGCACCAGGGCCCAGATCTGCTTTCTTTAAAATACCAGTGTGGCAGAGTATAATCAACATTGATATTTCCGTTATCTGGTCTGGTCCTCACAACAGCCCACGAGGCACGTGCTGCTTCTATATCTACTGTACAGATGGCCGTGGTCTGAGGTCACAGAGCCAATAGGAGACAGGGTTTTTTCACCCTGCTCAAGTCTAGCCAGCTATTTAAATGGATCCCAAGAGTCCCGGGCTGTCCTCCCTTCTTCTCTTCCAGTAGTGGGGTTGGCTGTGGTGTGTGCTGGGAACAATGCTTTCCTAGCTTTATAAAGACCTCAGGGATTCTGGACTGTCCTTGCCGGTGTTCTCATTACTGCTCATTTTTTTTTAACATCTTTTTTTTTTTTTTTTCCAGTACGCGGGCCTCTCACTGTTGTGGCCTCTCCCGTTGTGGAGCACAGGCTCCGAACGCGCAGGCTCAGCGGCCATGGCTCACGGGCCCAGCCGCTCCGCGGCACGTGGGATCTTCCTGGACCGGGGCACGAACCCGTGTCCCCTGCATCAGCAGGTGGACTCAGCCACTGCGCCACCAGGGAAGCCCTTAACATCTTTTTTGGAGTATAATTGCTTTACAATGGTGTGTTAGTATCATACTGCTCATTTTTGCCCTTGGTCCTCTCCCCGCCCCTTGCGGCAGCTCCATATGGACGCAAAGTGTGGGCTGCGCGCCGTGATGTGATTTGAGGGCTGCTGGAAACCCCCAGCCCTGAGCCCCTTCCCTGGAGTCTTGTTGCTGAGAGCTAAAATTTGAAGCCCAACTCTGGATTCCAGCCCCCTGTGAATACAGCCCTTCCTTACAGAGAGAGTGCACCCCATAATTCTTTTTTTTTAATGTTATCTTTTTTCTTTTTACATCTTTATTGGAGTATAATTGCTTTACAATGGTGTGTTAGTTTCTGCTTATCAGTTATACATATACATATGTTCCCATATCTCTTCCCTCTTGCCTCTCCTTCCCTCCCACCCTCCCTATCCCACCCCTCTAGGTGGTCACAAAGCACCGAGCTGATCTCCCTGTGTTATACAGCTGCTTCCCACCAGCTATCTATTTTACGTATGGTAGTGTATATATGTCCATGCCACTCTCTCACTTCGTCCCAGCTTATCCTTCCCCCTCCCCATATCCTCAAGTCCATTCTCTAGTAGGTCTGTGTCTTTATTCCTGTCTTACCCTACCCCATAATTCTTGACCATTCAACCTCCCTAATTTGTATCCGGAGGTTTCCCGGCTCCCAGACTGGAAGATGAACAATGAGGGAACGTTCGGCTCTCAGGGGTGAGGGAGGAACTGGCCTGTGGGGGGAAAGAGATAAACGGGGAAGCTGAACTTGGACTTGGACCACAGCCCCATTGGGCCACATCAGCGCCACATGAACCTGAACTCAGAGCTTCTCCGTGTCCAGTCTGGCTGAGGCCACAGCAGGACTCTCGACCATCAGCACTCAGGAAGAAGGGACCCAGCAGAAAGGAGGGACCTGCCATGCATGGGTGTTTGCAGAGGGCTCTGGGGAGGGTGCTGTGGGTAGCACAAGAGCCCAGCTCTGGTACTGCCGCCCGATGAGGCCTGGCAGCCGGGTCTTCCCAGGGCAATTCCAGCACAGCTCATTTGTGCATGTTTTACAATAGTGTTGATAAAATCCCCATGGAGCCCTGGAGCATGTGTGAGGAGTTCCCACCAGAAATCTAAACAACGCCCTGGTGTTGCTGACAGCTTAATAATGTGACAAAGTTCAGCTCCTTCAATGACAGGGACAGGAATGCAGCTGGGCTGGGCTGACCTAGAGCTTTAAAAATACCCACCCTCCCCCTCCAACTCTGACCCAGCATTTGACAAATAACCTTTTCTTAGCCTCCTTGAAGGCACCAGACAGAACCGAGTGCCACGCAAGGGCCACACGCCACCGTTAAAATGTTAAATGGAGTGGCAGGGGTCACCGGAGTCACTTGGGGCTGACATTTATCTTTATTATTATTATTATTAATAATGCATATATTGCTTCTTGGTGCATTCCAGGGTTTTTTGCACTCCAGAATCACGTGGCTGGACATCAGCGGGCCCGATAAATCACCCCACGAACCCAAATTCAATGCAGCTGTCAAGCCGGAGCGGAGAGAAGCGGAGTTCGCTTAATTGAGCTGCAGCCGGGAACCGATGGGCGTTGCCCAGAAAATCAGAATAATAGCAGTGTTGCTGGTGACATTTCAAGAGCGAGATGTGAACTGCTAGCTTCAGCTCTAATTTTACAAGAGGGAATGGGCGGGGCGGGGTGGGGGTGGGGGTTGGTGGGGACGGGTGCAGGGAGAAATCCAGACTTCAACAAATATTTAAACTCTTAGGTTTTTTTTTTTTTTTTTTCTGCCTCAAAGCCAGTACAGACAATGAGTTCCACATTGAGAAATTTCAGTAGAAGGAATTCCGTTTTTTCTTCTTTCTCTAGCTTCTTCTCATGTCTCTTGCCTGCCCACTCCTCTGCTCCATGCCCCTTCCCAGCAAAAAGAGAGCTGAAAGGACAGGAACCATGGGATCTGAGTTGGAGCCAATTTAACGGGCCAAGGGGTTACATATGGAGCCAGCAAATCATGGAACCATGAAGGATATTACTGATTTAAAGTTATGTATGTTAAAGACCAAATCTTGACAACATTCATAAAGGTAAAGGTAACTAATGGAGAGGCTTAACGGACAGAAAATGGGCTTTATTCCCCGGCTGCCCTGACTCCCTCTTCAAAATTTTGGGGCATTTCAGTGGCAGATGGGCTCCCAGCCCCAGATTCTCGTGTTCGCTGATGTTAGCTGCTCCAAGGGGAGGCCTTAGCCTAACTCAAGGACAAGTTCAGCTGAAGCCTGCATTTATAGGAGCCCTCAGACACCATTGTTTGGTTTATTTTTGTGTGCCCGAGTGTGTGTGTTTCTTCTTCAGATGTTTTGGGGTTACCAGAAAACCCATTCCCTTTCCCCCCTTAATTTTTAAAACTGTGTGTAATTTCAGGCAAATTTGATCCATGTGTTTCAGATTCATTTGCACTTAATCACGAATATCCCTCTGGAAAGAGTTCTTTTCTCTCCCAGAAGATTTTGGAGTCCCTTTGAAGAAGCCCTGTAAGTGCCCTTCTACCCCAGGCTGCCCCGTCCAAGTGCAGAAGGTTGTGTTTGGCCAAAGGAAAACCAACCTGACCGCTGAGGCCATGGGTCTGGTTTGAAATGTCGAACTCGTGAATTTGGACAGTGTTCTGGCAATGGGGAAATGAATTCTGGTCCCAGTGTTTACACAATCAGAGAAAGAAGCCTTCCGTTAAAAAAAAAAAAAATAGTGAAAATGTTCAGATCAACTCTAGAGCATTACCCCGTGGCCATTGGCAGGTCAGTCTCAGCCTCTGGTTCGCAGGTTCAGAATGAGCAATTGCTGCTTTTGTTTGAGGTTGTTTGAGAAAATGTTTTTAACCCAGAGACTCCCAACTACCAAGAAACACCCACGAACCCTCTTGGCTAGCTTCCAAGGGCCATGGCACAACTGTACCCAGGACACACATTTCCCCACCCTCCGTCCACAACAACCCAACCACTGCACTGAAGCCACAATGGCATCCCTTCCATCCAGTACAAACATGTCATTACCGATCTCAGATTAAGTGATGCCATTTGTGTGCCCTGCCTCTTGGGTTTCAGCTGGAGTCCGCCCAACGGCAATGGTCACCACCCTTGAAAACCTCAAGGCACTTACAACTTTGGCCTTTGGCAGAATTCCCTTCACTGTCCTTCTTTAGCCCTGTGACTACAGACCTTTCTTTCTCCCCACTCCCTGCCCACTCCTCTCCTACTTGGAGGCTTTGGGAAATTTCGAAATGAGTTTCCAGTGGAACGAGGTTATCTGTAGAACTGAGTTTTGCTTTGAGTAAATGTCTTCGCTGTATTTCATCAATGTTTTAAGATACAGATTTGTTTTTAACAGCCCTGAAATTAGGGCACTCCTTACAGTTGATGATGGGGAAGTATTATGGTGAGGTCATGGAAAGCATTTTCCTGTTTAGTGGAACATAGAATAATGATGGTGCATCTATTCTAGTCCCCAAAGAGGTATATAAGATCCCTTTTCAAAACACTGTGATAAACTTTTACCTCCCTCATTCATTTCTTCGCCGTTCTGTCTTCGGTCAGAGTATATTGGCCCCGTGCCTGACTCTCTGCACTCAGGAGGAGATGAGGAGAGTGTTGAAATGGCCCCTCCCTTTAGGAAAGTTATAATTTCGTTCTAGACAGAAGTGCATACACGACCAACCATGCAAAGCGCTAAATTAGTGGTGTGGCCAGAAGTGGTGGAGCAGATCAAGATGGAGCCTGAGTGAGATGGAGAGACTGAGCCGGAGGCAGGCAGCCTCACTGCTGGGTTGGCGCTGTGATCCAAGGATGTGAATTCCCGCCTGCAGGACGAGGGGCCTGTGGTGGGTCAGTGTCCCACGGTGAGTTCCACAGAACCGAGTCCAAGGGGAAGCTTTGAGAGAAAAGGGTTCCACTGTGAGGGTGCAGTGAGAGGGCATTGAGAAATGGCACTCTATTCCTTTCTCAGAGATTCCCAACACATCCTAGCATATCATGGGCTAATATAATATTAGAAGTTCACTTCAGAGAAGTTCTACAGTGAAGGACTTATTCAGATTTTCTTTCACTCAGTGTTTTCCAACTATATTTGTTCCTCAAATCCTTTATTTCAGTCAATAGCTGCTCCTGCTGTAATAAACCTTAGGAAAACTCTAAGGTCTCTTTCAGCATTCCAGGAATTCGTGAGCCGATGTGGAGCTGCAGCACATGGGAGAGGAAAGCCTCAGAGAAATGATGTGAGTGAGTGCTGGGCTCCTGGCTCAGGCGTAGAGTGTCGTCGCTGAGAGGAACCCTTTTACCAACTGATCAGTCAAGAAACATGTATTAGCTATGTGGAATCTAAAAAGCAACACAAGGGGCTTCCCTGATGGCGCAGCGGTTGAGAGTCCGCCTGCCGATGCAGGGGACACGGGTTCGTGCCCCGGTCCGGGAGAATCCCCCATGCCTCAGAGCGGCTGGGCCCGTGAGCCATGGCCACTGAGCCTGCACGTCCGGAGCCTGTGCTCCGCAACGGGAGAGGCCACAACAGTGAGAGGCCCACGTACCGCAAAAAAAATAAATAAAAAACAACACAAATGAATGGATATGCAAAACAGAAACAGACTCACAGGTATCGAAAACAAACTAGTGGTTACCAGTGGGGAGAGGGGAAGAGGGGAAGACAAATTAGAGGTATGGGATTAACACGTGCAAACTACTATGTATAAAAATAGATAAGCAAATATTCTGTACAGCACAGAGAATTATAGGCTTGTAATAACCTAGAATGGAGTATAATCTGCAGAAATACTGAATCATAATGCTGTACGCCTGAAACTAATAAAATGTTGTAAATCAACTATCCCTCAATAAAACAAAACAAAACAGAAACCAAATATTACTTGGACAAAAAGAAACATTTATTAAGTACCTATAGTGTACTTAATAAATAGAGTTAAATAGGTATCATTTAATAATAATAGTATATAGTTTGATAAATGTAGTGTTCTGTTGCCAGGAACACAGAGAAATGGAAAACACTTCCCCTGACCTCAAGTGGCTCCTAATCATGGAGAAGACTGGGTGTTAACAAGTGGCCCCAGTAAAACAGCTGGTAGCTGGTAGCTGTCACCGAGGTAGAAGAAAGGTATCCTAAGGAGACTATGCACGGCATAGAGAAAAAGAAATATGAGGCCATGTCAAGAAGCTTCAAGTGTGGAGATGGCCCAAGACGGGTGGGAGGCCCTCCAAATTCGGAAGACAAAATAAAAACATGAGTTTGGGGAGGGAGCAGAGGTCCCGACCTAAAGAAACCAATATAGCACAAGAACTTCTGCAAATTTCCACAGGATGGAAGTAGGGGAACATAACTGAAGATGGATGCTTAGGGCTGGGACCAATTGGCTGGAACAGTATCTGAAAGATTAAGTCCCAAGTGAGCTGAGCCTTTTGAAATTCTAAAACCACCCTAAGGGGCTCTTTGGGGGTCTTGTCGGAATAGGTCCTGACATGGATTGGTCTGTGGTTCGAGATGGTACCACGTGGCCAAAGAAAGCAGAATCCCCAGCACCTCTCCCGGGTGCCACCCACCGTCCTAAGGCTGCCCAGGCTTTTGCCTCAGCATCCGGGTCAGTAAAGAAAGGTGAACCCGGGGAAGAAATTTGCCCATCCCCTCCAGCGCTCGCTGTGCGTCCTGATCGAGTGTGTCCTGTCCCCATCTACCCAAGTCACACCTGCACAGACCCTTTGCATCAGCCCAGCTCCAAGTGGCAATTTAAACCTCTTAAGGCCACCTGTCGAGCACCCACTGGGTAGATTTCCTCTTATCACCGGCTCACGGGGAGTTACTGGATAACGTAATTATGGGGCAGGAGGATGGGGCGTTTTGATTTGTGTTCTTTGAGGATTCGCCAAGGGCATCTCTGCCAAATCCATGATCACCTGAAAGGAAATCTGAAGGAATAAGCTGCTAAATAAATATTCCAGGTGCTCTTCAGGCAAATGGCTTTGAAAATGGGTCTTCTCTGCCCTTCGTCACTGCAGAGCTCAAAGGCGTTTGGGGTGGACAAAGCCGTGTGGGTGCGTCCTCGCAGGAGGAGGTGGAAGGAAGCAAAAGAAGACGTGTTTTCCAAATTGCCTGGAGCCAGGGCATGACAGGGTTGAGAAGCCCTTTGGATGTGGGATGATGCATAAAATAACTTCATGGAGCCAGACCTCTGATCTCCTGGGACTTCCCAGGACATCACCTGCACCCGTTCAGTGCAGATGCCCTCCAGTGCTTACGGGGGGGGGGGGGATGCCAGGGAGGTGACATGAACAGGCCACTTGGTCTCAGACTTGAGGGCACAGGACACGGAGATCCCACTTTTGATGCAGCCAGACAGCCTCTCTGAAGATGCTTGACTGACATCCCGTTTTGGCTGGACTATGTGGAAACAGATTTGGGAAGGGGCACACACAGGACCTTTTTAGAAATGAAACAGATGCATGGTCTATTCATTTCCTAGGGCTTCCGTAATACAGTACCACAGTCTGGGTGGCTTCAAACAACAGAAATGTATTCCCTCGCAGTTCTGAGGGCCGGAAGTCCAAAATCCAAGCCTTGGCAGGACCCTGCTTTCCCTAAGCCTATAGAGGAGAGTCTCTCCTTGCCTCTTCCAGCTTCTGGTGGCTTCTGGTGGCTCCCTGGCTTGTGGCAGCATCACTCCAATCTCTGCCTCTGTCTTCACATGGCTGTGTTCCCTGTGTGTCTGTCTGTGTTCAAATTTTCATCTTCTTATAAGGTTGCCAGTCATCTTGAATTAGGGCCCACCCTAATCCAATACGACCTCATCTTAACCTGATTACATCTGCAAAGACCTATTTCCAAATAAAGTCACATTTACAGGTCCTGGGGTTAGGACTCCAACATATCTTTTGGCGGGGGACATAATTCAACCCGTAACACATGGATATGTGAAAAAGCAAAGATGCTATTCATATGATTTATTGGATCTATTGTCACTTCAACTTTGGGTTCATCCTCTAATAGAGGCAATGGCTTTTTATTTTTGGCTTTAATTTCAAAAAATAGATAATCTTGTGTGATGTAATATAATGTAGAATAAACTCAGGTATAATGAAATTATAATATAGAAGGGGGCTGTAAACCTAAGGGGCAGGGAAGCTACTAGGGACCTAATTGTCACATGAAGTGTTGTTAGAAGAGGGGGAGGAGGACTGAGAAGAGGGAGAAAAATGATCAGAGACGTTTCATGGATTGAATTCCCCCAGTACCTTGGGCAGATTGTAGCCTGACATTGACGAGGGAGCACGGTTAGAGAAAAACAAACAAGGCAGCACCAGCTTACAGTGTGTGGTCCTAACATTCCAGAAGATCCTAGTGGTGGGAGACTGTTGCGTGCTCACAGAAGTAGTGGTGCCAAGAAGAGGACTGAGGTGAGAGCAGGTCCGTGGGGTTCCATCAAGGGGTACCCGTGGGGCATGAAACACAAAGCAGTGCGTGGTTCCATATCACATGGGCCAAGTGGGCGGGGCCTTGCAAACCAAGGCTGCCCTGGGATTCCCCACAGCCAGGCATCATCTCTTCACCTGACCTTGGCTCCGATCTACATGTGATAAAGGGTATTATCGATCGATTCCAGTTCTTAACTGAATTCTGTAGAAGGCCCTCTTAGCTGGTGTTTCTAATGTTCCTAGGGTTCCAGGAAGAGGGGCTAATGCTAGCAATTAAATTAACCACCTGGGGAAGAAAACACGTGACAATCGATGCGGATGGCCATGCTACAAGCCAGGTTGAGCACTAAGGGCTGAATCTGGGGGAGAAGCATTATGGCCATTTATAACTTTGCTTCCGGAGCCTGAAGATGCCGTGAATGGTCTGGCTTTAAAAAATAAACCCTATGAGTTCATCCGAACCTGTCATAAACAGATTCTGCCACATATTACATAATTTTCAAAATTGGTGGGTAGCACTGTAGCATGGTCACATGATTCAATTAAAACATATAAAAATGTGTACAGAGAAAAATTTCCTTCCTACCTTTTCTGCTTCCGTTCAGTTCCTATCCTTCCCAGCAAGGAACATTAATAGTAGTTTTTTATTTATCCTTCCAAGGAATTATTAAAAATTTGCCAGCCAACACAGATATATAATTCTGTTTCACCTTACTATTTTACACCAAGGTAGCATGCTATATGCTTTTTCCTAGAACTATTCCTATGAGTGTAAAATGGGGTATGTACATGTTTATTCATTACAGTGTTGTTTGCAACATCAAAAATTTGGAAATAACTCCAGTGTCCATCAAAAGGGGACTAATTAAGTTATGGAACATCTCCACTATGGAGTAATACACAGTTGTAAAAAAAAAATAATAATGAGGATGAGCCCTATGTACTTATATGAAAAGATCTGCAGGATGCATTAAGTAAAAAATTTAATGTATAAATAGTGTATTTAGTATGTATTTGGGGTAAGAGAAGGAGATAAGAATAGATATATTTTCATTTTCTTGCATCTGAATAAAGAATAATCTAGAAGGATTCACTAGAACCTACTAAAGTCTTTACTTACAGATGGTGAAGGTAGTAAAATGATCCGAGACAGGGAAGGGGGTGAAATTTTCCAATATTTATTTTGTTAGAGTATTTTAATTTTTGAACCACGCAAAGTGTGTTTTCTCTTTAAAATAAGATATACAATTAAAATAAATTAATTAAATGCACATCCCCATCATCTGATAAGCATACCACAAGGAACTTACCCTACAAATATTTCTCACACATGTTCAAAAATACCTTCAAGGAAGTTCACTGTAGTGTTATTTCAACAGCAAAAGACTGGAAATGACCTAAATACCTATTAAATGTAGACTGGTTAAGTGAATTAAGTTACATTCAAACAGTGAAACACCATGCAGATATTCCAAAGAATGTGAAATATGTATTGATATGGAAAGGTCTCCAAGATATAAGTAAAAAAAATGCAACATAAAAACATTGTGCCCCCATTTTTGATAAAATAAATTTGATGCATGCACATACTCCCATGTATCCTGTATTTCTATTAAAAAAAAAAAAACTTGAGGGGCTTCCCTGGTGGCGCAGTGGTTGAGAGTCCGCCTGCCGATGCAGGGGACGCGGGTTCGTGCCCCGGTCCGGGAAGATCCCACATGCCGCGGAGCGGCTGGGCCCGTGAGCCATGGCCGCTGAGCCTGCGCGTCCGGAGCCTGTGCTCCGCAGCGGGAGAGGCCGCAGCGGTGAGACGCCCGCGTACCGCAAAACAAAACAAAACAAACAAATAAAAAAACTTGACGTGCAACGCTGTGTGTGTGTGTGTGTGTGTGTGTGTGTGTGTGTACACACATGGAAAATTTCCGGAAGCAAATACAAAAAATTGCTAATGGTGGTGGCCTCTGGGAAGGGGGTGAGAGTGTGTAGGGTAGGAAAGTCACCTATTTTTCATTGTAATGACTTTTGAACTACATGCCTTTTTCTGTGTGCATTTTTTTTCGATTAAAAATATTTACAAATAAATCAACAAATAAAAGTATATCCATACAATGAAAACTGCAGCTGTAAAACCAACAACTGAGGGAGATTTCAATGTACTTACACAGAACAGTTTCCAAGATACGTTGTTAAACAATATATTTTTAAATTTTAGCTGCTTCAGGGTTTCCCATACTATGTGTTACTTGGTTGACACTTCTACCTGGTGTTCAACCCACACCATTTTTCATTACTTGAGGTATGAACATGTCACATCCCTGCCTTTCAGATCAAGGATGACTCTTTTTGTTCTGGTATGTCTTCCTCACCTCTAAGACTTGATACCAGTCTTTTGGGTTGAAATCCTAGCTCCTACTGGCTTGTGGACACAAGCGACTTAACTGCTGTGTGCCTCAGATTCCCCATCCGTCAAAAAAAAAAAAAGAATACATTACAGGAATGCTGTAAGAATTTGCAATAACTATTTAGCACATAAGGACCCAAGGGTAAGCATTTTTCAAGATGGTGGCTCTTGCTATCATTAATATTCCTTGGGATGTGGCCATCGGAAGTGTAGACAGGAGGGACCACACCCTGGTTTTGCACGAGGGGAGGCCAGGCTTTGTGTGTCATGGCCAAGGCTGTTCCAGAGGAAGCCTAGCATTTGGCTGGTCTATTTGGCCACAGTAGCCTTGAGCCTGTATCTCAGAGAAGCAGCAACTAATAATAGTTCAGAATTCAATATTCTCTGGGTGCAACTGGGGCTGTGTTTTGCTTATATGGTGCATTTAAAGCCCCTCTTAGGGAAGCTTATTCTCATCTTTTAAGCATGAATTGTATCTAGTGGCTCCTCCCCACTCCCACAAGATGCCTCTTGCTGCCTTCTGTTGCCCTGGGTCCATTAGTCCTATTTGTGTTTGAGTCTCTGTTTATAACAATGTCTTTCAGAAGAGGAAGTGAGGATGCCCATGTTGTCTTTCTTCACTTTTACAGAGTTAAAAAGAAGAAGAACTGCCTCTCCACTGTCTCTCCGTTTCATCTCCCAGGGCAGCTCTGGGTCAGCTGGTCTCACTGATGATCCAGTAGGCTTTCTGCCTTGATCCATTGACCAGGGTCTTTTATTGCTGACTTTGGAGCTCCTTGTAAGGTACTCCAAAAAAGCATTTTAAAATAGTGTCTAGTGGGCAATTTACATTTTAACTGCTCCTTTCACTACCCCTCGCAACACCCTCACGTAGTTCCCTTTTCTAGAATTAAATAACCACATCATAGCTTTTGGGCTCCATGTCTCTTTTAGATGTTGAACTTGGCCCTGTTATGGTCTTTGTTTATATAGTGGTTCAGTTAGGGTCTCATCCTTGTCCCCATTCCTCCTCTTTCTCCTAGTGTGTGTCTTCAGGTTATATGGCATCTTGATAAATTAAGGGCCAAATAGTACTATCTGGGCTTGTTTTTCTGAGAATCCTCTGAGAATCACTGACGCTGTGATAAGCGATTGTGCTCAAGGAGTCATGTGATCGTGAGAATGTGGTGGGTGTGAAAGGAAAGACTGAAGACCACCGTTTTCCAAAAGTCCTTTGGTTCCGGGTGAATGTCAAGTGTCTTTTCCCCATTAATTAATCTAGGATTTAAGATCGAAGATCTGCCTGTCTCTTGGGTTTTATTTTAGATGTCACAGTAATTTGGAGACCATTACCCTAGAAATACAGACCTGGATTTCAGGTTCTCTCTCGTCACTTTCCTACCACACTTTTACAAATCCCAGTGGGGGACCTGCCAACTTGCCATTTTCCTTTCTCTTTCCTTTATCCACACTCATCTTCCCTAAGGGTGGGCCCAACCTTATTCTGAAGGTCAAAAGCTCAATGAATGGTGAGAATTTCTTGTGGAAATTTCTAGTAGAAAATAACACTTCACAAGCCCAATACTAATGTTTCCAAAGCTGCAAGCCAGCGAGGACCCCCTGTCTTTCCCCACCACCAACACACAAATACACCTTCCCCTATTATGTTCCCAATACCCTGAAGACGATACTGGCAGGGTGTACACTTGGCTTACTCTTATGTGGCCTCAAGTAAGGATGTGTTTTTTATTTTTTAATTTTCTTTTATTTAAAGGAGGAATTCTACATTTTTTCCCCTTCTACTTTAAAACTATACCAAGAAGTTACGAGGGGATCAGCAACTTCCTCAAGAAACAGTTTATACTCAACTCATTCCATGATGTGGCAGCCTCATGGGTATGTAGCAACTGAATTACAGAGGAAGACATGAGCACAGTTTCTTGTGCTCTCCAAGAGAGAGAAAACCTAAAGTCAGTAAAGAAAATGGAATTGTGCACTTGGGAGAGATCTTCAACAAGTAGACAAATAGATAGCAGTCAGATATATTTCACTTCTCAAACTGAGAAGAATTGAAAAATAATACAACCCGATACTGGCAATGATGTGAAAACATAAGCACTCATATTCTTCTGGTGAGAGAATAAGTTGGAACAATCTGGAGGCAAAGTTAGCAATACTATATATCAGGAGCCTTAAAATCTGCATGTCTTTTGATTTGGCAAATCACCTCCAGAAATCTATTCCAAGGAAAAAAATAGAGGTAACAGAGAATCTCACCAATCGGAACTTCATTATAGCATTGATTATCAGAGTAAAAAATTAGGAAAACCCTAAGGACCAAGTAATAGGGAATTGGTTCAATGGATTAAGATACATAAGACTGATGTCATAGATGAAAAGGGGCTTTGGAAAGATGTTCTTGATATATAAGCAAGAAAAAACATTAGAAAAACAGTATAAAGAGTGTCAGCTGACAATTACACCCCCCCAAAAAAACCCAAACCAAACTAAACAAAAACAAACAAAAAAAAACACACTAGAGAAACTTGATTAAGAAAAGCTAAGTTTATTAGATTTATTTCAATAAAGAAGAATACAGAGTCTTAGCAGTAGAACAGAAAGGGGAAGCTGTAGGAGGAGGAGGTTCACAGGGCTTTATGCCAGAGCTGAGTGATTGATTATAAGATGAGTCTTACCAGGTGGGGAACTGGTGGGGATTGAACGACTTATGACATAGCAGCTTTGGATTGATGGACACAGTACGGTACGGTCTTGAAACAAACATTGTTTAGCAAACTGTTGATCTTGATAAGTAAGCAAGTATTTTCTGGAGCAAGCAGCAGGTTATTTGTGCCTAGTCCTGGTATAGTTTGGCACAGAAACAGGAATATATGTTTTGCTCACAACTGTTTACCATAGAGACAAGAAAGTATTTGGATTTCAGTTGTCAATAATAGCTCTTTTGTTAAAAAAAATTGTCTATATTTATATTTCAATCTCACTAGATAATTATGTGTAAATTAAATGTGGTTATCTCCTGGTGGAGGGGTTACAGGTATTCTTTTAGTTTCTTCTTTCTTGCTAGTTTGTATTTTCTAAGTTTTCTCTAATGAACATATATTCAGAAAAGAAGATGCATTCGTTTAACTCATATTGAGTTAATTGCAGATAATTGCAGGACTATAGCATCCATAGTCACTCTCACTTCAGAACTTCTAACCCATTTCTGAGTACACCAAATCGAGGCAGAATGTTGTGGCCTACTTGGGAAACTGGCTAGATCATCACCTAATCCAACCATGCGACTCAATGTGCATTAGACGGCTTTTCATCTGTTCAGACAGATAAGCACTGTAAAGACTGTATTAGAAGGATCCATTCTTCAGATGTATAATGAAAGCATACTTAGCAAACACAGACATGCATTTCTGTCCCGGACTCTGTTATCATTCCACATTCAGAATTACGATACAGTGGGGATCAGGGACTCCAGGGAAGCGGTGAACCAGAAGTCTCGAATACTGTCTCATGACTCTCCAATCAACCACTGATAAATTTTTTTGAGCTTCTGATATTAGCTGAGGCATGGCACAAAAATTGGATAACCTACGTTCCAGTCCTTAAAGGAGCTTAGTTTTTCATTGGGGAAGGGGCTATGAGGAGTGATTGACACACAGGGAACAATGCCAAGTAGCTACAAGATGGCATATAACCAAGCCACGGGTGGATCAGGTGTTGATTCTATGCTGGTCTCTATCATGACACTTGTACTATGCATCTTGTGTGGTCTAGACTCCAAGTCCTATACAAATTCACTGGTTTGAAGGTTTGGGACATTGAGATATTCTAGTTAAAGACGGGTTAAACTCAAATTTTTTAAAATGTCCTTTCTTTATATTGAAAATCTTTCCAAAACTTGAGTCTGGTTTACTTTCTGCATAAGTAACTGTAGCTCAGTGAACCTAATTGTGGGGCCCACAGTCATTCTCATTGCATCTAGATGTAGATTTCATTCAGGGTAGATGAGAAAGATAGGAGGCTGATGTGGACATGAATTGACTCCAAAATAGCCTGAAATTTACAAGACACCCCCCCAACACACACACACACACACACACACACACACATTCCTAGTATCCATGTGTTTTCTGTTGATCATCTCTTTCCATTAAAGACTACAGTGACACCTTCCAACAGATGGAAGATTCCAATTGGCCAAAATGTCATTCTACTTGAAATAACCCTTTATTATTCATAAATACTCTTCATCAGGGATTTCATCATCTCATAGGCAAGAGGCCTTAATAACCCCTGCGGGAAACTGAGACTCAGAAAGGGACTTTATGCCAAGTCACATAGTAACTAAGTGATGGACCTACGATTAAAATCCTGATCTCCTTGTTTTTAATCCTCAGCCTCCTACCTCTCTAGTCTGACACCCCATGCCTTTCCCCACAAGGCAAAACTTACTGGGGACTCCGGCGATCTTAAGCTACTAGACATAAGAGTAAAAAAGACACGGCCCACAACACCTTTGAGTATATGAGATGCTCCCATCTCCAAGTCCACCTTTTGGAAGCTCCTCTGGAACAAGGCGCAGTTCTCCTCAATGCCAAGCACAGGGATTGCCACTCGCATGCCCCTTGGTTTTGTCACAGCATAGGGAAGGAAACAAAACGCAGAGAGATGAAGACCCATGTTCCCAGCCCTTGGTCAGCCTGTAGAACAGACCCTCTACACGCAAACAGTAGAAACACAGAACACCTCCTGGGTGAACAAGCTGATGATCTAACTGGCTATTAACAGCAACAACAAACTTGGCTAATATACCACTTAGGATGTTTTGGCCACTCATAATAATAAACAAAGAAGCAATAAACATCCTCAAACAGTCTAGGATGTATCACAGGACAGGAAGTGCAGAGGTAGAACCAGTCTCAAGATTTGACATTTCAGCAGCTCGGGGTCCCATCGAGGACCCAGGCTCTCTCCACTCTTGTTGCATTTTGCAGTGTATTAGTGCCTTTGCCTGAGGCTTGGCCCTCATGGTCTCCAGAGGGCGGCAGCGCTTCCAGACCTCACACCCACATTCCGAGGGAGCACCAGAGGCAGTGACTTAGGGAGTCACTTTCTGAAAAACGAGGAAATCTTTCTCAGCAGTTCCTGAACAAACCTCCCCTCACAACACTGGGTGAAACTTGGTCAAGAGTCCACTCTGAAACCAACCACAGCCAGGAGGACAGGCTCAGACCATTCATAATTCACCCCTGAACCTGGGGTTGGAACCATCCTCACCTGAGTCACAGGAGGGTGGGGAGAGAGTGGGCAGGTGGGGAGAAGGGAGGAATGGGGAAGTGGACTCCGACCCCATCAGAGATCACCAGAGGAAGATAGGGGTGGTCGGGATGGAGAGATGACCACCAATAGTATCTGCTCTGAGCTGCCGGCTGCCTCTCCCACCAGGACTTATTCCCTGAGTCAAGGGTCTGATCTCTTCCAAGGAATGAGAAGCTGTTCTGACAGAGCACGGAGAGCACAGAGGACTGCCAGGACCTTTGCACCTTTCAGCAGTGTGAATGCTCACAGAGATCCTCCTCAGGTGCAACGTTGACTACAGGTAAATTCTTTCTTTTTAATTTTATTTTAATAAATTAAATAATTTATTTTTTGGCTGTGTTGGGTCTTCGTTGCTGTGCGTGGGCTTTCTCTAGTTGCGGCAAGCAGGGGCTACTCTTCATTGTCGTGCAAGGGCTTCTCACTGCGGTTGTTTCTCTTGTTGCGGAGCACAGGCTCTAGGCACGCAGGCGTCAGTAGTTGTGGCTATTGGGCTCTAGAGCGCAGGCTCAGTAGTTGTGGCGCACAGGCTTAGTTGCTCCGCGGCATGTGGGATCTTCCCAGACCAGGGCTTGAACCCACGTCCCCTGCATTGGCAGGCGGATTCTTAATCACTGAGCCACCAGGGAAGCCCCTACAGGTAAATTCTTACTGAGGATTCTGGGGACCTTAATCCAGAGTCAGTGACATGATGCTAAGGGTGGGAATTTCAGGCCAGGAAAGCTGATAGGGCGAGGCCACCGAGGGCCAAGAGAGAGCTTTGGGTGCAGATAGACCAGTCTTTTAAGGTGTTCGTTAAATCGCACCTACACTGTCACTGCTGGCCCACCCCCAGGTACAATACACATAGGAAATTGAAATAAGACCCACGAAGGAACATCAGTATATTTTTTTCACCTGGGCCATGTACCATGATAGAATTTTTAGCCTTGCTAAAGTAAAAATCTGTTTTTGGATGGCTGAGTCACAAGCTTTTTGCTTTTCCTTCTGTTCTTCTTCCTCCTTTTTTTTTTCTTTTCTTTTTTTAATTGAAGTCTAGTTGATTTACAATGTCATGTTAGTTTCAGGTGTACAGCACAGTGCTTCAGTTCTATATATATATATATATATATATATAAATATATATATATATATATATTCATTCTGTTCCAGATTCTTTGCCCTTATAGGTTATTACAAAATATTGAGTATAGTTCTCTGTGCTATACAGTAGGTCCTTGTTGGTTATCTATTTTATATACAGTAGTGTGTATCCGTTAATCCCATCCTCCTAATTTACCCCTTCCCCCCTACACCTTTGGTAATCATAAATTTGTTTTCTATGTCTCTGGGTCTATTACTGTTTTGTAAATAAGTTCATTTGTATCTTTTATTTTTCAGATTCCACAAGAAGCGATATCATATGATATTTGTCTTTGTCTAGCTTACTTCACTCAGTAGGATAATCTCTCGGTCCATCCATGTTGCTACAAATGGCATCATTTCATTCCTTTTATTACTTTTTTTTTGCCTGCACCGTGGGGCTTGCGGGATCTTAGCTCCCCAACCGGGGACTGAACCCAGGGCCTCGGCAGTGAGAGCACCAAATCCTAACCACTGTACCACCAGGGAATTCCCTATTTCATTCTTTTTTATTGCTGTGTAATTTTTATTTGCTTTTGATTTTTAAGAAGAACATATTTTCTTTTACAATGGGAAAATAAAATAACAGTTGGGAAAAAAGAGGTATTTCGTACACATTTCAAACAGCATAGGAAATTCCCACCTCCAGTAAGAAGTCTGATGATCGCCTTTGTAATATTTGAAAATAAACCAACTTTATTTGAATCAGTCAATATCAATCAAGACTGGAAAACAAATTTATGACTGGTTCAGGTTCATGAGGAAGACACTCAGCAACATCTTCATTAAAAGGCATTTTACATTATTAAGGCTTGAAAGCAAGACCTGCAATTTTATCACCACAGTTAAAGGTCCTGAGAAAATCAAGTTACCATCATTGGGAGTGTCTTTATAAAATGATACGTTTGATCTTTTATAAAAGCTAGGCTTCTTTTGCTAAATTAGTTAGCTCTCCAGCTTATAAAATGGGATAGGCAGGTGGTCAGGAAAGATAGACAAATTCAAACATCAGCTGGGTATTTTATATTTTAAATATATGCATAGTCAGTATTGCAAAATCTCTAATTATACATAAATACCTTAGACAACTGTATCCTTAAAATTGTATTTTGCCGAAAAAACAGATTGCTTTTAGAGAAACACAGATTAGCCCAAACCCTACAACGAGGCAACTTTAAATTTTAGTTTTAGTTGCAGAGGGTAGCATTGGATTCATTTCCTTGAGTAACATTAAGTAAGATTACGCACACTTTGGATCATACCTAATTACGAAATGAAAGTATCCTGAAAGTAAACTGGGAGGAGAATACCGACAAAGGGAGAGGAAGATGCATTCATAGGAGGGCACGTGTTGTTTGGATTAAGTGCCAAAAGCAGTGGATAGAAGCTAATGGGCCTTGTGTGCTAGAAGGGCCCCAAAGCCAATGATGTGATCACTTCTGTCCCAACATCAGAACCAGGATGCTTCACAGGCACACTCCTTTCTCTAATGCTTTAGGTTCTTTTTAATGTTACATAAAAGATAAGAAAGTGATCCCTTGTGAATCATCGAGCTTAGTTTTAACCATGAGTTACTGCTTCATCTTTCCAAGGAGGAAGACACCGGCATCTTGATTCCCTCTGCTGTTGACCTGGCTCCTGATCAGTGGAAACAGGAACCACAGACGTACCTACTGGATGTCTTAGACCAACTTAATTTCAGACAGACTCTCCCTGCTTCCTCCTGATGGAAAACTTGCTGGGTAGACCTGCACTTTCCTGACTCTGCCTCCCTTTTAATTCTCTTTGTCCAGACCTTGCTGATTTCTAAGACTCTTAGATCTTCAGGGTCCATTCTGGGCATGATGCATTTTGCAACAATTCTAAGATGCTTGGTCTTGTCTTTCTGCAGAGTGGCCAGTGGGCACAGGTGTTGTGAGCTTCTGTTATTTCATTCAGTGCTAGAAAATTCAGCCCAGGAAACCTCACTCTTGCCATGGCCCCTTTCTAATGAAAAGATCAAACTCCTCAATGGCCCCACCAGCATGAGAAGTGAACGCTGAAGACGGTGCCATTTCCTAGGAAGCTGAAACCGGTTTGAGATGCTGCGGTCCAATAACCCAGTGGAGCGTGGGTTTCACTTTTCAACTCATGAGCTTGGTGCCAGGCAGCTGTATCCTTGTTCAAAACAAGACAGCCGTACTCATGCCTGTGATTCTGAATTGTCAGGTGATGAAGGTGTGCGATAGAAGGAACTATGCTCTGGACCAATCCAGACTTTACTGACCCAGCTCATCTTTTATAGCTATTAAAATCTTATCCCATACCCTCTCGGGGCCACCTGAGAGGCAGGCAGGACTGAGAAGATGGGTAAATTCAACACAGTCGTTCTGAGTATGATTCTTGTTTCTCCCCCACTATGCTACTCCACCAAAAAAGCCACAGTGATGTGAAAGTCGAAGGAGAGAATTAAATCCAGAGTAAAACAGGATCTTAACCCAAATAAATCCCCTTTCAGCGTCATTGAAATGCTTTCTGAGGCATCGATATGCATTCCAGACCAATGACAAAGGTCACCTCCCATCTTAACACTCTGGAGTTCAGGGTCAAACTGCAGACCATCAATACTCCCTGAGTTGGTTCTGGGGACACCTAAGGACGTCTCCACACTGTTGCTGGGAGATGATAAGCTGTGTACATGACAAGGTCATGGCCAAAACCCGGGGAGGCTGAAAGATCTGGAGAAAAATCTCTTTGGAAAAAAATAATCATAAGGCAATATTATTATTATGTAAAAATATTCTGATAAATCTGGTCATAGACATTAAAGCTTTAAATCAATAGTCAGTTGCATCCCATGATAATCTCCTGTTGCAAGAAAAAGATAGTCCTGGATTGAGTACCAGGAAGTGCTGTCCATCTAGCACTCCTCTCCCTATTCTACGTGGTTACTGTCCCAACCTCACCCCCTTGCCTTAATATTGTTATTTATGTAAAACGAAGTCAACCACAGAAAGAACATCTAGAACCAACAATGTGGATTTGGTTTGGCTTGTTTGTTTTTAAAGGCTGGGTTTAAAGACTCACCAGTTGCTGAATTCTGAATATCAAAGCAGAGTCTTGGGGTGCAAAAACTCCTCTGGGGGAGCTACTCCACTTGAGCTCCTCCTGTTTTCTCTGTCGCTATGCTCCTCAGATGTGCTTTAAGACAAGCGCCTCTCTGGGTCTCAGGAAAGTAAACTGCCTCTTAGATCATCACGCTTGTGCTGTGACGTTGAGGGAAGGATTTCTGGGATAACGGGATTTCACACTACGTAAAAGGCCTGTGGGATCATTCAAGCTTTCACCTCCCAGGAGGCCAGTTTGGGGCTTTTCCCTACAGTCAAAAGGACTGTCTCCTTACCAGTTCTTTTCAAACATCTCCAGGGACAAAATTACCAGGGAGTCTGTGGAAAGGTTCGCTTAGAGGTGAAAATGCATCAATTCATTCTGCGTTTTGAAAGGTCTCAGGCTTATAGGATGTCTTGCTGAGAAACGTCGTCTTCCTCCCTGGGCTAAAGGAGACCCTCCTGCTTCTTCTCATTGGCTCTGATCAGGGGCCCCTTTTATCTCCAGAGATCCCTGGAGGCAGGTAGGTCCGGGGATTGCTTGGGTTAGAATCTGGTGATGTTTCTACAGGAAGGCCCTGTGCCGTCCTGCCCTCACTGACCAGTGAGCCAAGTCCTGGGGCTTTCGGGCACTTGGGAGCCTCTCTCTCCACCAACAGGCAACACAGAAGGAAGGATTGTTGGACGTGAGGGTCTGTGGCGGGTGGACTTTCTCCCAGGGTGTTCACGGGAAGAGGGAGCTGATGACTAGCTCATTTTTCTTCGTTTCCTCTGCACAGGTCCCCGTGCTCAAGCAGGGTGAGCTTTTAAGGAGCTGAAATTCAAGGAGAATGACTACAGAGCGAAATATTAGCTAAAAAACAGTTTCTTCTTTTTCATCTTGCAGTTGAGTCAGATGGTAGGAAAATTGACCCAGATGTGTATGTATTTTCTGTTCGAGTTTAAACCACATGGTTTCCCAATCAGAAAGGCCCATGGACCTTATTCCTAAGGCTCCGTGATCAAGCCACCTCCTAAATGTATCTGTCACCCATCAGAGGCTACAGTTGATTCAGAGAGCACCCGGCTTAGCAGACTCACATCCAGGAACAACTTGAAGAGACCGGACAGTCATTTTTGGCCAATTCTTGGATTTTGGTGGGTAGTTACATGACATCACCAGTTCAAGACTTACTTAGATCATAAGAGAGAAGACCTATCTAAAAGATTCCTGGGAAACATTGAGCCCTAAAGAACTTTTTTTTAATCCTCACCCATCCCTCCACCCCCCCACTCCCATCCGCTTTCTCAGAGACCAAAATTCCCTCGTGGATAAACACAGTCAAACCCAGGCATGTAATCTCCAATGAAACCACTCCCGTAAGCAAGCAAACCCCATGGCTGGTAGACCCCTTGGGCCTTTTGGCATTGACACTGTTCCCCTCCCCTCCCCTTCCCAGTCACCCCAGCTTGGAATTACATGCCAATTGCCCTTCCTGGCAAGGCCTGGACAGATAAAAATGGAGATCAGCATCAAGCCAGGTACTTGATAGCATCAGACAGCGCCTGGCACTGCAGCAAACTGAGACTGTGTCTGAAATAGTTTTCCAATCTGGCCTTCAGTGCCCAAAGGGACAGGAGTGCCAGAAAGCGGTGAGGGACTGGAGGTGTGTCTGCCGGATGCCCAAATGCACACCTGCTCCATTCTTTCCATTCACTCTCTGTGTCCCCCTAACAAAGCACTGCATCTCTTTCTAATGAGAACTAAGATGGCGTTTGGCCTTGGCCTTGGAGTTACTGACAAAGAGGTGAGTGGACGAGGACAGGGTGTTGCACGTGTCTAACACAGCCTAGGAGATATTTTGATATTGGCAAAAGGGGCCAGTGACAATCCCACAGACGGGTTCGTTCTCCCGCACTGACCCCAGATACACTGAACCCAGCCCAGGCCCGAAAGGCTGAGAGCTTGACGGTTTCTCTCATTTCTGCTTGCAGGTTCCTGCCTGATCAGATGGGGGTGGTGCCGACCTTCATCAAAGACAGCAGGCTGGGGTTCCAATGATGCCAGCAAGATGCGGCCTGATAAAAACAGAAGTCTCTGGAGGTGCTGTGGAAAAGGAGTCCGTGAAGCTAGAGTCCTTGGGGAGATGGTGAGTCTTTCTGCAGCAGTGATGGGGCAAGACGGCCAAGTTCAGGATCGGCTGAGGCGCTTGGCCACGTCCGCATAGGCCAACTCAATCTCACTGTCGGCCGCGCAGGTGTTGGTGAACTCGTCCCGGGCATAGGCGTTCTTAAGGTACCGCCACAAGCCCGTCATCTCAGCCGGGAAATCGTAGTTGCGGTATTTCTTGGCCACAGTCTACAACAGAGATGGCAGGATGGAGACGGTGTTAAAGCATGAAACAAACCACCGGGAAGGTGTTAGTGGTGTGACCGAGTGTGTGCACAGAGGGAAGACCCTCCATGCATCCCAAGGGGCCGGCAGCAAGATGCTTGTCATACAAGGTGGCAGTGCTGCCTTTTAAATGCAATTTATTTTATTTTATTTTATATTTTATTTATTTTTATTTTATTGTATTTTCTCAAGCAAATATAATTTGCCCTTTGACTTAGTAATTCTGCTTCCAGGGATTTTTTTCCTTAGGAAATACCACGGGTGTACAAGACGATTTAGCTACACACATAGGACTGCTATAGCAGGACTGCTATAGCAGGACTGCTATAGCAGGACTGCTAATAGCAGGACTATTTGGAATAGCAAAAAAAGGACTCCAACACAAATGTCCAGCAACACGTGAATGGATAAATACGTTATCATACATATCTGGAGAGCCATGAAAAATGATGCTGCGGGGGAAATCCCAGTGACTTGGAAAACGCTTCAAGAGAGGCCGTTAAGTTTGAAGTGTAGCATAAGGCATTTGGAGAAATATGTAGGATGACTAGAAGTATATACACCAATCTATTACCAGTGGTTACGTCTGCTTGATTGAATTATAGACAACCTTTTTTTTTCTTTTTTCCCCATCCACTTTGCTTTACTAAGCATCCTTATTTACAGAAGAGAATACAAAGCATAAAACGTAAGTTAGGTATAGCAATGTATATGGAGGTTCAGGGTATGTGGGAGTGAACAGACAGTGATTTCTGTTCTCTCCTTAGCTTACCACACTCGGGGCTGTGGACTTGGGCGTTCTGGGGAAGTGGTGTTTGTGTTGAGAGACACAGTAGCATAGTGGTTAAAAGCGTGGGCTCTGGATCCCAGCTGACTGGATCTGCAATCCTGACCACACTACTTGACAGGTGTGTGACCTTGGACTAGTTACTTAACTTCTCTGAGCCCCAAATTCTTTTCCTCTAAAATGGAGGTAATAAGACGAGCTACCTTGGAGTAATAAATCAGTTAATACACATAAAATGATTGGGGGTGGGGAGGGCTGGCTCATACTAAGTGCTCAATAAAGATGACCTGTTGTCAGAATTCACTGAGACCCACCTTTTGCCCACTGCATGCATTCCTTCCTAGGTAGGGGCTGCGTGGTCTCTTTAATAAGGTCTCTCTAGCCAGGGAGGGCTTCAAAGACGTGAGACCTGTGAGTCACGGGGGTCTCACACTCGGAAGGGCCCTGCTCTTGGTTTAACACTCTGCTGTCAACATCTGGAAACTGACGACTTTTTTAACGGGCACCCTTTTAGTTTCGCTGGGCACTGGGGCCTGCACATTGACTAGTCTTGCCTCTACCCCTCGGGAACTGGGGAGGAGAGAGCAAAGAGTAGCCTCTCTCCTACACCACTGACTTCTGACTCCTTTCCTTGCTTTCTTTTTAAAGAGGTCACCAGATCACTGGCCCAGGGATCCTCCCACACAGGGAACCCCCCAGACCAGCCACTCCGGGCTTTCATCTTCATCTGGGCGCCAGTGCTGTGCCGGGTTCCCCAGAAAGCAGTTCTGAGTGAGGGACACCGATGACCTATTGTGTGAACAGCTCAGTCGCATAGACACGACCACGTTCCAGGGAGGATGCATTTCCCCGCTCCGATCTCCCGCATCGGTTTTGAACTTCCATTACGGCCCTAAGCTCTATTCTACTCCGAATCACAGTCAGTTCATATCCCCGCCCCTCTTCCCTAGCTTGTGAGCAGTATGAGGACAGGAACCACAGCTTCTTCATCTCTGTCTCCCTGATAACCTCAACAATGCTGTTGATAAGAGTAACAACAATAGCAAACATCTATTCCCTCTGCTCTGCACCAGGCACTGCCTTAAGCACTTGGCAAGCTACTGAAATCCCTAAATAACACTACAAGGAAGAGTGTGTTATATTCCCATTTTACAGATGAGAAAAATAAGGCAGAGAGAGGTTAAACAAGCAGGGAGGGATTCAATAAAAAGTTGTATTTAATCTTTACCATCTTGTTATCCGAACATCAGACAGAGTGCATCTAGTGTCAAACGTATATGATCACTTAACTTTAAAGCCTGCAGATCCTTTGCAATGAGCAAACTGGAGTCACAAGAGATTTAGTGGTTTATACAATATTACACAGGAAAATAATTCA
Organism: Lagenorhynchus albirostris; assembly: GCF_949774975.1. Lineage (NCBI taxonomy): Eukaryota > Metazoa > Chordata > Mammalia > Artiodactyla > Delphinidae > Lagenorhynchus > Lagenorhynchus albirostris. The sequence continues at coordinate 74,226,428 of NC_083104.1, forward strand.
ACCAGTATCTGTTATCTATAATTTTCTATTAATCACTAATATTTATTACAGTCTCTGCTGTCTAATCCAATTCTTTCCACTTTGCCACTCAGCCTTATGTAAATGATAAAGGAATAGCTCTACTCAGAATCCCTCCTGTGCCAATTATTCAGCTACTGTTGCTTTATCTCCAGACCTACCGGTGTAGCTGTACCGGCTTCTTGGTGATGCTGGGACTGGGACTGCAAGCCTTACCTCTGCTTTGCCGGCAACTCCCGAGGCTATGACAACAGGGGGTGCTAGAGAGAGGCTGCGCGACTGGAGGAGGGAGCAGGGACTGGCCCCTTCCTGTGGGTTTCCTGTTCCTATGAGAGTCTCCTTTTCTCCAGTAGCAGCAGCTGAATCCGGTTTGCCATTCTGCAAACGCTCACAGGACCCGTGTCCTCACACCAGCTCAGAGAGGCCAGCACACAACAGTGAGCCCACCACCGAGCTTGGTCCCAGCCCCACAGGCCTCTCTGAACCCAGTCCTCAGCCCCAGCTAAGCAGCACCCCACCTCGGAGGTCCAAGGTGTAGCTCTGTGGGATCCCTCATGGAGTTCTAGGGGTTTTTTGTTCTTTAATTTATTTTGTTGAAGTGTAGTTGACTTACAATGTCGTGTTCATTTCTGCTGTACAGCAAAGTGACTCAGTTATACATATATATTACACATTCTTTTTCATATTATTTTCCATTATGGTTTATCCCAGGATATTGAATAGAGTTCCCTGTGCTGTACAGTAGGACCTTGTTGCTTATCCAGTCTATGTACACTAGTTTGCATTTGCTCATCCCTAACTCCCAGTCCGTCCCGCCCCCACCCCTGCCCTTGGCAACCACACGTCTGTTCTCTCTGTCTGTGACTCTGTTTCGTAGATAAGTTCATTTGGGTCATATTTTAGATTCCACATATAAGGGATATCATATGGTATTCGTCTTTCTCTTTCTGACTTGCTTCACTCAGTATGATAATCTCTAGGTCCATCTATATTGCTGCAAATGGCATTGTTTCATTCTTTTTTATGGCTGAGTAGTATCCCATTGCATATACATATGTACATATACGTATACACACATATATATATATTACATCTTCTTTATCCATTCATCTGTCAATGGACATTTTAGGTTGTTTCCATGTCTTGGCTATTGTATAGCTCAAGTTTGGATCATCCCAACCTCTTCCCTCTGCCCTGCTGCCCTGAAGGAGGAACCTCAAGGGACATTTTGGCTTCCTAGTTCTTAGTACTTCTTCATATGAAATTATCTCGGTTAAAATAACTGGTTTGGGGTGGTCACTACAGAAGCCACCTGGCAATGTGTGTCTAGCATAGGTGTGGCCGATAACGCAGGGGATGGAATCAGGGTCCTTCGACAGAACCCTCTGCTCACTGCAAGACGGCGGCTCCTTGGGTTTGCTCGCGAACCTACAGGAAAGGCTGTCTTGGGTAATGAGAAAATCCATGCAGGGCTGGAGGTTCCACCAAGGGACGCAGCTGGAAATTGCCAGAGTGAATGAAAAGGGCCCATACGATGCAAAGCGATGCAGCCCCTGTGGAAAACAGTATGACGTTTTCGCAAAAAATCTAGAACTAGAACCACCGTATGATCTGGTAATTCCACTCCTGTTTATACCCTAAAATAACGAGAACAGTATTTCAAAAAGATACATGCACCCCAGTGTTCATAGCAGCACTATTTACAAGAGCCAAGACATGGAAGCAACCCAAGTGCCCATCAACAGATGAATGGATAAAGAAGATGTGGTCTATATACAATGGAATATTACTCAGCCTTAAAAAAGAATGAAATAAAAAAATAATAATAATTAAAAAAAAAGAATGAAATAATGCTATTTGCAGCAACCTGGATGGCCTTGGAGGGCATTATGCTAAATGGAAGAAGTCATACAGAGAGACACAAATCATGTGTGTTATCATTTATATGTGGAATCTAAGAAAGGGAACAAACTAGTGAATCTAACAGAAACAGATTCATAGATACAGAGAACAGACTAGTGGTTACCAGAGGGAAGGAGCAAAATAGAGGCTAGGAGATCAAGAGGCACAAAATACTACGTATAAAATAAGCTACAAAGATGTACAATATGGGGAATACAGCCAGTATTTTATAGTTAACTGTAAGTGGAGTATAACCTTTAAAAATCATGAATCACTATGTTGTACACCTGTAACTTACATTGTACATGAACTATACTTCAATTTAAAAAATGGGAAAAAACAGAAAGAAAAAGCCCACAATGAGGTCAAGGCATCGATCAAAAAATATTTTTCAAAAAAAAATATTTTTCAAAATTATAAACTGATCCGTGGGGCAGCCTCAAGTCTCTACGTGCTGGAATGCATTTTCAAGTTTTTAAAGCATATATATATAATGTGAGCTTGAAAACGGCAGAGATGCACCTTACGAATATATATTTGTATTTATATATATAGCTCCCTTCCTGTTTGCTTCAGCAGCTGAACAGGTCCCTGTGCCACGTGAGGGTCCAGGGGCCGAGGGTCCCAGGGGCAGCCACAGGAGTCCCGTGTGTCCCTCCCTGCCCGGAGGGACCATGACCTTGGCCAGAGCTGGTTCTTTCCTCACATGTTGGCTTGTGTGGGGAGATGAGAATAGAAGGCAGCCAGGCAACGAAAGTTCAAACCAGGCTGTCCGTGAGCAGCGGGGCCAGAGCAACTCAGCCTCCAAGGATGCAGACATACCGAAGGAGAGCCAATGAGAGAGAGAGGGAGAGGACGCGCACGGCAGAAGCTCTGACGTCCGCAGGAACGTCCATGCTCATGTTCTGAATTTGCTTTCATATGAAAACAGTTAGCTCCCCCAGCCCAGATTAAGTCTTGGCGTCTGAAGCCAAAATGGAGGTCTGACTTGGCTGCCCCTTCGCGCTTTCCACACTTCAGAGGTTTGCCAGGGCTCTGGGATCTGATAAGCTGGGTCAGCAGAAATCCAAGAAGACGGGAGGTGAGGCCCAGCCTTTGTCCCCTCGCGGGCCATCTTCCCTCTGATCCCCAGCTCCTCCAAGTAAATGACACACTGAACTTCATCCCAGGACAGGAGTGTAACTTAGTCGTCCAGGGCTGGAAGGAACTGGAGAAACCAGAGGATGAAGCTTGAGGCCTGGAAGATCCATTTGTTCACCTGATCAGACACGTGGTTCTTGAGTGGGTGGTCAACCCACGCGTGAGTGACAGGAGGAGGGACGGAAGTGAGGGGAAGAGGCGAGGAGGAATGTAATCCACATCTCTTCTTTTGGGCATGAGAGAAATGATTCCCCCAAAGAGTAAAAGGCCTGGCCCAACTCCTGCTGCACCCACGGGACCAGAACTTGGGTCTCCGGACTTCTAGAACAGGGTTCTTTCCATTACCTCATTCTGACAGTGTGACTGATAGAATCATATCACGCCTAATGGTGCCACTTTTTCCTCAGGAAATGAGAACAAAAGATGTTTTGGAGGTGGGGAGGGCGTGCAGTAATGAATAACTTCAAAGACATAGCTTGGCTGGACCTACCAGTGACCATGGGCTTGGCCCAAACCCAAAGTGTCTTCTTATTAATAGACTGAATCTGCTCTGCCCATCAGCCCTGGCAAGCATGATTCTGTACCAGCCTCCAGCCCTGACGTGTCCCGCAGGAGCACCGGTGTGTGCACAGCTAACGTTTCAACTCAAGCTGGCGTGTGTTCTGATTGGAGGGCTCTGATTTCCAGCTCAGGACATCAGCTGAAAACCAGTAGGCAGATATCCAGCTGATAAATGATTGAATCTGGTTCTCCTTAGTGACAGGTGGAAAGAAACTGGGGATCACAAGCTAGGTGATCAAATGGTCAATCAATGAGTATTTATTAAAGGGCCACCATGTACCCACCATCATGCTTGGAGAAGACCTGTCCTCACAGAGCTTTTTGTCTGAGACAATAAGATATTAACACATATAAACGTAGAGAGCAGTCTAGCTCTACGATCACACTGTAATTTTCTCTGGTCTGGTGAGAGTCAGAAAAGGATGTGATAGAAAACAAACTATGGTTACCAATGGGGATAGTTGGGGGGCGAGGGGTGGAGATAAATTAGGAGTTTGGGATTAACATATACACACTACTATATATAACATAGATAGACAACAACAGTATAGCACAGGGAACTATACTCCATATCTCATAATAACCCATAATGGAAAAGAATCTGAAAAAGAATATATATATATAACTGGATCACTTTGCTGAACATCCGGAACTAACACAACATTGTAAATCAACTATACTCCAAGAAAGATGATTTTAAAACAAACAAATAAAATGGTTAAAAAAATAAAAATGAAAAAAAAGGATGTGAGAAGAAGTATTAGTGTAGAGAAATGTGGGAGACACAACTGCTGTCTTCAAATGAGACGAAGAGAGCAGCCCTGTTTCGTGTTGCTCCAGAGAACCAAGGGAGCAGGGAGGCACGTTTGGGCTCCATATAAAGAAGGATGGTTTAATAACTGGAACCGTCCAAAATAGTAGGGCTGGCTCAGTAGGCAGAGGGCTCTTCATCATCAGAAACGTGCAGTCACAGCTGCACAGAAGCCTGTCACAGACACACAGGAAGGGGTCCACTTTGGGGTGGGAGATTAGGGTGACCTCAGAATTTCCCCCTTCTTTCCAATTCTCAGATCCTAAGGCTGGTATAGGAAAGGATTACACTGCAGGTTAACTGTGATCAGTAAGTGCAGCAGTAGCAAGAAAATCCAGCTCTTCAACTGGTAGATGAGGAAGATGGCTGCCTGCCCCAGAGAGTGGCTACAGGGAATCAGAAGGTGCATCTGCCCACAAAGAAAACATGCATATGAGGGCACGCTTAATAGAGATGTCGGGGTGGAGGTGTGGCCAGTGAAAACCTATGAGGAAGAGGTAAGGAAGAGGCCTGTGGAGTGACAGGACTATATATAACAGGACAATAATAGCAACTATTATCTATCGAGCCCTTACAATATGGCAGGAACGTTCAGGCCACAGTTAGTCTCCCAACAGCCCTAGTTAAACAATACATGCCTATGTTACAGGTGTAACCTGGAGCTCAGAGAGGCTATACAGCCAGCATGCCGCGGAGGCTGACTTGGGGTCCTGGTTCGCGTGACTTCCGAGCTCTGACTCTCCGTCAGCAGGCGGCACTGCCCTCGCCTCACCTCCACAGGTGACCCGGGCCTTTGATGGAGCTGGACCTGGGGAGCATCTGCAGATAGATTAAGCGTTTTTACCTTGACCACGTGGAGCTTGGGCAGCAGGTTGCAGTCGGCCAGGGTCAGCTCGTCTCCATCCAGGAACTTGCGCCGGGAGCCCTTGTCATCGTCCCCGCAAGTGCTGGAGTCGATCTCCTCCGGCAGAGGGGTGCTCAGGTAGTCATCCAGTTTCTTCAGTGCCTTGGTCAGGCCTCGCTCAAGGGCTGGCGTGGGACAGCAAAAGAAGTGTCTTTAGTCAACCTTCCTGCCGCTGGAGACAGCCACGGGGTCTTCAGAGCAAAGGAGCTTATCCAGAATCCTGTCCGCCTCATGATACTGGTTCCCCCCATACTACAGAGTACCTGACAGCCACGTACACGATGCCATAGAAGAGTATTAAACAGCCTGAAAAAGCAAACCTTAACCAAACAATAAACATTTGCTCATCCTTTTTTTTTGGAAAAGATCATATAAATACAGAAATACAACCATCAGGATATCTGTCAAAGCTTGTACAGTTCCTCTCCAACAGATGCAATAATAATTGTCAGTTTTCACTTTCTTCTTTTGCTCATCTAAATCTTGCCGATATTCCGCAATCAACCCGCATAATAAGTTTGTAGAAAGAAAGAACTATTAAATAAGTAAACAACAACTGCAGAGAGGTCCTAGGACAGAGATAGGCACCAGATTTGGGGGCAGCCTTAGCTATGGCTAACCCAACCTCAGGAGGAGAGGTGTGAAGGCTTCCAGGAAGACATGACATACGACAGTGAGCACCCATGTCCGGGGCTGCCCCCAGGGAACCAGCGGGTATCAAGGAGGCATCCTTGAATTTAATCTAGAGGGGTTGTTCTAAAAATCAGAACGGTCCAAAATGGAATGGCCAACGCACCGGGCAGCAGGCTCCACCAGAAATGTGCAACCCTGCCTGCATGGAAACCTGTCGCGGATACAGCTCAAAGGGTGAAAATCCGAGGGAAGACAATGCGGCAGAAGATTTTTCCTGTCTTGCCCCAGTGACTATCTAGCAAATAATTCACTTACGTATAAGAACAGAACAAAATACTCGAAAGAGCAGCTATAGAAAATCACTATCACTCAGAGTCATTCCACCCGAAATCTCACCGACCACTCCAGTCAGAGAACCCTAACCTAGAACCTGTCCACCGGAGCGCTGGAGGAGATGGCTAGCCAGGTCATTGGCCAATGCACCTGTCATCAGCCCACCCTCCAATGACTGTTTTTTCCAGACTCTAGTTTAGAGATTGACACCGAGACAGTGGGAATCAGGCTGGATGTTAATTTCAGCAGCTAAAAGGAGGGAGCTGCCTCTGGAGGAAGAGCCCAGAGGACTGTGCTCTCGCTCAGATTTTCCCCAAATGTGACTTCTGTTAGCTCCTCCTCGCATAACCCGTGTTTGTCTTTTCATAGAAAGACTTTGTCTGAGACAATGAAACGACACCAGCCCAAGATACATCAACTGAACGCTTACTGGAACATGTGAAAACAGGCTGGAGGTTGGATGTGGTTTCTCAACACTTCCTTCTCCCTGGCATTTGAACTTGGACTTCATCATCTGCTTTGTGTTTCCAGTTTGGGAGAACAGAGTGAGCGGGGCTGGGAAAAATGCTTGTATTCCCCTTAGTAATTGTCTAGACTGGGATGGGACGGCAAGCCTATGCAAGCGCACCAGCAGAGGGCGCCAACAATACTTCTTAGCACCCCAGCTCACCCCCACTGAAGCAGCTGTGATTTATACTGGGTCTCTTTGCTTCCACAAATTCCGCTACCCCTTTCAGTTATGGAGATGATGACAAAATCTTGATTCTAATGGAGAAAGGAAAAATCGGATAGAATGCCTGCTGAAATGTGATGAGCTGATATCACCCGAGGGAAAGAGACATTGATGGGATACGAGACATTGCAGGTTCTAACTCCAAATGCCCCCAGACACCTGAGCAGGTCCCTGCCCGAGTGCCCAGTCTTGGAAACGTGAAACTTGGTAAGAGAGGCCTAGAACAGCAACTGAAGCTCTTTGGGAGGATAGTTCTGGAGAAATTTCAACTCTCTCTCCAGCCGTCTCTTAAGGTGGAAGGGTAAAGTTTGGCAATGGGCAGGGTCATTGCCTTATGTTACAACGACGACACGCCACGTAACATATCAAGTCACGATGTTCTGAGGACATCTTCCGAGTGTCAGTTGCATCACTCGTGTTTGTGCATTTTTGATCAGGAACGTGAAGGCCAGAGTTGGCGATAATCACGGTAGAGAAAAGAGGAGACGAGGCAGCAGGGAAGGGCCCATGTGACAGAGCTAACCCTGTGTTTAATTTTTGACCCCTCCCAGGGTGAATTTACTGTGATGCTGCTGAGGCTTACCCTCCTAGGCCTTGAACTTGACTTTTCAAATTCCCTATTTATTGTATTGGCTTCCGACTCCACAAATCCTGGAAATGACCCTGATCCTGGCATTTACGAAGTGTGACGGTGGGCAAGTTCCTCAACCTCTCTGAGCATCGCTTTTCTCATCTCAACTGCAGGATTAAAAATCCCTAACTCTCATAAGGCCATCGGGAGGATTAACTCAGCCAATGCGGGGAAAGTGCGTCATAACTCAGCCAATGCGGGGAAAGTGCGTCACGCAGTGCCTGGCTCCTATTAGGACATCAGTTAATGACACTTACTGCCATTGTGTTACCAAACATGGCAGTCACCCCTGCTCTGTCCCTCACCCCACACTCTTGGTAGTATATTCCTCAAAAAATCCGAGGTACGGCAGAGCACGAGAGATTCTAAGCTCCGATTCTGAAGCCCAGTCCCTAGAAGGGGAAATTCAATGGCCTGCAGCTTGGCTTCTCTTACTGACTGAATGTCCAGCCACAGCCCTGTCCCTTACCCTCCCTCGGGATCCTTCTCGGTGACAAGCCGTGCTGAGAGGCAGGGCCAGAGGGAGATAGGAGTTCCTGTGTGCTAACACACTGCTGTGTTGTTGAATGACAAAGACCAGCGCCAATACATTCTCTGCTGCTTCTTTCCCCCCTACCTGCCAACTCATTCCTTCTTCTGACCCCCGCTCAATCTGGCATCCATAGAATTTAATGATCTCTTTTGGCTAATGGTACCCAGGTCATGAAACCGTTGCTGTTAAACTTTCTGCTCTGGTGAGAGTGAAGGGGATGTGAAAGAAACCAGAGCGACAAGAAGATGTTAATTCCTTCTGTGTTGGCATTTGAAACCCTCCCTCCAAAAGACTTCCTCTGAGTAGCAGGACGGCGTCGGGCGGGGAGGGGGGGGGAACCTCAGAGAGCAGCAAGCAAGCCTGAGGCCAGGGGACCCTGAGACCCGGGACCACTAACGTCCCAGGCACTGGATGGATCCCCAGTCCTTGAACTGCTTTCTTCCCCTCTCCACCCCACCCTTCCCGTAAAGATTTATTCCGTACCACACACAAACACACTGGGTGAAATATGTGATGAGGAAACAAGGGGAAGAGTTCGTAAATATTCTCAGCCATATGCAAACAATCTCAAATTTATTTTTCTCTTTTTTAAGGAGGAAAAAAAAAATCCACCCATTCCATGATCACTTCCAGATTCACTGAGGTTGATATTACATAAGACCCAATATTGTTTTCTCTTCGTAGAGAAATAATGACTTGGAAACGGCAATTTGAGCTAAGAAAATAATATACTCTTACCCGGGCATGGAGGCTGAATGGGGACCGGGGAGCCAAGACTCAGCCTCCAACGAGCTCTTGCAAGCAGGGCCCAGCCCCGGTTTGCTGGCATGCTTTGTGCAGCGGGATATCAAGCAGCAAAGAGCCACGCAGACCCCGGGGGCTCAAAATTCACTTGGAGCTGAGCGATGTCACAGGTGGCCTTTGAAAGGACAGGAGCAGCCCTGTGGGCCCAGGTTGCTATGTTTTCAGTTTCTCGTGTGTTATTTTTCTCTGGCACGTGAACTTGCAGACAGGTAAGAACCAGGGGTCCACCTCTGATCACGGTCCGCAGCCCGGATGGGGGTCTGTTCACCTCTCCCGTGGAGAAGGAGATGGTGGTCACTGGGAGCCTACCCCAGAGCGGGCACCCTGGACCCTGCTGTGTTCCTTTCCCTGCTCGAAACCTGTTCCCCAACACCGGCACGAAATACACTCACTGATGTTCTGAAGTGGACCAGGGGTGTTTACGCCGCTGATCATTTAAATACACAACGATGTTATTGAGATGAGAGTTATTATTCATCCCCACTGAACAGATAAAGACATTGTGTCTTAGCCCCATCCAAGGCACACAGGCCTCTGCCAGCAGGCTGTCCAAACGACTCCTGGGCGTACCATGAAAAACGTACCTTGTTTTTTGTTTGTTTGTTTTGCGGTACGGGGGCCTCTCACTGTGGTGGCCTCTCCCGTTGCGGAGCACAGGCTCCGGACGCGCAGGCTCAGCGGCCATGGCTCACGGGCCCAGCCGCTCCGCGGCATGTGGGATCTTCCCGGACCGGGGCACGAACCTGCGTCCCCTGCATCGGCAGGCGGACTCTCAACCACTGCGCCACCAGGGAAGCCCTAGCTTCCAGCTATTTGATAACATATTTGTACTCTGCTATTAACGGGTTGATTTTAGCCATAATCTTTGGTGCTCTCAGTAACCAGGATTGGCTCTAGAAGGAGTAATCTCTGAAGAGAGAGCCTACCAGGGCCCTTTACATCATTCCTCAGTAACAAATAGCAACTCTGCCTGTACTCGGGGCCAGTGCTGTCCCATTGCCTCAGTGACAGCAAAACATCTGGGTGAAGAAAGAAATACATTTGGGTTTTGCCTATGAAGGAAGAAATATCTAGATATTGAGAAATACCTGGCTGACTGAATGAAGTTTTTATTTTCATCTTCTCATTTGAGACCATGTCAATATAAAGGATGCAAAAAAAAAAAAATGCTGCTGTGGTTTGAGGGAGACCACAACAGAGATGCTTCTGGCCATCACATATTCTTGGAGGGAAAATACAAAGATGGCCTCACCTTGTTGATATTTGATAGCTTTAAGCATGAATGAAAATGTGATGGGAAAAACAACAACAAAAAATCAAATAGAATTTACTATCACTTCTTCCTCACCTTTTGGAGAAAGAAGGCTTTCTTTAGAAACCAAGGGAGGTCAAATTGTTCTTCCGTGAGATGCCCAGGGCCAAAGATCCAGGAGACAGGAGTGGGTGGGGGCAGCAGAAAGGCCCAGGAGACTTATGGGAGGTGGGGGAAGAGAAGCGGTGGGCCAGGTGAGCAGAAACGTAGATGCTGTCATAAAGAATACAATTTTGAGGAGAGAAAAAGATGTTCTAAGGGCATATTTAGGACTTTCAGCTTTGTGACGGGCAGTGTAATTTCCTCTCACTAAACATCTGTAAAGATCTGAATCCCTCTTCCAGGTTTTGGAATTAGAGTCATGTAGCTTTTCTCTGTTTGCAAGAGTCCTTAAAGAGAGGAAGGTGGCCCAGTTATATCTGGGTTACATGAATATGAATGACCACATAGAGGGAAAATTATAAAGCAGGTAGAAACTGGGGGCCACATCCACTCTGATTCACAGTGACCCTTCTAGAACACAAAGCAGGTAAGGGGTGACTGATCCCCTGAGCCCCTTAACTCTTAAAGCCGTGTCTCTGCCGGGTCCTTAGACCACAGTGAGGCAGAAATGGCAGCAGGGTTGTAGGAGATGGGAACGGCTTTCCTTCCGGTTTGCTGGGCCCTTCTCTGCTGTGCCTGGGTCCTCTGGCTATGTTGGCATATCCCTGGTATCATCAGGGAAGGGATGGAGAGAGCCTGGGTCGGGGGTGTCAGGCAGCCCTGGACCATGCTGCCCAAGAGGGCCTGTGATGACAGGCATGATACCAGGCAAGGTGGTCCAGAGCTCCGGTGTTCAGGAGACCTGGGTTTGAATCCTGCCACTTGTTCTACAGAGTCTGGTGGGACTTAATGAAACATCATTGTTATTATACTAATTATGATCATTATTATGGCTGTAGAATGTAAGTTTGAGGATGGAGCAGGGACAGAGTGGGGAAAGGATGAGAGCAAGAGATAAACTCAAGGCAGAAGCTGGCTGTCTGAAGTGAGGCTTATCCCATCACCCCAGAACTTCATAGGTCCAAGGAGAATCGAGGGAGCTCAGAGGGTGAAGCCCACTCCTGCATTCCCCAACATGCTCAGGACCCCAAGTCTCCTGGAATCATTTCTTTGGGTTGAGCGTTTTTCTCTCTGGGCTCTTTGGGTGCGTCAAATATTCTTGGTTTGATGGTTTGGAGAATTCACGTCCACTTTGGCATCAGACCAGGAATGGTGGACTTGGCCTCACAGAGGGGAGGATGCTGTCAAATGGGCTCTGTCTGTGACGGGCTCATATGTGGGAAGCAGTTCCCAGGCCCCCATTTCTAGGCACTGGTGAAAACAGGAAAGGCAGAAAAACAGTGCTTTATGAGAAAGCAAAGAGCAATGACAATTTCAGCAGACCCCCTAGTGTTCCCTTGTGTGGCGTCCCCTGGTCTTGAGGAGAGTCTGCAGCTCATGCTGCCATGAGTATTATTCCTCCATTCTAGAAGGGATTTTGGCCTTGAATGAGACGGACTTTAAATGGCAAATTCTTGTGGTTCTTCCAATAAGAGGCCAGTAGATAATTCTCTACTCCCAAGGCAGGATTCAACTCTTACAACTACGGGTGGATTGGGATCTAGGACATCGTTGGATGCCTCCTTACCCCCCTTTCGTGGAGCGAATCACCGAGTGAATGGGGCACTCTCTGACAGATTTCCAAAGAATTCCAGAGGATCTTCCTTGAGGAAGAGACAGATCCTCTGCATAGCTCCCTCCTCAAACCCTGCAGGGCATCATCGTGAATAATCATCTTATTTATACAGCTCCACAAATCAACTTCATATTTGCCCTTTGTTCAGAAGTATTATTCCCAACAACAACAAACAACGATAACAAATATTTTTCTTTAAGAAAGATGAGTCTTTGGCAATTATCTGGCTGTGTTTAAAACACCAGCGTGGTAAAGAAGTTAGGACAATCCAACATGCCTTTCATAAGCTATGATTTTAAAGTATGAGGGGAGGTATGGATCACATAGACAATTCCAGATTCAGATAATTTGCTAAATCTCCTAAAAGCCACAGTAAATTTGAAGAGAAAGATTATCACTTAGCTCTTCACATGTAGGTTTCCTTTTGTGGACACAGTCTGTACCATGTAAACGCCCCAAATGTTTATTTATGAACAGGAGGAGAAAGAGAGACAGAGAGACACTGAATGCAGCCAGCTGAAGAGGAAAATGCAGAAACTCACCAGGGAGGGTAAAAACTAGCTGGAGCCGCCAGGAGGGAATGTGGTCCGCATTAGGGAGCCTGGCCCCGACTTTTGTGACGGGGAGGTGGCGCCCCCTACTGGCTAAAGGAGATTCAAAAAAAAAAACTCTTCTGCAACTTCCACAGGGAACACGTATGTGTGTTTTCTATTAGGCTTTCCAGAAACTCATAAATGGTTGTAAAACCCATTGTGCTAATAGGAAGAGCGACATAAATGCTGACTAAAGCTATTAATGCTGGTTGTAGTTTATGCAGCGGACTGACTCAGGCTGAAAACTGGGAGTTTTTCTACAGTGACTTTCCAACAGGTTATTTTTAAGTACCAGGCCATAGATTAGCTGGAGTGTTGATGTTCAAACATTTGGAAGGAGCTGGTCAAGGGAGGTTCTAACTTTCTCAGTCATCTGTTCCAGCGTTTAGACCTAGAGACTTTCATTCTCAACTCTCAACCCCTCCAAACAGGCTGAAATGATTTAACCACATTCTGTCTTGCTTCATCCTCAAATGGCCACATCTTTTATGTAAGAGCTATTAACAGCTTTAAAAACGGCCACCCTGCTGTCACAGCTCTGTATTTAAATGATTACTGGTTCTAGTCGTTTTGTGATTATAAATTCCTTTCCCGTTGGTCCATTCTTTCATTTGTTAAACGGGTATCTATGGAGCGCCCTCTATGGGCCAGGTTTGGGACTCCTAGTCCCCCACAGATTGCTGAGTTAGGACTCTAGAGGTGAAACTGGGATGGTTGGGTATATATAGCGAAACACACATGGTAGTTGTTCAATCAGTATGTGTTGTTTTATGAGTTGATTTGATCCCAATTTCCGAAATGACCTACCTACTCTTGTTCAAAAACTCCGTACCACATGCATTTTCAATAATGAAGTGTATTAAATGTATATACTGTGCCCAGATCAAGTGCACAGACCATGGGACCAGCTGCTTGGGTTGGGACCCCAGCTCTGCCACGTACTACCTTAACCTCTGGTGTCTCCGTTTCCTCATGTGCAAAATAGACATCATAGCACAGCACACCTTATAGGGTGGCCGCGAATAATGCCTGCAGAGGGCTTGGGACAGCGCTTGGCAGGCAGTAAGTGGTCGTTATGTGTAGTGTGTGATGATGCTGGTGTATAAGGATCAAAGCTACAAAACAGCTAATAAATTCTCAGAGTTGCAAGGAAAAGGAATGTTTGATAAATATCGTGCTTGACTGGTCGTCTGCCTCGAGAAAGTCACCCCGGATGAATTAGGCAGAGTCTTTTTTTCTTGTGTTCAGCTGGTCCTTTCACTCTGACTCTGCTGCCGTGACCACAGTCCCACCAGAGCGGGCCTTCTTCCTAACAGTCATGCAATGAGGCAAACTTAGAGGCTAAGATGAGCGGGGGTTGGGGGTGACCGACACTTTTGCAGGATTTTCCAGATAGGCCACAATAACACCCGCCCCCTCCCTTGCTCAGAGCAGATCTCTGGGTGCCTGCTCTTGCCCCCCCATGGATTACAGTCTGGGGGGGGGTGGAAACTCTCCACTGTGTATTATAACTTTTACTAAACAGCTTTTGCTACGTGAGTCTTGTATTTTCTAAAGTTTGAAGTAAGAGTATTGCAGATTAAGTGTGCAATTTTATATTTCTGTTGCCTAAAACCTAGGTGGGGTAATGATTCAGAATTGGTCAACCCCAAGGGAGAATTTGAAATAGTATGCCTTTTTTTGGCATGGATAGCTGAGATATTTTCACCGCAGTTTTTTTAAAAAATCATACTAAATTGAAAGTGAATTATATGCAAGAATTCACTCTTACCTTCTTTGTTACCAAGAGAACCCAGATTTTTTCAGAGTAGCAACATGCTGGGTCACAAATACTTATTTTCCCAGACTCCCAGACTAGAGGAGGCCAAATGATCAAGTTCTTGCCAATGAAATGTTAAGTGGAAATTGATGGATACGCTTCTGGGAAAGAAAAAACAAGACATAGCTGGCAGTGCCTGAACTCAGATGTAATGTCTGGAAGTGGAGCAACTATCTTGTGACATGAGAATGGGAGTCACACACTCAAGATGGAGAATCAGGTGCTCTAAGGAGCTGGATGCATGACTTCTTGAAGAACTACAACTGCCTGGAATTCTCTCTTCTCTGGACTTCTTGTGATGTGAGAAAAGCAAACTCCTATTAAGAAGTAAACGTTTATAAAGATAAAGAATAAAATGCCTAGGAATAAACCTACCTAGGGAGACAAAAGACCTGTATGCAGAAAACTATAAGACACAGATGAAAGAAATTAAAGATGATACCAACAGATGGAGAGATATACCATGTTCTTGGATTGGAAGAATCAATATTGTGAAAATGACTATACTACCCAAAGCAATCTACAGATTCAACGCAATCCCTGTCAAATTACCAATGGCATTTTTTACGGAACTAGAACAAATAATCTTAAAATTTGTATGGAGACACAAAAGACCCCGAATAGCCAAAGCAGTCTTGAGGGAAAAAAACAGAGCTGGAGGAATCAGACTCCCTGACTTCAGACTATACTACAAAGCTACAGTAATCAAGACAATATGGTACTGGCACAAAAACAGAAACATAGATCAATGGAACAAGATAGAAAGCCCAGAGACAAACCCACGCACCTATGGTCAACTAATCTATGACAAAGGAGTCAAAGATATACAATGGAAAAAAGACAGTCTCTTCAGTAAGTGGTGCTGGGAAAACTGGACAGCTACATGTAAAAGAATGAAATGAGAACACTCCCTAACACCATACACAAAAATAAGCTCAGAATGGATTCTAGACCTAAATGTAAGACCGGACATTATAAAACTCTTAGAGGAAAACGTAGGAAGAACACTCTTTGACATAAATCACAGCAAGATCTTTTTGATCCACCTCCTAGAGTACTGGAAATAAAAACAAAAATAAACAAATGGGACCTAATGAAACTTCAAAGCTTTTGCACAGCAAAGGAAACCATAAACAAGACAGCCCTCAGAATGGGAGAAAATATTTGCAAATGAATCAACAGACAAAGGATTAATCTCCAAAATATGTAAACAGCTCATGCAGCTCAATATTAAAGAAACAAACAACCCAATCCAAAAATGGGCAGAAGACCTAAACAGACATTTCTCCAAAGAAGACATACAGATGGCCAAGAAGCACATGAAAAGCTGCTCAACATCACTAATTATTAGAGAAATGCAAATCAAAACTACAATGAGGTATCACCCTCACACCAGTTAGAATGGGCATCATCAGAAAATCTACAAACAACAAATGCTGGAGAGGGTGTGGAGAAAAGGGAACCCTCTTGCACTGTTGGTGGGAATGTAAATTGATACAGCCACTATGGAGAAAAGTATGGAAGTTCTATGAAAAACTAAAAATAGAATTACCATATGATCCAGCAATCCCACTACTGGGCATATACCCAGAGAAAACCATAATTCAAAAAGACACATGCACCCCAATATTCATTGCAGCACTATTTACAATAGCCAGGTCATGGAAGCAACCTAAATGCCCATCGACAGACGAATGGATACAGAAGATGTGGTACATATATACAATGGAATATTACTCAGCCATAAAAAGGAACGAAATTGAGTCATTTGTTGAGACGTGGGTGGATCTAAAGACTGTCGTACAGAGTGAAGTAAGTCAGAAAGAGAAAAATAAATATCGTATATTAACGCATGTATGTGCAACCTAGAAAAATGGTACAGATGAACCGGGTTGCAGGGCAGAAGTTGAGACACAGAT
This sequence comes from Lagenorhynchus albirostris, assembly GCF_949774975.1. Taxonomy (NCBI): domain Eukaryota; kingdom Metazoa; phylum Chordata; class Mammalia; order Artiodactyla; family Delphinidae; genus Lagenorhynchus; species Lagenorhynchus albirostris. The sequence goes on from NC_083104.1 coordinate 74,242,790, forward strand.
GTAGAGAACAAACGTATGGACACCAAGGGGGGAAAACCGCAGGGGGCTGGGGATGGTGGTGTGCTGAATTGGATGATTGGGATTGACATGTAGACACTCATGTGTATAAAATTGATGACTAACAAGAACCTGCTGTATAAAAAATAATAATAAATTTTAAAAAAGAAGTAAACATTTATAAAGAGTGCTTAGAGCAGGGCATGGCACATAGTACTGATAAAATGCTACATAGGTTTTTGCTAAGTAAAATAAAATAAATATTTGCTTTAGGTTCTGTGATCAGGTTTGTATTCTATGCAGCCAAACACAACCATTGCCAGTACGCATAGATATTGCCAATACTTCATTATTACATTATTATTCTAGCACCTTGGGCAGTGTCTGGTACTGAATACGTATTTGTTGAAAGACTGAGCTATTCAGTAGGGTTTGAGGGAAGATGAGAGGCCCTAAATTGTAACCCCATGTCCCCCTATGTGTATGCAACTGGCTTCCTGTCCTTGGAGGACCTAGGGTGGCTCCCTTCTTTGTGTGCTGAGAGCCCTTGGTTTCTGGGGGATGGATGCAGGGATTCCATTTGCTTGGCCTGGCATGCCCTCTTGCAGGGTCATCAGAGCCAAATGAGACGCAAAGGCCGTCACCAATCCGCAGCCCCTGACAAGCGACGCAAGCAGTACGGAGGCCAGGGCCGGACCTGGGCAGAGTGTTGAGGAAGCTTGCTTTGAGATCTCCACCGTGGAAACAAAACATGGGTAGCTGTCAATGCAAATGCCAGCGGGCATGTGACCATCAGAGTTAGGGCTGGGCAGGGCGGTGCTGAGAAATCATTGGGTGGGACCCTCTTCCCTGGAATATTCAGGAATGGAAGGCGTTCTGGACATGCGCACAGAGAAACGCATTTCTTACTACGATCCAGATCATTAAATGCTTCTTCAACTAGGAGTTCCTAGAAAAATAGTTTGACCCCTGGCTTCTGGCTGGAAGAACACTAGAAGTTAGTCTTGGGCGCTCACTCTTCCCGCTCTTGGTGATGTTTCACCTTTAACACCGAATATAACGTTCCTTGAATGTAGTTATAAAAATGAGGGTGAGAAGAAAAATACCATTTAAGCCAACACCACCACCCACACTGACAGTTTTCATGGGGGAACTGTTCAGATTTTTACACTTTTATTGATTGGTTTTTTTGTTTGCTTGTTTTTTGCGGTACGTGGGCCTCTCACTGTTGTGGCCTCTCCCGCTGCGGAGCACAGGCTCCGGACGTGCAGGCCCAGCAGCCATGGCTCACGGGCCCAGCCGCTCTCGGCATGTGGGATCTTCCTGGACCAGGGCACGAACCCATGTCCCCTGCATCGGCATGTGGACTCTCAACCACTGCGCCACCAGGGAAGCCCTATTGATTGGTTTTAAATGAGGTTTTTCTTTTTTTTTTCCTATCATGATACTGGATTTAATAGAACAGGGGTTATATAAGCATGACATATTCTCAGCTGAGAGACAGTTCTAGCCCTAGAGTATCATAAAATTTAAAAGGAGACTGGGAAGTGTCAGGGGTAACCAAGAGAATGGAAAGGGCTGTACAGTGGGACAGGCTTAAAGGTGAGTGCGGGATGGGCTGGAACAGGAAGCATCCTGGAGGAAATGCTCCTGACACGGGTGAAGCACGGTCAGCCCTTCCATCCTCTCTCAGTAAGTGAGCAGAGAGGGTTGGGGGCATCTCGAGGTGTTTGGGATATGGTTCGTTCATTCATTTAGCAAATGTTTATTGAGCACCTGTTCTGGGCTAGATGATGAGCTGGGCTCTGGGGATGAGGATAATGAATGAGACACAGGCAGCTTGTCTCCATGGAGACTGCTGCCTAGACCCTACTTGCCAAAGCTCCCTCCTGGACCAGCAGCATCAGGAGCACCTGGGAGCCCTCAGGCCCCACCCTAGACCCACTACATCAATATCTGCATTGTCACAAGACCCCTGGGGGATTCAAATGTACGTTCAAGTTGGATAATGGTCTGGATCACAAGGCAAAGTGAAGCGCCACTTGAGCCTTAAGTCCTGAACTTCTGTGTCTCTTTAGTGCATGAGGCTTCTCAGGCTGAACTCACCAATAGGCTGGAGGCGGGTTGGGATGCCTTCCGGAAAGACAGGTCTAGAGCAGGGTTTTAAAGAAAGCTAGAGGTTTTAAAGTCAATATTCTGTGTAGCAATTTTGGTTTTCAATAAATTATCCTCGGGACTTCCCTGGTGGTCCAGCCAGTGGTAAAGAATCTGCCTTCCACTGCAGGGGAGGCGGGTTCCATCCCTGGTAGGGAACTAAGATCCCACATGCCGCGGGGCAACTAAGCTCGCGTGCCACAACTACTGAGCTCGGGGGCCTCAACGAGAGAGCACGCGTGCTGCAAAACTACAGAGCCCACGCTCTCTGGAACCCACGCGACACAACTACAGAGCCCAGACGCTCTGGAGCTCGCGTACTACAACTAGAGACAAGCCCGCACGCAAAAAACGAAAGATCCCTCATGCCTCAACAAAGATGTGCGTGCCGCAACTAAGACCCGACGCAGCCAAAAAGGTAAAGAAAATAAATAACAAAAAAAAGAAGGAAGAAAATAAAGTATTTTAAATAAATGAATAAATAATCCTCTCTAAGTTGCTGATAAATACCAGACTGGATTTAACCCCAATTCTTATGTTATAGTATTACTGGTTTGTAGCAAAAGAGTTTAAAAGCTGAGAAATGCCTGGTTTGCCCTACGTCCATCGCTGGCTCCATCGTGTCTTCTGAACAGTTTATCCACGCTTCAGCTTTTCTCATGTGAAATGGAGAGAATGTTGCCCATCCTGCCTGGATAAGATCACGACAGATTTGACAAGGAGGATTCATAATTGGGGTGAATGTGAAGTTTTGGTTAGAAGGGTCAACCCACTACCTGGATTTCACATCTTGTCATTTTCAGCCCCAGCTCCACCACAAATGGGGAGCCCATTCTACGTGCTCATTTCCCCAGAGCCATTCTCCACCGAGAGTCAACAGAGAAGAGGGGGACTTTTCCCTCAAAGCTACGTTCTAATCACAGATGAGAGACTATGAGTGCAGTCACCGTATAAACCAACTACAGCCCTCCAGACCGGTACGCGCACAGTGACATGTAGACACCTGCACCCACACGCACCCCATGCTTCTGTGGTCTGAACACCATGGGGCTTAACGGCAAAGCTACCCCATCGTGTCTTGGCACTAATACAACTTTACACGCAAGCACTTTTTTTTTTCAGATTAATTGATCGATGACCCTGTTTATTTGAGGAGGCGTGTAATGGCCATAGCTGGCACATAGAAATATCAGAACACACACTAGCTGTTTGTGTGTGTGTATGTCTGCATGGAGGGGGAGAGAGAGAGAAAGGTAGAGACTGAGTTCCCACGTGCAGATTGTCTAAGAGTCTGCATCCGTTGCACAGGATAAAGTAACGGTAGCCCGAGGTGCAAGAGCACTGAACTCGTGTTCGAATTAGTCATTTAATGTTCCTTATTCCCCAGGCCTTGATCCGAGGCCAGGCCAGACCAGGCGAGCTCGTTCTGGTCAGACGGCGGGAAATTCCAGCACATGGAATGGTGTTGGTGGTCTCAGCTCTGCTGCCGGGAGCCCACACAGCTAACGGCGGCTCTCTCCACTAATGAATGCGCCCACCCACGCAGGACCCTGCTTGCCATCCCCCTTTCCCCCTCCTCCCTCCCCAGGCCTGCCGCCTTCAACAGCCCAATGCCACCAACCGCCTTCCTGAAGACTTCATTTCAGGAGCAACATCTGTGAAATTAGACATGGCCACAGCGACGGCCTTGATCATACGCCAAATCCAAGACCCTCTGGAGGGATGCTCTGGGCAGCCGCTGTAGGTGCCAAAAGGAATTGTTCGACCCTTCCCCCCCCTCCGGCTCTTAGCCTCAAGGACCCTCCGCGGGTGTGAAGACAGCCGAGCATCTCTGCAGGGCGCTCCACACCTCGGAGGTGGGTCCCACCGAGCCTAGGTGGTTTTTCCTCGTAAGACTGTTAATCAAAGCAAAACGGTAACCCAACAAACAAACAAACGAAATACCCCAAGTTGGCCCCAGGCACGCAAGGGTGGCCAAGGAAGGCAGCCTGAAGGGCTCCTTTATGACCAGAGGCGTTTTTGAAATGAGACAGCAGTGGCTGCTTTGTGAGGAAGTGGGAAGACAGTCCCCCGCGTTACCCTCTGCACTGTGGTAGTCCAGGGACCACCCCGGAGATGCCCTCGTGATAACAGCTTGGGCTCGGGCCTCCTTCCAGGGAACCCGTTGTCCCGAGTTGGACACAGCTATCTTCCTCCAAAAGAAAACGTTGGGGTTTCTTATAGCATAGATCTGGAAGCCCACGCCACCTCAGGACCTCTGTCTCTGAGCAGCACGATTACAACGCACGTTCCTTCTCCTTTTGACATATTGCCTTAGCTTTCATCTCTGAGCACGAGGTTGAATAAGGGAGGGTCGTGCCCATCCCCTTGGGAAGGCCTGGCCTCCAGCCTGGGCCCACCGTGACCTGGGGCTGAGGGCAGAAGGGAGGAAGAGGTGAAGGAAGGAAGGGCCTGGGATGGAAACGGTTGGCTTGGAATAATAAATGCACACTGGCTTCTGAACGCGGCTTGCCACATCCTGGGGAATCTGGAGAAACGCTCCACCCCTGCCCCCCACAGAAGCTGGCTTTCACGAGGCTGCAGGAAAAAGCACAGGGGGCTTTGATAGTAAGGGGCTTGTTAGTTCTGGGCTAACGGCCCTCCCAGACCGCTCTGACTCCTTTCAAATACTTTCCTACTTTAGGTCAAGGAAGTTCATAAAAGCAAAGACTGGAGGTGATGGAGTGGGGAGAGGCAAGGGAGGAAGAAGTAGTTGATGGAGGACAGCTTATCACCAGGCAGCCAGCGACCTCTGGAGGATACATCAGGCCTGGGACACATGCCCCACCCTGGGTGCAGGGGACAGATAAAGCAAGATGGCTTCAAGCCCCGAAGGAGACCTGGCGTCTTCTGGAACTCCCAACTAAAGCTCAGGATAACCGAGCCCCTGAACGCAGAAGATGCTTAAAAGTCCATAGGCTTCCTTACACTAAAACATGAGGAGCTCTCCCTCGCGCTGATTCCTCCACCTGCCAGAAGAGGGCAGCACATACTTCTACATTACCGGGAAAGCTGGACTGCCCAGTCCAAAGGGTGGGTACCATGGGATCTGGGGGAGGATTCATGAAATGAATAGCAGAAGCAGTAACAGCCATCACCTATTGGTGCCTACTGTCTGAAGTGCTTTAATGCATGCATTCGTTTAACTAACATAACAATGCAAAAAAGGACACTATTATAGTCTCTATACCAGACATGAGGAGGATGAGAGGCATAGAAATTAAGAGAACTTGCTATTGTAGCCCTGGACTGTCTAAGACAGAGCTCAGCAAATTACAGTCCAAGGGCCAAATCCAGCCTACTGCCTAGTTTTGCACTGCCCTGAAGCTACGAATGTTTTTTACAGTTTTGGATGGTTGGAAAAAAAGTCAAAAGAGAATAATACTTTGTGATCCCTGAAAATGTTGTGAAATTCAAATTTCAGTGTCATAAGAGAAGTTGTAGCAGAGCACAGCCACGCCCATTGGTTTACGTATTGTCCGTGGCCACTTTATTCTTCCAGCAGCAGAGTTGAGCAGTGGCGACATCCTGCAGAGCCTGAAAAGTCTAAAAGTTTGCCAAACCCTGAGCTAAGAGATAAGCACTACTTGTTTCCAGGCAGGAGAGACAAAGGGATATGGGGTTAGGACAGCCATCCCAGAGGGATCTGGAAGCAGTATTGACCTCAATTCGCTTTCCTTCCAACAGGGTAGCTCAAGGTCAAGCAGAAGGGAGGGTTTGACATTTCATGCTTAGCCTCTAGGAAGTAACAGAATGTTAGATTTAAAAAGGGCTATGGGAGGGCTTCCCTGGTGGCACAGTGGTTGAGAGTCCGCCTGCCGATGCGGGGGACACGGGTTCGTGCCCCGGTCTGAGAAGATCCCACATGCCGCGGAGCAGCTGGGCCCATGAGCCATGGCCGCTGAGCTTGCACGTCCGGAGCCTGTGCTCCGCAATGGGAGAGGCCACAAAAGTGAGAGGCCCACGAAAAAAAGGGCCATGGGAATTGCCTTCCATATTTCATCGAGACTAAGATGCACATTTTTTCACATTTGACATCTTCGAAATCAGACTGCGTCTTACCATGAAAATCTTAGAGTTTAAGTGAAAGCATTTTTGTTTACTTGAAGGCACATTTTGTTTCTTAGTGGTACTTAAAATAAGTGTCTTATAATAGTCGACCACTTAGGTTAGGAAAAAGTCCAACCTCTGAAGGTCCAGTCTCTTTTTGTACCCTTCCGTTGACGGGACCCTCTCTTCTTTAGTTGGTGGCCCATTCTGCAGATTTAATTGTAAACTTCTTAATATTGAGCTGAAGTCTTGTGATCCTCAATTTTCTATACATCCAATGGGGATTGTCTTGTTTAATATATGTACTTAAGGGCTCTTACAGATCTTATTAAAAGGGAGTGAGGGGGCTTCCCTGGTGGCGCAGTGATTAAGAATCCGCCTGCCAATGCAGGAGACACGGGTTCGTGCCCCGGTCCGGGAAGATCCCACATGCCGCGGAGCGGCTAGGCCCGTGAGCCACAACTACTGAGCCTGCGCGTCTGGAGCCTGCGCTCCACAACGGGAGAGGCCCTGACAGTGAGAGGCCCGCGCACCGCGATGAAGAGTGGCCCCTGCTCTCCACAACTGGAGAAAGCCCTCGCACAGAAACGAAGACCCAACACAGTCAAAAATAAATGTAAAATAAATAAATTAATTAAAAAAAAAAGGGAGTGAGGGGCATGTGCTAGGGAAGAGGCACTTTGATGCAGGGGCAAGCATGAGCAGAGCTGGACGCAGGAGGAGTCTGTGTGTTGGTCTGATGGAGCCAGGCAGGCTGCGGACAGGGGTGAGCTCATGCGGACACGAGCCTGGGAGAACGTGGCAGGGAAAGAAGATCGCCAGTGCTACAGGCAGATTCTTTTTCTACTAGCATCCACCCGGAGCATGGCCCACTTCGGGGGGCACCTCTTAGAAGAGAAGACAGGAGTGATTTGAAGATTCGGGCCTGAATGGAGGAGGGAGACAAGGAAGGAGTAAGGAATCCAGCTGTGGCTGGTTTGATCAAGCTGCCTTTCCTGAGGGCTCCGGGAGATGCTGGGGGCGAGAGAGGCAGGATGAGAGTAATTGATATTGTGTTGATAACCACGATGTAGGCCTTCAGTCACATGTCCATCTAGAGAGAATGACCAGCCCAATGATGAGATGAGCTCACCGAGGTTTCTAGATACCCTGAGGGTCTCTTCTTCAGGATACATGGCTGTGACTATCAATTTTCTCAGAATAAACCCAGGGCGCCTGCTACCTGCTTCCAGGTCCCAGGAAGTGAAGCCGCTGACACAAGCCTCAGGAAGGGAGGAAACCTTGATCCTTATTTGGAAACAGAACCAAGACTGCTCAGAGAAGCTCATGGCTAATGGAGACTCATTTGTCTGGTCAAGGATCTGGGGCCAGGAGGTGGCAGGAAATGTGATGCACTTGCCTTCCCCTCCCCGCCCCCCACAGTGGCAGCCAGGTGTGGATTTGGACTGGGGACCAAAAAGCCAGGTGCTTTTCATTTGGAGACATATGTCCTGGATTTTCTGGGACAGTACTGATTTCTTATAATTTGATTATTTTCAATGAAGGCAATTTGTTAGACATGTGATTTTTCAGTTTGGAAAATATGGCCACTGCACTTACAACTAATAAAGGTCAACAGCTAGAGAGACAACTCAGTGCAAGCATGGGACTCTGAACACATAGCACTGGGGCCAGCACATCATGGGTGTCCAAGGAAGGGGCTTTAGGACTTTATGTAGGAAGTTAGAAGTATCTTACTAGGGCAAATATTTTAGCAGGAGTATGTTAGGATATCCCAGTGTCTTCCATAGCTAGAAAGGGGGACATCTTTGCAAACACAGCACAGGGGCCCATCAGTCATAATAAAAAGAGACAGGCATGACCCAGCAATTCCACTTCTGGGTATTTATCCAAAGAAACAAAAACACTAACTTAAGAAGATATCTGCACTTCCACGTATGCTGCAGCGTGATTTACAATAGCCAAGGCATGGACATAACCTAAGTGTCCATCAACGGATGAATGGATAAAGAAAATGTGATATATATGTGTATACACACACACACTGGAATATTATTCAGCCATAAAAGGAGGAAATCTTGTCATGTGCAACAACATGGATGGACCTAGAGGGCATTATGCCAAGTGAAATGAGTCAGAGAAAGACAAATACTGTATGATCTCACTTATATGCGGAATCTGAAAACAAAACAAACAAAAAACAGAGCTCATAGATGACAGAGAACAGATTGGTGGTTGCCTAAGGCAGGGGGTGGGGAGCAAGCAAAATGGGTGAAGGGGGTCAAAAGCTATAAACTTCCAGTTATAAAATAAATAAGACCTGGGAATGTAATGTACAACATGGCGACTATAGTTAATAATATACCGTATTGCATATTTGAAAGTTGCTAAAAGAGTAGATCTTAAAAGTTCTCATCACGGGCTTCCCTGGTGGCGCAGTGGTTGACAGTCTGCCTGCCGATGCAGGGGACACGGGCTCGTGCCCCGGTCCGGGAAGATCCCACATGCCGCGGAGAGGCTGCGCCCGTGAGCCATGGCCGCTGAGCCTGCGCGTCCGGAGCCTGTGCTCCGCAACGGGAGAGGCCACAACAGTGAGAGGCCCGCGTACCGCAAAAAAAAAAAAAAAAAGTTCTCATCACAAGAAAAAACTTTGTAACTGTGTGTGGTGATGGATGTTAACTAGACTTATTGTGGTGAACATTTTGCAATGAACACAAATATTGAATGATTATGTTGTCTACCTGAAACTAATACAAGGTTATGTGTCAATTAAAAAAAAGGGAGGGGGAGGGCTAAATTGGGAGTTCAGGATTAACAAGTACACACTGTTATATATAAAACAGATAACAAGGACCTAGAGGGAACTATACTCAACATCTTGTAATAACCTATAATGGAAAAGAATCTGAAAAAGAATAGATATATATACATAAATATATACATGAACTACTTTGTTGTACACCAGACACTAACACAACATCGTAAATCAACTATACTAAAAATAAATTAATAATTAATTAGTTAATTAATTAATTAAATGCCTGTTGGATTTAGCCCCACGTGCACCACTGATGACACTTATGAAGGTTGGTCTAGGCCATCCTTGATTGGGTTGCATGGAAACTGAATAAATGGAGGTACAGAGTGTAGTGTGGATTTAAGAATCTGTCTATGGGGGACTTCCCTCGTGGTCCAATGGTTAAGGCTTTGCCTTCCAGGGCAGGGGGTGAGGGTTTGATCCCTGTTCGGAGAGCTAAGATCTACATGCCTCGTGGCTATAAACCAAAACAGAAGGAATATTGTAACAAATTCAATAAAGACTTTAAAATTCGTCCACATCAAAAAAACAAAACAAAACTTAAAAAGAAACTTAAAAAAAAAAAAGACTCTGTCTATGAAGGAGATTAAAAAAGACAGAGAGAGAAACAGGCCTAGGCAGGAAAAAGAAGAAAATGGATGTCAGGTGTAGTGAGGACTGACGAGGAGACGGGCGGGGAGGGGTGCAGTCCAAGGGCGGGGTGAAGACGGAGGAGTCATACTGGCATGAAGTCAGCGGGCCTGGGCTCCAAGAGAACAGGAAGGGGAGTCACAGGAGGGAAAGGACAAAGACGATGACAATAACAGCTCCTCTATGACTACGACTCAAGCCCCAAATCGGGAATACTTGTCATTCTCCTGGGAGGCTGGTTTGCTTTCATCTTGACCAGGGTCTTGTGGTCTGCCGTCTGCGTTCAGCACTGGGGCTCTGGGAGCTGCCTTTCCCGTCGTGCTCGCCCTGAGCTCGTTTTATGACCCGGCTTGTTTTTCTTTCTCACCTCCTTCTAGGGTATGTTGCTTTGCAGAGCTTTACGTGTCCCTGTGAGTGGCTATAAAGCCGTTCGTATACATTTCAAAATTAGAAAGAAAGCCCCCAAGACGGATGCATACAGAGGCAGAAATAAGAGAGAAAGCCAGACTTGAGGGGGGATGAGATGAGGGAATTTCGAGGGAGCGTTGAAAGACCAACGGTGGGAAAAACACCACTTAGCACAGAAATAGGTGGTACAGGCAGCCTGTGTCAGATGTGTGAAAAAGGAATATGCAAATGTAGGAAGGAAAAGCCACGAGGCTGCATATGGTCTATGGATTAGATACAAACAGAGGGGTTTGGGACTTTTTAGACCTCTTAGCAGGGGAAGAGAGCCCCGTGGACATGGGCTTGTGCAGAGGATAAAGGAACGGTGATGGGAAATGGGGGAAAGTACATGAGAATGAGACACAAGCCAACAATGAGATGGTCACGTGGGCAGGGATATTAACTATATCTAGGGACACGTGATAGGGCTGTAGGAATTAAAAAAGGACTTTAAAAATAGCGAATAAGAATAGAGAACTAAAAACACACATGAGATCCATTTGTTAACTGCCTGGACCCTGTAGTATGTACAAAAAGTGAAATAAGCCAGTAGAATGGACAGCATTGAAGCAGAAGAAAAAAGAGACGTTGGGGGAAAAGAAAGTAAAATATAGTAATTTATGCCAGGATTAGAATAAACAGCTAAAATGAGCTTCTTGAAAGCCAAGGGGTTTGGCAGAGGTTTTTAAGAGTCTGTTCAAACAGCAGCTTGAGGGTAACAAATGCAAAATACAAGATGGATATTCAGAGAGAAAAGCCCAGGTCCTCTTACAAGATGACAGAGAAGAGTGGGAGTGACAAGGTAAAGGAGGGTGTCAAAGAAACCCCTCGAGGGAAGGGATACACCAAACTGACATCCCAGCGGGCAGAGCGCTGAGCAAGTTGTGGGGTTGGGAAGCGAGGGGAGCCGGAACTGCTGAGTCTGGGGGCTGCTGCCCAGTCTTGGGTCGCCTGGGGTCTGTGTGCCACGGTGGCATCTCTGAGGAAGGTGAACGGAGAAGGGCCAGGATGGGTACTCGCAGAGAGGGAGGACATTAGAGATGGGGCCACCAGCATGGCTGAAAAGTGGCCTCTGCCAGGCAGAGGCGGGATGCAGGATGCAGGATGCAGGGCAGAGCTGAGCACGGCTAACTCCAGGCTCGTTACCGGACATGCCAAAGGTGGGATGGATCGTGCTGGCGCCCTCCCCACCATCCTCTGCTTCAGAACTCTATAAACCTTCAAGACTCAACAAATGACAAAACCTTTCCTTGCATGATTGAAACACGAATGTGCGGGGCCCAGGGCAGGGACTCCTGCAGCCACATCTAAATGCAGGGCTGCTCCCTCCCATCTCCAAGACGCCCTTCCTCGGGCCACGTGGTTTCTTGGTCTCTCGCTGCACCTCCGAGTTCCAAGGGAGAAGGGCCTGTGCTCCTGGGTCAGCCTGACTCTCCTGTTGAGTAGGGTCTGAGTTATGGTGCAGAGGAGAGAAGCAGTCGGAGAAGGATGCCTGAGGACAAGTCCAGGAAGCTGAACACAAAAGGCAAAGCCTCCCATGACCTGGGCAGTGTCTTATATCATAGATCAATCTTTTCCGTAAAGTTTTTCTTCCTCATCTTCACGACCCCCCAACCCCCTGCCCCCTTCCTCACTTGCTACTCCTTCTTTATCTTCCTCCCTGGCTCCGCTCCCTCAGACCCTCCTGACCCCACAGCTGTGGGTGATCCCTGGGTGTCATCCCTAGAGCTCTTCTCACTCACGAACTCCCTCGGGTATCAAAAATCCACAGATACTCAAGTCCCTTTTATAACGTGGCACAGGACAGTCAGCCCTCTGAATCCGCAGATTCCACATCCATGGACCAAGGGAGCAACTGTATACTTTGGAGAGGAGGAAAATGTACCAAGAAAATGGGAACCAAAATTAAACAAGCAGAAAAGAGACTAAATGAGTGGGAGATTTGGAAGTGCTGGTTAGGGGTCAAAAAGTAAGGGCTGAAGCAGCAGCTTCTGATGCCAGTATTCGTGTGTGTCTCATTTTTGCTCTAGTAATAATCAAAGTTAACATTTAAAGAGCGTTTATGACGTGTCAGGCAGTGTGCTAAAGGATTTACGTGCATTAACTTATAAATAAATGACTGCATGACAAACCTTGGATATGCTATTAATGGCCTTATTTGTCAGATTGATGAAATTGAAAGCATTATTAAGTATGTTTTACAGATGCAGAAACGGAGGCTCAGAGAGAAGTCTCTCAGGCAAAGTGGTACAGCTATAAGTGGCAGATCTGGGACTCAAACCCAGGTCAGTAACTGCATGTTTGCATGTTTCACAGGCCCCTGTCGATGGTTAGTTTATCGAGGACAATGGTGGTGTCTCATTTGTCTTGCCACGGCCGCAACACAGCCCGGTGCCTGGCACACAAGGAGCACCCTTTAAACACTAGCTCAGACTTGGATCCACTTCGTGTAATCTGTGTTTGTTGAATGAATCAATGAATGACTGAATGTACTAACTAATGGACAACTCCCTTGGGTGCTAGCTGTGGATGGCTCCTCCAGGATGGGGTCTTGAGTTCCAGTAGCTGGGGTCTTTTTTGAGGATTTGTGAACAACAGGGAGATTCTGAATGGTGGTTTCTGTATCCACCACGGGAGTGGAGAATTGATCCATCATGTAGAACCAGGTCACCGTGTGGGGTGTTTTCACGCTTTGTTGTTGACAGGGCAGAAAAGGACCAAGAAGACAGTCAGTGTGATTCGGGGCTGGGTGGAGGGTGCTGGGGTATTATGTGGAGGGAGGGCTCTGCTCAAGAGAAAAAAAACAATTGAAAACACAAAAGGGACAGTCTGAAAAAAGGATGTTGGAAAAACAAACGCAGAGCTGAAGATGCAGAAGGCTGTCAGGGGAAGCCTGGGGGCTGACGTTGATGCCCTTGCAGAGACCTGTGAGTACAGAGCTCGGACAAAGCAGAGACAGGGTGTGGATGGGTGGGGTGGGGCCGTGGGGCCAGCTCTCGGACGGGCCCACCGGAGCTCCGGGTGCTGCTGGCTGAGCCTGAGAACGCGTGGAGTCAGCTGACCAGCTGACCGTGACTGAGGGTGTGGGCTTGGGGAAGAAGAGTGAAGGGGGAGGGAGGGGAAGCTATAGTCACACTGAAGGAAGAACTTGGTGTCTTGTTAAAAGGCAGGAGCAAACAGCACAGAGGACTGTGATCTGGGGGACAGGCAACTGGGGACAAGGGAAACACTGGCGCTTTGAAATGTGCAAATGAGTTTTAGGGGAGAAGGAGTCACAAGCGCAAAACCCATCACAGAGGAAAACAGGGTGAAACAGAAGCAGCGGAAACAATGAAAATCGGCGAGTGTTCAGTTTACGAGAGACTGAGACATGATGTTCAGTGGTTGCTTTGGCTTTGGGGGCGGGAGAACTGTAAATACGGCTCATATGTAAATACCACTCACAACCTGAGAAGTCTGCAAGGCTCGGCTAAGACAATCTGTCTGCTGGTGCTTCAGCGACTATGAAGGAAGATATCTGCGGCTGAAAGGACGCCGGATGTGGAATCTGAAAACTGGGGTTGAGAGCCAGCTTAGGCCCTGGGGGCGAGGACAAGCCACTGCCGTCCCATTGCTTCTGGGTCTGCAGCAGGGCAAGGGCAGGGGTTGCCTTTCACACGATCGATGGCTGTGAGGGCTGCATTAGCCACCCAGGGCTGCCACCACAAAGGACCACACACCGGGTGGCTTCAAACAACAGAAATCTCGCCTCTCCCAGTTCTGGAGACCAGAAATCCAAGTCAAGGTGTCACGGGGCTACGCACCCTCCCAAGGCTCCGGGGGGATGCTTCCTTGACCCTTTGAGCTTCTGGTGGCCCCGAGCGGTCCTTGGCTTATGGCTGCAGCACTGTAATCCCTGCTCTGTCTTCACATGCCCCCACCCCCATCTCTGTGTGTCCCCTTTTCTTCTTCTAAGGACACCAGTCATTGGATTTAGGGACCACACTACATCAGTATCATCTCATCTCGAGACCGTTACCTAACTACACCTGCAGAGACTCTATTTCCAAATAAGGTCACATTCTGAGGTCCCAGGTGGATACGGACCGCGGGATAATACTCAACACACCACAGGCTGCAAACGTCAACGAAGCAAAAGCGCTAAGTAAATTTAAAAGGTTTCCCTCATGCTTCTCCTTTTTCTTGCCCCTAAAGGGCCACTCTCGCTGCAGTGCCCCTTCATGCACCTCTGATGGCTGCCTTGCCCACAGGATAACATCCAGTGCCCCAGCTGGCACTGCAGACTCCAGATGCTTCTCTGGTCTCTGTCACTGGAGTTTTCTCACCCTCCCCACGTCTTCCATCCTATGCTCCCGGCCAGCTGACTCCCCCTGGATCTTCACCACCCAGGCGAAACCCCTTCAGGAAGTCTTCTCAGATGACCCAGAGGTGACTCCTTGCTACTCCTGAACCCCTTTGGCAGATACGCTCTCCTCCTCCCACAGGGCAGATAATCAGACTCCCTTTGGTGAAGCCACCATTTATGTCTTGTCTTGGTATTTTTGTGAACTTAAGCCTTTTCTTCTGTACCAGTCAGGAGGCCTTGAAGCCTGCGTGTCTTTTTCTAGTTCTTTTTCTAGAATCCAGTTCTGTGCATGGCACGATCCAGCTCCACAGCGGCTGTTAACTGGATCATTTACTTCCCACCACACCACCGTTCCTGCCAAAAGTTCATCCTGGCTGCCTTTCCTGGTCACTTTGGTCCAAAGAGATGTCTTTCTCTTCTGAGCTCCTGCAGCAGTTAGCTCCAAGGTGGTCCAAACAAATGGACCACCTTGTTTCAGGATCCATTGCGTGTTCGTCTGATATACATTCAGTTCCTTGTTCATTCATGAAGTCTCAAGGAGTGCTGTCCAGCCCATCACCATTCATTCACTCACTCATTCACGAAGTTTTCGTGACGCCCTTGCTCTGCCTGGCTCAGCCCTGGGCTCCATCCTCCTATTCGGAGGGCAAGCAAACTTCCTCCTCCTTCTTCCTTCTCCTCACAGGAGCTAACACTGTTCTAAAGTTACACATGCTCGATGTGACAGTTCTATTCAAATTGCTTCAGCTCATGCTTAACGGACCAAGTCAAGTGAGGGACTAAAAGTGCTACCAGCTTAAATGAGGAGCTCAAACCCCTCTGAGAAGGCACCAGAAGAGAACCAAGTCTGAGTTCTATGGCCAATGCTAGAAATTAAGGGCCGGGCGGAGGCTGAGCCAGGCTTGGAGAAGAGGCTTCCCAGCACCTTCTGCACTTGCCGTGGGGGGGAATGCAGAGGGCCAGGCTCTGCCTTGAGCATTTACCACCACGGTGACTGCCCTGTCCCACCATGGGCTCTGGTCAACCCCCTGGAAGCCGCAATGTGTTGTTCCAAACAGGACTTCCTGTGAGCGCAGCAGGGTCATGAACTGGGGACAAACAGACGGTAGTACGGCCGAGGCAGGACCCTGTGTGCGGTGTATCATGATGTGCACTATGGCAGGCTCAGACACAAACTGCATCCCTCCTCCAGTTCCACAGTAAGGCTCACTGGCCGGTTCTCCTGCACTGGCCAGAAAGCAAGACCTACCACCCACTCTCCTGCAGCAAGGGGGCCTCAGGGCGAGTGAATAAAAGCATTGATTCCAGCTGCTTCTCTGGTCTGAGCGTCTGAAGATGCCCAGGGCAGGGGACAGTGCCACCAGGGGCTCTGGGTAGAAGGGAACCACTTACCAGCGTTGTTCTGCTGCTTTGTGTTTTTGATGTAGGCGGAGAACTTGGAGAAGATGTCGATGCCCGCTGTGTTGGATTCCCGGTGCTTCGCAGCCAATTTGGGGTACCTGGAATGCAAGACCAGTGTTCTAGGGTCAGTGAGAACTCAGAGCCCCTTCCCATCACCTCACGATGAGTTTCTAGCAGGAAACACTCTTGTTTCTAGCAGGATCTACAAATCTTTTGGTGTTTCTCCAACCCATCCTCTAGGGAGGGTGGGCACTTGCATCTCTAGTTCAATGATAGAGGAAACTAGAGTCCAGTGAGGTGTGGAGAACTGCCCAGGAATGCAGCCTGTGGGCAAAAAAGCAGAGCACCACTCAGAGGGTCCAGGGTGTATTCTCTTCCTGGGACCACAAACAATGATGCGGCAATGCCCAGGCCTTAGTCAAAGTTCTCAGTGAGTTCTCCTCTGCATCAGGTGGGGTCCCAGACTTTTCCCCAACCCGTGTTATCCACTGCCAGGCCTGCGATTATAATCCTAGCTGCACGGAGCTAATTCTAGGAGCAAGGAGGTGCTAGGCACCTTGGCACTGAGGCCTTGAAATCGTCTCTTGAAAGGAATGGTCCTCTTCTGAAATATTCTTCTTTGTGTGCAGGAATCAGATGCAGAAACTACCAGGCTACGTCAGTGGGACAAGCATTTACAATTGTTTTATTTCCAGGCATGGAGATATATTTGCAATGACCCAGCGCCTCTCCCTCATGCGTTCTTCCATTTTGAAGCTAGAAGAGTATAAGAGGCAAACTGGGGTGAGGGCTCTCTCCTACTGGCCTTGAGACCAAATGAGGCAAACTTGCTTTGACCCCACTGGCACCATCAAAACAAGCCATTCTGATTTTCAAAACATATTATTTCACAAACATTTTACATGGATGGCCAGGCAAGGGTGGGAGGAGACGGGGGACAATTGCTAGGTCATCGTTATCACCAAGTATGTGGACCTTTGTGATCTCTGGGTGAACAGTGTGGACTGAGAACTATTTGGCTACTTTATGTTTAAAATGCAAAATCTTTTTTTTTTTTTTGGTTTAATGTTTTAAATAACTTGAACCAAAACGCCTGTAACAAGTATTTGTGCTCTTTCATTTTTTGGCTTCTCCACTGACCATTAGCTAGGACCGCCCACTCCTGGGCCACATTAGGTGGCTGTCAAATTTCAGATACTGCCATTGGACGAGTCCACGGAAAGTCACTGGGTCCAGCCCTCTGGCAAGAGTCAGATACAGAGGCATTATCGTCCTCATTTTATGGGGAAGCAACTGGAGACCAGAGACGTTAAATGGCTATTTGAGGGCTCATGGGGAATAAATACTGGAGGGACCCTGAGAACCCAGTTTTTGGGCGCTGAAGCAATGACCCTCCCACTGCATCACACCACTTCTCCAATATCAGCAAAAGCTAACTTGTACTGTGTCCACTACATGCCAGACACTGTTCGAACCCCTTCGCAGTTTCATCATTTACTCCTCACAGTTTCATTGGTATTGTCATTAGCCTCATTTCCCACAGAAGACGAACGAGACACAGAGAAGCTAAGCAATTCGTCTAAGTTCACGTGGCCAGGTGGCAGACCCAGGAGCCCAACCCAGGCAGTTTCACTCTGGAAGCCCAGATCTTAAGTTCCACGTCTTGTGGCCTCTCACCGACTCTGCTGTTTACCCTACAAGCTCCAAAACATCCCCTGGAGCTGGGCTGAGCACCATGGAGGAACTCCCCTCAACCACCAGGAGGGGGCGCTCTGCACAGGTTCTGCACACATATTTTCCTGAATACCCTGGGAATCATCAATTCATCTGCTCTGACTTGGGGTACAAAGCAATCGTTCCTGCAGGATGCTCGGTTAATCTTCCAAGATGAGGGAATTTAGGATCATCCATCCCTATTTTGGCTTTCTCACATAGAATTAGGCATGCTCTTAAAATGGAATGTCTTAAATTATTTTAATATATAGAAAGTGCTCCTTGTTTTTGCTTGATAAGGTAATAATGTAAAGAGAGAAGGGCCTAGATAATGCATTTTTCCTTTGGGTTTGTTGGGGTTTTTTTTATTTATGCCATCATTTGATCAGACTTCCACTAATCTGACCATTTCTTCATGGCCAGTGTGGGCCAAACATGATTGGGGGGCAGCAAATCCAAGACAGGCAAAAAAAGGGACATGTGTTCAGGGAGACCGTGCGAGGGCCATCCTGTTTTCTAAGCACTATGATTCATCGAGATTTGACTTTACAGCATAATGTCCCACTTGAAGACTGTCCTTGTGGGAAGTGTGTCTTCAAATATTAACCTTACAGAGTTTGGTAACTAGATTTGGGGCAGCTACTGTACAGGATGTTAAGTGCTTTTATTTTAGCTCCATATTTACACTGCATTTTAAATATGCAAATAAGTGGGTTCCAGGGTACATTTTGTTTCTCTAAAAGGCTAACAAATAGTACTTCATTTATAGAAACATCTTTGAAATAAGATTGTGATGTCATCTGGTGACAATCAAAGAGATGGGCAATTTCTCTAACTCAAGGGCGAGCAAATGATGGCCTATGGGCCAAATCCAGCTCAACATTTGTTTATGTACCTCCCAGGAGCTAAGAATACTTTGTATACTTTTAAATAATTGAAAAAAAATCAAAAGAAGTATATTATTTTGTGACATGTGAAAATAATATGAAATTCAAGTTTCAGCATTCACACATAGAACACAACCACATCCATTTACTTACATACTGTCTATGGCTGCCTTTACTCTACTAAGACTATATGGCCGCAAAGTCAAAAATGCTCCCTGGCTCTTTCCAGGAAAGTTGGCCAACCCCTGCTCTCAATAATGAAAATTTCTCCCCACTCTGTTTTTAAGATATCTTATTTCAAATGCATTCATTTTAGATATGCACTTAAGCTTCATTCTGGGAAGTAAAACAGTTGGCCGCTCATCAAAACAATTTTTTTTGGTAAATAGTAGCAAAAAAAAATAAGATATGATTGCAGATGGAAATGCTCTGATTGGCTTAGAGTCCCAAAAGACGTCTCACTGACTAACCATAGGCCACCACGCCCCTGAACAAAAGGACTCCATGCAACTAAACCAACATGCAGTAAGCACCTACCAGGGGCCAAGCCCTGTCCCTGGCATTGGGGATACACTGGAGAAAAAGAGAAACAGTCATCTCGCCCTCATGGGGTGACCTCTGCTGATTCCAGGGGCTCTTCTGGCAGCCTGAGTGTTGACCCTCCGTTTTCAAATAAGCTGAAAAGTGGAAGGATGTCCCCTCTCTCCCTTCTCTGTTATTCCTGCTTCCTCACCTCACCAAACCCTCACTGGAGAAGCAGATTAATGCTTCTGACTTTTCTGCTCCAGAACTGGGAGCTTGTCTTATCCCTGCTACTTAAACAAATGATCCCTGGAGGTGGATGGGGTCTGGCTTATTCATAAAAAGACAACCCCTGGGAACTGTGGATTTAAGACCTAAGCTCACCAGTAGTTTTTATAATTACTGGGAGATGGTCACAAAAGAGGCACTGACCTCTCTAGCTCTTCAAGCTGCCATATAATGAGCTCTGACTCTACGTCAGGCGCTAGGTTAAGCAGTATCATCTTCAATAATAGTCCCTCGAGATCAACATGATGTCATCAGTTTATAGATGTGAGAAGTGATGATCAGAGAGGGAAAGAGTAATTTATCTGCAGCAGAGACCACACATGCTCATTAAATACCCACGTGCCTCTCAGCATTTCCCTGCCCCTCCCTCTCAGATAGGTTGGGGTCATGTGACTGGATTCTGACCAATAGTATGGGAGGAGAAGTGATGTAACCACTCATAACCCTGGGCTTTAAAAATATTTTGCATCATCCTTCTCCTCCCTCTTTCCCTGCTGAAGGAGTCTTGGAAGAAATGTATTTCAACAGCTACAAAAGAGAAGAGGGCCACACTACCCACTCAGACTCTGCATGAGTGAGAAATAAACCTGTATTCTGTTAAGCTACTGAGATTTTGTGGTCAATTAGTTACTTCGGTGTAGCACAACCTGGTGGTTCAGATTAGAACCCAAGGCATTCTGACTCCAAAGCCCATACAGTAAGCCCCCTACATACGAACCTTCAAGTTGCAAACTTTCAAAGATGCAAACGTGCATTCGCATGTCCAATCATGTAAGTTAGTTCACATGTCTGGCATACACTGTCACGTGCATGCATCCTCTACAAGTGGTTGTGCTTTTTGTGTACTTTACTATACTTTACTGTATAGTATTGTATAGAGTACAGTAGTACAGTATCTTTACTGCAAGCCCCGGATGTCCGGAAGCAAGCGTAAAAGCAGCAGTGAGATGTAGCTGGTACCGCTAAGAAGCACAAGCTGTGGTACTGTACTACTGCACTTTCCAAGGTACTGTACTGTAAGATTAAAAACGTTTTCTTTATTTTTTGTGTTTGTTTGTTTTTTATGTATTATTTGTGTGAAAAATGTTATAAACCTATTACAGAACAGTACTATATAGCCGATTGTGTTAGTTGGGTACCTAGGCTAACTTTGTTGGAGTTAGGAACAAATTGGACTTAGGAACACACTCTCAGAACAGAATTCGTCCATATGTAGGGGACTTACTGTACTTTCAGCCACTATGCCATCCTGTGCTTGGTACTGAGGCTGCTTCTCCACCTCCCAGAGGATCAGAAGAAACTTCGTGATTTTTACTATCATGAAATATCCATAAACATTTCTTAAAATAATGAATTCAAAGTGTCTTCCAATTCTGGTATGGCTCTGAACACTGTTAATACTTGAGTGATAGTTGACTGACTAAATGACAAGACATGTAACTAGACTTTACCCGTTCACTCCCCTGAATTTTTACCACTGTTTATTTCGAACCGCAACCGGCTCTGGGAAAGCACTTTGAAAAATTCGTGGAATCACAGAACTTCTGCTGAAAGGCATCTTAGAGACTATGTAGTTTCAGAGATGAGGGAATGGGGAGGGTCTGAGAGGGCACGAGGCTTGGCCAAGTTCATACAACAAGCGCTGTGTAGAAAGGTGGCCAGACTTTGGTCTCCTGACTCTCACTTCTGGATCCCACTAACTCGGGCCCTTCCATGAGGATGAGGATGAAGGGTAAAGGCAGCATGTCAACAATAATCCTGACGCTTCCCTGTGCAGCATCAACTGGGTCAGTCTAAGGAGAAGGATGGAAGTTCGTCTCATTTGGAAACTTCTTGAGACTTCCTAGATTCCTCACTTTGACACCAAATGCTTTGTGGAACCCAATGTGATCTTTTAAAAAGATTGCTGGAGTGTTTGTGTGTGGGTTTTTTCCTTTAAAAAATAGAGCTAAGGGGAAAAAGGCTCCCACAATTTCTTGGCTCTCTGGCAGCTTTAACAAACAGCAGTGTGATGAGAAACACATGCCGACCAGCGTTTGTGGAACAGAAACGGGGGTTTTGCTGCCCCCTAGAGAACCAGAAGGCCAGGCTGCCCTCCTCCTGGGGCCTCTGGACATGGGCCACCTGACCGACCTCCCAGCTAGAGTTGGTGGGAAGCCAGCCGAGGTGGGTAGCTTTGCTGTGGGCAGAACAGCCGGTCTCCCTTTGCAGGGCTGAAGCACAGGTTTGCTGACATTTCCTGGGAGGTAATTATGGTACCTACCCCAGTCTGATCCATACAAAGGCAGCTAAAGGACACTCCTGGGGGCTCTGAAATGGTTGATGGCCTCATCACTAGGGTCCCACCTTGGTGCCCTCCTGGAGTTGTGCATTTTCAGAGTTTTGAGGTTCTGCTACTGTGGCGTGGCGGACCGTAGGGTCACTGACACGTCAGGAATGGACTTAGTAAAACGTCCTACACACATCGCAGTCCAGAGGGACCTGGACCAGATGAAGCAGAGCTCAGGACAGGTGGAGAGAGAAGTGAAGAGGCGGCGTCTATGTCCTGCATAGCTTAACCTGATTGGGATCATGGAAATTTTCCAGAATCGGATGATATGGTGATGAATCTGATCACGGCCCTCGTCTGGAAGAATCTACCTGTACACATGGGCATACAGTTCTGGGGGGGGGGGGATCCTCATGGGCCCCCTTGGTCCTGTTGCGGATATAGATTAGAGAGCCCTGGGTTAGAGAAACAGCCCCCCAAAGGCACCGCTGAACAGGAACTGAGGGAGCCTGGCTAAGATGGGCATGAAGGGTCATCCTTTCACAGGGGAGGGAATGGAGGCCGAGAGCAAGAAAGAGACTGGTTCGAGGGGTCACAGTGCATCACTGGCAGATCCAGGAGTGGACCCAGGCCTCCAGGCCCAGCCCAGCCCAACCCTGCACGCCTCCACCCACCAGGCTGGCTATCCATCCTCCGCATTGTTTCAGTTTCCCATTCCCTACTGGCCTTGATGGAAGCAAGGACTCCTGCGTGCGGGTATTACTTCTAGAAGGGAAAATGTTAACTTCATCGTGGACTTTCCCCTCTCGATCTCCCAGACAAAGTCCAAACCCTATTTAGTTATTGAAAACAGCATTCATTTTCTGTTGTTGGATTCCAAACCAGAGCCAGCAGTGAGGTTGAGTCCCAAGGGAGGAAGCAGGAGGCTGAGCCCCCTGGGGGTCTTCTCAGCATAGGGGCTGGCCTGGTGGGGCTGCCCAGCTGATTTAATCAATGCATTTATTTTAAAGTCTATTGGACTTGAGGCAATTTTCCACACTCACTATGGAGATAAACTGTCCTAATGTGGATGGCTGAGGATACATTTTTAGGAAGAATGTATAAATGGTTGAGGCCTAATTAGATCACGACTGGGAGTTCTGATTTAACAGTGATCTGCTAGATGTGTGACCTTGGGCAAGTTACTTAACCTCCCCGATCCTCAGTTTCCCCAGCTATCAAATTAGGATAATGATAGCACCTACCTTTAAGGGCCCACTAAGTGAGGGCTATATAAATATCAATTAAAAAATAAAACTTTAAAATAAATGCAAGATGGTCATTTTTATAGTCAATCCCACTTATTTTACCTACTGAGTATGTCCTAAAATCCTTCCTACCCCTCTCCCCCCATTTCCCTGTCACTGCCTTAGCCCAGCCCTCCAGTCTATCTTACGCAGAATGTCACCAGTTGGCTCCCTCCTAGTTGATTTCTAGGAGCTTTTCCTCCTCTGCCCTCCCCATCTCCCCCCATCCCCCAAAGTAAGCCTGAGAACGGATTCTCCAACACTTTTGCTTAAAGCTTTTCAGTGACTATCCCACAGGATAAAGTCCGTGCACACCTTACTCTATATGCAATATTATCGTTCCAGTTTTTTTTTTTAAAGGTGATTGTTTGAATCCCTGATTTCAGTAGAGTATAATGAACAAGTCTAGCTTCCAGCAGCTTTTAGAATTCTCCTCTCTTCTGTTCACTCCTTTTTCCCATCAGGAGCAGCTTATCTACCGGACAAGGACCCACAGCCCTCCGGTCTCTCCTCCCCCTGAGCCTGTTTTCAGAAGAGGAACTGCCTTCAGCCCGTGTTTTTCATGTTTAATTATGGGCTCCGACCTGACAGGGTCAGATTTATGACTCTTATTCATACCTTGGTGTGGTTTTAAGTCATGGGATTACCTCTCTCCTAGCTGACTTTTCACTTCGTCGGCCTTTCAGCTCTTGTTCTGCAATGAGGGAGCCTTGGCCTTCACTCAGGCCGAAGGACCTGGCGTTAAGGGGCATCAGCTCTTGGGGTTGGACTTTGTGGAGGAGGTTTGAGACTGGCATCCCTTTGGGGGTGGGGAGGGCCACGCGGGACTCTCTCTTTGCAAAGAGGGTCCTGGGCTCTGGATTGATGAGGCTCCTTTGGAAATCTCCCCCAGGATCTAGAAAAGCACAAGGACCCCCTCCCTGTCATTAGCTCCAGAAACAAGCAGCTCATTACTTTTCGGGGGTCAAAGTCTCCTCCAGGAACTCCTCGATCTTATTGACGTCCGTCTTCACGTCTCCGTTGAAGGTCAGGAAGGGCGGATGGG
This sequence comes from Lagenorhynchus albirostris, assembly GCF_949774975.1. Lineage (NCBI taxonomy): Eukaryota > Metazoa > Chordata > Mammalia > Artiodactyla > Delphinidae > Lagenorhynchus > Lagenorhynchus albirostris. The sequence continues at coordinate 74,266,681 of NC_083104.1, forward strand.
TGCCAGGGGCGAGGTTGTGCAGGTCAGCTGGCTTTCTGTGGAGAGAGCAAGGTTCAGGGGTGGCTTACACCAGGGTGCTTCACGGACAGGGAAGCCCAGGGTGTACTGTCCATTAGACGCCCGTCGGCAAAAACAGACCCGGTGTGAGGCGTAGGGCAGAGGAGGTTGGAGAGATTCTGGAAGGATGTGGTGTGACACAGGATATCCGACCGGTGGGATTCAGTGAGAGAGGAGCAAGTCAGATGGACTTTGAAAAAGCAGTGTGATCACAGGTGAATATTTAAGCTAAAGCCAAGCTTCTGATACCCAGGGAGGAAGTTGGGCTTTGCTTTCAAAAGGTCCTTCACCCATCAGCTTTACAAAAATGCACGAGGCAGAATCCCAAACTTTAAACATTCATGAATTCAGTCACGCTTTTACACGAAGAACCATCTTCTCTGTTCTTTAAGGTTTGCGCAATGGGAAGGGAGTGACCTTGTGTTTGCCATGGGCCCCTATTCACGTCCAAGGCTGAGCTTCTGGGCTCCCCACAGCCGGTCAGAATGGAGGTGCAGAGATGGAGGGAAGTGGGCAGGGAGAAGGCTGCACAGAGGACAGAGGGAGGAAAAGGAGAGATAATGATGGAAACTTCCCCGGGCAGGGCTGGACCATCAGTCACCCCAAACGCTCTCTCTGAGAATGCCACACTCCTGTGGGAGGCAAGCGTGGAAAACATTAGATGGAGGAACCCAAAAGGAGTAAACAACGGGGAAGAGGAGTCTGTAATGAAACACATTCCTGGCGTAATCAGCTTGGGAGGGGAAGAGAAGAATTTCAATTAAGGTGCCCCTCCCACATCCTTGCCCAACAGGTACACTCTCCAGCTGCCTTCTGCGGCACTTGGAACTCCTCAGACAATTGACACTGAGAAAAGCATTTCTAAAATCGAATTTCCTTGGTCCCTGTGTTTGCTTTGTGAGTGTTCTTCCTTTCAGACATTCTTTACCTTCTCCTCCTGTTTTCCAAAGCTCACCTAAGGCAGCAATGCTTGGGTTCTCAGCAGGGCGGGAAAATCTATACTGATTTTATTTTTCAGCAATGACTTCTCTGTGGCTTAAAGATCCAGAAATTACGAAGGATGGTTTTCTTTTTCTAGGACTCAAGAGAACAATGGGCTCTGGAGTCTGGCATCCTTGGGAAGTACTGCCCTGACCGCTGGAGCTCAGCTGACCTTGCCAGTGGACACTGGTCAGGGGTGGCCCCCTCTCCTTGTTGACCCTCTTCAGTAGTTATGAAATTATGTAATTAGAACTTAATTACATATTGCCAAGTCTAACTTACAGATTATTTAATGTATATCAGTTCTCCTTCCCTGCCTGGATTGCCAGCTCCGGGAGGGCAGGATGATGCTAAGAAGAGGCAGCACGTGCGGTGTTCTTGCTACAAGCCAGCACAACACAATGCAAGTGGTCCATGGCCTGCCTCATCAGATCCTCGCAATAACTCTAGAAACAAGGCATAACTTTTATCCCCATTGTACAGGTAAGGCAACGGGCTCAGAAAAGAGAAGATTCAAGGTCATTCCACCAATACATGGTGATGCCGGGATAAGAAATTAGTTTTATTAGGAATTGCTAAACTTCACTGTATCATACATTTTTTAAATTCCTTAATTCATATACATATATATATATATATAATTTTTTTTTCAGTAAGCAATTCTCCTTATCTATAAAACTGGAGTCGTGATACCTGCCTGGCCCACCTCAAGGGGTGTTGGCAGGATCGGATGTGATGACAGCTAGGAAAGAGCCGTGTGAGGATCTAAGGAATGCTGGGATGGTTCCCTCTCCCATCCTGATCCCCAGACAAATACGAGTCTACTTTCACAGATGATACTCCAAAGACCTCCTGTTCTCCACTGAAGGAAGCCAATCTTTCCAACTGCAGGAAAGTCTGCTCTCTGTAGTTGTCACAGACAATGTCTGCATTTCGTGTGTGTTTTCATTCATTTGACAGAAATTAGTCAGGGCCCCGAACGAATGCATTGGCTGCTGTGGCAGATACAAAGAAACTCAAAACATGATCTCGACTTGCCCTTGAGGAACTGAAGGTCTGATGCGAATGACAAGACAAACTTCATAACTGACGTGTCCTGAAGAACGTGCCATTTGAACCAAGAAGATTGGGTTTTTAGTGGCAGCCCCTCCAATTCCAGGTGGGCGCCTTGGACAAGTCATTTAAATGTGTCTGTCTTGGTTTCCTCATATAGAATGAAGAAATAAGATCTCCGTCACAGGGTTACACTTTATGTGACTTTTTTATGGGAAAGCATGCACTAGTTGTAAAGCATCGGGATTGTAGATATCGTAAACTGGTGAGATACAAAATGGACCATAGATGCTGGGTGAGTCTGGAGGGAGGCTGAGTGATAGATTTGCCTGAGAGTGGTAGGGTGGGAGGGGGAAGCTTCCCAGGGGAGGGGGTTGCTTCTGGGGGCTGGGCACCATCTCTCCATTCAGGAAAAACAGAGAGCCTCTGTGAGACAGAGGAAGCATCCCAGGCAATGGCTGGAGGCCAGAGGGACAAGGGCAGCAGAAGGTGGTCCAGCCTGCCAGAGGCAGATAGGCCCTGGGAGATCATGTTGGGAAGAACCAAGGCAAAGACAAAGGAGGGCTGCAGATGCATTTATGCTGCAGGCAATGGGAAATGTCAGGAGGTTTTCTGAGTAGGGAGAGCCACGTGATGAAAGGATTATTTTAGGAAGACTATCCTTATGATAATATAAAGGATGGATCAGAGAGAGACAGAGAGAAACCAGAAGGAGGAAGACCAGTCTGAAGAAGAGAGAAACAGTCCAGCTGCCAGTGGTGGGACCCACACCATGTGTGGGCTTTGGGAATGGACAAGAGAGCCTGGAAGTAAGAGACAGCACGGTGAGAGAATGCCCTGGGCTTGGTGACTGATGGACAATGGGGGTGGCAAGAGAAGGGAGCTGGAAACGTTTCAGTGCCTAGGAAAACGGAAGAACAAAGGAATTCAGGAGGGGACCCCAATTCAAAGGGAGAATGAAGGTACAATTTTTGACACACTGATTTCAAAGTGATAACAGAAAATCCAAGTGGAAATATCTAGAAGAGAGCAGGGCTCTGGGTATGGAATAATTGACATAAAGGTAACAGGGAGAGTATGCTAAGCTCACTGGGGGAAAGCTGTGGCAGGTGATAAAGACCCAGGGAGGGAGCCTGAGCCACTCCGCATTTAAAGGACAGGTGGAGGAGAGGCAAGAGAAGAAAGATGGAAACAGTGAGGCTTGTGATGGTGAGCAATGCCCGTATTTTCAACAGCCATTAAAACTGCACTTTAAAAGCAGAACACGAGTAACTCTCCATCCCAGTCTCTAATCCAGAGCTCTCACACTAAGGAGTTCTAAAGATGTGAACATAGTGGGAGAAACAGTATGGAGCCCAGCTCCTCGGAAACTCAACCTTTCACACCTGAAGTCCGGCTGGGGTCCCCTAGGTTGGGGGCACTAGTAGGACCAGAAGGGCTCCCTCCCAGATTTTTAGATGCTGCGCCCATCTCAGTGCCAGACACTCTCAGTCGAGATACCCGTTGTCCATTCCCTCCTCCTTCCTTGCTCATCGGGACTTGCTCTGCTCCAAGGGTGTTGCTCGCTCTTGCAGCCTCCCTTGTAACTAGGGCTCTAGGGCTCTGGCCAGCAAGGTGTGAGCAGGAGGTTGCTGGGGGCCTCGAGGTTTTCGCCCTCCCTCATGGAAGAGTCTCTCTTCCTGCTCATGAACGTATGATCCTTTACCTTTTCAGATCCACAGTGGTGACATTGAACACAACTCCTTTCAGCCAGAGGATCATAAAGAGGCGCTGAGAGAAGGGACAGTTGCCAATGCTTTCCCCATCGATTCCAGCCTAGAAAGAAGAGCACCAGAGTCCTGAGTTAGCTCGTGCACATCAGCAAGAAGGAACATAGGACTAACAGCCAGACACCAGTCTGGGCAGAGCCGAAAGTCCATGCCCCAGCCTTACTTTAAAGTTGCCCTCTAAGATTTATCCTTGTCTTCCTAATGTTTATGCAAGGTGACACCTGGCACAGGGTAAGGGCTCGATAGACACGTGCAGAACTGAATGTGAGTTTCCAGCATGGTGATTACGGAGAGTCATAACTTTCTGAAACCATTGAACCCTTGCATCTCAGGGTAAAAAGAGACCTTCAGGGCTTCCCTGGTGGCACAGTGGTTGAGAGTCCGCCTGCCAATGCAGCGGACGCGGGTTCGTGCCCCGGTCCGGGAGGATCCCACATGCCGCGGAGCGGCTGGGCCCGTGAGCCATGGCCGCTGAGCCTGCACGTCCGGAGCCTGTGCTCCGCAACGGGAGAGGCCACAGCAGTGAGAGGCCCGTGTACCACAAAAAAAAAAAGAGAGAGAGACCTTCCACATCACGTAGTCTAACACAAATGATGTCGGACCAACTTCTATACTCTTGAGTAATCATCTTGTCTATGCTTGAATATCTCCACTCACCGGCAATATATATCTCTCAAATCAGTCCATTCTGAGGATAGCTCTAAACCAGTTCTAACCAAAGAAATGCTTTGCTTTGGTTATACCTCGCCAAAGTATGTTCCTCTGTCGTTTATCTTCTATCCTTTGGTCCTTACTCCGTGAAGACGTCATGAGTATAGACCCTCAAATTTTGACCCTATGTCTTTCTATCTTGTCAGCAGGCTCGAGACGTTACTCAATGTCCCACTAGGTTCTGACTACTACTTGACCTGGTGTCAATAAACCATTCATTTGTTAAATTATCCTTTTGCTCAACGAATACGTATTGACCATGTACAAGGCACTGGAAGAAATTACACAGGGGATTCAAAACTGCATTTACTCAGAAGCTTATGGCCTCCTGTGGGGTGGGCTGGGGGATGAGATGGGAACACATAGGAAAGCATGACAGATAGCATTATTGAGGACCTGCACACTTCTGCTCTCCACATTTCCCCTTCTCAGTACCCTCCTCAAAACAGCAGATTTTTTTTTTTTTTTGTCTGAAAGGCAGGTCTATCTTTACCTCTGAGTAGGCTGCAGAGATGTGAATTTTATAAAGAACACACTTTCAGAAACATACGAACAAAAAGTTTGGGGAACTGATCTCTGTGTAATTTTTTTTCCAGTGAGTGGTTTATTGGCCCCAAAATGGTACTTGGAGGGAGAAATCACCCATTCATTGTAGTTTGCTGTTGGCTCCCCTGGAAATCGTGGTGGCATCAGGACCAGGCTCCACTAACAGGGAGGGTTCAAAGAGGGAAGGCCCCCCAGCCTCGTTTGCAAAGCTGCCAGCAATCCAACCAACATCCTGGAATGGGGGCTTACTAAGATTTTCTTTTTCTGAAAGAGAAGGAGAAGAACACTACCCTCCAAGCTCATCACGTTATTTTTCCCCTCGAGGTTTGTTTGCTGTGGGGTTCGGGTGGGAAGGCAGGTTTGTGTCCTTATTTCTACCCGGCCCATCGCTCCCAGCAGAGGCTCAGGTTTATAATGGAAAACTGGCGCCTTTGACGGTATTGCTTGTAGGTAATTGCTATGAAATTACAGTTATTTTACCTCTCTCTTAACTCCACCCAGAGCCCCATCCTGATCCAGTTCTCACTTTCCTTAGTGCTGGAGACAGACCCACCCTGATTGTTTCAGACACCACGGCTAGGTTATAGAAAATCAGAAAGGTGGAGGGCAACAGGGCGGGCGCCACCCCTGCCCACAGGGCTAAAGTTACCGATAAAGCCACACTCAGACAGGCGACTATGAATTTAATAATAGCTCGTTGCAAAACTTGAGTTGATGACATCAGTTCCCTAAGACTTTCTTTCCCAAGAAGCACTCATCTGACAGGTTCCTGGTCCTTTAAGACATCCCGACAAAGGAACTTTTCCCCAGGGCCAGTTACGGTGTAAGTGACAAGTGGAGAATTAAAAAACAAAAAACAAAAGCCAGGGTCCACACACTCTCATCTGTTTTACTTCTGGGGGTGGTGGTGGTCATAAGGGGATTGAAGGAGGTACTACTGAATTACTGGAATTCTTATTAGCTGGACCAAAAATTCATATAATAATGTTAATAATACCAACGAATGTCTATATAGTCAGGCACTGTTCGAAGTGCTTTACGTATATTATTAACGCGTTTATTGCTCATGCGAAACCTGTGTAGTGAGATAGTGTCACCATTTTACAGATGTGGAAGCTGAGTGGAAATTACAGAGAGGGGAAATCACTGGTCTGAGGGTCCCTGGAATGAACCCAGGCGATCTGGCTCCAGATCCTGAGCTCTTAACTGCCACGCGCAGACTCCACCCTGAGGGCCCAGCCCAGACGGGTAGCACGTTCACCCAAGGTCACAGAGCAGGAGGTGCGGGTGCTGGATGTGCGTGACGCATCCCAGCCTTCAGTCCACGTGCCACAGCTCTGCGGGGGTGTACAGGCTGGTGGTTGTCACAGCTCCCCACATTTCCACTATTGTCTTATATTATGATTCTAGACCTAGTAGACAAAAATTGCCGAAAGACCGAGAGAAATAGTATGTGAGGATTTTATGATTTACACCCTTACTGTCTTTGCATCTCTCTTGAAGCTTCCCCTTCCCTTCCCTTTTCTTGTGCTAAGAACATTTAACATGAGATCTACCCTCTTAAAAAATGTTTCAGTGCACAATGCAGTATTGTTGACTGTAGGTCCAGTGCTGTAAGCAGCTCTCTAGAGTTTCCTCACTTTGCTCAAATGAAACTGTATTCCCGTTACTAGTAACTCCCCACTCCCCCCTCCCCTTGCCTCTGGCAACCACCTTTCCACTCTTTGATTCTATGACTTTGGCTATTTTAGTTACTTTATATAACTGGAATCATGCAGTATTTGCCTTTCTGTGATCGACTTAATTCATTCACCATAATGTCCTCGAGATTCACCCATGTTGTTGCATATTTTAGAATTCCCTTCTTTTTTAAGGCTGCATAATATTCCACGGTGTGTGTATACCACAGTTTCTTTATCCATTCATCTGTCAGTGGACATTCAGGCTGTTTTCATATCTTGGCTATTTAAATAGTGCTACAATGAACACAAGGGTGTTAAGATCTCTTCCAGATTCCAATTTCAATTATTTTAGCTAACCACCCGGAAGCTGGATTGCTGGATCATATGGTAGCTCTATTTTTTATTTTTTGAGGACCCTCCATACTGTTTTCCATGGTGGATGCACCACTTTGCATTTTCACCAGCAGTGTGCAAGGGTTCTAATTTCTCCATATCCTCACCAAGACTTGTTCTCATTTGTTTTTTCCAGAATGGCTACCTTGACAGGGGGGAGGTGAGATCTCATCATGGTTTTGATTTGCATTTCTCTCATGATTAGTGACATTGAGAATTTTTTCATATACCTGTTGGCCATTTGTATGTCTTCTTTGGAGAAACATCTATGCAAGTCCTTAGCCGTTTTTCAATTGGGTTATTAGGGTTTTTTTTTTTTTTGCTATGGAGTTGTTTAGTCTCCTCTTTTCTTCCTTCACAACTCACCAGTTGCCCATGGAAACCATTTGCTAAACTCATGGCTTAAATGTGGTGAGCTTGTGGCAACCACTTAAAACATTAACCAAGAACTTGGGGGGGCTCAATGGGACCCCAGGCCCTGAAAAGTATGAGGGAAAATCCAGATGGGCTGTGGCCCAAAGAGGCTCTGAGCAATGTGGGCTGGGGACAGGCAAAAACATGGTGTACTGGGTTGAATAATGTTCCCCCCAAATTCATGTCCACACAGAACCTGTGTGCGTGACCTTATTTGGAGACAGAATCTTCACAGATGAAAGCAAGTAAAGATGAGGTCACGCTGGATTTGGGCGGGCCCTAAACACAACTGGTGTCCTTATAAGGAGAAGGAAGTTTGGACACAGACATAAAGGAGAAAGTCATATGAAGAGAGATTGGAGTGATCTGTCTGCAAACCCGGGAACACTAAGGATGGCCGGCAGACCCCAGAGGCTAGAGGAGACAAAGAAAGGGTCTTCTCTAGAGATTTTAGAGACAGCATGGCCCTCATGATAACTTGATTTCAAACTTCCAGCCTCCAGAACTGTGAGAATACATTTTTGTTATAAGCCACCCAGTTTATGGTGATTTATTTTGGCAGCACTGGGAAACGAAAGCGAACAGTAGGGTCAAAGGAGAATGGTGTACAGCTACTGGCAAACTTCCCAAGTTCACAGTTCTGCTTTGCCATGGGCCTTGCGTGCACACAGCTGCCAGCCAGCTATGACCCCAAAGTACTGTCTGTTCCCTAGATATAGTACATTTATTTACTATTAAGCGTATATACTGTACTATACCTTGTTATACTATATGGTATTATATACTATATTAAGTTGTAATAAAACATAAAATATTATACACTGTATAATATTACATACTATAATAGTAATAGCATCTGTGACAAAGCGAGAGAGAGGCATGGACATATATACACTAACAAACGTAAGGCAGATAGCTAGTGGGAAGCAGCCGCACAGCACAGGGATATCAGCTCGGTGCTTTGTGGCCACCTAGAGGGGTGGGACAGGGAAGGTGGGAGGGAGGGAGATGCAAGAGGGAGGAGATATGGGAACATATGTATATGTATAACTGATTCACTTTGTTATAAAGCAGAAACTAACACACCATTGTAAAGCAATTATACCCCAATAAAGATGTAAAAAAAAAATAGTAATAGCATGATGTAATTATATAGGTTGTATGATTATACTTTATATGTTGTATGCCAGCTAAGTCATATTATATGTTCTGAAATATTGCCTTCCACATAGTCTCTCCCCCATATGGTGAGACAGCTTGGCTGTCCCCAAAACACGACTATGTTTTATTCACGTTACCTTCAGCAGTAACAAGCACAGGTACCTGAAACTGAGTCGATATTCAGTGCCTGTTAGAATGGATACATGTTGAGGGGAGGGTGACACTGCTCCAATTTTATGGCTTGAGTATCCCCAAATTTTGATGGTGGCCCTCTGAAGAGCATCCTGAGAAAAAAGCTTGGGTTGTAGAAGACATTATAGCAGGAGATCACGGTTCTAGACCCACCTCTGCCTGTAATTCACCGTGTGACCCTGAGTCTCAGTCTTTGCACTTACAACTTCCCTCAGTGTTGTGAATTCAAGTGCCTAATGAAATTAAGCAGTTTAAGACAGCAGTTTCAAACTCTTTGGTCTCAGAATCCTTTTATGCCTTTCATGATTGGTGAGAATCCCAAAGAGCTTTTGTTCATGTGAGTTATAGCTGTCGATATTTACTGTATTATAATTAAAGCTAAAAAATATTTCAAATATTTGTTTACTCATTCATTAAAATATAATACTAATAATAAACACATTACATGTTAACATAAATAACGTTTTAATTAAAGAAACCATATATTTAAAAAAAGAAATTTAGTAAGTAGAGTGGAATTGTGATATTTTTACAAAATCTTTAAAGTATGACTTAACCGAAGTTGGCTTCTGCATTCAGTCTTTTGCTACTTGGTTGAAGTATATGAAGAAAATCTGGCCTTACCCAGATCTGTAGTTGGAAAAGGGAGGAGTAATTTAATAGCCTTTTTAGATAATTGTGGGTATTTTTCTTTTATACCACACCTAAACTCAACAAGTGCTAGTTTCTTAAAGGTTAGTCGATAAGTGGAATTTGAAACCCAATCAATGAAAGTCTTCTGTTCCACTAAAACCCATTCATCTATCTCACACTTTGAATGGGTCTTTTACCCATGAATGATATTGGCACGTCACAAATTCATCTTTTGGAAAGTAGCATTTCACGGAGTTAAACAGATCTTCCAAATGGTGATACATCTCTTTATACAGTAGCAAAGGATCTCCTTCAGTAATATGACCACCAAGCTCAACAGAAAAGTTCAAGCAAAAAGAGGCTGGCAAGATCCTGGTGGCAAACCCCTGTTTTCCGATATTCTCATTTTCTCTTGAAAGCTTGTCGTTTGTCATGGACAATGAATACTGTCAGCTGTGAGTCTTGAAATGACAAGCTCGTTTCCTTGACTTCCCAGGAAATGTCTGGCAAATAAATACCAAGTAGTAAAAACCATAGTTTTTCTGCTGGTTGTCTTTCAGGTAAAAACTGTTCTGCGAAAGAAACTTCTGGTCACAGCTCAGTCGCACAAGTGCTTCTCCTGAGACAACCATTGTGCTTGGCAATGAGGCCAAAGAGCTGGATGTGCATGTCCCATTTCATCTGCCAGAATGTTTAAAAGACATGTACTTGTGAGTTGAGATTTAATTACATTCGATAATTTTTACTGCTTCATCAAGATCGTTCACAAACGAGACTGGCTTTTTTTTTTTTCTGTCCATGCATGACTCCTCCGTTACACCACTGCCTCTATTTGCCCTAAAACGCCAGCAAATTTTACCCACAAAATAGCAACTCCAGGGGAAAATGATGACTTTGAAAATAGTTGTGACCTCTCAGCAACCCCCCCCCAGAGGATCTCCTGGACCCAGGAGTCCGTGAACAACATTTGAGACCTGTTGGGATAAGATACCCCATGAACAGACCAGGTACATAGAGCTTCCTCTCCAGACAACAGAGTGAAGTTGATAATTGCCCCCAAATCGTCTGAGGGCAGCAAGGTCCAGAAGAGGGAAGAATTATTCAGAAAGGATCCAAACGGAATAGCAGAATGGGGAGAGATGGCATTTAAGCTTGACAGATGTCGTGTCCCTTACCAATTTACTGTCTCCCAGCTCTGAAGGCACCCTTCAATAAATGCTGGGTGAGAAACAGTGGCAATTCCTCTCGGCATTTCTAAAGTGAGCACGAAGGTAGGATTTCCCAGAAGACAGGACTGGAGGGACCCTGCAGGAAGAAGGGGCTCTTCTGCTGCCTCTGGCATGGACTGGGGCGTCAGCAGTGAGCCTGCGCCCGCCCCAGCCCAGAATGTGATCCCTCCGGTTCCCTGCAGCCTCATCCTGCTGCTAGCCCTCTGGACACAGAAGGCAACGCCTCCATGTAGCCTGCGTAAGTCTGCCCGTGGCCAGGGTGTCCACACAGATCTGCCACTGACTCCGCAAGCCCCGTGTGGCCTGAAGCCCCCCATTCCCGCCGGCACCTGGACCCCAGTGCACACCTATGCCCCCACTGCTGACCGTCTGCTCCCGTCCTGAGCGCTGGAGGGTGGCTATTGCTTGCCCAGCGACTCCAAACCAGCTCTAGTCTTGCCAGACCGGTGGACGTCTACGCTTTCTGCTGGGCTGACCACACTTCCCCTGTGAGAGTTGAAATCCTTCTCAGTTTGTCATCCCTTGGCTATTCTCCTTCAACTCTAGGGTACCATGTAGTGTCCTTATATGTAATGGTTACTCTCTTAGCACAGCTAACTATTGCTCTATGTGAAACTCCTGCTCAAATCACTGTGTGGTTTCTCTCTCCTGATTGGACCCAGACTACGACAGATGCTTAGACGTCAGATATTTCAAAATGGAAGATTTTTAGGCTATTTGTCTGATTCCTTTAAAAATCTCACACGGTTAAGTCCTAAATGAGGTATTAGAAGAAAGAAACCTGAATTTTCTCCAGAAAGTTAATTAAGTCACCATTTATGTCACATTTCAACTTTGTGTTACTTTAGTCCATGAAAACTATCCTTGAAGACTCAAGTGGTTAAAAATTTTTTTCAAGTTACAGATAAAAATTCTACAACAGCTGGACTAGAACTGACCTCAAGGTTGATATGGTCCAGCTCTTTCTTTTTACTGGTAAGGAAATAGGCCCAGAAAGTTTAGACGTTTTGCCCATGGTGGTACAGCCTGGTCCCATGGCAGAATCTGGGATATAATTTTTGTTTTTAATGCCACGCCCTGGCTTATAGGATCTCAGTTCCCCGACCAGGGATTGAACCTGGGCCATGGCAGTGAAAGCCCGGAATGCTAACCACTAGGCCACCAGGGGACTCCCAGGGATACAATTCTTGATTCCCAATTCCTACCTTTTCTCTATGCCAGGCTGGTTTTTCTCTTATGGAAAGAGTGTTGAAGCGACAAAGACCACAGGAAGAGGACTTTCTTTGGATATAAAATGACTCATCTTTATAGCACTAAACTGATGCATATCACGTGGAAGAGAACATTTTTCTTCATAGTAGCGATATCTGGATCTGCCCACTTTCTCTTATTCGTGTAAGTCAGATAATATTCCTTACTATGACTACTTTTTTTAATACCCAATTATCTGCTGTTCCAATAATTTGGCTGGTCAGCCTCCCATGAACAGGGATGGGATTTGGGGCGGGTTGTGGTCCGCTTGAAGATGGCGGGTTCTACCCTTGAAGAAACAACATTCTTTTTCTCAGTAGTCACATAAGGCTTAACTCACTGGGGTCACTCAGGCATTTTTCATTCAATAAGCAGTCAGGTAATAAGTATACATTTGAGGCTTCAGAGATTCTTAGCATTTATCTGAAGCTGATTATAAAGGCTGAATCAGCTCTATGCAGAAGGCTGCCTATATAACGTCATATGAGGAATTTCAGGTGTATTCGTCAGGGTTCTCCAGAGAAATGAACCAATAGGATTTGTGTGTGGATAGAGACAGAGATAGAGATAAAGAGAGAGAGAGAGAGAGAGAAAGATATATATATATATATATATATATATATACACACAGAGAGAGAGAGAGAGAGAGAGAGAGAATTGTCTCCACCCAATTGTGGAGGTTTGGTGAATCTAAAATCTCATGGGCTATATCATCAAGTTGGAGACTCAGGGAAGAGTCGCAGTTGAAGTCCAAAGGCAACCTGCTGGCAGAATTCCCTCTTCCTCAGACGTTGTCAGTCGTTTCTCTATTAAGGCCTTCAACTGACTGGATGGGGCTCACACACAGGACAGAGGGTCACTTGCTTTCCTCAAAGGCTACTAATTTAAATGTGAACCTCAGACAAATAAACACCTGCCTAGAAACAGTCAGCATAATATTTGACCAAATATCTGGGCACCACAGCCTAGCCAGGTTGACACATAAAAATTAAACATCACACCAGATGAATTTAAAAATATTACCTGAGACAGGTAACCCATCAATTTAGTATGCGTCATCAACACCTCAACTGAACATAGTTATGTAAATATCCCCTCCCAAAGGACCTCATAGGCTCCATGCCCAGAAGGCTACTCAGCTCAAGTGTCTGACTAAGAGAGCAGGGTCCAGTGGTACCTTGGACCCTGAGTTAGCAGCCTGGTCTGATAGTGGCCTTGGGGCCAAGGCTGCCTACAACTCAATGTGTTGCATAATATTACTGTGCTTGAGGCCTCTTGGGAGTGACCTTCAACCTACGCTGAGCTTTATGGCCACTGAGTCTGTACTCACCCTCCTGTTTGTTCACACACCCTCCGGGAAAGAACTGCCCTCTCCAGCCCAACACCACACCCTAACACCATGCCCCTTCTTTCCACTCCTACATGTTTTCCTTCCTATCCTTTCATGTCCAAACTATTTGAATAGGTTACTGTGTCTCTCTTAAAATTCTTGCCAGTCTTCTACCTTAACACCCTCTTCTAAAGCGATTCTCTTTCAGTCACTTTCTGGGACTAAGCAATTTCCCTTCCCTCCTTCCTTCCTTCCTTCCTTCCTTCCTTCCTTCCTCCCTCCCTCCCTCCCTCTCTCCCTTCTTTCCTCTCTGACTTACCCTTACTTAACTCTGGTAGCTAGAACTTTCGATTATCTCTTCCTCTTAAAACTCAGCCCTCTGCTACCTGCCTTGTCACCTGGTGCCTCTCCCGTGTCCGGGGCTGGCTTCACACACATGCCATCTGTGCGGATGCACGAGACCCTGAGCTCAGAAGGGCCTCACAGTTGGCTTAATGCTCTGTTGTTGCTGTCTCGAAATTCTTAATCATTTTTGAACAAAGGATCCCTCGTTTTCATTTTGCAGCGCGCCCCACCAGTTGCAGCCGGTCCTGCATGTGACTCTCCTGTTCATTTACTGACATCCTCCCCTTCCTGACCTTTGCCCTCTCAGCTAATTGCTCTTCCCCCGCCATACTTTGTACGCTTTTGAGAACTCATCTACTCCTAAGAATGTGATTATCCTCCCCAAGACAGCAAGAACTCTGGCTTTTAGACCCATAAACATGTTATTTACCCAGAGCTTAAAAAAAAGGAAAAGGAAAGAAAGGGAACAAAGAAAAAGAAAAATGTTGAAATGCTTCAGGGCTTGCTTGCTTTAAGTCTTCCTTGTTAGTTCCTTCTCCTTTCCTAGTGTTCTCACTCTAGTGTCACTAGACACTAGAGTGAGTGTTCTCACTCTAGTGTCATGTATTGTTCTAGAATTTGCTTCATTTCTATTAGATTGTTTTAGAGTTACTAGAAACGTGAGGTTTTCTTATTAGTAAGTCAGACACTATTCCGTATTATTTCTTTTGATACCAAATGATCTGTCCTTCCAACCATCTAGTTGGTAAGCCTTCCATTAGCATGGATGTGACTTGGTGACTTGTTTTATTTTGGTTCTTTATTTTATGAAACCCTAGGAACCCAGTAAGGGCTCAAGAAATGTAAATTTGATTCCCCTGATATGTCTTCCAAATGACTCCATCGTGCTCAGCAAGGCAGAATGGCTCTCATTCATACCAAAAACCTGCACCAAGGCTTAGAAGGTCCCAAGGTCCAAATCCTCTGCCTCTAAGTTTGACTCTTTTGCTGCACTGGCCCCACGTGTAACATTTAAAAACTAAATTCCATTGCACTAGAGGCAGGCTTGTGTCCTTGACTTCACAGAGTTCAGTAGTACAGCGTAAAGGGCCTGGTGTAGAGTCATGCAGACCTGGGTTCAAACTCCAGCCCTGATATCAACCAGCTGGATGTGGCAGATTTTATTTCCCAAAGTGGCTACAGTACTATTTTCAGTCCCATATTCTCTCCAGTGGAAAAGCCTATATTTTCTTTCTTGAAATCGGGTGGACCTTTGTGGCAGCGTAGATGAATAGAAGAAGGTCACAGTGTGAGATCTGAGACCAGATCATTAAAGGGGATGCAGATTCTGCCTGGCCCTTTCTCTCCTTTGGGATGCTTACCCTTGGACCCCAGCCACCATGTTGTGAGGAAGCCCAGAGCCCATGAAGAGCCACTGTGTAGTGTTCTGGCTGATCCCCAGCTAAGTTCTCAGTTGACAGGTGCCCTCAACCACCACACACATGAATGAGTGAGATTTCAGATGATTCTAGCCCCCAGCCTTTGAGCTGTCCCAAATGATACCTAGTGACGTAAAATGAGTCATCCCCACTAAGCCCTGGCCAAACTGCAGGTTCGTGAGCAAAATAAATGCTGTCATTGTTTAAAGCCACTAAGTTTGGGGGGTTTATTATCCAGCATATAACTCACATACACACTTAGCCTCAGGTTCCTTATCTGCAAATTGGGGGCAAGAAACGTCTACCTTGCAGGGTTGTTCCACAACTAGATGATAATATGTACAAAACACATAGTTTTCGCTTTATAAATTCAGAGCTATTGTCATCATGAGCACAGAAGACAAACATTTAGGAAGAGCTAATTAAACATCCCTGTTTGTGAAATGCTGTGCCTTAGTAAAGAGTCAGTAGATCTCTCTCTCTTTTTTTTTTTTAAACATCTTTACTGGAGTATAATTGCTTTACAACGGTGTGTTAGTTTCTGCTTTATAACAAAGTGAATCAGTTATACGTATACATATAATATCCCATATATGTATAACTGATTCACTTCGACGGCACAAAAATTCAGCAATACCTCCATGTTCAGGGTTTCGTGTGTGGAGCAATACATTCAATGGAGAGAGTAAACACAGGAAGAACTATGGCCACTGTCCACTGGCCGGAGATGGGTGATCCTAAGCTAGGGCAGAATCCCACTGACCATGAAGGGGAAAAGGGAAAGTGATTCATATTTGGTTAGCTGTTGGTACAGTGATGGGCACATGCACATCTGCTCTCCACAAGGCCATTGAGTTTCTATGCAGAGCAATGTTCTGCAACCAAACAAGGTTTTCAAGTAGCTCAGGAACCAGACTCAAAGGTCTGGAATTCAAGGAAGATGGATGGGTAAAGCTAAGGGATCAGGTCTGTGACAGATTCCTGGCGGTTTTATATTGAAGCCCAGTGGAAGCCTTTGTGTCCTCTGCATACCCAGGAACCTTCGCCACAAATATTTATGGGACCGTCATGCTATTCTTTAGGCCTGATTATGGCTCTCTAAGCTCAGATCAGGAGAACTGAAAGCTGGAATTCTTCCACCTCAGAAATGCACCAAAGCACAGGAAACCAAAGAACAACACAAATCTACAGCCTCATATAAACAGAACTCCTTCCCACATGGGTTTAATTTGAAGAAGACATCTTCTTACTTAAGCCTCCCCTGGAGAATACCAGTCCCTAATGGAGGAAACATGCCTTCCACTTAATTAGGCCGCTGTCAGAAGTTTTGCTTTCCTCCCTTGACATACTTTTTATTATTTAAGATGCTATAGAAATTAGTTCCAGCTTTTGATCATGAATCCATTCCCCCTACATTCATGGAATGAGCCTGCAATTCCTATAATCTTCATACCAAATGAGGGTATCTTGATACTGATTCTCTGACAAAGAGAATGGTGTTTGGGATCCTGTGCTGATGGAGATTCTGCAACTGTTCTTCATCCTGCCCTCTGCTCTGGATGTCTGCGTTTTTTTGAGCATCTTAATATCACAAACTGGTCTGAAAAGACTTTAGAGAAATCACAAAATCTGTCACCGGGCCTCTCAGTTGGGTTCACTAAGCTCTCATCGATCCAAACCTCTCCAATATGAGAGATTAAAAGCCTTGTGGCACTAAAATCAAATCTGAATCATGAGTTTTACTAAATAGGGTGATGTAAATCCAGGACCCTACGGAACATTCTTTGCAAAATTAGTATTTTATAACATGTCCGTGAAGTAGGGCTTATAGGGCTTGAAAAGTCTATTCTAATATTCATTTAATAATGCCATGGCCAGGTCCCATGGTCAGATACTCTGATTTATTTAATCTGGGGTAGGACTCAAGTGAGTTGTTTTTTTTTAAAAAAACTCTTAGAGTGATTCTAATGTTCAACAACGCCTGGCCATCTCTGACCCAGTGGTGCTCAGAATTGGGGATGGACAATAGAACCCCCTAAGGAGCATGATAAAAAAGAAAAGTGACGACAGAGCTCCCAGAGCCCACTCCAGACACAGGGAGGCCAGAGTCTCAGGAGACCCTTGAGGTGACCGCCGCTCTGTTTGTTCCCTATTTCCCTATCTAACCTGGAAACTCCTTTGGATCACAGCCCCCTTCTCCCCCAGACCCCACTTCTACTGCTGTTTCTCCCCACCATCAGTCCTTGCCCTGGAAGAAGTGCACCACTTTGAGTCCTTCAGGGAATGGAGGACACATTTTGGATGAGAACATTGGTAGAATCTCAAGTCAACACAGCCATGACGTCAGGAGCTTAACTCACAAACTGACGTCTTTCTAGTTGCCCATCCACACAGAGCTCTGCAGGTGGGTCCTCCCTGAAGGTGACAGCACTGTGACCAGGTCCAGAAATCCTACCCGCTTGGACAAACTTCTCACATGGTCAGATGTGCTCAACCACCTTCCTCTCCCCAGGCACCATCCTCTACTATCCTCTAGCCAACGGTGGGGGGAAACTTCGCTGCTTCTGCAACGCAGGATTCCATCAAGTCCTATGTTCGGCTTTCCTGGCTGTGGGGGGCACCTAGGAGGCTTTAGCTCCACCCTCAACGATGTGTAATCACCCAGCCATTTGGGCAAGGTGGGTCCTCGCAGTGAGGGGGACAAACATCTCCACTAACGGCCTCCTCGGTGCAGAGCCCAGGAGGGTGGTGCTGAATGAGACCTGGTCATAAGTGGAGTGATAGAGCCTGGGTGGGGTGGGAGCAGGAAGGAGACCCCCTGAGACCTCAGGGAAGGTTTTGGGGCAGCAGAGGCTCCTTCAAGGCTCTACTTTCTCACAGCTTGCCTTGATATGGGACTTGAAGGGTAAGAGGATTTGTTCAAGCAAAGTGGTGGGGAAGGACATCAGAGCAAAAGTGACCAAGTAAGAATGGGTCTGGAGGCTTGATGACATGATGCCAGGTGTGTCAGGAACCATGAGCACGTGGGCTTGTTCTTCGTGCTCTATCAGGAAAGCCCACACAGGAATTCTCCAGTTCCCTTTCTTCCTCCAGCTTGAGGATGCCAGCCCAACCACACACCAAGCCACAAAGCAGTCAAAAGCCTATCTTCTGGGAACCACCTGTACCCTGGGTCTGCTATTCCTACCCTCACTAGTCTCTAATCCCACCAACCACCCTCGGCCAACATGGCATCTTTCCCACTTTCCTTTCTCAAAGCCAACTCTGAAAGTATTCCCACTGAAGTGGGGATTCTGGATAACGTCTCAACGTTGATCGTGGACCAGATGTAAGCAGAGGGCATTAAAGCTCCAGTGGTGGGTTTTCAGGCCTCTGGCAGGGGAGTGAGGAACCGGGAAAGGAGGAAGAAGGACTGCAGGAGCTTCCTGGAGTCTTGAAACAAGACACATGGGCTCTCACCTATCGCATCCTGTGTGAGATCCAGTCAGTTCTCACCTCTGCAATTTACAAGGACAAGCGTCTATAATGGGTGCCCGGGCCAAAGGGCAGCACTTCTTATTGCAAAGCTGCTTTCATTTCCATTCAAAATTCTCTATTTAAAATCACTTCAGGGCTGGTTGGAAGAGTAAGACTTAAAAACAAAAATAACACATTCCTTTCTAATTAATTTGGAAGTGGGAAACTATAGGCATATTAAGTGTTGCCTTTAATATCAGTACTGTGAATTTGGGATAGTTATGTTTTCCTATACGCTGTGCAATAAGGCCTTAGTCAGAATTTTTGGAGAAGCAGGATGGTCGGGTGAACTGAATGCCTTAGGTAGCCCTTTAAGCAAAAGAGCGTGTAATGAAAAGCAGAGGATCCAGAGTCCTGTGTTCTAGACCTAGTTTTGGCACAAAGAACTGTGTGATCTTGGGCAAGTAATTTCCCCCTCCCTGGGCCTTAGTTTTGTTATTTACAAAGTGGATGAATTAGAAGAGATGATGTTGAAAGATACTCCAAAATATTTCTAAAGTGTGACTGGGAGAAGGTGAATATCACTGAATCGTTTATTTGCATTTAAGAATTCTGATGGTGTACACCTGAAATTAACACAACATTGTAAATCAACTACAGTGGACCTGCGGGGTAGCGGCCAGCACTGTCAGTTGGAGGGCAAATGAAGACATAAAGCAAGAAGCCTCTGTGACCACCTTCAGAGGCTCCTTCAAGGCTCTGCCTTCTCACAGCTTGCCTCTAACATCTCTCCAGAGTGTTCTCAGTACATCACCTTCAACAGCAGTTAAAGAAGCATCCCTCGGGGAAGGCTCCCCACACCCACCCGGATCCCTCAAGCTTCATCCAACCCTCTTATGTTTCAGACCCAGCCAGCTGGAGGTCCAAAGACTTTAGATGACTGTCCAAGACACCCACAATCAGTGGGGGTGGAGTTTGCAGTAGAATGGAGATGGCTGAAATCTCAGTTGAAGTCATTAATGTACGTAATTCAGCCATAACCACCAAAGCCATGAGAACTGAATCCTTTCAAAAGTCCTCGCTTACCGGCCCTTTGATTCTCTTAAGAGTAAAATGGTGAAGACATGAAAAGAGAAGTTCTGATTATTGTAGGCCACAGATTCTAATCAAGGTTTATGCTGCTTTAATGTGGAGGATTCCCTCAGGGGAAAGACCAGAAGCCAGTCTCACACTGAAGTTCCTCATCCCCCAGGGGGCAGATAGAAGAACAGCCGGGTAGCTAAATCCCTCCTCTCCAGAGTCCCTCCCCAGAGGTGATGGGGGAGATTAAGGAGATAACACAAGTAAAACGCGAGGGCAAGGGCTGGAAGAGAGCAAGCACTCAATACGTCAGCTGTCAGCTGTCATCGTTGTCCCTCTGCTTTCTGGACCACCTCTCCTTCCTCCTTCTCACACCCCCAGGTCACTAAAGGTCATGGGCCTGGAGGGTCTTTTCTGCCAACCACGCAAGACAGGAATATTCTACTAGCCAGGTGCCTTCCGTCCCATGAGCCCACCCTACTCATTTCTTTCAAGCTCCTGCAGAACTTACTGTAAAGTGTCATGCCAGATGATTCTATTTCCTGCTTCAGAGGGGGGCTTTTTACAAACAGCATCCCGGCTACCGACACAGAAACGGAGCCAGGTTGTGCGTCAAGGAGACCTCATTTCATTTTCTCCGCCTTTAAAAACTTCAGTCTGAGCTCGCTCCTGGCTGAGTTATATATTCAAGCTCAAGCCAAGCTATAATTGAAAAGAAGTCTGTCTTTTGTAATTCCCTAGGCCCAAAGGGAAAATGAAAAGCTTTCCCAAATGGCAGACTAAGGCAGGAAATGTTCTATTTATTGTACTCCCATTAAAAAAAAAAATTTAAAAAAAAATGACCCCAGTAATTATGCCACACACACAATAGTCCAGGTCTTCACCCAGGAAGCCACAACCTGAGATGGAGTCTGCGTTTCTCTCCAAAAAGGGAATCATTCCAAGACCTACCATATTTATTTATTTTTCACAAGTTCTACGGTTCCAAGAGACAGATTGCCCACCCTGCTTTCTGCCTGGCCAGTGGGAGTCAGAAGAATTTTCGGGCTGGTCCTAGATGTTCTGCAAGGTAAATATGTCTTTGAGAAAGTCACTGCCTCAGTGTGGTCTTGTGCATCCTCGCCTGTAAGATGAAGGGATGACTGGACAATGTCTAGCTCTGAATTCTCTGCTTCTCTCCATGCTCACTTGTTCAGCATTATTAATTGGGCACTAAGAAGTTAGAAATAACCCTTGCTTGTGAAGAGCTATAATGCAAATTCTCCACTTCATGCCTAGGAGAAAACACTGAAAGTGGCCATCATAAAGAGAGAAAACTGCCCCAAATAACTCCAGAATAAGTGAGGTGCAGAAGTTTTCTCTTCTTTCCTTTCCTTTCTTTACCTTTCCTTTTTTGCAGAAGTTTTCTTCTCCTCTACTGGATCTTTTCTGTACATCTCAGAATTTGGTGTGATGCTTCTGGGTACCTCAAGTTCACAAGTACCACAAAACCCCTGGTCTGGGCTTCTGTATCCTAATACTGGGATCCACAGAGAGAAACCCTCAGATCAGCCATTTGGTAGTGCAGAAGATGTGAAGACACGTTTCCAGTTCTAACAGAGATTATCATGGAAGTGTATGTCACTGTAGATAGTCATCAAAGCATATCATTTGTATTTCCATTTAGTATAAAGGTACCGAGTAGAATTGTTGCACCTGTGTGTTAAAAATTGCACTAATGCGGGCTTCCCTGGTGGCGCAGTGGTTGAGAGTCCGCCTGCCGATGCAGGGGACACGGGTTTGTGCCCTGGTCCGGGAAGATCCCACATGCCGCGGAGCGGCTGGGCCCATGAGCCATGGCCGCTGAGCCTGCGCGTCCGGAGCCTGTGCTCCGCAACGGGAGAGGCCACAACAGTGAGAGGCCCGAGTACCAAAAAAAAAAAAAAAAAAAAAAAAAATTGTACTAATGCCATGTCCTCCACACCCCAACCCCCATCAAACAGTATCCACCCTTATAAGCCAGGACAAACCAAAGTCACAACAGCTTCCCTTTACTTGCAAAACCTATCTAAGGAAGGAAGCCTGCTATTGGGCTATGTTTAGTCTAGATGAGCTAAGCAATGGCCCGCAGGGATTAACAGCAAATAGTCTTCGAGATCGTACCTAATGTTTACGATCAACCCCTTCCAATGATCTTCTGATGGAGGCTCAGAAACGACAAAGACTTTTCAACTCCGCTTCATCTCCCACCTATTAGAAGAGGCTGCCGGAAGCATGATGAAGAAAATTCTGAGGTCTCAGCTAGGATCAGTGGGCAAGAATGTCAGTGTCCTTTGGTGATCACGTGCTTTATTGATCATGCTAACATTAGATGGAATTCTGCAGACACTTCCACGCGTACATTTGAAGAGGTAGAAGAAACAGGGCAAAGCTAAAAGAAGAAGCAGCATTTTCCTCTGTGTTCTCCCATTTGGCTCTTATCACATCTTTCTTGAATGGAATTTCTTTCTGCTAAGTCATAAAACAGACCCTGTTTTATTTTTCTCTTTTCAGTCCCGCGATATAGTTAAGGGCCGGATATAACACTCTAGTTGTTCAACATATGGCTTACACGCAAAGACCACAGTCTTGGAGACATACGGTAGGGCTGAAGAGAAACAAGGCCTTAGGAACACTATAACGTGAGTAGAGTATATGATTATCCAGGACTTCTGCTCTGTCATATTTGCAGTTCTGGAACCAGCTTTGAGCATGGCATTTCTTCTCTCAATTGTTTCTCCCAAAGGGGAATAAAAGATGGCTTGAACTGGCCTCAGAGCTCTCTCCCTCATCTGTCACTGGGGATAAAAACTGCTGCCCGCCTGCTTCAAGTTCTCTGTGAAGTTCAAACGAGATGATGTACATGCAAGTGCCCTGCAAGGAAGGGGCACAAGAATGACACTATGACCCCACATCTGGTCCTTCATCAGCAATTACAGCTAGACTATGATGCCCAACAGCTCGACAGCAGGGGAATGAACGTGCACCCAACCCTCCACCGAGTCCCGGTAAGAATGTCCGGTCTCTCCCACAGAATTCCCAGCAATGGCCCTGAAGGGAACAACTGTCTTCAAAGGAGGGAATTCTAGGCTGTTTACAGCCGCGCTACTCAAAGTTAGGTCCGCGGACCAGCAGCAACAGCCTCCTCTAGGTGCTTGGTAGGTACGTAGATTCTCAGGCCCTACCACAGACCAACTGAACACGAGTCTCCATTTTCAACAAGATCTCTAGGTGATCTATGCCTATTAGCATTGGTGAAGGCTGGTCTTCAGAACCTCTGGATGACAAAGGCCTCGTAGAGCAACAATGCAAAGACGTTCACGATCGGTGCACGAGGTCAGTGATGTCCAGCTTTTCTGTTTGATCTTGAAAGGTACATTTTTGCACATCTGGATTTGACATCACTCCTGTTTGGGGGGGGGGGAAATCTCTACTCTTGTACCTAGGAATCTGGCCCTACTGGGTTCTAGAAATGTGAGTGAATCTCAGCCAACTTTCCATACCTTGCACAGAGGAGGGGAGCCTGAATGCAAGTAGCAATGGCAGCCCGGCGCTGAAAGCGAACACTGCAGCTGAAACTGGAGCCAGGGCTAAATTATTGATTGAAATTCCATGATGTGGCTTGTCCATCAGGAGCCAGCAGAGCCTAGAGTCACTGAGCCTATCCATGCCGTGCAGGCCTCATCCCTGTGAAGCCCCCTGCCTCTTTGCCTGTGGGGACCAGTCAGAGGTTGGACCCTCTCCTGAGAGGTTAAGTTATGGAAAACTGACAAGTCTTGGTTTGTGACCTGGGCTTTCTGAAGGTGTCACATCAGCGCCCATTGCTGTGCCGTGCAGGCTTCCTGCCTGCCTGCAAGCCCTGGGGCATAGAAAGCTTACACAGAGAGGGGCAGAAAAACAAGAAAGCCAGTTGCAACTTACTCTTAAAAAATAAAATAAAGGATAAAACAAAACCAGAAAAACATTCTCTGCCTCAGGGTTTCTACTTATACAATGGAGAGAAAAAGTTTCTTGGCTAACCAACGTGCCAATGTTTATAAAACAAATTAACCTCCGTCGATAACTTGTCCTTTTATAATCACGAATGCTCGATCCCCCAAAACAAAATACTGTTAACAACATGTCCGTTGAGAGCAGAATGGTTGATTACAGGACGATCCAGCCGTGTTTAATGCAATAGCATATGGCCAGTAAAAGGAATGAGTTGGAGTCTTAAGTCTTATCCTGGAATATCATGGTGGGGGGAAAACACAAGTCACGAAGTGTGAGTGGTATGATCCCTTTTTATTTAAAAACAAAATGCTGTGTTACACTGGAACACACACACAGGGCTTTGTTTTTAAGTTAAAAACGTGTGTGTATGTATGTGTGGTGTGTGTGTGTGTGTGTGTGTGTGTGCGTGTGAGAGAGAGAGACAATAGACGGAGGGGAGTGGAGGGCAGTACTTAACACCAATAACATCAGCTTTTCTCCGGTAGGAGGCATTTGAGGGATGGGGAAGGGAGAGTCTTCATATTTTCTTTATGTGGTTTCAGATAAGGAAATATCTGAAACCCTTGGGCCGGATATGTTGCAAAATTTTAAATATTTTGGCATGTAGAAAGGTAACAAGATGCAAGTAACCTCATACCATCCTCAGCAGGCTCTGGGCACCACCCTGTAATCAAGTCCATTCACATTTCTGCAGCACAAAGTGGGACACATAGAGGCAACGAACAGCCTCCAAAAATTTAGGTCAGTTTTGCCTTCAAATGAATTAGCCACAAATTTCCAAAAGAACTTTCAGGTGTCAGAGCTTTTTGAATTTCAGGATTCTGGATCCATATATCTCTTTAGGGTCTGATTTGCCACACTGATCGTGTATTTGTAATTTAAACCAACAGAATAAAATAAAAGGGAAGGGACAAAAGAGAAAGGAAAAATGAAGAGGAACCCCCTTTGATGTACCCTCGGGTACTTGCACTTGTGCCTCCAAAGGGCTCTGACTTAGAACTTGAGAGTGATCCCGTGGACGCAGGTTTGGTGAAACACATGCAGAGAGTGGGTTTGTGCATTTGAGACATGAGCAAATTCAAGCCGGCTGGACTGCTGTGTAGCAGATACAGGAGAACACAAAAGAAGATGAAAGAAATTGTTTTAACAAAACAGAAAAAGTAACTTAGGTGCTAGGGAGTAACCAGCTCCTAAGATGTGGTTCCTGTTATTCAATGTGCAACTGAAACCAAAGCATCTGTGTCAAAGTTAAAATGCACATTGTGTGAGATCAACAGGGAGAGGCCAACATACGTATCCGTGGCAGCCCTAGTGCACCATCAACTTGTTCAGTGATGGTCTCGGATCCTCACTGGGGCAGGTGAGCTTTTGCTTTTTGTGGGTCTCCATCAATCTAGACACTTCTTTTAAAAATATAAATAGTTATGCTGTTGATCTTTAAAATATCTTCAAAGGTGCCAAGTGTCCAATTATGCCAAATCACAAAGAACAAGACGGTATTTTAACTGTCAGTCTCCAAGCTGTAAGTCCTGGATAACCTAAGCCAGGGCAGTTGGAGCCTTTGTTTCTCTTACTGTGAAATGGGGGTTCGTACCATTCACCATGCTCACCTGGAAGGTAATCAGTAAAATTGAAAGGTGTTTAAAAGCCTTTGGATTAATACATGTTGTAAGTTATAAATGACCTATTTCTCTACATTATGGAGGTGAAGGATCAGGGCCTGAATGTCACAAAGGGAATACAAATGATCAGTGGTGGTAAAATCACTGGACCAGGAATCAGAGATCCTAGGTCTGGTCGAGAGGCTCCCCTAAAAGTGGGAGCTGCTTTCATACCTGGGTCTCTGACACCTGCCCTGTCCATCTTTCAGAGTGACAACAAAGGTCAAATGAGACCATGCAAATGGGAAAGGGCTCTGATCACTGGAAGTGGTTCCAGCTTCCAGCTACCTATAAAAAGATGAATATAATAATAATAATAAAGTTATATATAAGGCAGAATGGAATAAATGGTAAATACAGTCCCACCAATGTGTTCTACGTATCCAGGGGAGCAGTGTTCACTTCTGAGTGGGAGATTAGGAAAGTGTCCTTTCATTTTCACCATGTCCTACGGATTTATTTTTTTGTCTGCTTGCTTGTGAAATGTGTAGGGTGACCAGCCATCCCAGCTTGCCTGAGACACAGGGGATTTCAGAGCCTTCAGGGCTTAAAACTGGGAAAGTCCCTGGCAAACTGAAATGAGTTGCTAACACTATATCTGCACATTTCTACCTTCAAAGTAGGATTTAAAGGGACATTTAAACATAGACGCTCAATTTAAGAAACTCATTCCTACAAAGCCTACTTGTACACAGAGTTCATTCACTTCAAAGCAGCTTAGAAATTTCAAATAATCCTTTCTTAGCACTTTTGGTCTATCATCCTGCAATTTTATCCTTCATAGGATCAAATCTAGTGATTCTCAGTATTAAGATTGGGAGTTTGGGATTGACACGTACACACTGCTATTTCTAAAATAGATAAACAACAAGGACCTACTGTATAGCACAGGGAACTCTGCTCAATATTCTAATAACCTAAATGGAAAAAGAACTTGAAAAAGAATAGATACATGTATATGTATAAGTGAATCACTTTGCTAAACACCTGAAACTAACACAACATTGTTAATCAACTATGCTCCAATATAAAATAAAAATTAAAAAGTAAAAGATTAAAAAAAAATCATTCCAGACTTTGTTTAAGTGGGTGATGGACATTGCAGTGGCTCAGACCTGTGAGTTTTTCTAAAATAACTAGAAGAGATAAAATACAGCTAGTCAGAAAAACAACAATAACAGATGGGTATTGCTGATTCTCTCGAGAGGTGGAGTTTCTGAGTGCGCCATGTGTAGGTGAGGTGCGTACCGTATTGCCGTATTCGCTTGACTTTTGACTGAATGGGCAGTGTAGTTCAAACAGATCTGCCCACATATCAAAAGAGGAAGTTAGTTCCTTTCAGAGCTTTCTGCTTTGCAAGGAAGCTGTGTTTAAGCTATGTGATGATTGATAATAAGTATTTGTAATAGACATTTATTTTAAATAAATAGATTGGGTACTTGCTTTTATTCTACCCTTGAATAACAGGGATTATAGCAACGTCTCCATTCTTCATTTTTGACCCTGTCAAAAATGGATTTTGCATCCCTCTTTTCTATGACAGCCCTTCAGGCTTCAGAAAAACCTCATTTTTATCAAATGCCACTGCAAGCTTTACAGACAGGCATATTGTAATTGTTAGCACTTCATGAAAACTATAATGAATCAAAATGGCTATGTGACTCTTTTGGAAAGATTATCTTTTTGCTGTCATGCCAGCAAACTCTCCCAGATCTGTAGTCCAGCTGACTTTCCTCTGTCATCTGTAAAATTAAAAATAACAGACATATATACTAGACTGTTCTAAGTTGTTTCCTTGGCCCTCTGGAGCCCATATTCAGAACCCTCCAATGACCTCTCACTGATAACAGGATAAAGTCCAGCTCTGTGGGCTGCCTCTCAGGGGGGGTCCCACTCTCTCTTCCCAGTTTTAGCAATAGTCCCCTTTCAGGACCCCTTCCCTTACCTCCTCACTCCTCCAGGCAAAACGCTTGCCCACCACCTCTGTTGGAACTTGATTTGCTATAGTTGTACTGTTATCTGTACCCTTTCTCTCTTCTGCATTGCATTTTCCCTACGTTTCCATTTTCAAATACCAACCCCGACCCGACCCTCCCTGGAAGGCTTTTTATGCCCACTCCTAATAGGATTCTTTTGTGAACAGTTCATTTCATTCATTCACTAGACACATATTAGGTATCAAGAATGTATTATGTACTGTTCTAGGGACAAGGGATGCCCAGTAAGTCTCCACTCAGCATCTCTCCCTACGACGTGCTACATACAGCGCTGATGTTCTCTGGAAGATGCAGAACATAAGAAGGCAAAATACAACAGTATGTAAGCTCCTGAGCTTTGGACTCTTACTGGGCTTTGCCACTTACTAACTTTGTAATCTTGGGCAAGTTTCCTGGCCTTGGTTTGTTCATCTGTAAAGTGGGAATGCAATGTGGTACACAC
This sequence comes from Lagenorhynchus albirostris, assembly GCF_949774975.1. NCBI lineage: Eukaryota > Metazoa > Chordata > Mammalia > Artiodactyla > Delphinidae > Lagenorhynchus > Lagenorhynchus albirostris. The sequence continues at coordinate 74,294,493 of NC_083104.1, forward strand.
CTCATAAAGTTGTGGTGAGGATTCAATGAGATAGTTCATGTAAAGCATTTAGGGATAGTTTGTGGTACAAACTAAGAGCTCAATAAACGTTATTTACATTACGTTCTTCTAGCTGGTCTGATTCGCCCATCCATATCGTCTGTGTCTGTGATGCCTTCTTTTCTCTCTGTACCTTTCACACAGAGAAACAGGGCTGGGCCCCGTCTTCACTGTATGATAAAATACTCCTCTCTCCCACTGGGGATTGGTTAATAAGGGGTCATTGGAAGTTTTCAAATAAAAATATAGATGGGAGTTCTTAAATACTTTAAACATGTTAATGAAAGACTATTATTTAAACATGTTGAAAGGAATTCTAGAAAGTATTTATTCAACAATATTTATTGAAAACTTTTAGAACAGTGGTCCTCAAACTTTAGCATACCTCAGAGTTATCTGGAAGGCTTGTTAAAACACAGTAGGTTTGGGGTGGAGCCCAAGAATTTGCATTTCTAACAAATGCCCAAGGAACGCTTCTGGTATAAGGTCCACACTTTGAGAACCTCTGTGCTGGTGCCAGAGAGAGAAAACAATTCAGCCTTCCAAAAAAGTCACCAGAAAGGTCTGAGGAAAACCCACAGCAGAGTGGGACGAACCCTGGACTCAGACAACCCAAAGTCTAGCTCTGGTTCCATCCTTCCCTGGAATATGACCTTGGACGAGTCATTTACCTCCTCTGAGCCTTGGTTTCCTTATTCATAAAGTTAGGATAAGAATATTCCCTTTATACCTCACAGTGCTGTCAGGACCCGGGACAAATGTAAAGTATTATATGTATGGACTGGAGATCAACTTAAGAGTCATGGGTAAAACAAATAACACATGTTGACGAGGATGTGGAGGAAAGGGAAGCCTTGTAAACTGTTGGTGGGAATGTCAATTGGTGCAGCCGTTATGGAAAACAGTATGGAGTTTCCTCAAAAAAACTAAAACTAGAATTACCGTGTGATCCAGCAACCCCATTCCTGGGAAAAAATAAAAACACTAATTCGAAAAGATACATGCACCTCAATGTTCATAGCAGCATTACTTACAATCGCCAAGATACAGAAGCAACCTAAGTGTCCATCAAAAGATGAATGGATGGGCTTCCCTGGTGGCACAGCGGTTGAGAGTCTGCCTGCCGATGCAGGGGACACAGTTTCGTGTCCCGGTCTGGGAAGATCCCACATGCCACAGAGCGGCTGGGCCCGTGAGCCATGGCTGCTGAGCCTGCACGTCTGGAGCCTGTGCTCCGCAACGGGAGAGGCCACAGCAGTGAGAGGCCCGCGTACCGCAAAAAAAAGATGAATGGATAAAGAAGATGTGGTATATATATACAATGGAATACTACTCAGACATAAAAAAGAATGAAATTTTGCCATTTGCAAAAACATGGATGGACTTGCAGGGCATTATGCAAAGTGAAATAGGTCAGACAGAGGACGACAAATACTGTATGACATCCCTTATATGTGGAATCTAAAAAATACAACAAACTAGTGAATATAACAGAAAAGAAGCAGACTCAAAGATATACAAGACAAACTAATGGTTACCAATGCGGAGAGGGAAAGGGGGGAGGGGCGACGTAGGGGTGGGGCAGTGGGAGGTACAAACTACTGGGTATAAGATAGGCTACAAGGATGTACTTACTGTACAACATGAGAAATATAGCCAATATTTGGAGGCGCCATATCTTCCCCCTTTCCCAGTCCAAAATGACCCCTTGAGTGGAAGAGATACCCTCTAAGCAGGTTGCACTCTTTTCCAGTTCACTGAAGTATTATTTAGTATCTTAAAGACCCAACTCCCTGAATAGATTCCCCAGTAACTCAAAACCTTAAAGCAGCTTTGAATCAAGAGCCCCTCTGGAAAGAGACATTTAGGGAAGGTGTGCCCAGGGCTACAAGCAATCCGTCTACCCCTCAGGCCTTCTGCCTCGTCTGGAATCACCTTGCACTGCCAATAGTTAATTAAACACTTCTACCGCATAAGATTAGCACCTGTGAAAATCACCCTCACTAAATTACATTTTAATGTCATGGCCTCAGCCTTTGCCAGCTGTCACAGAAGAAATCACCACACAAAGCTTTCTACTGCGTTTATTGTTTTTAAAAAGTTGACGACATTATTAAATTCTTCAGTGTTTCCCCACACACAACACATAAAACATCATTTGAGAAGTGACCTTAAGACCCAGTGCCACATATAAAAAGACGCTTAATGTTCAGGGGAAATGCAAGTGATATAATGCTGCGAATAAGGCATCCTGCTAAATGTATAGGCTATACGATCCCAATACTTAAAAAAAAAAAAAAAAAAGACTGAAAGAAAGAAACCAAAATGCTATCAGAAATTATCTTGGGGTGGTAGATTGTGAGAGATGGTCTATATATTTATCTGTTCCCAATTTTCTTCAAAGAGCATGAATTACTTTTATAAATAGAAGAAAATTAAATTATTTTTCGAGGTAATGCAGTGGTAGGGAATTTTATTTAGATGGCTTCTTCCACTCTCAAGAAGAGAATTCTATAACTGATTTTGTTTTCTTTCCTCCCCTTGCCTTCCAAGAAGCTCAAAATCATATTTGAAACACACTCTCAATAGCTATGCTCACTTTGATTGTAGGTTCTTAGCGTCCTTATTTTCACTTTCCATTTCCTTGTAATTTCCTACTATAAGCTTTTACTTATTAGACAAGTAGAACCTTCCTGTCCTATACAATTTCTGACATTTCTAAACACTCTGGAGTGGAAAAAAAATGCAATAGGGAGCCGCCACGTCAAGCGAAACATTTAATTCAACAAGTTAAATCATGCAGCTTCTAAACACCTCTTCCTTAAAGGCTTATGTTTACAACCAGGGAGAATCTGAAGCAGTGGGCAAATCTGAGTCAATGTTTTTGATTGTCAGAGGCCACGAAGTGTATAACATCCATCTTCTGTACGCGGGTGATACTCGGAGGGGGTACAGTGAGGGCTCCTCTGACCATGGACTCTGCGGGGCTGCACCTCGCTATGGCTGTTCAGTGTTGACGGCGTCAGCCAAGAGGACCACGCTGAAGGAAGACCTGCTGTCTGATGGAACACAGAGAGCCGTCAAGGGTGACCCTGAGACTTTGCTCTGGGAGCCTGGGGGATGGCAAAGCCAACATGAGGGAGCCTGGCTTTGGGGCAAAGTTCAGATGTGAGAGGAGGTGGCCGCACAACAAGCAGTTCGGAACAATGAACAAACAGCGGACCACGAACCCAGCGGGGGCTCCTGTTCTTGTGCCAGGCCCACCCTATCCATTTGGGTGGCTTGGGAGAAGTCCCTCCTGCCCCCCCCGGGACTCAGTTTCCTTATGAGTTGAACTAGTTCATCTCTAAGGCTTTTCCGGTTCTTTTGGTGGTTGAGTCTATGACATTATATCCACGAGTGAATATCACGAGAGACTGCGCACGTGGAGATGCAGACTTGGATCCACTCTGTTTGTCTCAGATAGCCTGGCTGCGTAGATGAGTGGTTTTAATAAGAGACATTTAAGAAGGTAATGATTAGCGTTCAGAGCTGACTGGCATTTTTCTCTCTCATTTATCTCAGTCTAAATGACAAGCTACTGGAGTTGGGAAGAACTGAAAAGAATAACGATATATCCAGAAACGGAATAGCCTTGGTAAAAGATGAGAAATAATTCGAGGATAAGGTGAATAACTGAGGCTGCTTGCCTAATTTTATGGGCTGTCCAGGGAAAAGCCTGCACATTGTAGGACAGGGAGAAACATGGAAAAGCAATAAGAGAGGGGCTGAGCATCCTTATGGCATATATTCGGTGACAGCCCACAATTCTCAATAAATCTGCTAAATCCTCAGACCTCTACCCAGGGACTCTCTCACAGCCTGATCGCACCTGATGGAAAGTTCCTGCAGCGGCGCAGAAAGGGAGGAGCAAAGGGAATCACTGGGTAAGGCTTTACCGGCACTCTTACTGGGAAGCTGTAAAAAGCCAGACCTTAGGGAAGGGGTGTGTGCAGTCATGCACCGAGCCACCAAAGTGTCACTGAACGAGTAATGTCCCTCCTACCCTGCTGAGTGGGGGTTGGGCTGGCGCATGAAGTCAAGACAGGAAACGTTCCTGCACAGCACGTGGTCCTGTTGCTTTCATCACAGCCTGCTGGGCAGGTGACAGTGGCATCCCCCAGAGCCCAGCTGGGGTCACACTGCTCCCCTACTCAGCTCTCCACAGGGAGTTATGGGATTACGGGGCAGAGGGAGGGTGAAGAGCCACATGCAAGAGTTAGGTATGGACCAGCTGGGACCAAAAGGCAACAGGTAGGTCAAGGTGGGTTGAGGGCACGTCTGATTTAAAAGAGGATACAAATAACCATTCATTCACTCATTCATTCATTTTAATTTATGCATACATGCATTCATTCACCAGACATCTCCTCAGCCCCTAATAAGGGCTAAGCCCTGAGTTCGGGGCTAAAATATAGTCTTTCCCAGATAGCTCTGTACCTTCCTCCCCCCTTCTAAATTAGCCCCTACTTATTTCCTTCATAGCACCTTATATATATATTTAAAATTTTTTTATTGACGTATAGTTGATGTATATAACATCATGTAAATTACAGGTATACAACATAGTGATGCACCATTTTAAAGGTTGTACTCTATTTACAGGAGGAAGAGGGGAGAGGGAAATATAAGGGTGGGGATTAAGAGGTACAAACTATTAGGTATAAAATAAGCTACAAGGATATTTTGTACAAGGATGGGGGAATATAGCAAATATTTTACAATAACTATAAATGGAGTATAACTTTTTAGTTCTTTATGTCCTGTCTCATCCACTAGAATATAAGCCTCATGAAGGCCAGGACCCCGTCTGCTTTGTTCACTGCTGTGCTCTGGCACCTAGAACAGTGCCAGGCTCATAGCAGGCCCTCAAAAAACTGCCTTTTGAAGGAATGACTCACAGAGATGAACAGACCTTGGTCCTTCGAGAAGAGATTCCAAGAGAGTGTGGAAAAGCATGTAGTGAGGCAGAAAACGAAAGGGAAAACCAGCACAGAAACTGAATTCCACCACCCTCCCCAAATTTAAAAAGGTACTTGGCATCAAAAAACAAAGCATCAGAGGAATCATCAATGCATTGGTTCCTTGTGTTTGAGATGCAAGGGTTGAGCAGAATTAAGTCTGCAGTAATTTCCAGGCCTCCTGGTCTGTGATTCTACTGTCTTCATCTAGATGATGCCAACACTCTTTCACGTGGCCCGGGCCATCCTTAGACCCACCGTGCTCGAGCGGAAAGGACACTGGCAGAAATCAGGAGGCCTCTATCAATAAAATGGGGATGATGACATTTGGACTAAGTGCCCCCCCTCCAACAGTTCTGTTTTGAAGGACACATTAGATAATGTAGTGTCTGTGCTCCATAAACTGTGACATCACGTGTAGACAATCACAATTTGACTGTCACCAAGATGCCTTCCCCTGGGACTCACTGCAGGCAGAGGCCTTTGCTAGGGCTGGTTACTCACAAAATGGGGTTCTAAGAGTGGACTTTTAAGGAAAAAAATCATGAGGAGCTGAGTGCCTTTGTTTACAGCCATCGCTCAAAACCACTCAAGAAGAATTCATTGAGTTTCCCATGATACTTTGTTTTCAAGGGTGAGAAGACCAGGATGCAGGAAATCCTTTCCATCCGCAAACGCTCACTGAGCAGCTCTGAGTCAGGCACTGTCCTAATACAAGGGCAATAAGGTTAATAATCACCATCCTTGACCCCACGACTGCCTCAAGGGCAGACACAGAACATTCAGTCTTTGGTACCATTGGACAAAGCCACCCAAAGGATGAAGAGCACCGGCTGGGAGTCAGGAAACCCAGCTTCCAGTCTCATCTTGGCCCATGAGTAGCTGTGTGACCTCAGGCAAGTACAAATCCTGCTCAGCATCAATTTTGGTGAAAGGACTTTGTTGCCTTAGAGGGCAGTGGTATCTGCAATTGGAAAGGGTAGGCATGAATTGAAGGTTTTGGACCATGTGGTCTCTGGAGTTCCAGTGTTCTGTGGAGGTACCTCAGGGCCCCTTGGGGTCGGGGGGGAAGGGGAGTCAGAGCTCCCCTCCTCTTATCTTTTTTATATATGAGGTTCTATATATGATTTAGTGAACTCCAAAAAAGTGGAGTCCAAAAAAGAATTCCTTGCCACCAAGAAATACTTGAAAAATACTTGAAGCTGCGAGGTCCTTTCTGATTTTTAGAGCTGAGATTTCCCCTCTGCTCATTCATTGGGTAGAGAACCTCATAAGGATGCACTCTCCTCTACAATCCACAGGTATTGTGGCCACTAGCTCAAGCATGGATGGCATCACTTAACTGCTTAGATTACAAAGAGACAGTAACTGTGACCTTGCCCAACATAAGGAGGCTTGTGCAGGGACAGACGACCTGGAGCCATATTGTTTGTGCACAATTTCAGAACAGCATTAACGTGAGTCATTTTCCACGAACTACTCATACGTATCAGTGGCAGTTGTGTCTCACTTGAAAGTCGGTGTGGCTCCAGTGATGCCATGAAACTGGAGACCTGATACTCTTCCACTGGCAGCCAGTGGAAGATGCTGAGAATAGCAACATGAGTGGTACTGTGGACTTCACCCAAGCATTTGACCCCATTAACCTAGCTGGTATGTGGGAAGCTCTGCAAAAAGTTTGCTTCCTAAAGACATTTACTAGCATCGCTTCTCACTCTACAAAACCTGACCTGATAATGCCCCTGCCAGACATATCCTTCTCAAGTCAACATTTAGCACGATCTTCTGCTGCCCTTTGAAGTTAGATACCTGTGGGTGTCCGCATCCACATTTACCTCTTCTGCTGAACTGCAGTCTCCATTGGAGAAAGGAACATGATGTATACATCTCTATATTCTCTGCAGTGTTTATTGTTTATTGATTTTAGCTGATGGTAAAAGTTGTTCAGAGAGGGACTTACAGAATGCATTTTTTTTGTTTTTTGATAATCACAACACTAAGGTTTTAAAGGGGTGTCTTATTCTGCTTGGGCTGCTATACCAAAGACCATAGACTGAGTGGCTTAAACAACAGAAACTTGTCTCTCATAGTTCTGGAGGTTGAGAAGCCCAAGATTAAGATGCCAGCTCCTATGGTTCCTGGTGAGGGCTCTTTTCCTGGCTTGTAGATGGCCGTCTTCTGACTGTGTCCTTACACAGTGGAGAGATCTCTCTCTTTCTCATTTTGTAAGGCCACTAGTCCTATTGGACCTGGGACCCACCCTTATGACCTCACTTCACCATAATTACCACCTAACAGCCCTATCTCCAAATACAGTCACGTTGTGGGGTTAGGGCTTCAACGTATGAATTGAGGGGGGGCACAATTCAGTTCACAGCATTCCACTCCTAGCCCCCCGAAATACATGTCCTTCTCACATGCGAAATACATTCATTCCACCCCAATGGCTCCAAAAGTCTTAACTCTTTGCAGCATCAACCCTGAAGTCTAAAGTCCAAAGTCTCATCTAAATATTATCTAAATCAGATATGGACTCCAGGTATGATTCATCCTAAGGCAAAATTTCTCTTCAGCTGTGAATCTGTGAAACCAGACAAGTTATGTGCTTTCAAAACACAATATGGGACAGGCATAGGATAGACATTCCCATTCCAAAAAGGGAGAAATACAAAAGAAGAAAGGATGATGGGTCCCAAGCAAGTCCCAAACCTAGCAAAGCAAATTCAGCTAGATCTCAAGTCTCAAGAGTAAACCTCTTTAGCTAGATGTCTTGCCTTTCAAACCACGCAGTCTTGCCCCCACGGCTCTGGGAAGCCTCCCTCCCAAGGCTCTGCAGGGAGATTTCACCACAGCAGCTCTGTTTGGAGGCTGTCTGACCTGCGATGACTTGGGGAGAAAGTTTAAAGACCAGTCTCAGTCCATAGGGCCCTGGCTGTGAGTTCAGAGGTAGCAGCATGAATCTCCTACCCACCTGGGTAGAACTGCTTTGCAGTCTGGAGGTGCTGATGTGCATGGGGGACTTGGTCTGCCTTCCTAGGCTGCACCTGACATCCATTTGAATTTGTTTCATTCCATCAAAATGTCGGGAGGAAGAGGGTATATAAGTATGATTGGCTTTAACTCTGAATACTCTCCCTGCCCCCACGGATGTTTTCCAGGTATCATTTTACATGAACTGTGTCCCCACTCCTGACTTTCATCATAAGACCTCAGAGATCCCCTTCCAGGTTCTCCTACACGTAGCCCCCACCATCCTGCTAAAGCTGTATTGTTCTGTAAGTATCCTAATTCCCAAGACTACCTCTGTAAAGAAGGAATAATTTTGGCTGATAAAAGTCAGGGCTACTTTGAAATTTTGGAAAAAAGTATTAAGGGAAATACCCCGATTAAGATGTAGATCAATGGAAGTAGTTTTCTAGAGTCACCATTTTTCTGTGCCTAACATCACTGCTGGATCAGTATCTCGGGCGCTGCCTTCACAACATCACATTCACAAAGTCAATAAACATGTAAATCAGGTATACAGTATAACCTGAATGGGAAAATGAGAAAGGCCCATCTTTCTCTCTACAAGGATTCTCAGCTTTGGCTCTGTTTTGTAAATGAGGGATATTAAAATACACAAAAAATTAGCTTGAGCAAGCTAGGCATTCCATTAAAAGTACCCAAATCTCCCAAGGATCCCCCAGGGCAAGTCACACTGGCCTCCAGGATGGGAACCAGCAGCAAAGTACCAGACCTGGGCTAGTGTTTTGAGGAGTTTCACCAACAGGATGATGGCTGAATTCTGGGGTCAACTCTTGGGTGTTTCTGTGGGTCCAGGATGGGATTTATTTCACATCCGTAAGCTTTCTTCAATGACATCTCCCCCCATATATCCATCTGTGCTCATGAGAGGGGAGTGGATGGGGAACTTGGCAGTAAATGCCTAGGCAGGAGACCCAGCTCTTCCTCGTACGCACTGTGTGACCTTGGCCAAGACACAGAGCCTCTCCCTGAAACCTTCCCCCATCTGCAAATTAGGGACATGGAAACAGAGCTGTTAGGACAATTCTATGATATAATTATGCAAATATTCTTTATAGGCTGCAGTCTGTTTTACAAACAAAAGGTATGATGAAGATAAGCGAAACCAGGTAGATTCTTTGCACTCCTCTAAAAACCTCACCCTCTCTGTCACTGCAGGTGGCAATGACAGACCAGTGCTGACCAGTGTTGGACCATTATTTTTTAAAGTGGTTTCCATTCATGCTTAAGTTACCAGTTTCCATTCCAGCAAATGGGTCAGTGAGTTACAGAGTTGGCTAAAAATATAACTGTCTAAAGCAAACAAAAAGAAACCTCCATGTTGACTGTTGTTTCCATTTGAGCTGGCCCGTAAGTGTCCGATGGAATGAAGTGTGACAGACAGATGGTGGGTTTAACATCTCACTCCCAACAACTGTACGTGGAATGTCACAGAACCTCCCTGAGCCTGCGGGGGAGTTTCCTGGTAGAGAAAATTTGGATAACAACATTTACACTGCAGAATGTTTATAAGAGAATATATGCAAAAAAAAAAAAAATCCTGTCACATAGTAAGGGTTTCCTTCCTCTCTCAGAAAACAGAATCATGCCAACTCCAAGGTCTTAGATGTGAGCTCATCTAAGCTTGGGAAGAAATATAAATAAAGTTGGTGAGCATCTAGCAAGGTCAAAGTAAAACCCAAGTTTCCAATGTAATAGTGTCCTCTGAGTACCTAAGACTGTCAACTCCCTTAAGAGGCCCATAAGTTTTGGGGTGATTGGCTTGATGTACGACACACCTAAATTCAAGACCAGGTTCTGCCCCTTAGAGCTGTGTGACTTTGGGAAAGGGACTCGATCTCTAAACCTCAGTTTCCTTTCCTATGAAATGGGCCCATATCAATTCCTTCCTCATGCAGCTGTGTCGATATGAGAAGATGGTATATATGAAGTGCTGGGCTGTATTATTATTGGTAGAGGAAAGTAAGCTCAACCTACTTGTGACAGACCCTAAGGTAACAGCCCCATGACCCCTGTCTCCTGGCATCTATGCTCTTGTATAATCCCCTCCCTTGAGTGTGGATGGGATCTAGGACATGTTTCTAGCTAACAGAATATACTAAAGGTGAAGGGATTTTGCAGGTGTAATCAAGACTCCAAATCCGTCGAACATAAGTTAATCAAAAGAGACTCCTAAGCAGACCTCACTTAATCAGGAGAAAGCTCATGAAAGAGAGGCTCTCCTGCTGGCCTCGGAGAAGCAGGCTGCTGTGATGTGAACCGCCCATGTGGAGGCCATGTGGTAGGGAACCGTGAGGAGCCTCAAGGGGCTGGGGGCTTCAGTCCTATTTCTGTCAACCCCCGTAAAGGCTTGGGAAGGACTCTGAGCTCCAAGTGAGATGCAGAGAAGAGGACCCAGCAAAGCAGTCAGACTCCTGGTCCACAGAAACTCTGATATAAGAAATGTATTGGTTTAAGGAAGATGTGGTACATATATTCAATGGAATATTATTCAGCCATAAAAAGGATAGTAATCTGTAGAGACGTGGATGGCCTAGAGACTGTCATACAGAGTGAAGTAAGTCAGAAAGAGGAAAACAAATATCGTATATTAACGCATATATGTGGAATCTAGAAAAATGGTACAGATGAACCAATTTGCATGGCAGAAATAGAGACACAGATGTAGAGAACAAATGTACGGACGCCAAGGGGGGAAAGCAGGGGAGGGGGGTGGGATGAATTGGGAGATTGGGATTGACATATATACATAATATGTATAAAATAGATAACTAGTAAGAACCTGCTGTATAAAAAAATAAAATAAAATTCAAAAAAAAAAGAAATGTATTGGTTTAAATCACTACGTTTGTGGTAAATTGTTACATGGCAATAGAAAACGAATACACCATTGCTTCTGGAAATCACTTCTAGAGACAGGCTTGGATGGAAGGAGGACAGAGTTTTACTTTTATCCATCTACAGAACTGTTGGGTATAGGGATAAAGGAAAGGAAAGGAAGCTTCCCCAGACGCATCGGTCCCTTTTTCAAGGACTGTGCCTGGTGTGGCCACTGGGAAGACTTCAGCACTCTGGAACCTCACCTGGCCCTTGCCACCCCAGTCATGCCCAGGTCTCCATGAGGCTGCCCAGTGGCCACCTGGCTCTGGTTTGCTGACCTGCCCTATAAGTTGGGTTAGTCTCTTATTCTCAGCTGTGTGTGTGTGTGTGTGTGTGCGGGGGTGTGTCTTAGTTTCCACATCTGCAAAATGGGTATAATTATATGAATTTTGCTCAGTTCAGAAGGATGTTGTAAGGATAACATAAAGTAATCACTGTGGAAATAGATTTTGTAAAATTAAAATAAAAAAGAGTGGCAGCAGTCATTCTTCTGAAGAGGGGGGAGGGGCAATCTCTGGCCCCTTAAAGGGCGGGCTTCTAATGGAACCTGGAAACAGCCACTGCTCTCACCCACAGGGGACAGTCAGGGTCAATAGCTCAAAGCTAAGTAGAGACAGCAGCTGTAAATTGTTCAGGAAATTTTTAAAAATTAGTCTTTAATTTCATGTTATGGATTTTATATATTCCACCAACTCCCCCCAAAAGTTTTGAGGGCACTCAAAATCAAAACAAGCTACGATCATAACAAAAATAATTAACAAATATAATAGTTCCAAACTCCTCTTCCTTATCGTCAGGAACCATCATGACTTGATCACAAACGGAACAGATATTCAGGCCAGTTGTTCAAGGACTGAAGTATCTGCACTGGTTGGTCAGCCACTGTTGTAGAGCACCTCCCCACCCCCCACCCCATTCAGGACCCCCCTGATTCCCCAGCGTCCAGCACAAATGGATTAACGGCAGACATGGCATGGGGCAACCCAGACCTTGCCCCAGCGCTGTAACTGATGCTAAACGTTAGAGCACCTATTATCTAGACAACCAAGCTTTCTAAGTGTAGCTCTTACTCATCCCCTGGGCATAACCAAATGGGTTTCTCACTGGAGGCCCCCACACCCACCCCGTGCCCTACACTCTCATGCTCTGTCATATTTCCGCTGCTGCCTCTGCCTGGAATGTCTTCTCTACTCCCCACTGCTCTCTGCCTGGAATCAGTCTTCTCCACCCACCACTGTTCTCTGCAGACCATATAGGAATATGACTCTGAGATACCGAGTGCTGGCAGCCACCTCTCTAAGCCTCAGTGTCCCCATCCGTAAAGTGGGACTTCTAAGAGGACCTACAGTGCAGGTGATGCCTGAGCACACTTCTAGGTGCAAAGAGGTAGAGCGCGGCCTGTTCGTATCACCAGCCCTGCTCTTCCCAAGGCTTCTCCTCTAATGCAGGCATCCATGCAGCCTTCCCCCAGCCCCTCAGCCTCAAGTGGCAGCTCCCTGCTCTGAACTCTACAACCGTCTCCATCAGCCTTCCACCTGGCTCCGGCTCCTTCCATCTCCCAGCATCAGGCAGGTGTGGAAGTGGTCTCCCCCTCCAGTCTGATCAAGAACAGACACCCTGATTCATTTTGTCATTGCTAAGCCCGGCGTGGTGACCACCTGGGATGCTGAAAGCCTCAGTGAAGCTTTGCTGACATAAGATGAAATGCCGAGATAAGTGCCTGTTGAAGGAGTAAAGGCCAGAAAGCTTTCAGTAAGAAATGCCATGGAGCTCTGTAGACAGGAGAGCAGCACAGGGTCATGGACAGTCCAGCTCTACTGAGCACTTACTAAGAGCCAGACACTGTCTGAAGCACTTGGCATACTTGAACTCACGTAATCCTCCCAACAGCCCTGTGAAGGAGGTCCTGAAATTGTGGATCATCTGCTGCACACCTCACAGGAAGCGAGCTCACTGTGGGCAGGGACCGTGCCCTTCATCTCCTGCCCTGTCTCGACACACAGCGGCGGCTCACCAGCCAAAGGCAGGCGTGTTCCCTTCCACCATCCTGGGCGCCTCCCTTCCCCCCCGCCCCCCCCCCCCGCTTCAGGGTCCTGTCTCGTGATGCACCTCCCCAACCCGTACCCCACATCTGACTTCGGATGCTTCACTCACACTAAAGTACGATAACCGTTGAAGTCTCCAAGGGGAGGCGGTACCATTTGGGAAAATGCAGGAGTTTTTCTTTGTGTCCCTGAAATCACACCTATTTTAATCATACGTAAAACTAGTACTGCAAATCCATATTCTATTAACTAAGAAAGAGGGTGCAAGGAGCCAGAGGGATGCAGGAGAGTCTGCGTGAATCAGCAGGGGGTTTCTTTGAAGCAACACAATCCTGAGCCGGTTTCTAAGAAGGTAAAGGGGAGAGAAGAAGGAGAAGAGCATTCTAAGCAAAGGACAGGGTGCATCGGGGGCCGAGGCTGTCATGCGAAAGTCTGGCATTAAGGCAACAGTAAACACAGATTTGTTCCCATACCGGAGTTCCTGGGTGGAGCATAGCGGCTTGTATTTTTCAGAAGCTCCCTGAAAGGTTCCGATGTGCAGTCATTTGAGGACTTAACGGATTAAACCAGGGATGCCCAACTCTGGTTGCATTTGGAACCCCCCGGGGAGCTTGTAAGAAATGCTGAAGCTTGGGCCCCAGCCACAGAAATTCTGATTTAATTGGTCCAGAGCGGGGCCAGGCATTGGCATTTGTTGAGGCCTCCCAGGTGCTTTCTAAGGAGGGTTGGGAATACAGCATCGAGGTAACAGGCAGGGATGAGTACGAACAGAGGGTCAGGATAATGGCAAAGGAGCTTAATGAGATAGAGTGTGAGGGATTCAACATGGACACTTGACAGCCTGGTCCAATACGGGTATTAATTGAAACTGCTTTTAAGAAGACCTTTAAATTTTTGACTTTTATGGATTTTGCATATACCATCTATTTCCCAAAAGGTATGATCATAGCAAAAAATAATTAACAAGAGGCCTCAGAATAAGGTGGATAAAGGGTAGTGATGCAAGAGAAAATTGGATCCAGAGTCCCAGAGGAGGTGAGGTAAGCCCCTTCCCCTGTCTCGGGCTATTCAAGTCATCAACCACCCTTCGGCAGCATCTGGGGTGCTCACACCTGTAAGTTCCATCCCTCACCCTCACCCTGCCTTGGGTCCCTGACCCAGGGCCCTTGTCCTCCATCTTTTCACGTGCCATGGGAGGCACTGCAACTCCACCCACTGAGGAGGCGCTTGGCAGGTGACTGGTGAAATGAATTGCTGACCCAGCTCATTTTTAACAGGCAGTCTTTCCAGAGGATGACAGGAATGTGGATTATAACATAGATTATCCGCGTTTGGAGACTGTATGCCAGGTCAACTGAAGTGTTTGCAATTTAAAATGAGAATGACAGTTCATGAAAAATCATGAAAGTGAATGCAAATCCTTAGGTGCAGAAAGTGTCAGAAAGAACACGGAATTCAGTCCTGCCCCTGCCACCAATTCAAATTTCTAGGTGAATCTGTTAGAGCATGTGTTACCCCTGATAGGCACACGTGTATGCATGGTGTACATAGGGATGCCCACATCCATGTGTATTTATGTGTCAGCCCATCTGCTGTATATCAGTGTTTCTCAACTCACTTTTTCATTATCACCTCTTCTAAGGAGACTTTTTAGACATTTTTTTCCCTCATTAACCCCCCCATGAAAAGTTAATACCACAGATATACTGTCTATCTGTTGATGTGCTGTGTGTGTATTTGTGCTTTATATATAAGCAGAGTAAGATTTTTCACCCCTCAAGAACCAATTTTATCCCCCTTGGGGAGATATTGCCCCCGTTGAGAATGTGTGGCCTTATACGTTCATCTGTGCACACGTGCAAACACACACACACACGTGCACACCACTAGCCAGCTAGCTAGCGGGCTCCTGGGAGAGAGACCCGCAAAGCACGTTGAGCTCTTAGAGGGGAGGCTCCCCACTGATCACAGCCAAACCAGAGAGCAGCCCTGGTCCAGCGGTTCTTGTAGGAAACAGACACCAGCAATTAGAAAACCGGGGAACTCTAGCCAGTTCTGAAGCTCACTGGGCATGACCTGGTTTCCGGATCTTCAGAGTTGGGAGAGATTTTATAGGCCACACAAGCAGAAGACATTTAATTGTTTATAAAAAGAAAATACCCAAATTCTAATTTTTGCATTGCCCTTGCAAACTACTATGTTCAAATGCCTATTTTAAAGTAAGTGAACAAAACACATTTTGGACCAAAAGAACCATCAGCATATTTATCATTTCACAGATCTGGTCATCAGGGCAGGCAAGATTTTATTGAACAGTCAACCAGTCAATCCCTGAAAAACTCATTAAGTATCTGTCAAATGTTTAGTTCTGTGCAAAGACTTGCAGGGGCTGTGGAAGTAAAGGTCAATGTCTTCAAATGTCTAATAGCCCAGTTTTGTTGTAACTTAAACCAGGTATAATATCTGAGGGGTAAGGAGGCTCTCGGGAATTATTGTAACCTGTTTCCACCCAGTGAAAAGGCTTTACTTTGGTGGTACGAAAGGGGGTGAGGAGGGAGGAGAAAAAACTCACAGTGTGATCTGCTTGACCCCAGTCTTTCCCCCAGTGAGTCAGACGCTCCACATTCATAGCAAGAACTACATAGGAACCTGGATCTACGTTTCCGTCAGTCTCCAATAAAATCACCCCAAAGAATTTACTGAAGTTATAAAAGAAATATTTGGTGTTAAATATCCTAACAGGACAGTCTAAGCACTCAAACTAGGTATTATAATTAATATCGTAGGATCAGTAAGACTTAAAAGAAGATTCTGTTGCACAATTCTTTCTAAGGAAATACTGATAAGGTAGCAAACCACAGGATTCACTGTAGCTAATTTAAGCAGAAAAGGAAATGGGCTGGAAAGTCCATTTCTGGCTTCTGCCTTGAAGAAGCAGGGCCCAGAAGAAGGACGTTCAGATGGTGCTGGGTCACCACAAAGTAGGACAAATGTCCCCTGTATGCGTCAATATTGAAATCAGTTGAAAATACTCTCCAAAATATAAACATGTGAATAGTGAGCAGAAGTTCCCTTTGTTATTACTTTGTTGGCATCGAAAGAACCAGTGTCCTGCCAGATCACTGTATCTGAGACTGCTGAAAAGAAAAGACCTTGAATTTGAGGAAACAAGGCATACACAGACATACACACACAGATGCACGGACACACACACACAGACACACACATGCAGACACAGACACATGCAGACACACATACAGATACACACAGAGACATACACAGACACACACACAAACACACATAATGAAACTGGCCAATGCAAAAGTTAATCAAAATAAGTCAACGTAGCCAGAGACCATAAGTGGATGCCATGAATTTATATAATTTGAATTGAGGCCAGGATCTAACAGGCCCAGGAATGTAGTTCCATCTATTTCATAGTTGAAGAATTCCCCAGAGAGGCCAAGTGTCTTGGTCAAGGGCCCAGGGGAGTCAAGGACATAAACCACTCCAAGTGTTTACTGTTAGGAATGTTTGCCTTATAAGACAACATTCTCCTTTCTCAGAAAATCTACCTCTTGCGGCAGATTATGAGGCCTCACAGATTGGCTTGCCTGTTTGAATCGCTTACCTATCTCATGTGGGTACAAAACTGGTTGGGAAATGCAGTCATTATTGTATTTTTACCCAGTGACGTTCCTGGACAAACCCCCTAGCGACTCCCCATTGCCAGGTGGCTGTGTCCCAGCACACAGATGTCAGGGCACTGCCCAGAGAAGCAGCATGTGTCAGCAGCACGGGGCTTGGTGGAAGGCGGGCCAAGCAGAAAATGTCAAGGGGATCGTTTGACAGAACGACACCCCAAGTGCAGGGCATGAGAGAAAACTCATGCTGCCAGGAGCGGGGAATGAGTTCTGTTCACACACTGCTCTCCCACACAAGGACTTGAGTCCACAGCCACAGAAACCTTTTCCTGGGTCTGGTAACAAAGTCTAGAGCCTCAGTTTCCATGAACATTTCATCCCGTGCAGAACAGGAATATTACTAATTTGGATTCACCCAGGAACATTCTCTAAGAAATGCAGAATGCTTCATCTTACAGCTCCACTCTGGGGTGGTCAGATCTCAGTGCTTAGTGGCAAGGACAGTGACAGGTGAGTATAGGCACCTCCACAGAAAGCAGCCCCTCCAACCTCAGCACATGACAGCAAAGGCTAAGACCTTTGCTCTGGGTAAGCTGTAACACCACGGTCAGTTCATTTCCTTGTCAGCTGGGCCCCTTGGACAGGGGTCAGCCCAACACCTGCTTTTGTAAATAAAGTTTTATTAGAACACAAGCATGCCCATCATCTATGTATTGTCTATGGCTGCTTTCTTGCTACAGCAACAGAGTTTGGTAGCTGTGACAGAGACTGTGTGGACTTCAAGGCCGAAAATCTTTACTATGTGACCCTTTATGGAAAAAGTTTGCTGACCTCAATCTAGGTTATGGGAGCACGAAAACCCCTCACCAAGTAGATAGTAAACTGCTTGAGAGGGTCCTTTTGGAATCTCCCACCAGGCCTCCCACAATGCTCAGTACACAGTAGAATCCATCCAAGAATCAACTTGCGAGCTGAAAGGGACCTCAGATATCATTTCATCCAATCCTCTTATTTTAGAGATGAAGAAACTCAAACGACCAGTCCACAATCCTAGAGTGGCAGGAAGCAGTAGCAAACAGCAACTTTCCTGAATTCCACTGTATTGCTATGTTCCCCAGTAAATACTCATTAAATAAGGAATAAATGCAAAGATACATATGGATCTATATAGCAATATCATTAGTTGAGCATATGGTATATGCTAAACACCATATGAATATAGGCATTTCTGTCTTGGACCTCAAACCTTGGGAGAAGAGTGTATACATAAAAAGTTTATATGTATATTATATATTATGTATAATATAAATATGATAATATATGTATGTCTGTGTGTGTGTGTGTGTGTGTGTGTATAAAGCAATAATAAAATGATGGTGCACATGCTCCCTTGTAGGAAACAGCCAGCCATGAGGAAAGGCTCCATCTAATCTGTGAGTTCACAGTAACCATGTCAGTTGGATACTGTCCTCCTTGCTTGAACCCAACAAAAGGAAATCAGCACGAGCCCAGGGGGCAGAACCATGGCACGAGCTGACAGCTGTCTTCCATCCCTGGCCTCTTTTCCCAGATCCTCGTAGACCATCCTCCCCCCACATTACAAGTCCTTCATCATCGAGGGGCATCTGATAGCCGCTCCTTTGCCCTCCTTAGCTGATGTCTGATCACACATCGGGAGGTACTCCTTCACCCCAAAGCGTTAACCCGTCAGACCTTCCCTCCAAGGACCCTTTATCTCCACTCAGGAATGAAAGGTGCCTCACCCTTGATAATGTAGTTCTTGGCACACAAGTCGAAAAATGTTTTCTGAAGAGCATCAGGCCTAGATAGGCTCCAATTGCCCTTTACGATGACCTAAGGTGGGAGCGGGGCCAGAGGGATAGGCCTTGGGCTTTCTCCAGTGGTGCCCTTGCTCTCCTGGTCAAGAGCAGCGCCCGGGGTCCTGATGGAGAACAGAAGGTCCTTCACCACCTGGTCCTCCAGAACCTGCCCTGGCAGCAGGTCTGTTGCGGGGAGAGGTGGATGGCCTCATCACCCTTCTTTGCCTCAGCTTAGCCGGGAGTATCCCCTCACACCCTGCCCCTGAACTGAACCCCAAACCCTTATCTGCCTATGCCACAAAGCTCAGCTCAGTGCCTTCCTAATACCAGGTGCCCTTGCTTCCAGCCTTGTATGTGCCCTTGGGTCCCAGTCCTCCTGCATACCCAGTGGATGCCCTGCCCACCCCTCCACCCCAGACTGCAAGTTCTGCCCAGCCCTGACTGTGTCTGCCTTGTGTACCTTATTCCCTTCCAGACCAGGGGCTGGGCACCTGCTCGACCTCATGCAAAAGCTGCCACGTGGAAGAGTGCGTTGCAAGCACGTCTGACTTGAATTTTGTTATTTTTCATTACTAACATATGTTACAAGATGTGGTTTTGTAGTCAGTCAGACCTAGCTTTGAATCCTAACTCTACTACTTTCCATGGGACCCCAAGTTAAGCTCTAACTTTTCCAAGCCCTAGATTTCCCATCTGTAAATCAGTCACAAGGTACCCACCCCATGGCATGTCTGCCTCAGGGATACTGAATTAAATGGAGTGGTGAGCACAATGTCTAGTGCATAGGAGATGCTCAAAAAATTGAATTTATTATAAAAGCCTCCCACCGCTTTGCTACCTTTGACTATGCCATGTGTCTCAGAATGATTCAGAAAGGGCCTAGCATCTGTGAGGCTGGGCCCCCATAAAGTGAACCACAGCCAATAGCTCTATTCTCCCTGCTGACTTCAGTCTGCTGTGTGTGGCAATATAATAGCCTACCCTCTCTGGGCCTCCACGTCCTCTTAACAAAAGCATCACCAGGCTCCTCAGAAGCTGCTGGAATCCCGTGAGGACTCAATGGAACCCACTGAATTCCAGAAGTAACACTGTTAAATTTATTTTGATGTATTATTTTTCATCCTTAGAGGGCCCTGGCAAGTTGTCTGTAATTATTTTTATTGTAGGACTCTATCGTCCCTCTTTAAATGAGTCTAGTTCTTAGTAATGGAGTAGGGGCAGAGTAAGTGGAATAAACACAGGTTTCCTTCAAGCCAAGGGTTCCATCCTTGCAAAGATGAGTTTCAAAGCCTACCCTAGAATCCTGAGGCACTTTGGCCAATGGCCATCTCTCGGCAAGGGGATGGGGTCCGCTTTGGGTAGCTACCCCCAGGTCGCACAGCAAGCATGACCTCTACTCCTGGCCTGAAAGATAGCAAGCTCAGTACACAAGCTGTTCTCCTCGTCTCTCTCTGCCCCTCCTTCGGATCCTCTTCTGCCTGCATCCTGACCTGATAAAGCAATCCCAGGCAATGAACGTGGCAGTGGGGGTTACAGTGTCCAGGTATAGCCCATCTGGGTAATACTCACATTTTAAAAAGGACCTCTGGGGGACAGGCCTTAAAGCAAAGAGGCCGAGCAAAGGGTGGGAACTGATTGACATCCAAGTGTGGGAACTGATTGACAGTGGTAGAGAAATAGGAAGAAGACTTGAGAACAGGTGGGTCTCTAGGCGGCTCTACCTTCCATGTCTGGTCATCGCCTGGTTTGCCTAAGTGTAGAGATCTGACGTGGCCTTGGACTATTTGTGGTCACCTATGGAGAACTAAGGAAAGGCGAAGCCTTGGGCACCCCACTCTAGCTGGCCATTTAAAAAAATGTCTCTTCACTCAGCACGAGCACTTCCTCTTCACGGGGCTGGGAGGGTCTGGGTGCAATGAGAAAGCAGAGAGCACAGATCCCATTGCCTGGGGCTGGGGGCCAAAGCCTAGTCCTACCGTGTCCTAGCTCTGTGGCCTTGGACAGTGGACTCGGTCTCTCTGAGCTTCACTTTCCTCATCTGTAACTTGGGAGTAATAATAGGACCCACCCATAGAATTCAAGGAGCTAAATAAGCAAGGCATTCAGACCAGCACAGGGCCATGGCTATGCTTATTTAGTTTCCAAACGTATTCTCTGACTTCGGAAAGTGCAGAGACACTCATGGGACCAAAGAGGACTGGGGAATGAGGGGTGATTTTTCTACTTCATAAGTCAGGTCAGCTCCCCTCTGTTTATCTCACCTTATTTCCCCTGACATCCCCCCACCCATCAATTCCCGACATTTTCCACTTCAAGTGCATTATATTCCGGGGATAGGGGTGAACAGCTGTGCAGAAAACACGAGCCCATGACTGTTTTTTAACTCCAAAGGCCATGGAGCAGGTTCTAAAGACAAGGGTCAATATTTAAGATGATTGGAATATAATGTACATTGAGGTGACCCGGGAGCAGCTGGAAGACCCACTGCCCCTCAGATTTCTCTCCAGTGCGTGTCACGGTCCTTCACATTCCCACTGTCAGACTCACTTCTCTGGGTTCAGGGTATCCACATGGGCCCTTGTTAAGTCATGGGCAGTGTTCCCATAATGCACTGTGCATCAGAATCCCTGGGGCACTAGTTAATTACAGATGCCCGGGACCTCCTCCCCACAAGACTCTGATTCCTAAGTGTGTGCCGGAATTCGTAAAGCGTCCCAGGTAGATCATGTGATCGTGCGAGGCTGGGACATCCTGTGCTGGTTGAGGTCACTCAAGTCTGGGGTCAGGATCTCCAGGTTTCTCCCTCAGCTTGTGCAGAAGAAACCAGAGAACAGGCCCCAGAAAGTCTTCTTGTCTGTCATGAGGATTAAACCTCTTCCTTCCTCCAAGGGACTGTGTGAGGATAAAATCAGATGAGACTCGAAAATGCTTCCGAAACTGTACGGACACATAAGGAACCGTTTTAAGGGAGTACAGGAAATCAGGCTGGGAAAGGGAATGCAGGCCTGGTTAGAGTGTCCCCAGTGTCAGGTAGAAGCAGGGGAACTCGATCTAGCAGGTAGAGGAGTGGCTATGACAAAGAGAGTATTCCAGGAAGATTAAGCTCATTGTATCAAACATGGCAGACAGGAGAAGAGAGAGGCTGTCGGCAGGATGCCGTCCTAGGGAGTGATGAGATGACACAGTGGTAGGAAACAAGGAAATAAATCATTTCTACGGTAGAGACTGGTTTGTTGTTTGTCAAACCTGCTTCCGCTTTTCCTGAAAACACAGCTCAATGACACTTGAGCTCTGGACTATGGAAAGAGGCTGGAAGTGACTGGGCTGCTTCCAGGCACGGACCATGCACACTTTCCATGTGGTCCTCCGCCTCTTCCCCATGACGCTCCATCCTTCCCCCTGTGCTGGTCGAATGCAGAGTCCAGCAGAGGAGTTGGCAGCCTTAGGGAGTGGCAGGACCACAGGGCAGATGGAGCCAGAAGAAGGAAGATCGTTCACCAAACCCTCCACTGAGCTATCGTGGGAACAAGGTGATGGGTGCCTACTGACCAATACAATGCCCTACACTTAAACAAGGAAAACTCTCGTTTACAAAGGTTCATGTTTCTGATTTTATTTGACCCTTATAATAATCCCACCAGACAGCTAACACCTCTGACGTACTCCTAAAGTACTCCAAGGAGGAGAGGTCACGTAACCTTCCCCACGTGGCATCCTTCTCTCCCGAAAGCCCTGTGGTCCAGCCCTGCTCAGAACCCTTTATCTCCACAGGAAAAATCTGAGGCATTTGTGATAAAGGACCACAGACATATGGCTCCTTTGGTTTCCAAGGCGAAAAAACAAAGACAGAGTGGATGCTAGATTTTATGATATGACTACAAAACGCCACAGAATCCAAATGTGAGAATGAATAAAAGGCAGGTGAGATTGCCCCTCCCTGCAACCACCCACCTGCTGTGTTTCCTGGGTCTCTGCTCCCTGTCAGCTTTGGGAAACACAGGTGGGCAGTGAGGGGAGAAGAGCCTTGGGCTGAGTCAAGAAGTCTTTATCTGCTGTCATGCCAACCTCCCAAACTGAGTTTTTAAGCAACAGTAACTGGGACGTGGTTTTCACTTCCTCTGCGCTCTAGGTAATGGGTTCGCGGTTGGCGTCCATTCACTACACACCCTCCCCTCCTTCACCTTTTGTGTTATCTCCAGTCTGATACTTGAGTCTTCCCCACTTAGCCTAGAATAATGATAAACTGAAGTGGAAAGCATCACCTTGAGCTCCGTAGAGTCTGGTATAGGGTATAGGGTAACCAGCACCAAACTTCTACACACCACAGCCTGGGGGTCACCCGGGACACAGTGTGATGAACTCCACTTCAGAATACCTCTCCTTAGATACAAAGGGGCCAGGCACGCCACGTTCAGATTATTAAGCACTTTCCTCGCTTTTAAAATATAATTGCCCCACAAGCAGGAGGTAACACATGCGATCTTCTGCATTTTAAATAAAAGCCCAAATCGCTCAGTTTGCCTCACGATCTGACCCAAATTTATATATCTGTCTGCCTTTCCCACATCCCTTCACACGCTTTGCCAAAGAACAGTAGAATGCTTAGTTCTTCTAGACGCTTCCTGACACTCCTTGCCTCTACAAGCCATCGTCCATACGATGGTTTCCTCCGTCTGGGACATCATGTTTATTTCCTACCGCTCTGCTTCTTCATCACCTTTGCTAAATCCTGCTGGGCCTCATTCCTCCCTCTCAAATGGACATTTCCTAAAGCACAGTCCTTACCTCTTTACCCCTTCTCCAAGCTCCCTTGTCCGAATCCATGCCTTCAACGGTGGTAGGAAGGAAACACAAGTTCAAATCCACGCCCCTAGCCTGACCTTTACCTCTTTGTTAGCTCTGGTTTTCCAGCACCCCAGTGGCCATCTGCCCTCCACTAGCAGGCCATCACCTCAAACAGAACAGTTCTAAAACCAGAAGATTAGTCTCATTACCAACAACTCCCTTCCTCGCGGCTCTATTTCTATCCTAGATCCGCAGGGTTTCCAGGTTTAAAAGGAACCAGAAAGCTGAAGCTCAATTCGTTCATCTGCACTCCATCCATTCACAACAGCCTGGACAACAGTGGCCAGGCCCACCAATAGCATCACCATTCCAGACCTGGAAACCAGTCTCTCCAGAGGTGAACTGACCATGAACCTGAACTCGGGCCTCCCTCCTGTGTTTGCACAGGCTTCTTCCGAGGCCTGTGCTCGTTCTGTACCCACGTCACTCCTCCCCAGCAGGCTCCTCCTTTCAGCTCCAGCTTGGGCTCACGGTGGCCTCCCCGCAGCAAACACTGGAGGAGCCTCCTCCCCGGCCTCTGCTGCAAGGCCCTCCTTCTTCATAATCACCGTGAACACAGTCATAAGAGCAAAGGCAGAAACAGCAGCAGCTCACGTGTCATCTCGCTTCTCTTCCTTAAACCCATATAGCAGGTAACCGGAAATGTGAGACTGTGAATTTATCTGACAAGAGGGGGTCAGACCAGAAAAAAAAGAAAGAAAGAAAGAAAAAAAAGAAGCCATGGAGGGCTTCCCTGGTGGCGCAGTGGTTGAGAGTCTGCCTGCCGATGCAGGGGACGCGGGTTCGTGCCCCGGTCCGGGAGGATCCCACATGCCGTGGAGCAGCTGGGCCCGTGAGCCATGGCCGCTGAGCCTGCGCGTCCGGAGCCTGTGCTCCAGAACGGGAGAGGCCACGGCAGTGAGAGGCCCGCGTACCGCAAAAAAAAAAAAAAAAAAAAGAAAGAAAGAAAGAAAAAAAAGAGGGGGTCAGACCAGATGACTTCTAAGAGGCTTTTCCCAATCAGAAATTCTATGATTTTATGACTGTGGAGCCCATCTTACAGAAGAGGAAGCTTGGCCTTAAAGAAAGCCACACAACCAATATGTAGCAGAGCCAGACCTGGAATCCAGGTTTTCTTACTTTTAATTCATTAATCTTCCCACCACATCGTGCAAAATAGCATAGGAACCATTCTAACGAAGCAGGGACCAAATCAAGCTCCTACCCTGGGTAGAACCCTCTGGTAACTCCCCATTACTTACCAGGGGACAAAAACCACTTACCTGCCATTCAAAACCCCTTCCCACTGCTGTGTTTCTATCTTATTTCCAACTGTGGCCCTCCATATACCACTCCCTTCAGCCAACCTCGTATACCCACTGGGCCCAGCACATCCTCATCTCCATACTGTTTCTGGACCTGACATGCTTGCCCACTCCTAGTAACTCAGTGACTCTCGTCACTCTTCAGAGCACAACTCAGGCCCCACCTCCTCGCAGACTAGACCTGGAGACCTCATTTGAGCCACATGGGTCCTTTCACCGGCTCCCCTCATTTCATTTCCTACCACTCACGGGGCATGATGTTGACATTTTTACCCCTCAGCTGCAAGTTCATGGGCTGCTGAGACCCCATCTTCTTTGATCTCCCCTCCCTGATTTCAGCTTTCACTGAGCCTGGCACAGAGTAGGTGGCTCCATAAACATGCTTGTTAATTGGTTAATTGATCGATGGATTGTTTTTAATCTCTTAACTCCCTACATTTCTTATCTTACTAATATTTCCTTCATGCCCAGCTTTTTAAATTACTTGTCACACCTATATCGTAAAAAAATTACAAAGGAAGAAAAGCAAGTGTAAAAGAAAGGTCAAAAGCATTCCTGGGCTTCCCTGGTGGCACAGTGGTTGAGAGTCCGCCTGTCGATGCAGGGGACGCGGGTTCGTGCCCCGGTCCGGGAGGATCCCACGTGCCGCGGAGCGGCTGGGCCCGTGAGCCACGGCCGCTGAGCCTGCGCGTCCGGAGCCTGTGCTCCGCAAGGGGAGAGGCCACAACAGTGAGAGGCCCACGTACTGCCAAAAAAAAAAAAAAGCATTCCTTTCTTCCCTTTTCTGGTTTATTTAGGGTCAATCTGGGGTGATTCATGCTAATAAGCATATCTGCCTCAGCCTCCTCCATCCCAGGAAATGCACACTTCCAGTGGGGAGTCGACTTTCTCTTGCCCTTTGGATCCTCCACTGGGTAGGTTCAACCCTATTTACCCATGATCTAGGCCAGTGGTTCTCAATCTTTGATGAATCCCAGGATCACCCAGGGGTAGATGCCTGGGACTCAACCCCACCTCCTCAATGTGAATCTCTGGGGACAGGGCTGGGCAAGTCCACATGAAAAAGCTTTGCGGTGACTTTTTCATTCCCCAAAGGTTGTGCGCCAGTGGCCTAGCCATTGTTCACCATAAGCGCTGCAATAAACATAACTCAAAGAAACTTCCCGTGCTAACAGAGCTAGAGGGGACTTTGTTTTAGAGGTTAAAAACTCCATTTCTTTTTACCAGAAAGAATTCACTTTAGTTCTGACAGCAGATTATCTATCTTATTTATCCTTAAAGCACTTCACATCTCAGAACTAAGATACTCCTTGAATAAATATATGAGTGTGCAAAGTAGATTCTCACTCAGGGAGCTGGCAGAGACACTTCCTTGGTAGTTGGAGCTGACCCCTCACAAGCAGCGTCAGATCTAAGATGCCCCGGGGTGGAGACACACCTTCAGGAAGCCCATGCTTTAAACACTTCGCCTCTTCACTATTTCTGGTCTTCCAGCTTCGATGAAAAAGACAACTGAGAATGTCTCCCGGGTAACAGTTTTTAAAGGTACCAGATATTGAGAGTCTATTATGTTTTTCCTATAGTCCAGATAGATAATACATGTAAATGTGTGTGTGTGTTTTCTAGGAGAGTAACCATGGCTAGGCAGAGCTTGAAGTTTGCAAGCAAGTGAGAAAATCTACCAGGGGTCCTCTTGGAACTAAAGGACCTGGACTCCAGAGCCTTCTCCTTATTGAAGGGTCAAAGTTGTAGCACCTACAGATGAGCCTGGGAGGCCCCACCTGGCATCCAGTGACAAGAAGGGGATAAAACCCCGGAAGTATCATCCCCATGGAGCTGAAAGGGGAGGGGCACCCCCAGTGGTTTGATGCACCCTGGTCCAGCCCCTCGAGCTATGTGGGAGCAACTACAGGAGGAATCAACATCCCTTGAGTTGGAAGAACCCACCCATTGGTCAGAGATCTGCACTCTCCCTGTGGTTACATTACTTCAGACAGTGGCCTGTGGGGGACTCCAGTTCCTGAAGCAGCAGCCCTGTGGGAGGCGATCAGATCCAGAGACAGCTGCCCTGTGGCTCGGGCTCCCAGCGGCCTTTGTCCCGGCTCCAGCAACGAGGCAGCACAACATAGGACTGAGTGTCTGAGTTCTGGGACACATCAAGGAAGGGACAATCAAAGGCTTGGCTTCTCACTTTTGGGGCTATTCTGGGCCTGCAGAGGAGGCTTTACTTAGACCCCAGATTCATACACAGCTCATTCAGTGCTCACACCCACCCCAGCAAATAGGTATTGCCATTATCAGTACTGCACTGGTAAGAAAACTGTGGCCCAGAGAGGTCAAGCAGCCTGTCCTAGCTCACACAGCAGATGATCCTCAGTCTGACACCGAAAACTGCACTTTTCTACTACACCTCCTGTCACCACTCACATGAGCCCAGCATCTGGAATCTCAAAAGGAACCAAGAATGGAAAGCTTTTGACCTGACCGTCTAAATTGATGGGCTCTTTGCCCTGGGTGGAGAGAGCCACCAAACACGCAGAGAAACAGTACAAGTCGGCAGGGAGGCAGGACCTGACACCACTGGCTTGTGGGCTTTAGCATCTTGAGACCCTCAGTCCTCACTCCCACCCCCTGCCAGGGAACCTGGGACGTGTATGAGTCGCCCTTTGACACTAGCACTCCCATGGGTGTGTTACCAGGTAAGGATGCACTCGCTGACACAGCAGGGCAGATGAACTGGTGTATTGGATTATTGACCGAAGGTCAAAACCAGGAGGTAGTGGGAAAGAAACACAGTGGCATAATGTGATCAAAGGAGCTTCAAAACCTGATAAACCCATGCTTGGGCAGGCGACCAGGCAGCCAGTAGGCAGCTGGGGTCTGAGAGGCAGCACAACAAGATTTGATCCTGTCTGTTCTGGAAGTCAGATGACCACACCACGGGTCACCACGTCTTGACTGGCGCTCTGCACCACTGTCAGAGCCTTCCGGATCACTCAGTAAATGAAAAGACTAGTCATTTCCATCAGACAAACAGCAGGACTCCGTTCTGTTTCCCCCAGGCTGAATTGATGATCATTTACTAGACCGACCCCATGCACGGATTGTTCTGGAGTCCTGCGGATACGGCTTTACAGTCCGTCAGCATCTGTTCACGGAGCACCGGTTGGCTGCAAGCTCTCTATCAACAATGCTCCTGATCGGGATGATCACGATGCCCAGAGGCTGTTAGAAGTTCTAGACGTTCATCTGCACTAACAGGGCCGCCTAGTTCAGCTGTGGCAAAGCTGACTGCCTCGGGACCCGCCTCTGATGAGGACTCAGTGGCTCTCCACCAGAGCTGCACGCCGAAGTCACCTGGGGGTGTGATAAAAAATACCACTTCTGGGTCCCACCCACAGAAACTCTGCTGTAATTGACCTGGGGAGCAGCCTGGCATCAGGAGTTTTAAAATCTCCCCCAAATGATTTGAATATGTAGCCAAAGTTGAGAACCACTGGTTTCTGTTGAAACTCACACCCTTGGCCCCAAGAGACACTTGCTGCCAACTGGTGCACCATCATCACTTCACTTTGGTGGCTTTCTACCTCCGGGGTCTAGGGGTGGCACCGGGGGTGAGGGAGTCGACACAGATGGAGATCTAACTACGCAGCGCATCCTGTATTTGTCTTCCCAAATCACTTTCTGTTTTGCTTTTATTTCCGTGCTCTTTTTTCTTTCAATAAACTACACTCACTGCCACTATCAACTCTAACCTGTTGTCCTCCCTTTGTGATCAAAGTCCCAGCTGCGTATGATCTCACTTATTCTCAAAATAACCCTGTGAGTGAGGAATCAGCCAGGCCATTGTTCTCTAAGGCAAATCAGGAACCTGCAGATCAAGAAAGGTTCTATCTGCCATGGAGCTCATATCCTTATCGAAGTCAGTGTGTTCATGGCAATTTCCAATTTACAAAATGCTTTCCTCTACTTGTTCCTGTGGCATCCTCACAGCCAGTCTGTGCGGGAGGTATTTTCATAACCAGGGTGGCCACATGTCCTGCACAACATCGGTGACACCTGTTCCTAACCATTGGTAGCACCTCCTTTCTCTCTCAGAAGTGTCTTGGTTTGGACAGTTCAAGATACAGGCACCTTATTTGTAACCACCCTCTTGTTTTAAGAGGGGTGTATTGGGACTCATACACTTGTTCATACACTCTGAACTTGTTCAGAGTCACTCGACAAATGAGAGGCAGAGACAAGATCTGAACCCAGGTCTCTGTCTCCTCTTCCCCATCCACATTAGTTGGGAAATGAGAATCAGAGCTGACCTCCTCAAACCTTTGTGATCTCTTAAACATCCCCATTAGAAAGTTCCCTGGACGGGAGAGACTTGGAGTACAGAGCAGGACTGGGCAGGAGCGTTGACAGCGTTTTATGACCACATTATAATGGACTAGTAAGTTGCCAGGAAGTGTCCTCTTGGAAGCACTTGAAAGCCTGACTTGGCAAAAGAAGGTGCAAGACCTGACATATGGGTGTTTGGAAAAGAGTAAGAAATTTAGAGTCTAAACTGCTAGCTGAGGACTGGGTCTGAACGCTCTTTACTGCCATCTACTTCTGGGCATTTCTCATACGCTCACTGAGCACCTCAGTTCTTCAACCATAAAACGGGACAAATCATCGTCCTTAGTTCCTGAGGTTGTTACAGGGAGAGCAAACGGCCGCTTGCCAAGTGCTCTGACAGCATCACGTCTCAAGAGGTCCCTGGGAGCCACATTTACTTGTTGACATCACTTTTCCTGAGTGAACCAAGGCTCACGAACAAGGATGCTGGGGATCTGATGAGATAAGGTATTTGAATGCGCTCCTTAAGTCCTAAAACGCTGCCATTTAGTATTATTATTAGCAGCGGCAGTAGTAACAGATGATTATCAATTGATGTGGCACAGAATCGTATGTCCTTGAAACTCTCTGGATTACGGAGGTTTTGAATGACACACCCAGGGGACAGGCCAGGTTCGGGGGGGAGGGTGTCCCCTTCTGTTGAAGATGACCACATCACAACTCTTAACTGGGTGAGGCAAGCCTGCCTGGGAGGCTTCCTAGAAGCCAACCCGCTGGGCCTGCAGAGATTACCTCGGATACCTGAGCCCTTCAACAAGAAGGACTTTCTCGGGCTTCCTTGGTGGCGCAGTGGTTGAGAATCTGCCTGCTAATGCAGGGGACACGGGTTCGAGCCCTGGTCTGGGAGGAGCCCACATGCCGCGGAGCAACTAGGCCCGTGAGCCACAACTACTGAGCCTGCGCGTCTGGAGCCTGTGCTCCGCAACAAGAGAGACCACCATAGTGAGAGGCCCGCACACCGCGACGAAGGGTGGCCCCCGCTTGCCACAACTAGAGAAAGCCCTCGCACAGAAACGAAGACCCAACACAGCCAAAAATAAATTAATTAATTAATAAACTCCTACCCCCAACATCTTCTTTAAAAAAAAAAAAGAAGGACCTTCTTCTGATGGGAATCATACAGCTAAGAGACACGGCAAACTATGGAAATGCCTGATTCTATAAATCAGGACATTGCTTCTCTAACACGAAACCGTTCAAAGCCTGGGCAGTGTCTTTATTTTCACAATTCTTTTCAGCCTTTACTTGTCCCTGTAAATGATAACTACTGACCAGAAGCTCAAAAGGGGGGTGGGGGAATCAAAAGAGCTTTCCTATCTGATTTTTTTGTTCCCTCATCAATCTGGTTTCTGCGCTGACCAAGAAGGCCTGCCTGGCTCTCATGGGTTCCTTTCCTTTAGGGAAAAAAAAGCAAATGACAACACGGGTACTTTAGAATTCTTGCGGGCACTGGGGGCTGCGAAGTGAGCTTTCTACACAAATGGAGAAACCCTCCAAGCTGCCAGCATGAAATTCAGAAGGTGCAGGTAGAATGGTCTTCTCACCTAGGAGCGGGGCAAAGGGCTCCTTTGGCTCTAAAAGAGTCAATTTGTGTTTCAAATATCTTTCAGGAACTTGACACCGTGAAACTACCTGCTCCCAAGGAATCTGAGAAAGTCCTAGAATAGCTTTCCTCAAGAAGAACAGCAAGGCTCCTTGCTCAGTAAAAGCTCTCCGTATTCACTCCCTAGACCGCAGGCTTGGACGCTGGGGGTCAGGGCAGACCTGCGGGGCCCTGGGTCCAACACTGCCCAGCCTGGGAGGACATGATCTCTTTCATTACCTGGTCTGCCAGAGAGCCTAGAAATCCTCCCAGAGGGGTCCCAGAAACCAAATGAGGGAGACAGAAGCCTCATTTGGGGGGAGAGAAACAGGCTGAGGAAAGTAAGTCTCGCTAAAAAACAAATGTAATATCTATGGATAATTTTGAAAAATAACTCTCCAAAATGAAAAAATCCAGCCGAAAAAATTTAACAGAGCTTCGTGGTGGGCTGGACCGACTGAGACAGAGCAATTTCCAAGTGTAAGTCACAGCTGCTTTACTATTATTTAGGTGACAAAAGGTACCAAAAACCAAAAGGTCATATAGATCTTATACTTTCTGTGAAACTCTATTTGTTTAATTAGTTTGTATTAGATAAGGATCCTTTGGCCAAAACAAATTTAAAAGACGTGTATATTCCCCATCCCTGGGGAATATATATGCCTTTTAAATTCAGCCAGGAGGCCCCTGACAGGCACCAAGCTCTCTTCCCTTCTCAGTTACCTGTATATGTCTAGGGAAACTGCATTCTGAGGGATTTTCCCTTTTGTGAAAGGTCTCTGCGCTCAGGCAGCCAGCCGACGCCCCCTCCCCCAAGTTCTGGCGACTCTGCACCGCCCCGGAGGCAACTTCCCTGCGCCTCAGGTTTCCCCGCTTCTGCTGCACGAAGACCTATCAAATGTTTCTTTCTTATTACGCTCGAGGACCGGGAGACGCTGCCTCGGCCTCCATCCTTCCCCCTCCAGGTTGCAAAGGAAGTGCAGCAGGTTTGGATGTTAGCCCGTCTCTGCCCAGGGAGCAAGGCAACTTAATTTAAGTTTTTCCCCTGTGCCCCTTCCTCCCAGTCTGCCCCAGGTTACCCTTAGCCTTTCCTGCTACAACCCCGCGGAAGCATAATTATGACAATTACAATAATATGGGCGAGTGGAGTGTTTGGTTTCTGCTTTGCCGGTCACAGAGCAAGAAAACGTCTGTTTCCTTTTGCTTTTCTTTTAATAGCACTGAGTAAAAGAGAAAAGGGGGATTTTAAGAAATGTTATTTTTGCTTTGCCAAAGGTCATATTATTAGTAATGCTTTCTTTTCTCCCTCTTCCTTCCCCTCGCCCCGCAACTTTAGAAGAAAGCTTCAGGGGTCCAGCCAGGTTCCTGCCATCTCCCTGCACCTGGAGATGCCCTTCAGGGCAGGCCAAAATCGCGCCGGGGTAGGGTGACGGCTGGTCTTGCGGCGGGTTTGACAAACTGCCTAGCAGACTCTCCGAGAAGACAGCCACCTGCCAGACTGCACCTGACTCCATCCCTCCTGGGAGCCCCGAAGCAACAGAAAGGCCACCCAAGGGACCGTCAGGGCTGGGCTGCGCTCCCTGGGGAAGGTCCGCGTCCCAGAGCGCTCAGCGCCTGGGCACGTGAGCCGCGAGCCTGGAGGCGCGGCAGGTGCTGCGGCGCCGGGACGCCGACCTACCTTCACGAAGAGTTCGATCTCGGGGTCCCTGTCGTCCCCGTTAGCCGTCGCCGCGTCCGTCATGCCGTCGGCGCCCGGGGCCAGCGTCCCGGGCCGGGGAGGCGCCACCTCTGCGGCGCCCGGGCCAGCGCTCCAGCTCCTGCCGCTGCTGCTGCCCGGCTGGGCCCCCTGCGGAGGGAGTTTATTTCCTTTAATCTATTTCTCCAGCCGGTGACAGCGGTGCCTGAGAGATCGGTGTCCCGGGCGATCGCACGGAAAGGAGAGAAGCCAGCAGGGGACAGGGGGCGGCGAGGGAGAAAGGTGGGCTCAGGGATGGCCGGCAGGTCCTGAGAGCAACAAGTGCCGCGCGCTGAGAGGTGTCACCGGATCCGCGCCCGGCAGCGATCCCGCGGTCGCCGCCCGCGCCCAAAATAGCCGGCGCCGCGGGGCGGGGTCAGCCCCGGCGGGCGGGAGGGGCTCCCCGCGAGCGCGGCCCCCGCCCCGCACCCCAGGCCCTGCGGGGCGCGTGCAGACCGGCCGGGCGGCACCGCCACTGGGGTAGGAGGATGCCCTGAGAAAGGTAAAGGGGGATGGGAGTGGGGGGATGGAGAGGATGAGAGAAGAGAAGAGAACAGAACAGAAGAGAAGAGAGAGAAAGGGAAGATGGCTTTAAGCTTTACGTTCATTAACGAAGCATCAGTTCCTCCAAGTTACTCTCCTAGCAGCGTTACCCACGAGGAAAGCCCCTTCTTGCCTTAGGGATGCTCAGAGTGGGGAGAGGCTGCGGGTAGCGCGGAAGAGAACGGAAGGACCCTGAAAACCATGCATTCGCCATCCTCGTGCTGGATCAATAGAGTAGGGCTGGAGGCAGGGGGAGGCAGGGATGGGCAGGGGGTGATGTGTAACCTTCTGGGCTGTTTTTCTTCCTCTTCCTTTCATTTTGTCTTTTGCATTCCCTTCTTTTTTCTTTCTTTTCTATTCTTATTTTACTTATTTTCTCTCTTTTTTGTTTTTTTGTTTGTTTGTTTAGTGAAGGATAATACACGCATGGGGCAAAAAATGCATATATTGTAAGTGGACAGTTAAATAAGTTTTCACAAGCTGAACCCATCCATGAAACCAGCACCAGATGAAGAGGTAAAATGTTAGCTACCCGCCCAGAAGCTCATTTTGATCTCTCCTCTCTAGCTCTCCTCCCTCTCCAAGGCTCTCACCCACCTGGGGTGAGACTTGTAACAGCACAGGGTAGTTTTGCCTGGAATCTTATAATAAACGTAGTATATTCTCCTCCGTGCCTGGCTTCCTTTGCTCACCAGCACGTTGGTGAGATTCATCCATTCTGCTGTGTGTAGTTGGAAACCACCCATTTTTATTGCCGTAATTTATTTATCGATTCTTCTGTTGATGGACATCTGCATAGTTTCCAGTTAATGACTACCATGGGGCTGCTATGAACATTCTATAAAAATCCTTTCACGATACGTGGACACTTTTCTGTTGCCTATATACTCAGGAATGGAATTGCTTGGTTCTAGACTATTAGAATGTTCTTGAATAAACATTGCTATGGGGCTTCCCTGGTGGCGCAGTGGTTGAGAGTCTGCCTGCCGACGCAGGGGACGCGGGTTCGTGCCCTAGTCGGGGAAGATCCCACATGCCGCGGAGCGGCTGCGCCTGTGAGCCGTGGCCGCTGGGCCTGCGCGTCCGGAGCCTGTGCTCTGCAACGGGAGAGGCCACAACAGTGAGAGGCCCGCGTACCGCAAAGAAAAAAAAAAAAATTTGCCAGACAGTTTTCCAAAGTGGCTGTACCAGTTTACATTCCCAAACTCCATTTCTTTTAAAAAAGGTGCTAAGTCTTTTGCATCTGGAATCTGGTCAACTTCTATTTGTGTTCTTTGCCTTCTCTTTAGCTGCTCTTGTCTGTGCTCTTTCTTGCCTTACTTACAGATATATATTTGTTCCACAGCTTTCTAAGAAAAAAAAGTAATCACTTAATAAAAATAAGTAACAGTACTTATTAGGTACCAGGCAAAAAAATGCTAAGCACTCTCCATGTCTTAACTTATTTAATCTTTACAGATAGTGTTAGTGTCCCAATTTTACAAGTGGGGAAAGTGAGGCATAGAGTTATTTAAGTAACTTGCCCCAGTCATGCAGCTAGGAAATGGAGGAATCAGGATTTGAACTCAGACAGACTAAACCCATGCTTTTAACGACTCTACTAACTGCCTCTCTCAAACTTCAGGCACACTGGGTAAGGCACTTTGGGGAAACAAAGGCACTGCCCTGGTCTTAATGTAGATTAAAATCTATTTCAGGAGAATAGTCTCGTGAGAGGAAGACTAGGGCTGCCACACATGGCACGTGGAGGGGCTGCATAAGTCAGCACCTGGAGAGATTATTCACCACAGTTGGAGTGGCCAGAAAGAAAGACCTCCTAGAGCAGAAGGCACTACAGCTGAACCTTCCTGAATAGTCAGGCATCTGATAGGCAGAGAAAATGGCAAGGTATCCTGACCGCCCTTTATGGCAGGCTGTTTCCCCATAAACTCCAAGGGCAAATGTCTCCTATTCACTGAAGAAAGCAGTCACCAAGCCTAACTTGCAACCCTCATGGTACACTATAGCTTCATCAAGGTGAGGCTTAATTGCTCTCCTCCTCTTTGGTTTCTGGCTTACATCACCAAAGCCTTTAGAGAAGCAGTCACCTTCATAGCTGTACATTCCAAACCAATGACCTCATACTCCGGGAAGGACAAGGTTACAGAGGGAGACTGCTACGTTCACTGCATGCCGCACAGACTCATCACTTTCCTGCTCTGGACAGTGGACAATATTCACAATAGCAATGTGAAAGAGGTAAATAAAATTATATGCCAAAGTGCCTTTGAGGGTTTTTTTTTTCTTTTTTGAATGAAAGATGCTTTACACATGTGATTATTTTCTTGGCTATGAGCTAAACAATGTGTGGTATGACCTCTACTTTCCCTAATCCCAAACCTGGCAGAGTTAGCTTTTATGTCATCTTCTCCAAAGATCTACCACTTACTGAAAAAAGGAACAGTTCCCTTTAATTTCTAGATAATACCTCCCATTTGGACATCTCTGCAGATAACTGATAGTTTTGATCTTATAAACTTTCATTTTGCAAAACAAAATTCTTCTTTGGTTATAAAATATTTCTGTGCATATTTCTAGTTTTTATTTCCACATTCTGTTTTAGTTCATGATAAAAAAGACCTTATTTTGTACCCTTTCATGTCAAAGCATAATTGGTTAAGCAATTCTAGCTTTCTTCAGAGAAAAACACTTCCCTGATCATATAGATGGTACTTCTAATAATCATAGTTTCACAAACTTGTTGCAAGTTTTGGATAAATGCTTATTAGGAAAGCACTTCAAAAACATATCCAGTGCTCACTTTAGCAGCACATATACTAAAATTAGAACAATACAGCAAAGATTAGAATGGCCCCAACGAAAGGATGACATGCGCATCCGTGCAACACCCATATTTTTGTATGATCGTTGAAATAAGAAATTATAACATATGTGATTGGATTTTCAATATATTCAGATTTAATGATATGACATAAAGGGTGAAGGCAAAGGAATTTATATAGCTGTCATGTTTCTATACTTTACTTGAAGTGGTGACCTATGAACTCTAAGCAGATTGAGAAAAGTTAGGTATGTACATGGTAACCACTCCTAAACAACAGCTATAAAAGTTACACAAAGAGATATAGTTAAAAAAAACCAATAGGTAAATTAAAATGTAATGACAAGAAATATTCAAATAATCTAAAAGGGGGAAAAAGAGAGCAAACAGAAAACTAATAAACGGCACATTACAGAATCTCACTTCAAACATGATGATATAGATAAAGTAAAAAGATGAGGAAAAATGCCATGCAAATGCTAATCAAAAGAAAGTTAGGCACCATATTAACACCAAACAAAACAGACTCCAGAAAAAGGAAATCATCATGAATAAAGAGATGGGTATTACATAATGTTAAAAGAGCCAACTCATCAAGAAGCTATAACAACCCCAAATGTGTATGTACCTAATAACAGAGCTACAACATACATGAAGCAAAAGTGATAGAACTGAAAGAAGAAAAAGACAAATATGCAATTACATTTGGAGACTGCAGCACTCCTTTGTTAGAAATTGATAGCACAAGAAGACAAAAAAATCAGCAAGAGTATAGAAGACATAAGTAAT
The DNA here is from genome assembly GCF_949774975.1 of Lagenorhynchus albirostris. Classification (NCBI taxonomy): domain Eukaryota; kingdom Metazoa; phylum Chordata; class Mammalia; order Artiodactyla; family Delphinidae; genus Lagenorhynchus; species Lagenorhynchus albirostris. Next base: position 74,330,956 of record NC_083104.1, read on the forward strand.
ACTATCAAACAATTTGATCTAATAAACATTTATACAATATCCCACCCAAACAACAGAATACACACTATTTGCAAGTACACACAGAACATTCACCAAAATAGACACACGGAACGTTCACCAAAATAGACAAAAATAGACCATATTCTGGGTTACACAATAAACCTTATTATTTTTAAAAGAATGAAATCATACAACATATATTCTCTGACTATAACAGAATCAATTAGACCAATAATAAAGATATATGGAAAACCCCTAAATGTCTGGCAATTAAGCAATACAGTTTAAGAAATTCACTTGTTAACAAAGAGGCCTCAAGGATAATTAGAAAATATTTTGAACTAAATACAAATGAACAGAGAACATACAGAGATGCAGCTAATGCAGCCCCTAGGAAGAAATTTATGTGTAAAGTGTTCCTTTTAGAAAAGAATAAAGGTCTCAAATCAATAACCTAAGCTTCCACCTTAAAAAAATTAGAAAAAGAAGAGCCAGTAAACACAAAGCAAGAAGAAGGAGTAAAATAATAAATATAAGCACAGAAATTAATGAAATTGAAAAAAAGATAAAACAATGGAGGAAATCAATGAAACCAGAAACTGGTTCTTATAAAACATCAATAAAATTAATAAACTTCTCACTATATTTACAAGAGAAAAAGAATATATCATCATGAAACAAAGATGATCCTTATAAGGAAATTTTCCAAAAATGTTCACCTTACACAGTACCAGAGTATATCACTTAGTTGTAGGCTCTGACTTTTATGTACCTAATGGTATTTAGTTGAATCTGCTCATTCTGCCCAAGGTAGCTATTTATATAGGAATCAGGTTGTTCAACCCTTACATTCTCTGCAGAGGATCTCTTGGACAAGCTCAAGGGCTTCAGGTTCAAGTTGAGGAGACTGGCAGATTTTGATGACAGCTGCAGAAGCACCAGTCATATTGTGTCTCTGAAGGAGGGTCAAGGGAGGGTAGACACAGAGAGATGAGGGCTTCCACCTGCATGAGGTCACAGGTCGGGCCCTGAGGAGGACGGGGTGGGTTGCTAATTCTATTCCTTCATAAACTAATGTGCTCTTGGGCGTGCTCAACATCGCCAGTGATCTCTGTCCTAGTAGCAACCTGCCTACTTGTGCTCAGCAAAGGGAGAGGCCAGGGAGTAGGCTGGACTGAAGCCAGGGGTCCTTGTCAACAACTGTCACTCATCCCACTGATTCACTCATTACTCCACTAGAGTTTTGGGGGTGCCATGCTCTTTCTAGAACCCTCTGAGAACATGCAGTGTGCATATCACTTCCTGACAATGAGCAGATTTAGGTCCTGCATTATTTCTTCATGGAATTCCTTCAAGGATTGAGTCATGTCTTTCTCACAAGAGTGAAAGCTCCTTGAGGAGAGGAATCCAGTTTTATGTCTCTTCTGCACACCCCACAGAATGTAATGGCCCCCGGCTATAAACTTGCATACAAACTGATAATATTCCCAGTACAGTGTACATGCTCATTAAATAATGGTTGATGGAATCAGTGAATAGATAACTGCCACCTATTTTATTCACAGCCTCTTTTTCCTCTTGGACTTCTGTACTCATATCTCTCAAAGGCTGATATTAGTGAAATGGACATTACAGTGTGAAGTCTTTATAAGTATTCTAGCTTTGAACTGAAACACAGGAAAGGGTTCTGTAACAAAAATAATAGTTAACATTTACTAAGAGGCCACCATCTGTGGGAACTCTGAATCTCTTATTAGCTTGCTTCATCTTCATAATAACCCAAGGCAGGTGCTATTAGTCTCATTTTGCAAATGAGGAAGCTAAGACTTAAAGAGGTTAAGTAACTTGCCCAAGGTCACATAGATAATTATAAGCAACACAGCTGGTATTCTGACCCAAGTCTCTCCATCATTAAAGCCTATTTTCATAACCACCAGGATTTACTGTGTATGTGAAGTAGGATGTGGCTGGACGAGGTTGAGATGCTGATAGAGACTTAGAAATTGCTTATTGAATTGGTAGGGTCAGTGAATGGCTGGTCTTAGATAAGGAGTGACTGGATTTGGGGACTCTGGAATCCTAAGAGACAGCCAGAGATAAGCTGAAAAAAGAAATCGGGACCAAGAAGTAGCACATCAAAAATAAAAAATACCCAGCCCCGCGCTTCCCTGGTGGCGCAGTGGTTGAGAGTCCGACTGCCAATGCAGGGGACATGGGTTCGTGCCCCGGTCCGGGAAGATCCCACATGCCGCGGAGCGGCTGGGCCCGTGAGCCATGGCCGCTGAGCCTGCGCGTCCGGAGCCTGTGCTCCGCACCTGGAGAGGGCACAACAGTGAGAGGCCCGCGTACCGCCCCCCCCCCAAAAAAATACCCAGCCCCTAGGGAAAGGAAAACCACAGGAGACAAAAGGCAAGAGAAAAGTGATCTCAGGTCATGTTCTGTTGCATCACCATGCATTTTTGACAGAGTTTACTACTCTGGTGACTGTCCTCACTTAATGGCAAAGCTCATACTTCAGTCACAGCAAGATCACATAAAAACACAACTATTACACAAATGCACTTAAAAAACCTTGGTCCAAGGTAAATACATACAACAAAATTCCAAAACAACTGTTGACCCATATTACTCTTACCCACACATCTGATTTTATTTTGGCCAACAGGTTCATTTTGCCAATTGACCAGAGACAGCCTTTAATAACTCAAAAAAGGGTGTGCTGTTAAAGAGAGTGAGTGTTGGAGAAGAAGCAAGGTGAGGGACATTGGGGATGGAAAGTCAGCATCTATACAAGTGGGAGCAGAATATAGAATGTTTTGAGGGAAGTGGGCAAATGTCCATTACCAAACAGATTACAGTTCCGAAAGGAAAAGTTAGGTGTTGTTATAATGATTGACAACTAGAATCCATTCTTTTTGTTAAAGGGGCCCCTAATTTTCCTTAAGATTCTACACCTCCTCCATTCACAGCCTGTTAGCTTCAAGTGGAGTTTCAGGGGAGGGTAGGTGACTCGTGTTGGCCAATGGGAGCCTCTGAATCCCTCTGGGCACAGTGATTGGTTCAAAATGGACACACGATCAACTTGGATCCAATGAGATCCAATTCTGGGACTTCTGTCAGAAAAGAGACAAGTTTTCCTTCTGCTGGACTTACGGAGAAACTAGGATATGACCCTGGAGTTGCTTGCACTATCTTGCCACTACTAAGATGGAGTCTCACTGAGAGTAAAGCCAACAGAGAGAAAACAAGGGCCAAGAGATGGACAGAGGAGGACCATGTTCTGTGAGGGACTGGACCTCTTTGTGCCTAGAATTTCCTGTCCTGATGGTCAGTAAAATCTCTTTTTGGCTCAGACCATCTTCAGTTGGGTTTTCTGATGTTTGCAACTAGCTATTTATATCCACAGCAGTTAGAACCTGCATAGACTAAAGAGGGCCATGGGCAAGAGATGGTCCATATGACAGAAATAAGATCTCAGCAACAGCATGATGCACTTTAAAAAAGAGGCCACATCCTAAGATGAATAAAAAGTATGATTTTTAAAGGTCTAGTCCTCATAAAAACACTATGTAGTCTTCTCAGGCTCATAAGCTAAGATCTAAGATGAAAATAAAAATATGTTCAGAAATTGACAAAGCTATGAGAAAAGTCCTATGTGTAGATTGAAGGTGATCATAGATAGCTACACAATAAAATGACAAAATCATAAAACAATGTCTCTAGGAACTGATTTTTTTTGAATGTCTTACAATACAGTGCAAAGAGCACTGGGCTTAGATCCTGAAGTTCCCAATTGAAGACTTGGCTCCTGCCATTTTCTAGGCTTGTAACCTGGTCATCCAACCCCTCTAAGTCTCAGTTTCTTTATCTGTAAAATGGGGATAACTGTACCTTGCCTCAAGTTTATGTAAAGTTTAAATAATTCTATTTATGAATATCCACAATGCAGCCAACATACTGACTGACCCATAAACAAAGGACAAAAGAGCTCTTTTCCCCCAAATGTATATAAGGCAGCATTGCATTTCACAGGCAGCTTCTCACTTAATCCCTCACTTCAACCCCACACACAAGGTAGCTACTATCATTACTCTATTTCACAGATGAGGAAACTGATACACACAAATTAGTCAGTAAGCATAACTAACCACAGAGCTCTAGAGCTGGGGTTTGAATCGGGTCTGTTTGACTCCCTAGTGTCTACTTTTAATGACCTCAATAAATAAGCACTATTTAATATTATTTTATTATTATATTTAAATGCATAGAAAAGTGAGAGAAAGAGAGACAGAGACAGAGAAAAGAAGTAAACACCCGGTTTGGAAGTGAAAGCTGAAGATCAGCTACTGGAACATTCAAAAAGCAATGCTCCCAGGTGAAGAGTGGAATTTGTACCCTGTAATTACCCTGACCACGCTTGATGGCCTTCATCCTTTATCTTTATCTGACTGTCTGCCTGCCATCGTGTCAGCTCTTCAAGCTACATAAGAAATTATTTCCTGACAGGCATAGTATATTATTTAGAAAATTACAAGTTCCTTCTTGGAAATGGGCAGAATTGATCTAACTGAATTGTTATTATTATTTTTAAAATAATCTATCCTAAAAGTGGGAGCAGCAGTATAAGTCTGTTCCTCTCCTAGAATTCTAGGAACGTATCTGTGTTTCAGTCTTTCTTCCTTTCCGTATATTTCCTTGTATCTCTCTCTCTCTCTCTACTTTAGGAACCCAGAGAAACAGAACATAACATTTCTGTGCATTATTACCTGGTCATAGCTAGGCCGATACAGAAGAAATTTATTTCTGCAGCACAGTAATAAGTGGTTCTCTTTAATCTATATTCAGGGAGAAAGATTTGATTCTATTTTTGTCATATATTTTCGCCAACCGTGCAATCTTTTACAAGCTGCCAGGAAGATTAACCCTACTCCCACAAAGCTTGGACAGAAAAATCAGAGAATATTACCTTGAATTGCTTCAGTTTTCTTCTTCCAGGGAGAAGGCAGAAAGCACTTCAAATATCTCACTTTGGTTAAATTAAGCAAATATGGTCGGCTGTTCTGTGCCAGGCACTATGCTCAATGTTAGGGATAAATTTATGAATAAAACCCAGCCGCTCGCTGTCCCACGGAACTCACAGTGCCTAAAACAAGTGTGTGTGTGTGTGTGCGTGCGTGCGTGCGTGCCTGCGTGTGTGTGTGTGTGTGTGTGTGTGTGTGTGTGTGTGTGTGTGTATGGTAGCGGGGGTGCTCCCATTCCTCAGCCCGGCTAGTTCAGTAGATACAATGTGTTTTTAGGAACACAGAATCAAAATAGATCTGATAGTATTGAGAAAAGATGCTCATTACCTACATTTTTGTAACCAGATAGCACTTGAATCTATACCAGCTGCCTCATGAATGAGTCCTCTTCCACTGAGACTTCCATGGCCGGGGTTACTTTCACATTCCTTTATCTATTGAGTACCTATTATGTACCAAATACTCTTAGAAACACTGGATGTACCTTGGGGGAAAAAACCATTGTGCATCCCTTGCCTGCTGGGTCTTGCCATTCATTGTGGGAGATAGAACAAACACGTAAACAAATAAATAGATGTATAGTTATAAAATTGCTCAATATTATCTGGGAATCTGGGTTACAATGCTAAAGAGTCACAGTGAGGAATGAGGGAACCTCCTTCGTAGGGTGTTCCTGAGGAAGGCCTCTCAGGGGAGGTGACATTTAAGCCCAGATCTGAATGATAAAAGGGGGCCAGTCACTTGAAGACTGAAGGGAAGAGAGAAAGGAACAGCATGTGTGAGGGCCCCTGAGGTAGATAGAACAAAGCATTTTACGTTGAAGAACTGAAAGTCTAGCTTGAAATCCTCCATGATATCCCTATGTGACTTTGCGGGGTCACATTTTCACCTTTTCTTATTTAGTTACATTATACAACCTTTGTAATTTCAATACATTATTGGAATTGTTGGAGAAAATCTGCCTGGAGGTTTTCATTCAGTGAAAAAGTTCCAGCCTGAAGAAATAATGACAGCTCCACTGAATGTATATTGAGTTTGCAGCCGATACACTTTCTGTATTGCTCTGTAATGATGCGTAATTTCCTCAGTTAAATACACTTTGGAAAGGTTTGCAATGCACCCCCATACAAAAGGTAGACATTAGTCTAAGACTCCTTTGCAGTATCTGTTTTTCACCCCAAGATCTCTCCCACTTGCTTTGGCTCATTGGCTGCATCTAGACCAGGCTAGGACATTGACGGGGTGGGGGGGGTGAGGGGGGTGGGGGGATGGCAAACCCACTTCCAAAGGCTGATATTTTATCTAAATGATTTTATGTTTAAAAAATGCATTGAAATTCATTCAATTACAGTGGAACTAATTCTTTTTTACCTTGCTCTTTAGGAATCTTGTAAACCCAACCGTTGTCAACTTTTCCTCAGTCATAAAATTAAGCCCCCAAATGAATAGAACTGAATATGGACTCAGTCACCGATCTTCCGTCCACATAGCACAGGGTAATTGCATCGCTAGACACCAGACCTAATGCCCTTAATGGAGCCTCCCAATGTTTAAGGCCCAAAGGGACAAACGCTGACCTAAGCTCTGCCTTTCTCTCCACACCCGGCTCCCCATGGGAAGTCATCAAATTAAAGGGCAGAGGGATGCAAAACAGCCCCGCCAAAGTGGTCTGGCTGAGTTCATCCGTCAAGGCCAACTCCTCTGTTCCTTCCCTCTGGTTGCAGGGCTGCTGTGCACCCAGCCTGGTGGATGCTCTCCACTCAGCACCCCTCACCCCTGTCTCGGAAGGCCACAGGGATTTTGAAGCTGCTCGCCCTGCAGTAAATAAGGCTGAAGCAGGTCTTGTCTGAATGATAAATAGTACTGACCCTCTGCATGCACCTGTCACAAATGAAGACAAAATACCAGAACAACAAAAAGGGAAGGCGCTTGCTTGCACTGTATGCACGCAGGACTTACTGCCGTTTATCGACGTCTGAAGATTTGTTTATGTTCCTCTCTCCTCTAGTAAGCTGTAGGGGCCTAAAAGGCATACAGCATCCATTCTCTCTCTCTCTCTCTGTCTGTCTCTAGGTTTACTAAAAAACTGAGCAGTAAGTACAGAGTTTCCATGAACCCCCTGTCCCCACTCTTGCACAGCTTCCCCACTGTCAGCGTCCTGCACCAGATCGGTGCATTTTTTACAATCAGAGACGCCACACTGACCGTCATTATCACCCAAAGCCCACACTGACATTAGGGTGCAGTCCTGGGGTTATATATTCCATTGGTTTTGACCAGTGTATGATGACATGCGTCCACCATTGCAGTATCTTACAGAGTCGTCTCACTGCCCTAAACATCCTCCGTACTCCACCGATTCATCCCTCTCTCCCCCTAGCCTCTGGGAACCACTGATCTTTTCACTGTCTCCATCATTTTGCATTTTCCAGAATGTCATATAGTTGGAATTGTGCAATATGTAGCCTTTGCAGACGGGCTTCTTTCACTGAGCGTTGTGCATTTAAGGCTCCTCCATGTCTTCTCATGGCGTTCATTCTCTTTGTCACTAGCAGTGAGCACAGAGCCTCACACAGAGGAGGCACTCAACTGGCATCTGTTGAGTAAATGCGTTGATAAAGGAGCAAACGAATGAGCGTAGTTCTTGGAGTTCCTTTGATGACTGCTGACGGAGGCCTGGTCAGTGCAGGCTCTCTGCCGGGCATCTTCAGACAATAAGAACATTTGCATGGGCCCTCCAAAAATATTTCTCATTTTATCATACCAGCAGTCATAGAAAGTAGGAGAACAGGTATTTTTCTTATTATCCCCATTTTAACGAGATCAGAAAACTCAGATTCAGAGAGGTAAAATAACTCATCCAAATTCCCTGTGCTGGAGAGCAGCAGAGCCACCACTGGCCTCTGGAACTCTCTGATGTACTCTGATGTCTTTATCCTATACAGAGTCTCCCCTGAAGCCAGGCTCTTGGTCATTCAAACTAGCGAATAGTAAACAAGAAACTAATTCATGCTGAGATAGTGACAGGTGAGGGCCACCCAATCCCAATCTTGTTATTCAGGGGAGCGCGTCTTCTCACAAAACAAGAGAACCCCAATTTTCCTTTCACCACAAGCAAACTATTGTTGGGCTGTGGAATTGAGCTCTGGGGAAGGAAACTTGAACAAGGAACTATGAGCAGCTCATACTCATTCAACAGCAAAGAATGCACTGCTGGGCTTCCTCTGCTCGTGTTAGAGATCAAAAAGCTTCAAGAATCTAGGCCCAAATTCATTTCAGATCTGCAGTGTGATGGACCATCAGGGGACAATGAACTTCTGGGAGTGATGCCTGGTTATGAGTGAGTTATGAATGAGGCTTATGCCATGAAATCCAAGGCCATCTGGAGTTCCTTCATTCATTCCCAGATCTTAGATGTTAGCCTTTATCTCGTCCCTGAGAGCCTCATGCTAATATATCACTGTGCTGTGTAAATCCCGTGGGTATCCCAGTTTCCTCAAAGTCAACATTTCCAAAATACCACACAAATAATCCTCTCCTTATCCTGTATTTTTTTTCCCGGCCAGTGACATCATCATCTATCCAGTCACCCAAACCAGAAACCAAGCCCATATTTTGGTTTGATTCCTCCGTCATCCCAAATGCAATTAGTCACCAAGTCCCTACTCTCAAATCGCTCCACTTTCCATTTGCACTGCCGCGACTGCATTGCCTCCTGCCTAAATGGTCACAGAACATCCCTAACCGCCCTCCACCTCAGCCACTCACCTTGCCCTTAAGTCCATCCTCCACCCGGTGGCCAGAGTAAGCCATCTACAAACCTAAATGTCCATCGACAGAGGAATGGATGAAGAAGATGTGGTACACAGATACAACGGAATACTACTCAGCCATAAAAAAGAATGAAATAACACCATTTGCAGCAACATGGATGGACCTAGAGATTATCATACTAAGTGAAGTAAGTCAGACAAAGACAAATATCATATGATGTCACTTATATGTGGAATCTAAAAAAATGATACAAATGAACTTATTTACAAAGTAGAAACAGACTCAGAAAACAAACTGAAGGTTACCAAAGGGGAAAGGTGGGGGAGGGTTAAATTAGGAGGTTGGCATTAACCCCTTATAACTACATATACAATAGATAATCAACAAGGACTTACTGTAAAGCATAGAGAACTCTACTCAGTACTCTGTAATAACCTATGAGAAAAGAACCTGTAAAAGAATAGATATATGTATAACTAAACCACCTTGCTATACACCTGAAACTAACATAACACTGTAAATCAAATATACTCCAATATAAATAACAATTTTTAAAAAAAGCACATTGGGTCACACCAGCCCTTGCTCAAAACTCTTCAGTGGCTCAGTGTGGACCATGATGTGACAGGTTGTGACCTGCCTGCCCAACTGGACTCATCTGGCTTCAGGCCCTAAAGATTCCGGGAAGCCTATGACAGTTGATTTCCTATATACACACCCTGCTGTTTCCTATCTCTGTGTCTTTGCTCCCTTTCCTTGAGATACTTTTGCACGTTTCCTCACCCAGCAAACTCTTTCTCATCCTTAAACTCATGCTTCCGTAACCCATCACGTAAATCTCTCTTCTTGTTCTACTACATTGAAATTATTTATGTATCTGTTGCCCTCTAGAGCTAAGATCTTCGAGTACAGGAGGCATCTATTCATTCCTTTACTTTAACCACCTTTTGTATTGTACTCATCACTTTACACAGCGACAGCCCCAACAAATTTTCAAGCTTTGAGAAAGCAGGGTGATGTTTCTTATCTTTGTTTCCCCTCATGCCCAACACATGGTATATGTTTAGCTCTATCTGTCCACATCTACTCATTTGTTCAACAAATCCTTATTAAGGTCCTATTTTCTTCCTGTTCTTTGCAGAATATAAGATGTTGCTCCAGTTCTTAAAGGTCTTACACACTAAATAATATAAGCAGTTTTTTAATACTGAGTTGGTGGTTCTGATATCTTGATTAATTGGGAAATGGCTCCCTTGCCCCTCACCCTCTCCATGGCATTTACTCTTTCCAACACAAGACTATTCACTCTTTGCCAACAGATGCCATAGTGAAAATAAGAAAACACGATGTGTGAAAACACAAAGGTGAGCCTTGACTCTGGGTAAAAGATATGAACAGTTAGTTCACAAAAACAGGAAGTTGGGGACTAATTAATATTAGTCATGTTAATGAAAAGGCATACCACTTAGCTAAGAAACTGAAATTGCACCAATGAACAATTTCTCACTTATTTAGTTCGTAAAATTTTTTAAAGATTCATGATAAAAATTGTGGGTAAATATGCAATATGGGTAGGGAGTGTAAATTGGTACATCTTTTTGGAGGGCCTGTTATCCATCAAATTTGAAGACAAATTTGGGTCAAATGAAGACCCAACAGGTCCACTGATAGGAAACTCTTACGTGAGCAAAGAGTGTAGATTCAAAGATGTTCACTGCATCATTGTTTGAAATAAGGAAAAATTGGAAGTGAACTAAATGTCCACCAGAAGGAGACCGGGTACATTTTGGTGCGTCCACATAATGAAGGCTATCACAGGAAAGACGTAGATTGTGTGACATGGAAAGATGTCCAGGATATATTGTTAAATAAAAAAAGATAACAAATTGTGGAAAAGTGCATGCATTTATTTTGTTTATTTTGTTTTTGTAAAATATATGTCATTCTACACAATTACACGTATTGTTTGGAAGGCTATACACAAAACTTTAGTGATTATTTCAGAACAGTGGGATGAGGGAGGGAGAATTTTTTTATTTTCACTTTTTACAATTTTTGCTTTGTATGTTGCTGGAAATTTTTTTTCAGGCATGTCAGGAGACTGTCAGAGCTCCCTGGGCGATGTGGGTCCCCCACTGCTGCAAAGTCAATCACGTTTGTCTTTGGGAAGCCAATTCCCTCTTCTACAGAGTTGCCCTGGATTCAGGACCCTCGTCCCCCACAGACATCCTCACACTCGAAGATCCTACTTTCCTCTGGAGACCCTCCCACTGCCCTTGTTTGTACATCTGCAGGCAGCACAGAGGAAATTAGCCAATGGCTCAGTCCCGTCACATCTGCATTTACAAAGGACAATGCAGGTTGATGGCCATAAATAGCACAAAAGTCAGCCTTTCAAGAAGGGTGTGGGGCCAGCAGAGTTTCCTAGGACAGTCCGTTCCTGAATCACTCAGGGAGCATCTTAAAAATGGGCTCCTCTGAGCCCCTCCCACAAGCACTGAATTGGAGGGTGGGGTCTGGAAATCTGCATTTTATAAGTTCCCCCCACCTCCCCTTGTGATTCTCTTGCCCACTGAAGCTCTGTAGCCCCGCAGCAGAGGCGGAGAGGAGAGGAGAGGAGAGGAGGGGAGGGGAGGGGAGGGGAGGGGAGGGTGTGGCGGCCCGACACTTTCCCGTGCCCCTCTACAGCTTCTACCTTTATTCTGCACACACAGGAAGACCCACCCTGTTTCTTGATAATATCAGCCCAGGAAGCTTTAAGTCTTGACTTTGAGAGTCCCACAAAGACCCTGTATAGAGAAGAGAGAAGAAATGCCAAAGGGTGGGAAACTAGCATCACTTTGTAACAAATAAACTTCTATCCATAGATGCATTTATCTGTAGATTTATCTATATCTGGGGAGCATCTTTCCGGCATGGTCCTCCCTGCACTGACTTCCATCACGATAGCCAGAACGGCTGATCACCACCAATTATCTATTTAATAGGAATAAAATTTAAAAACAATCAACATTTGATCCTTAAATGGCATCTGAAGAGCCAGCTTTGACAATAACCCCAGTGGATGGCCATCAAATGCTAAGTTAACACAAGAGGCTCTTAGTGATTTTTTTTTTGTTTTTTTGTTTTTTTTTTTTTTGGTACGCGGGCCTCTCACTGTAGTGGCCTCTCCTGTTGCGGAGCACAGGCTCCGGACGCGCAGGCTCAGTGGCCATGGCTCACGGGCCCAGCTGCTCCACGGCATGTGGGATCTCCCCGGACCGGGGCACGAACCCGTGTCCCCTGCATCGGCAGGCAGACTCTCAACCACTGCGCCACCAGGGAAGCCGAGGCTCCTAGGTTTTTAAGGCAACAATGGCATCTTAGAGTAAGAAGACTAAGGGTAGAGCCCTGGGACTGCTACTCTCCACTTGCTAATATATCAGAAACAAGCAAACAACAAACAAAGCTACCAATGGAGATGGTGTCAGAGTAGCTTCTCCCTGTTTCTGGAGGGTCTGGATCGTAAAATACTGGAAGCTCTGATTTGCTCTTGGGGAGAGCCTTCCTTTGTTCTCTAGGTCAGTGGTTCTGAAAATTGGCTGCATTCAGGGCCCATCAAAATATTTATTCCCATCTTCCATCACCAGAGACTCTAATGTCCTTGGTCTGGGGTGTGGTCTGGGCACTGGGATTATTTTTAAAGCTCCCCAGCTGATGTAGTGTAGCCAAAGTTGAGCCAACTACTTTTAAGAGAGTCTTTTTAGGTCCACAGAAGGAAGGCAAGACGTCCCCTCCAGGTAGCCCTGAGCCAGGGGATAATTCTAACACAGTTGCTTCAGGCTGAGCCGGCGAACACATCGCAGCCCATGCTGGGGGCACTCCATGTCACATCCCAGGAGCCCACCCCCTTTTTCTGCGGTAGCTTCATCGGGTAGTTCAGTGTGAACTTGACACTCCCACCTCAAGGACTACACTCTTTCAACGTTCTGTCTCAGACCTTCTCGGAGCAAAAGCAGCACCCAGCTGATGGAGGAGAGGGCAGGCATGCAGTGCGCCGGCTCAAACTGTGTCCTTTGGACAATAAAGGGAAGAGTGACTCCTAAGGTTTGGAGAACTGGGGTTGCAATGGCTGTGTGGCTTTTCACAAATCAGTTAACCTCTCCAATTCGTAGTCTCCTTAACTGTGAGTAGGGTTAATCATATTTAATATGGACTCTTGTCTTCAGCATTCAACGACATAAAGAATGTGAAAGTACTTGGTTAAAAGGAGGTGCTCAAAACATTACAAATTTTTACCTTACTTCCAACCCAAATAACCCTGTAAGATAATTAAGGCAGTCCGTGTTTTCATCATCTTGTGGGGCTAAAGGAAATCTAGAGCGTTTAAGTGACAGATCTCAAATTTCAAAGGGTATCAATGGCAGAACCAGGTCAGGAACTCAGATCTCTTGGCTACTACCAGTCAGTGCCTTTTCCCTATTTTGTATTCTGCTGGGATCTTTTCCTCAAAAGACAGTAGGAATTTTCAACTTATTGACTAATGTTAGAAGAAGAAAAAACAAAAAAAAAGCTAATGGAACAGAAAATATTTTCCTTCAAGTAAAAGGCACTTTGACTAAGTGACAAGTACAGTCATTTGGTTTAGGATATGTTATTTAAACAAACCTGCTGCTTAATATTACCTGGCAATTGCTCGATGCTTCAATTCCTTTTAAATGATATAACCCGGCCTCAACTTCCCTCATAATGCCTCCATCTCTACAGTTCTCTGGGTCTGTTTGCCTCTGGACGTTGAATCTCTCAGAATTGTGTTTGAAAAACCAGCATTGACTTACATCAAGCCTGGGCACTCTCTGCATCTATCCCAGGCTCTCACTTGGGGCCTTTGGGCTGATGTACCTGGTCAGTTTGCACAATTAGTCAAGTCACTCTAAGGGCCACTTGTCTGATGGGGACACCAGCCGACCCGGTGACTGCATCACAACCAGACTTGGCTCTTAGTAAGCCCTCTCCACTCAAACAGCCTGGTCTGTGTCCTCCTTGGTTTCAAATGCTCAAGTCTCACCTCTCCAGAAAGGGTCTCCTACCCCTTCAGCCTGCAGTGATTTTTGCCTTTTGAAACTCAGAGTCAATTTTATTGTTTCATTTGGCATTTGTTTAGCATTTGGCGATTTATTTATTTTTACCCTTATTGTTTAATCCTAAACTGTGTTCTATTATTAGTTTTCCTTTTGCTCTGTAAATCTTGTCTCCCCAGTGAGACTGCAGTGTTTTTGAGCTTAGAATAATGTCTTACGGTTCTTTTCATTTCCCCACAGAGCACCCACAGTGCTAGAATCGTGCTCAGGAAGTACTTGTTGAATAAATGAACGGATGGTGACTGAATTCGGTGGCATTGCAGAATAGCAAGTATTTTATTAGAGGATTCCCAAGGGTTCAAGGTTTATAAACCTTGTGTGTTTTGCGGTATAAGAGTTATGATAGCTTGTTTTGAAAAGAATATGGGAAGTTTCTTCTTGGAAATCACTGCCCTCCAAATTCTGTCTACCATCTTACTCCAAAATTAAAAATAAAATAACATAAAGTCTCCATAGTATATTCTATAAAAGCTGAAAAACTGATTTTAGATTCCTGAAGAAAAAGAAGCATGGAAAAAAATACCCCCTAAAATCTTTTTTCCATTCTTAGTTTAACAATTCTTATTTAACCTCAGGTCTTAACATTTAAAAAATTATTGAGATATAACTGACACAACATTATGTCATCTTAATTTCAGGTGTACAACATAATATTTCGATATTTATCTATATCAGGAAGGTCTTAATATTTTTGCCTGTACTGTATTTTATCTCCTTTTCTTCCCTTATGAGAATTCAAGGGACCCTCCCTCCCATAAGAAGAACATCCCTGTGATTCTGGTTGGCGACTGACTATTAATTATTCCTCGCACCCCTTACTCAGAACAGTGCTAAGAAGCTCTTTTGCAAATGAATACCCAAACCTCGGTCTGGTTCAAAAATCAAAAGCACAAGCTTTTGATCACAGTTTATCAACTGAATGACATGCCTTGGCCAGTTTGAAAGAACAAATTACTTCAGTTGTGATATTGGGCAGAAAGGCCTGAGGGTGTGGGCACATGGGTTGTGCTAAGAAATTAATGAAAGCACAAGGACTAAATAAGTAAGTGGATGGACCATCTGCAGAATGGTCAGAGAGCTCCCCCGGTTTGCTGAACGGTGCTTGCCCATCTTGGGTGTGTACTAGAGAGGTGGTCATTGCTGGGTGGCTGAAAGCACAGGGGAGCATATAACGGGAGAATCACAGCAAGGATTGGTATTGGGTTACAGACAGGGATTCACCAAAAGGCAGATTGCTGAGTCGGTAGAAGATACTGAAATTGTATTGAGAAGATTAAGCCAGTGACAATGAACCTCCGGATTAGAGGCTGGGTCTCCGCCCGAGCCCGGGACTTACTGCACTCAGAGGGCCCACTTACCAAGACTAGCTTTCTATTTGGGAGAACGCACTGGCCAGCCCCTCGGGCAGCCATTCTGTGATATCAGACATACTAACGCTAAAGTGAAGGGGACCCAGGAGCTCACCCGGTCCAATGCCTTCGTTTCCCCCCTTTCACTTTTATCGATGAAAAAAAAAAAAAAATCAAAGCCAGGTCCATAGTTAGTGGCGTGTGAGACTCAATAATATTTGTTGAATAAATGAAAGGAAGCTGGACTCATCTACTTTTGCTGTGACTGCAAATCTAGTCTCCAAACTTAAAGACCTTGCCTGTCAGAGAAGTATTGCCCACCCAGGGGGGACCCCATACCCCCAGGATCTCATTAGGACCCAGGGGCAGGGCTCCATCTTCGGGAGAAAGGGGGTAGACAAGGGTGGAGTGGGTTGACTTCTCAGAAGCCCTTCTCTGGAACCATTTTTCCAGCTTACACCCCAGTCTTGACCGTTACTCTCTGCCAAAGTCAGAACATAGGAGCCCCAGATGATGGAAAAGGAGGGAACTGGGAGAAATGGAAGTTTAGTAGCATCAGAATCCCACTTCACATCACAGTGTTGTAAAAACTCAGGCCTAGTGGGCTCAGCTATTTACATTAGTGAGTATCCATGTGCCAGGAATCTCTCCTCCCCCCACCCCCCACTGCACTCTCTCTCCCAGAATGGCTCATCTGGGGGCCTTGCCTTTCTGAACTATTTTGGCTCTAAAGAAGATGTCATTGTTTTTACTAATTTGAGTGTTGCTTTTCAAGAAACACAGAAAACTGAACCATTTATCTTCCTAGATTTTGCTGTTATAGCAAAAGTTGATGAGTTGGGAACAGATAAATTCACTAAAATTAGTTGTTTCCGGATACTTAGGTGATGAATAACTTAATAATGCTATAAAATCTATGTACTGTGGTGATAAAAATACCATTAATGCTCAGATAATAACTTAGCTCCAAATGAGAAAATTATTTTGAAAGGAAAAATATCTTACAAGAGAAAAAGAATACTATGAATAAATGAGAAATGAAAGCTTTTTCATGGATGGAAAACCAAGTATCCTTAAGATAACAAAACTCTATTCATATGATAACAATTTAAGTCTTCATAGTATTTTTTTTTTTGCGATACGCAGGCCTCTCACTGTTGCGGCCTCACCCATTGCAGAGCACAGGCTCCGGACGCGCAGGCTCAGTGGTCATGGCTCACAGGCCCAGCCGCTCTACAGCATGTGGGATCTTCCCGGACCGGGGCACGAACCCGTGTCCCCTGCATCAGCAGGCGGACTCCCAACCACTGCGCCACCAGGGAAGCCCCATAGTATTTTTTGATTTTATGTTTTAGATTTTATAAAATTTGAAACACTGGTTTTAAGATTCCTCCAGAAGAACAAGCAGGACAAATATCCAAATTGTTTTTTCCCAAAAGGATTGATAAAGGATTTAGTGTTTAGGTTTTAAAACAAGTGACAATTACCAAAACTATATGATATTGGGTTAAAAGCAAGAAAAAATATGGTATAGAATAGATATTTCAACGGTAAATAAAATTATTATAAGAACTTATTAATACATGAACAAAAGAATATACAAATGCAAGAAATAATTATTATTTACTACATGAGGCAATCAAGTCACAGTAAGGAGAATATACTAGATTCATACCTCATTGTATACTATAATACATTTTGGTCAAAGTAAAATGATGAACACATAAAGAAAGCTAGACGAAAATAAGCATATTCTTTCCAATTAAGAAAGAAATACTTTTGATTCCTAATACATAATTAGACGTAAAAGCGTTAGAATACAAAAGGGCTTAAAAGATAAAATATGAGTGAGAACATTATATGTTATAAATGTTAAAAGAAAAGCTTTACCATAGAGAATGGAGAATTCATCTAATTAGTTAAGATCAATATTCAGCTTTCATTCAAAATGAGGTCACAGGAAATAAATGGAGAGTTTACACCCGAGGAAATGCAGACAATAAATCACCACATGGAAAAATGTTCAGTCTCCATAGAAACTAAAGAAATGCAAACAAAAGAACGTTGCAACACCACGGTACATCGATTAAAGGAAGCAGAGGCATTGGCTGTTCAGAGGATGGGCTGTGGAGTAGACAGATATAGACATGGATCCTGGCCTTGACACTTTTCAGCTGTGTCTTTGATCAAGGGTCCTAAACTCTCAACATCAGTTTTCTAATCAGTAACAGGAGGCTATTATATACTTACAAGAGTTACTGTGGGGACAAAGTCATTAACGTCAATGACTACAGTATTTGGCACACATTGAATATTTCCATTAATAGTAACAGCAGTGATGGAGTATAGTAATGGTGGTATTGGTGCTGGTGCTGGTGAAGGTGTTGATGGTGTTGGTAGTGAAGATGATAGTAATTGTAGTGTGGATGACAATCTTGGTGTTGATGCTCTTGGTGAAATTAATGGTTGGTAGTGCTGGTTTTGGTGGTGGTGGTGTTGATGGTGATGATAGCTGATCATGGTGATGGTGCTGGTGCTGGTGCTGGTGGTGAAGGTGATGGTGGTAGTGGTGGATGAGGACTAGTGATGTTAAAGATGGTGGTGATGGTAGCAGATCATGGTGATGGTGGTGGTGGTGATGGTGTTGGTGGATTTGACGATGGTGATGGTAATGAATGATGGTGATGGTGGTGGTTGTTTTACTGATGAAGGTGATTGTGATGATGGTGACATTGGTGCCATGGTGGTCGTTGATAAGGTGATGGTGATGGTGATGGTGGTGGTGGATAAGGATGCTGGTGGTGGTATTGATGGTGATGGTAGCTGATGATATTAATGGTTCTGTTTTTGCTTGTGTTGATTAAGGTGATGATGATGGTAGTGGTCGTGATGTTGGGGGCAGTGGTCGTGATGTTGGGGGCAGGGGCCGTGATGGTGGTGTGGTCAAAAAAATGTTTAAATAACTACAATTCTTGGTGGATAAATCAGAAAAACGAAGTGTTAAAAATTCAGTGCTATTGGCCTCATAATTTATTCTGTAGTCTTTCTGGAAAGCAATCTAGAAATATATAGAAAAGATATAATATATTGTACACTTTGATATAGAAATTAAACTCTTGGGAATATACATCAGAAAAATATCTCCCAGATTAAAAATGGTCTGGAAATGGGATAGCAGTGCTCTTTATAACTGGGAACAATCCAAAGCCTCAACAACAGGGAAATGACTAAGCAAATCATGATACATCAAGATGATGGAATAATATCATGCAATTATTTAAAGTGAAACATGAGGAAATATGCATATAAAAAACGGCATTAGACCAACACAAAACCATGTGTTCAGTCAGTGTGCTTTTAGCAAGGAACAGAAGAAAATATAAATACATGTGCTTAGAGCTCAATAAAGGTTTACGAATTAAGTTTTTCCCTTTTTAAATTCTTGCTCAATAGACTCAATTTAGGAAAGGTCATGATTAAACTCAGGCTATACCTCACTCCAAACAACTGGTCGCTAACTGCCTGGTTCTGGAGTCCATTTATCACCTGTCTTTTAGCCCCCATCCCAACTCTCATTTTATCCTCACAATGGTTAGAAAGAGCTTTCAAAACCTAACAATTTTTTGGTTTCAAGGCCCCACCCCCAAATAAGAGGTCAGAAAAGAACCTAGAGGTATGTATGTATGTATCAATTAAGTCTGTATCAATTAATTTGAATGTGAGTTAGGTTTGTATTTGAATATAAAAATCCCACAGGTACTGCTAAGTTGTGAAATTGGGAGTACTTACTTGACTTCTCTGTGTCTCCATTTCTCCAGCTGTAAAATGGTAATGACAATAGTAGCAAATTCATTGAGCTGTTGCGAGCGTTAAGTGAGGGGCTCCATGTAAAACATGGCAGAGTGCCTGGCACAGAGTAAGTTAATGTCCATTATTATTTGTATTGAATACAATCATTGCTATTATTATATGTACTCTTCCAGAAAGTACCAAGAGCTCTGGACCAGAAGCAAAAGCATTGAGTTTCCAACTAATTTATACAATGGGAGGGTTAGTTCAGGTGATTTGTGACATTCCGTGTCTAGGAAAGAATAAAGTTTTCTTTCTTTTTGCCTCATGTCAAGAAGAATAATAAACTCAAGAAATAGAAACTAAAATGGACTTCCTCCAAAACTCTTATTTTTAAAAAATTAAATATTGCATTAATAAAATACTAAAGTTTACCTCGCTTAAATATTCTGAACATTTTCTTTACTCTCTTAATGGAAGCACCAAAAGGACTGTATTTCTTCTTCAAATGTTACTTATCATTGAAATAAATAATAGCTGCTTTCTCTAAGTTGGACTTAATATTTTTTTTTCAATAATTTCCTCCTTGACTTGAGTTTCTGTATCTTCAATTTTTCACTAGGGTTTTTGTTTTTTCTGGAGTTTTTTAATTTTTCAAAACAAATTCAAGATAGAAAAAAGGATGCATCAAGATAGAAAAAAGGATGCAAGGACCGCTTAAGAAGCAGGCAGGTAACGTAGGCCCTAGGAAGTACGGCGCCCCCAGGTGTTCACCCAGGCGTTTTTCATACTCTTACGTCCTCAATAGAGACATGCCTCTGAAAACCCCTAGAGGGTGCTGTTTTCCGACTTGTTTTCACCTCCCCCTTGTTTTCTCAATTGGAAAAGGCAAGGAAGAGTGAAGTAAACGAAACACAGAGGCTGTGCACGCCCAAGGGGAACGAGAGTATGGACGCTAAATTTCTGTTTCCCCGGTGAGGATGCAGAAGCCCAGAGAAGTGCGGTGCTTGGCCAAGGTCACTCTGCTCTTCATTAGAAGTAGACAGGAAGCTAGGATCCAGACCTCAGACCCAGACCGTCTCTGCTCCACCACTTGCCCATTTCAATGGGTAAAACACAATATCCATCAGGCGGGAACCTTGAACACACACTTTGGGTGCACATTCTCCCTTGCTTTATAGTTTTTGTTTCCAAGGAGCACTGTCGATGACTGACAAGCAGGGATATATTTAAAAGTGAATAATTCACCGGGATTTTCTACCTTGCGACTCTCCCCAGCCTGCTCATAAATCACACCTAATGATTTTGCCTCATTAGCACCAACAGAGTTGGTTGCTGCTACTGGATGGTATGGTGATGTTGAGACCATTGATGATGATGATGATGATGATGATGATGATGATGATGATGATAGCTAACATTTACTGAGCACCTTCCGTGTGCCAGGTACTGGGCTAGGTGCTTTACATACCTCTCTAGAAATATACATAAATTTGGAAATTTCATGCTGTGATTCTGAATCCTTTTGCTTTCGTTACTGTTATGAACTTTCAGGGCACAGGTAAAATGTAAATGGAGACTTGCCGCCCACCTGGAGAACTGGGAATCTAGATTCCTTCAGGTGACCTGAACGAGGATGTTTTGGGGAACTGGATTCTCTCATTAAACAGTCATAGATTTCACAGGGTTTGTCTTTGGGGGGCCATAGAGGTACTGAAGGTGTAAAAATGCATCTCCAGTAATTCCTAGGGTTACAACACAATGAATAAAAGCTATAATCTACGTTTTATCCTATTGAAGCCAAAGAAAGTGAGAAATTCTCTGCTTGAATTCGAAATGGATCTGGAAAAATCATCGAACAATGAAAATCAAATGCAAAACTCTCTCCTAAATCATCAAGGCTGTGGGAATTCATTTGCTGTGTTTGAAGACTTCATTCTTGGGCACTCAGCTTCCCCAGAACCCCGCTGGTACCTAGCACACTTTCCATAAATAAATAATTCTGAGTTTGCTGACCTGGAGCAGTGAGGAGGCAGCTGCCCCTTCTCCACCCTGCTCTCCTCTGAGAGTAAAACGCCCTCTTACATTTTTAATGCCACTCCCAAGACTCTGTGTCAAGTTTCCACAAAGTTTGCCAGAGTAATTAGCTGCCTTTTTTTAATAGGCAGTTCCAAGTGTTCAGAAAATAAACGAATTTGACAACAATCTTTTTTTAATTAAAAAAAAATCATGACTCAACACAGTTGATTTTACACTTTCAGAAAGATTGGCTTCTATAATTTTACCACCTGGCCTGACACACTGAAATTTACTTTATTTAATACAATAACAATAAAGTTATTATTATTTTTCTTACTTCCTTCTCTTCCTTCCGCTCACAGATATGGGAAGCATGACTCACCCTAGACTGACTCAGAGAGAGTGTGACCTCATAAAGCACTCACAGAGTCGGGGTCTCAGGGGCTCCATTCTCCATGATGCTGGGTACCAAGAAACCACTGGCCTTCTGGGCAACAAGATAGTGTTATGTGTAAATTTGGGGATCTTACGTGTAAATTTACTTAATGCCATTGGGTCCATGGTTCCTTGTATATCAAACAAGATAACCAAAATCAGAAGCACTAAGCCAGATAAAATGAATTTCGTTATTATTCAAATTCCAGGTAATTTTATTTTATTTTTAAAAAAATATATCTAATTTTAAAAATGTAGTAAGTAATCTATAAATTGTGAATAATCTAAAAATTATAGACAGATACAAAGAGGAAAAAAATGGCAAGGGCTAACTATGCAAATATAACCCCTGTTAACAATTCTCTCTCTCTGTGCTCTACACAAGATTTTTTATCTTTTTACAGCTGCAAAATTGAAATCATACTGTATTACCAGTTGGTATGTATCAAGATCCCACTATCTTCCACATCTTCTTCTTTCCTATTAAATAGTATCCATAAAATTTCTACCACGCCCTAGACATTGGAAGCCCTGAATAATTGTGCGATGAATATAAATATTTCATTATTAATATTTCATTATTATTATTTCATTATTACCTTCAAATACAAATTTCACAATCACCTTAACTGTGTACAGACAGGTGCAGACATTTTGGGGTAGGTAGGTGGGAGCAGGGGTGGGGGGATAGGGCTGAGAAGAACGATGCCTGAATTACCCCCTTAGTTTCCTGAATTATCTTCTCTACAAAGACTCTGAGTGAATGCCAGTTTGCATTGAAGGTAAACAAAGTGGACTTGATTTCCAGAGAGGACTCTTGCCTCACTTCCCAATAAGTGTGCCAATTTCCTTAACTCTGACTTGTAATTTTGCCTGTGGGACTTTGGTTCCCTCCACTGTGCCATGAGGGATATCTCCAAGGCTCCTTTCTCCTCTGACAGTCTCTGCTGCCATCTGGTCTGCCTCACTTAAAGACCTTCCTAGTCAAAGTAAAGTTATCAGCAAGACAGGCTCATGAATTCTACCTTAATGGAAACAAAAGAAACATGATGAAGGATTAATACAGTGTCCTCAAAACAACCTGTGACCCTTGTCTAACAGTGCCAAGAGGGTGGAAAGTCAAAAGCCTCTTTACTGTCTGACCACCTGGGACTGACTGCCTGTCCTGGGATTAGACATTTTACATCAGCCCGTATGGCCATCAGTGTGGTCACCAGAGACCCCACTGCTCACCTGAAAACTGTGTTTTTTACGTTTAGTTGGGCGTATTCCCCAGGCAAAGCCCTTTGAAGCAGAATCCAGTTAAAGTAGTTTTAACGTCCTTCTTTTAGTAACAGTGATTTTCTATATGGAAGCATCTGGCAGTGAGATCTCTCACACAGGAGGCACTTATTCCTAACAGGCAGCACGGATTCGGGCGGGAGGCACCTGTCTTTACAGCGTGCCTGGTGCAAGTGTGGAGTCCGCGATGGCCCAGCCTTCGCATATGTGATCAGGACAGAGACAATCTGGGTCTATATACTGGGTCGGTATAGGAGGATGCTTAGCAACCTGTGACCTAACCCAAGCAGTTTTTATTGTGACACTAATAAAACTCAAAATCCTTGACACCCTCCCCCCACCACCCCTTGCATTCGTCTCTTCCAAGGCTCAGAAAGGACCTACCATAGTGTTCACGTGATCTTGTTTTTTAAAATTTGCAAACATAAGATATTTGAGCTGCAATTGGGTGAGACCAGTGTTTTTCCATTACAGCTTCACCTCTGTTACATTTTGTCTAGTATCAGGTGATACTGAAGTGGCCATGGTCATTTTGGGGACTTCACTTCATTTTGGGGATATATTTAGTTTGGGTTTAGTGGGAGATATTTGTGTGGTCCTAAGTCATTTCTGTTAATATTATTGTTAGCTCTCCTCATGAAGGACTGGCTTCTAGTAAGACTCTTGCAGTCCAGTATGCTGACTTACCCAGGTCATGACACAAAGGTGCAAGGTCAGAGGTCATATTGCGATATAAATGTGTGCTAAGACACCAGGCATCAGAGGTACGTGGGTGATAGAGGAAAATCAAGGTTTGAAATACACAGAGTCACAAGGTAGTCTCTGGTAAGTTCCCCCATTTATCAGATGCGTAAAGTTGCAAGCAGAGGACTTTGTTCTCACCAATGCCTGGTCAAACAGAAGTTCTCGCCCATCAGGAATATACTCAATAATGCAGCATACACAATAATAACTTCACTATACATTTTTAAGGGGAAGTAGCCAAAATAGACTTTATGTATTTATAGCATGTAAACCTGTAGTAGTTCTATAACTAGTTGCATCTTTGCATCCCAACCATCAATACTAAAACTCATATATTGATCGATTGTTCTAGTGGAGGAATTAGATTTTCTTTCATTTCTCCCATAAAAAAAGTATATTTACAAAGTCCTTGTCAAACGAGGAAGCAATAAAAATGTGTGCGGTCAAAAACACCCAGGGAAAAAAGTATCATAGGTGTGTGTTAGGGACTTAATAAAACATGGTTACTTTTCTGAATTTTTTGGTATCTGTGGTATTTGACAGCTTTTTTGTAAGTTTCTCATTTGTTTGATTTCTTTTCTCATTATAAATAAATATTCACTTCTGTGTCTAGTTTTATATTTGTAAAATTGGATCCATTTGTTGAGGACGGTTCCCTGATTAGACAAGCTTCAGGCCTCACGAGTCCAGGATCTGTCCTTTTTCCTAACCTAACCCTTGGTGTGGGAATATTTTCAAGCTCGGCCTCTTCTCCATCCTCCCAATTTCAAATGCTCTTTCTGCTCCCTGGCCTCCCGTCCAGCTTACATCCCTCTCCTCCCAGGCTCTTTGCCTCCTTATTCCAAATCTCACTTTTGCTGCCTGCATTGCACCACCCAGCAGGGACCCCTGCCCCACGCTCTTCCCCAGCTCTGTGGTTCCAGTCCAGCTCCTGGAACCCAAGCCCCAGTCAGGTTCTTGGACTCCCTCCTTGCGTGGGAGAGGAGTTCAGGTTGGCAGAGGGGACAGTTCAGGAGAGTTAGCCAATGAGAAGTTGACAGCTTGGTCAGGGGCCACTTGTCTCCAGGGAGAAGAAAGGGCTGAGAGCCTGAAACATCATCTCAGTAGGTCATGCCGTGGTGGCTTAGATGTCAGAATCCATGGTCCGGACGATGGCAGGAGCAAGGACAATGGACGCTTCTTGGTTGCAAATGATGCTAAAAGTTATACAAAACTTAATTTGAGAATTCAAATTCGAAAATTTAAAAACCACAGTGGTCAGAGGCAAGGGAGGAAAACAAAGGAGCTTGTTGTTCAAAGGCACTTTCCTAAATGCCTCCTGTATTAGTAACCCCCGCAAGTCCTAGGGTAGGTAGATTTGATAAAGATAAGAGGCTGATTACATTAATACTATTTTGCTTTGCAAATGAAGACTGAGAAGAACGGCTTGGGGGCTGCTCCATGGGACAATCTTTCAAGAGTCACCCTAGACCATTTCATTCACAATCATCTTTGCCATCCTCTCCCCTTCCTAGGAAGACAGAAGTTTTTCATCCTGTAAATAATGATGTTTTTAACCTATGACCAAGCATAAAATCTCCCAGGGAGTTGTGATAGTTGTTAGAAAGTGTAATAAAGAAACGAATGGTACAAGTGCTCAGAAGTATTCCTGTGGCAAAGTCCTACCCATGCTTCTACAAGAACTTAATCTTCCATTCCTTCCTCCCTCCCTCTCCCCTTCCTTCCTTCTTCCTTCCTTCCTTCCTTCTTCCTTCCTTCCTTCTTCCCTCCCTTCCTCCCTTCCTTCCTTCTTCCCTCCCTTCCTTCTTCCTTCCTTCTTCCCTCCCTTCCTTCCTTCCTTCCTTCTTCCCTCCCTTCCTTCCTTCCTTCTTCCCTCCTTCTTCCCTCCCTTCCTTCCTTCTTCCCTCCCTTCCTTCCTTCCTTCCTTCCTTCTTCCCTCCCTTCCTTCTTCCTTCCTTCATTCCTCCCTCTCCTTCTCTCTTTTTTTTCATTTCTAGCAGGGAAGTTGGATAATGTAGGGGAAATGAAAGTGCTCAACTATTACATGGTCTTCAGAGAGAAGGGGTTTATATGCACCCACGTATCAAGTAGAATAACATATAGTTAAAAACATGGGCTTTGGAAACCAACAGATCCAGGTATGAGACCCAGTTTCAATAGAGCCTTCAGATCCAGGCAAGAGCCATCCAGCTGGCTGTCGGAATAGGCAGGACTAATTTCATCGAGTGAAAAAACACTGGTTTGGCTACATAATCTCAAATAGATTTCATGTAAACTAAATTCTTTTTCTTTGTCACTAATCAGTTTTTTTTAATATAAATTTATTTATTTATTTATTTATGGCTGCATTGGGTCCTCGTTGCTGCATGCAGGCTTTCTCCAGTTGCAGCGAGCGAGGGCTACTCTCCGTTGCAGTGCGTGGGCTTCTCATTTCGGTGGCTTCTCTGTTGCAGAGCACAGGCTCTAAGAGCCTGGGCTTTAGAAGTTATGGCACGTGGGCTCAGTAGTTGTGGCTCACGGGCTCTAGAGCTCAGGCTCAGTAGTTGTGGTGCACCGGCTTAGTTGCTCTGCGGCATGTGGGATCTTCCCAGACCAGGGCTCAAACCCGTGTCCCCTGCATTGGCAGGTGGATTCTTTTTTTTTTTTCTTTTAATAAATTTATTTATTTATTTATGGCCGCGTTGGGTCTTTGTTGCTGTGCATGGGCTTTCTCTCGTTGCAGTGAGTGGGGGCTACTCTTCGTTGCTGTGGGCTTGCTGTGGGCTGGCTTCTCATTGCAGTGGCTTCTCTTGTTGCGGAGCACAGGCTGTAGATGCACGGGCTTCAGTAGTTGCGGTGTGTGGGCTCAGTAATTGTGGCTTGCAGGCTCTAGTAGTTGTGGCTTGCGGGCTCTAGTAGTTGTGGTGCACGGGTTTAGTTGCTCCTCGGCATGTGGGATCTTCCCGGACCAGGGCTCGAACCCGTGTCCCCTACACTGGGAGGCGAACTCCCAACCATTGCACCACCAGGGAAGCCCACTAATTAGTTTTCAATGTGCTGTATAAATAGCTTCAGTCAGAAAGATTAAGATGCATTGATTCCACTATATGGGATGTTATAGTTACTGTTTCCAAAATATTGGGAAATGCTGAGTTAAACAAGGTTCAAATTTTCTTAACTAAGTTTTCTGCTCCTTTATAGGCTAATGTGCACTGTGGATTTGCAAGAGGAGGAAGTAGTAGGTCTTGTTTCTCAAATTTTTTTAGCCAGAGGATCCATTTTTGGGTGGAGTATGTCAAGGATGTGTGTTCTGTGGGCTATACCTTCAGACATAACCACCAGTCTTAGGAGATCACACTATGACTATTGCCCGCACATATCCTCAACAGTAAACCATTTTTGAGCCACATGGATCTCAGCACGGTATTTATTTAGTTGCCCATTAATCTGCCTCTGTGTTTCTCTGGGTCCCTGTGGGTCCCTGTACCACACCCCTATGCAGAGCCACCAAAACGAATCTTCTCAACTGTCCTTGCTTTGTGGGCAGAATACCACAGGGTGGTACACCCACCCTTCACACTGTTGAATGTCCTGCTCTGGTTCTGGTTCTTTGGTTAAACTGAATTTTCCAACATAAACTAAAAAGAGGAGTCTTTCTAAAAAGATTTTTTAAGAAATGGGAACCAAGACAATATGCCATTTGTCCAAACACAGAATAAACTTGGCATCCTGAGATGTTCAACCACATCACTTCATCATATCTCCTAATGGGAGAGAGTGCCCACTAATTGCCGAGATTGAATCATCCCATCTTAGGGCAGAGTTACTAACAGATGCCAAACCGATTTGCTGCTCTGTTTAGAAATTAAAACACTAATAGATGCATGGGCTTTCCAAACACGGGATAGTATTTCAATACTAAATAAACGCTGTTGCCAGGGAAAGGGACGTTTTCTCTTCTACTTCTTTGCCACAAAAGGAACATGGACTCTGAGGCACTTTGCCTCAGGTGGAAAAAAATATATTTTAGGCAGAATGGACTCCACCAGCAGGTCCCCATTTCTCTTGGAATTTTTTAAGGTCAAGAAATTTCCCTTGACATTTACAACAGATTCTTCAGCTTGCATCTGTATACATCTCAAACTATTCTAAAGATAACCAAAAAGGAGAAACAGGAAGAATAATAGCCTCTCCAAATCACATATGTATGTGAAATTTAAAAGTGTACATATATTTATATATGTATATAAAATAAAAGTGTATATACGTACGTGTGTATGTATGTGATATATAGTCTCCTTATTAAGGAATCTTTGAGGTAAGGGGAAGAATTTCTGAAAATGGAAAATATCAACTACAAAAAAATTTCTGTCTATCTCAGCTATCAACAATGACCCTTTCTCCGAACTCCTAGAACACTTAACTGAACAGCCCACTTCTGCTCTAGTGTTTGCTGTTACTCTCTCCTCTGAGCACTTGCGAGCTCCTTCAGGGTGGAAACCTTGGTCCCACTTGTGTGTCCTCCAGCCCCTGGGGCAGCGGCAAGCCGGCACCAGAGGCTGGGTAAATGTTTGCCAGGTTAAGTTATGTTGAACTTGGACACCTGCTTGCTAGCACTCGCTACCATTATTTCAGTGTGATTGGAGGCAAACTCTTTATCCTCTCTGGGTCACAGTTTCTATGCATCTAAAACAAGCAAGTTGGATCAAACGACATCTGAGATCTTCTCTAGATCTGAAGATCCCAGAGTCTGTTTCTCTGCCTCAAAGTCTTCACTAGCGAAATGGGGATGAAGTCCTGATTTAGCTCTGGGTACAGACATAGACATGAGTAGGGTTTCTCTCCTCTTTTCCTAAGTGCTTCTCCCTGTGAGCCGTGACTCTAGATGTAGGATGAGGAGGTCAGCAGCCCTAGGATATGTTTAGAGAATGTTCAAATGTTCCCTTTCACATTCTAACTCCCATGACATAGCGACTAAATTTCACCACAAGGACTATAATTCCTTGTATTTGTTTACTGTTTTATATTTTATAAATACTGGCTCATATAATTTATGTTTTGATACTCACAACTGCCTCACAAAGTAGGAAGAGTAGATATTATTCCCAGATGTGGAAATCGGGACTCAGAGAAGTTAATTTGCCTGAAGGCACCCAGTAGTTATGCTAGTCTGAATTCAGCCTGGGTGTTCTTTCCACTGTACTCAGTCTCTGAAGTTAGGCATCATGGCCAGGAAGTAAATCTGTAACTTGGGTGGAGTGAGGGTGGTACTTAGGACCCATCCCCTCAACCTCTTTTTGTACAAGCATTCAGCAAACATTGTTAATGTCTCGTGTATTTCAGTCCCAGAGCTAGTATAATGCCAGTAAATTAATCCAGTATTTTCCACAGTGTATTTCATGAAGCATGATGAGATTTCCCTGAAAAAAAGAAAATCTTACAGTCAAATAATTGGGAAATACTCCATCTACACCCTTTCTTAGAGCTTTGCAGTAGGTATTTGCAAATGAAAGGGCTGAGAAGTTCTGCAGTAAAGAGCCCTATTTAAACACTTGTAAATTCAATAGTTCCAAACTATATTTAGAACCTTGAACATGAAATATTGCCAGGTTTCTGCCCACAGACCCTCCTGAGATCCTGCTGGAATAACAGTATAGACCTATGAAAAGGAATAATCTCACAAAAATAAAGGAAGTGAGACAGGATCACCAATGGATAAGGGATTTAGACAAACTTCTGGAGGAGAGAAGGCAACACATTGACTGATGATAGAGGACAGAGAAAACTATAGCCCAGAATAAATCCCAAGGGGGCTGCAGAGGAGGTGGGGGCCATGTTCTCTGCCAGGACACCTGAGAAGCTGTGGGTTTGAACTTGGCCAAATCCGCAGCAGGTGGGAGGTATGATGCGGTGCTTAGGTGGAGTGACTCACTAAAAGTCTATCTTAGAACAGCTGTCCCAGCTGGAGGTGGAGTTTAACTCCAGGCTCTAAATGGAAGGTTCTTCTCCACAGGAAGCCATCTGAGGAGCTGGGGAAAGATGCTTCCAGTGTGGGTGTGGCAGCGCCCCCAATCCTTCACTTTTTTGGCGTTTGGAAATCCACTTCCTTCCTGCTTACCCAGTGGTGGCCTCCTCTGTCTCTCTTCCCTTGTAGGGTAGCATGGGAAGCTTTGAAAAAGGAACAAGTAGAGAATAAAACCAGAGTTCTGAGGAATTAAGAATGTCACTATCAAAAATGAAAAATGTAATAGAAGAGTTGGAAAACAAAGAAAATCTTTCAAATGCTGCCTGCCATATCGGTAAATGAAGGATGTTGTAGCCATCAAGCCATCAGCCACTGCAGCCCTGAGGAGATTCAGGATGGACAAAAGCGGGACACTGGTCCTAGATAGTTAAGGTGCATATCAAAGGAATCATTTCAATGAGCCCAGACTCTTGCATCTTCCCATATAGAGAAAAGCGCTAAAATCATTAACTTGAGATGTCTGGGGGGGTTTTGTTTTGTTTTTGTTTTTGTGTTTTTAATTATCAGCAATCTTTTGAGGTTCTGACTACCTGGGCTTTGTTGCAAAAACTCCTATACATCCTTGTTCCTCCCCTACCGCTTGGGAGCAGTCCCCCAGAGCCATCTGAGGGGCTGTCTTCCCGGCTTAAGTCCATGGAATAAAACATAATTCTCAACTTTTAGGTTGTGCATTTTGTTTCAGTTGACAAAACATAGAATAAAAAAAGAGAGACAGGGGCTTCCCCGGTGGCGCAGTGGTTGAGAGTCTGCCTGCCGATGCAGGGGACACGGGTTCATGCCCCGGTCCAGGAAGATCCCACATGCCGCAGAGCGGATGGGCCCGTGAGCCATGGCCACTGAGTCTGCGCGTCCGGAGCCTGTGCTCCGCAACGGGAGAGGCCACAACGGTGAGAGGCCCACATACTGCAAAAAAAAAAAAAAAAAAAAAAAAGAGACAGATAACATGAGAGAAGTAACAAGAAGTAGAGGCCAAACCCAGAAGGACAGCACCCAACTAATACAAGTTACAGGAAAAATAGAGGGCAGGGCCACGCCTGACACACCATATACTCAGCACAGCCATTCAAGAGCCAGACCCCAAACAGGCAAAGTCCCTGCCCCGGGAGCCAATCAACCTTCTAGTAGGGCAGACCGACAATAACAGAGTGCGATGGCAGGGGCATAAAGCAAACAGGGAATAAGGAAAAAGATTGGTAGAACTCTGTTGTGGATGGTGAGGAGGTGATATTTGAGCAGAGACACTTAATAAAGGAATTGAGCCTCATTCAATCAATATTTGCTGAAAGAAGGAAAGAATGAAAGAATGTGGATGGAAGACTGTTAGGGCGCTGAGGAAGGCAGACCTCACTATTCTCAGGTATAACTGTGCACTTTCACTAGATAATCACCAAGGCCCATCCATGGTAATTAGAAAGCAGCCTTCAATCTCACCCAGAAGATCCACTCTAATTGTTGAGGCCGGGCATTAGTGATTTCGGGGAATATCCCATCTGACGATGTGTTAGGAGACCCAAGGCAACGCTTTACCACAGTCTGGGCTGCTTCTCTCAGCAAATTACCTCCCCAGCAGTCCTGGGAGCTGGGATTTTATACTGGGGCTATTTTTAGTCGCCTGCAGTGACTGCTGGGACCTACTGCCTCAGGAGGGGCTGATGAGAACTTTACCCAGGGGAGAGGCATTGCATTCTGTAATCTTGGCCTGAAGAGCTCTCTAATGACATTTGAGGATTTATAACCTCTGAGAACTGGTTGCCTCCTTCATGAAATGCAAGATCAGGTAGCTCTGCTGTGTACCCAGTAGTCAGCAAGAAACCGTCCAAAGTTACTTTGGTCAATGGGGCAATAGTTCCCATTCAAAATCTTTCGCTGAGATAGAAAGGACTGTCTTGCTTTGGGATTGATGCTTAGAAAGTCTTGGTTGAGGGTAGGTCCAGAGCAGATGCCTCCCATATTGATTTTTCACAAGGGCACCCCAGAGTCAGTGTCCCAAGCTGCATGTTCTTTCCTTACCAGTCAAACAACACACTGACTGGCGTTCAGAAAAGCAACTTGGAAGGTCTGGTTGGGAGATTCTGAGCTAGGTACTTAATCTGCTAGTGTTTCCACCTCCTTCTCTGCTCCAAGATAACAAGGGCAAGACTGGCTGTAAAACCCATAGCTGCCGAAATCATCTTCGCAGAGCACAGTTCTGAACTTGCAACTTCCTAGTTTAAAACCCTAGATACTCCCTGATGCAGACAAATTACCCTCTAGAAGTCTTAGCTGTCATTCCAGGCCTTCTGTAATCCAGAACAATCCCAAGGTTTAATTTTGCTTCTTCCATGCCTCCACTTTCAGCCCCTCTTATGCTCCAATCAAACTATATCATCAAATGTTCCTTATAAAGGTATTTTCCACCTCCAAGCCTGTGATGGACTTAATTTCTGTGTCCTCCCCAAATTCATATGTGGAAACCCTAAGTTCCAATGTGGATGTATTTAGAGTTGGGGCCTCTAAGGAAGTAATTAAGGTTAAATGAGATCAGAAGGGTGGAGCCCTCATCTGATAGGATTAGTGTCCTTATAAGAAGAGACACCAGAGAGCCTTCTCTCCTTCCTATGAGGACACAGTGAGAAAACTGCCATCTGCAAGCCAAGAAGAGGGTTATCGTCAGACCTACCATGCCTGTACCTTGACCTTAGATTTATAGCCTCCAGAACTGTGAGGACATAAGTGTCTGTTGTTAAGCCTCCTAGTGTGTGGTGTTTTGTTACACAGCCCAAGCTGACTGATACAATGTCCGTGTACATGCAGTCCCTATTTACAGAGTGTCCCTTTCACTATTTCCATTGGACCAAATCTTTCAAACAAATGCTTCTTTTTCTGTGAAATTATCACTGATCTTCTTAGCCAATAATAATGCCTTTCGCTTCTAAATTTCAAAAGAACATTGTCAG
This sequence comes from Lagenorhynchus albirostris, assembly GCF_949774975.1. Classification (NCBI taxonomy): domain Eukaryota; kingdom Metazoa; phylum Chordata; class Mammalia; order Artiodactyla; family Delphinidae; genus Lagenorhynchus; species Lagenorhynchus albirostris. Next base: position 74,363,428 of record NC_083104.1, read on the forward strand.
CACTTCTCTTTTGAAAAATTTTACTTTTTGACTTAGTAATAGTTACTTGTAAATATGAAATCTTTCCTACTGAGCTGAAGGTCCTTGAAGAAAGGGACTGTGTCCTGTTTACTTTTGTGTCCCCTATAATAATCTAACAACATCTTTAATATATTAAAAATGATAGCTGTCCATTACTGAGTGCCTGCTCTATGCATGTGTAGAATGCTTTCCATGTCTAGTTGGAATCCTCACAATCACCTTACTAGGAAGATATTGTTATCCTCATTTAAAACTTACTGTATAATTCTACTATACGAGGTATTTAACACATACAGAGGGTTTAAAATTCATAGGAAATCTCATAAATGCTATGATGAGGTCACAATAAGAAGTGAACAGGATCCCAATTAGAAGGTGAGGCTTAGAAATTCTATTCTTCCCTTATCTCAAGCTGTGAAACCACTGAGACCTTGGGCAAACCAGAGTCACCTCATTGTCACATCCTGGTTAACACGCTCTTCAACATCATTACAGGGCACAGATCAGCCACATCTGGGAATGGGAATTCTTCTGGCCAATCATAATCCAGATTGAGTTCAATGGTTGTTCTTTTGTTTTTTTGTTTTTTGTTTTGGCTAAAGGTATTGTGTCCTGAGATTGTAAGGGCAGTGCAATGCTTTACAAGGTTCCGCTGCATATCTTTCCCTTAGGAGAAGCAAAGAAATAATAGACTGGTCTCATTAACCCCATGACAGGGGAGACTATGCCTGACTTGCTCACCACTGGATCCCAGCATCTGACACTAAGCCAGGCACAGAGGGGACGCTCATTAAATGTGTTGAATTGAATGGAATTGAATTATGCTACCCTATAGGAGCCAGGGGGAGTTAAGCATCACTAGCTCATTTTACAAAAAAAAGTCCATTTAATTCAGGCATCATGGACCAACTAGGAGATGTCAAGTGCTATTCAAGATGCTGGCTGGGCACCCAAGGATGAAAAGGCCCAGTCTTTGCCGTCAAAGAGTTTGGAGTCTGATAGGAAAGAACACTGATGCAGCACAGAGGTCTTCCTAAACCAAATAATCCCTCTTGTATAATTTAGGTATAACCCTGGGAAACACATTAAGACCCAGCCTCAAATTTGGTGATTAACTCGATTCTACCCAGGGCTCCGATGACAAGAGTATTTCTATTAAAAAACACCCAAAAACTGAGATGGCCAGTAGGCACATGAAAAGATGCTCAACACTGCTAATTATTAGAGAAATGCAAATCAAAACTACAATGAGGTACCACCTCATGCAGGTCAGGATGGCCATCATTAAAAAGTCTACAAATAACAAATGCTGGAGAGGGTGTGGAGAAAAAGGAACCCTCCGACACTGTTGGTGGGAACAACAGTGCAGTCACTGTGGAAAACAGATGGAGGTTCCTCAGAAAAATAGAATTACCACATGATCCAGCAATCCCACTCCTGGGCATATATCCAGACAAAACTATAACTCAAAATGATACACACACTCTTATGTCCATAGCATCACTATTCACAATAGCCAAGACATGGAAACAACTTAAATGTCCATCGATGAATGAATGGATAAAGAAGATGTGGTACATATATACAATACAATGGAATACTACTCAGCCATAAAAAAGAATGACATAATGCCATTTGCAGCAACATGGAAGAAACTAGAGATTATCATACAAAGTGAAGTGAGTCTGAAAGACAAAGACAAATACCATATGATATAATTTATATGTACCTAAAATATGACACAAATGAACCTATCTATGAAACAGAGAGAAAATCAGGGACATAGAGAATAGACTGGTGGTTGCCAAGGGGGAGGGAAGTAGGAGAGGGCAGGACTGGGAGTTTGGGATTAGCAGATGCAAACCAGTATATACAGAATAAACAACAAGGTTCTATTGTACAGCACAGGGAACTATATATTCAATATCCTGTGATAAACCATAATGGAAAAGAATATGAAAAAGAATGTATATATTTGTATAACTGAGTCACTTTGCTGTACAGCAGTAATTAACACAACATTGTAAATCAACTATACTTCAAAGAAAAATAAATTAAAAAAAAAAAAAACTGAGGCATTCACCAGGACAATTCTGTGGGTTGGTGTGACCTAAATAAGGTATATTTACTTATTGCAAAATTAGAAATCAGGAAAACCAAACTGAATAAAGTCAGGGAAATATCAAGTCAATATGAATTATTGAGGCTTCTAGTAAAAGAAGAGATGTTCAATGTAAATACAGGTAAAAACAAGTAAGGCCTGAGAAAAAGAGATTGGAGTGGGAGGGGGCCACTAATAGTTATATGATGCTTATTTTGTACCTAAGACTTTTACATATATGAACTTATTTCATCCTCATAATAATCCAGTGAAAGGTTAAATAAATTGCCTAAGTCCACATAGCTAATAAGAGACAGGATCAGGATGTGAGTCACACAGTCTAGCTCCAAGGCTTTCTGCTGTAAGCCACTATGCTAAACTGCCTCCCAGTGACGTAGGATTGAGAAGGATGATGTGATTGCTGAGGCCTGGCATCTTGTCCTTCGTCCTGTCTGCAACCTGTGTGCCTACATTTCCTTCAAAGTTTAAGGTCTGCCCCTTCCGTGAAGCCCTCCCTGATACGTCCAGCACTCTTACCTTCAGTGCTTATTTGATACCATACATCATGTATTCTGGCAACTGATTCTGTCTCAACTCTCATATTAATTTCTAAATGCTTCATGGTGTGTGTTAATCCTTCCTTCTAGCCAGCAGGTCAGAGCCTCACAGAAAAGGCCCCCATCTTAGACTGCTTTTCTACCTCTCACAGCATCTGCACCCCAAGTGCAGTGCAGGCTCCATAAAGACTCATCAACCTGTTTATTGGAGATGGATTAAAGGGATACACAGGAAGGAACAGGCAATAGACCTGAGCTCATTCTTTCAGTAATACAATGTTTATTATGGAATAAGAACTCATCACACTTACAAGAGAATTGCTCAGACTTTACCCTCATATCTTCTCAGTAAGCAGCCACCTTCCCCCACCCCAGATAACCCTCCCTGCTTTATTGTGGCAAGTTGTTTTGATTGAGGAGAAGGACCTTGATCTCTGTATCTGGGCTCCAGGCTTAATGCTATGTTTGGCCCAAGTGGCTGGTGAGGCAGCATCTTCAGTCCTCAAAGTTACTGCAGCTTTGATGGGTAACATTGCCACAGAGACACCTTCAATGGGTTTGGGCATGGCCAATGGTTATTGACAGATTTACTGAGATTCACAAGCGCTGGTTATGAGTTGTAGAGCTTTTCCTAAACAGTTGCCATTTTAAACCAATTGATTCATATGAACTTGTAGCACAGATACTATTTATCGATGAGAATAAATTTCACTGGTGATTTCTTTATTTTGTGGGCATGACCACTCTTCTGTCTCACTAAACGCAATCACCCTATCTCTTATTTTTAGACAAGGGAATAAAGACCCAAGGAAGGGCCTGTGACCACACAAATGATTGGTCTTCATGCCACAGCTGAACCCAGGACGCTCTACAGTAGCACTGTCCTATAGAACGTTCTATAATGCTAGAAATGTTCCCTAGCTCTACTTTCCAATATAGTAGCCAGTAGCCACATATGGCTAGCATGACTAAGGAAAAGCATTTTTAAGATTTTTTCACTTAAATCAGTTTAAATTTAAATAGCCACACAGAGCTAATGGCTAGTGTTTTGAATAGCACGGTTCTAGAAGAACCAAGCCAGTTTATAGAGGGTTGCTATTGTAAATATAAAGACTCTCCACCAAATTCTTTCCTTTCTTGCTACCTTAGGAGAACAGGACAAAAATACTTCTGTAGGGGGAAGAAAATGTGCAGTTGTACTGCAATTAACAAAAGGCATTCATGTCAGTTATTCATTACCACCTTACATACTTACCCTGAAATTGTTATCATTGAAACCTCAGAACCTTAGTGGTTTCCTAAACAATGCATTCTCTTGTTTATTTCAGCTGTTGCCATGTTACTGTTGTGCACCAAGTCCAGGCAATGATGAGAGGCTCGCACTTTTGCAAACCCACAGGCTCATGAAAGGAAGGTTCTGCTTATAAAGCATAAAAATGGGGCATGGCTTAAAGCCCAGGTTCTTAATCTTTGACCTCACAAGATTACACAAAATATTTGGTTTCAGGGCTAAACTTCATGCTCCACTCACAGGGAGAGTCATCTCATATTTTTAAGGGAGTGTCATTTGGGAGCAGAGCTGCCAGTCAGTGCATTTTCCCATGTACACAATACAATTTATACACAAATCCATTCTGGACACTTTGGGCCTGGGTATTGGAAGGTACCTTAAAAACAGGATTCCTGGGACTCCCCTTGTGGCACGGTGGTGAAGAATCCGCCTGCCAATGCAGGGGACATGGGTTCAATCCCTGATCTGGGAAGATCCCACATGCCATGGAGCAACTAAGTCCATGCACCACAACTACTGAGCCTGCGCTCTAGAGCCCACGAGCCACAACTACTGAGCCCGCATGGAACAACTACTGAAGCCTACGCACTCTAGGTCCCATGTGCTGCAACTACTGAGCCTGCATGCTGCAACTACTGAAGCCCGCACGCCTAGAGCCCATGCTCCGCAACAAGAGAAACCCCCACAGTGAAAAGCCCGTGCACCACAGTGAAGAGTAGCTCCCTCTCACTGCAACTAGAGAAAGCCCGCGCACAGCAACGAAGACCCAATGCAGCCAAAAATAAATTAAAAAAAAAATTTTTTTTAAACATAGAGTTCCCTTTTTTTTTTTTTCTTTTTTGCGGCATGCGGGCCTCTCACTGCTGCGGCCTCTCCTGTTGCGGAGCACAGGCTCCAGATGCGCAGGCTCAGCGGCCATGGCTCACAGGCCCAGCCGCTCTGCGGCATGTGGGATCTTCCCAGACCACGGCACGAACCCGTGTCCCCTGCATCGGCAGGCGGACTCTCAACCACTGTACCACCAGGGAAGCCTCTAGGATTCCCTTTTTATAGTAGTGAAGACCTCTTTTCCTAGGGTCATCCAAGGAACTCATGGAATCATCAGAGGCTTGAATGGTAAGAGGTTAAAAGATGAGAAGATGGGGCTTCCCTGGTGGCACAGTGGTTGGGATTCCGCCTGCCGACGCAGGGGACGCGGGTTCGTGCCCCGGTCTGGGAAGATCCCATATGCCGCGGAGCGGCTGGGCCCGTGGGCCATGGCCGCTGAGCCTGCGCGTCTGGATGACTGTGCTCTGCAACTGGAGAGGCCACAACAGTGAAAGGCCCGCATACCGCAAAAAAAAAAAAAAAAAAAAAAAAAAGATGAGAAGATGGAATTGTATTATGACTTATGTTGGTGAATGATTAGCTGGGACATTTGTTTTCCTGTCTTGTCATTACTCAGAACTTAAGGTACAAAATAAAGACTTTGCAAAAGACAACGTAGTCTTAAAAGAAAATAGAAAGATGGAAGGTCAGCAAGCAGTCTTTGCCTGAAGGCCAACATACTTGCGATAGCTGACTCCTACTATATCACTTTAATGTCATTATCATTAGACTTTAGTCTAGTTGAACTTCATGGCTATATTCCAAACTCCAATTCAAACTTGACTTTATGGGGCCAATATCTGGAAAGAAAGGAGAAGCAACCCAAGTGAAATGGGGATCTTAAAGTCAATTTTGACAACACCCATTTCTGGCCAGGATGGATTAAAAGGAACCAGATTTACACTTAACAATTGGAAGATTTCTTTAAACATTGAGTAAAGCAGACAAACTTCACAAAGTGATGGTTTTCAGACATTGGAGACAGACAGCATAGAACCCAAATAGAGGCTGGTGGTCTTTCTGAGTTGAGGAGACAACAGAGTTTGGTGTTTCAGAAGGTCAAGGCAGCTAGAATTCGCAGATCTAAATACCAGAAGGGATGGAGCTGCAGAAAGAGAGAGAGATTGTGATAAAGTTAGATATAGATAGATAGATAGATAGATAGATAGATAGATGCAAGCCATATTTGCACCCTATGAAAAATTAGCTCAAAATGGATCATAGAACTAAATATAAAACCTAAAGCTGAGAAACTTCTGGAAGAAAATATAGGAGAGCATCTTTGTGACCATGGACTAGACAAATATTTCTTAGAACACAAAAAGCACAAACCATAGAAGAAAAAAAATTGATAAATGGACTTCATCAAAATCAAAATCTTTAGTCTTCAAAAGACACTTATGGGTGCTTCCCTGGTGGTGCAGTGGTTGAGAGTCCGCCTGCCGATGCAGGGGACACGGGTTCGTGCCCCGGTCCGGGAGGATCCCACATGCCGTGGAGCGGCTGGGCCCATGAGCCATGGCCACTGAGCCTGCGCGTCCGGAGCCTGTGCTCCGCAACGGGAGAGGCCACGACAGTGAGAGGCCCGTGTAACACCAAAAAAAAAAGACACTTATGAAAATGAAAAGTCAAGTCACTTTGTAAACTATTTCCAAAATATTTACCTGATAAAGAAATTGTACCTTGACCATATAAGGAACTCTTAAAATTCAATAATATGATAACGCTAAAATAACAATAATAAGCAAAATATTTGAACAGATACTTCATCAAAGAAGATCTAATGATGGCTAGTAAGTACATGAAAAGATGCTTAACATTATTATTAGTCATTAGAAAAAATGTAAATTAAAGTTGCCATGAAAGATCATTATATATTTATCAGTATACCTAAAACTTAAAAGATTGAAAATACCAAGTACTGGAAAAGGAGCAGAAAGAAATCTTTTATAAATTCTTACAGCCACTTTGAAAATAATTTGAAAGATTTTTTTTAATAAGGTTAAGCATTCACTGACCATATGACCCAATAATTCCACCCTTAGGTATTTGACCAAGAGAAATGAAAACACAATCAACACAAAAGCTTATATGTGAATGTTTATAGCCATTTTATTAATAATAGCCAAAAACTGGGAAAGAATCCATGTCCATCAACTTCTGAATGAATGAACGAATTGTGGTATATTCACACAATGGAATACTACTCAGTAATAAAAAGGAACCACCTGCTGATATATGTACTGACACGGATGAATTCAAAAGCATTATGCTAAGAGAAAGAAACCACATACAAATGATTACAGAGTTTAATTCTATTTATACGATACTTTTGAAAAGGTAAAACTATAATGATAGAAAGATGTGTGTTTTCCAGGATTCAGGGTGTGGCTTGGAGGGGACTCATGGCAAAGGGTCAAGAGAGACCTTTTTGAGATTATGGAAATGTTCCATATCATGATTGTGATGATTGTTACACAGCTGTATATATTTGTTCAAAATTCATTGAAGAGTACACTTAAAATTGCTGAATTTAGTGTATGTAAATTATGTCCCAACAAAACTGACTCTCAAAAAAGGAAGGTACATAATAGGATATATAGTATAATACCATCTGTATTAAATAAAAGGGAAAAGAGATAATTTCGAATATACAAACATACATATATTTGCCAGGATGTGTGTCAAATGTCTCAGGAAGCACATACATGAAAGTTTAGAGTAAATCACCTCAGAAAATGGAAATGGGATGTCTGAAGGAGTATGGTGGGGGAGAGACTATCTTTTGTACCTTTCAAATTTTGAACCATGCAAATGGTAAACCTATTCAAAAGGGGAGAAGAGTCAATGGGGCTCCAAAACCTGTTACTATTCAATATGAGTTGAGTCAAAATCCTGTTTCTGTGTGAGAACATCTTTTTCTTTGTTACTCACTATCTCCCTTTTCCCCCATTTAACAAGTCACAGGGCTGTCTAAGAGTATGTTCAGTATATAGTTCAGAGAGCCTCATGATAATATAAATTTAAGCTGGGGTGGGGGCGTGGGAGGGAGATTACTTTACTGTAGAGGAGAATGAAGCTTCCACGCTCTGCAGGTTAGAACCTGTGGGGGCTCTTGGGCTCAACTTATTGCAACTGTTTATTTTACAGTTGAGAAATCTAAGGCCCAGAGAGTGCAAACGACTTCCCCAACATTGCATGGTTACCCAGTGTTAGAATCCAGATGCGGATCTTGCTCCTAAGTCCTATTACAGAGGTAATTTCAATAAAGCAGGTGACTTACAGTACATAGTTCAAAGAAAACATTCAGGTAATATGAATTTCTCCTTCTCTTTTCTCCCCCATATCAGCTGGCTTCTTACCATGACTTACCATTCACCCATCCCCCATCCCCCATCAATGGATGCAGGGACATAGGGCCTTTGCTTGAAAATGCTGATCACATTTCCCAGAATACACTAATAAGCTTTCCCTTCAAAAAAGAACTTAACTACTTTTCCCATAACAAGTTCAGTTTAATTCAATTTGAAAAATATTTATGACTGTGGGCCAGCCTCCACACTAATGGTGGGAGTACAAACACAGGTGAGTAAGATGTAGCTAGAGAACACTGGGTGAAGGCTACCCGAAGGGTCAGTTCAGTTTGTCCAACATTTATGGAGCCCCCTACGACAAGCCCAGCACCCCACAGGACAATGCGTTGTGGAAATAAGAAAGACATCATCCATTCCGTCAAGGCCCTGACAGTCTGGTGAGTTACCCTTTAAAAAATGGGAGTCCAGAAAAGGATCCATCATCCGTGTCACTCTCCCTCTCCCCAAATATTCTGATCGTCAGCCCCATCCCAGTCAGTTGACGTTCTTTCTCCCAGTGTTGACACTACTCTCCTTCTCTTGGTCACTGTGTTTGTCAGAACAGTGTTTGGTCAATTATATAGATGCAGAAACACAAAGCTAGACCCAGGAACCAGGACATGTTGAATGAGCTATGGCCACACTGTTTCCGCAGGCCATTCCTTACACTGTTTCACACCAACCGCTGTGGGAATCCTCAAGTCCTTCGACTCAAACATCCCTTCTAAGCCCAGCAAATGACATTAAGCACTCAGTGGTTGGCTTCCTGCCCAACCTCAGGGTGATGCTAGGCACGTGCCAGGAGGTCTCATGAATGCTGCAGAACTAATGCGATGAAGGTGCAAACAGTCCACTGAATTCTCATAGAACCCCTTGCGTTGGGTGGGATATGTGGATCCCAGGAGTGGCTGTCCATGTCCAGAGTTCCCACGCTTCAACTCAACCCAGTCCTACCTTCAGGGGCTGTATGTAGTGGGTTGAAGTGTTCCTCCCTCCCCAAAGCTATGCCCAAACAGACTTGTAAATGTGACCTTATTTGGAAAAAGTGTCTTTGTAGAGTACTTAAATGAAGAATCTTGAGGTAAGATCATGCTGGATTAGGATGGGCCCTAAATCCATTAACAAGTCTTTATAAAAGAAGAGAAGAGAAAACAGATACAGAGATGCAGGAGAGAAGGCCATGTGATGATGGAAGCAGAGATGGGAGTGATGCAGCCATAAGCCAAGGAATGCCAGTAGCCACCAGAAACTGGAAGAGGCAGGAAGGATTCTCCCTTAAAGCTGTCAGAGGGAGTGTGACTCTGCCTATACCTTGACTTCAGAGTTCTGACCTCTAGAACGATGAGAGAATAAGTTCCTTTTGTTTTAAGCCACCAAGTTTATGGTAATTTGTTACAGCAGCTCTATGAGACTAACACAGGGGCTTGGAGAACCGTTCTCATTACAGCTGCAGGCCCCTGGGACAAGCCTTCCTCCCCCCGCCCCATTGCCCTGAGCCTCCCTAGGAGTAACTTATTCCCTCCTTCCTTTCTAATGCAATCATCATTTAAGTAGCCATGGACTGTGTATATGAAAATGGATAAAAGACAGATGCTCCTTCAGTGAGAGAATTATAACATGAAGTGTTATGGGCTGAGTTATGTCTCCCCAAAGTTCATATGTTGAATCCTAATCCTTAGTGCCTCAGAATGTGACTGTATTTGGAGACAGGGTCTTTAATGAGGTAATTAAGGTAAAAGGAGATCATTAGGGTGATCCTAATGGTATCACTAGAGTGGACCCCCTAATCCAATATGATTTGTGTCCTTATAAGAAGAGGAAATTAGGACACAGACACACACAGAGGAAGGACCACGGGCAGACACAGGAGGAAGACAGCATCTACAAGCCAAGGACAGAGGCCTCTGAAGAAACCAACCGTGCCACACCTTGATTCTAGCCTTCTAGCCTCCTGGAGAATTCTGGAGACTTCTAACCTCCAAACTGAGAGAAAATAAATTTCTGTGTACTTTGTACCACCCAGTCTGTGGTACTTTGTTATGGCAGCCCTAGCAGACTGGTACATTGAGGTAAGACGCAACCCAGCCCTGCCTGGAGGGGCCAAGAAAAGCTTCTGGAAAAGGTGACTTCTCGGCTGGGTCTGCAACCAGCCTACAGATGGTAGGCTGTCCCAGGAAGGGAGAGCACTGAAAGAGAACAGCTTGAGCAAAGACCCAGTGTCATGAAATGGCATGAAGTATGCAGGGAAATACAAGTCAACATTTTTCAAGGCAAAGTGTGAGTGAAGAATAGCAGGTGATGAGGTCTTGGCTAAAAGCCTGATGAGGCATGAAGACCCTTCTGTACATTGTCTCATGCCAGCCTTTTTCCTGGGGGCAGTGGGGAGCCACTGTATAGCTTGAAACAGGGAATGGTGTGTTCAGATGCCATTCTGGTGACTATGTGGGGCTTCTTAGGAGGAAGATAAGTCTAGAGGCAGAGCGACAAGTTGAATAACTGTGGTCAAGATGACCATGGCCAATGGTGGCCAAGATGGAGAGATGAGAACACTTTAGGAGGTGAAATTGACTGGAATGTTGGGCAGTAAAGAAGCAGAAATCTAAGTTACTAAAAAGTTTTAGCATGTACAATTGGTGACACTGCCCACCAAGGTGGTGGGATGAGGTGTGGTTGAGTTGACACTAAGTTAGCAGTCGCTCTGGGGAAAAAATGTCCAAAATTTCCCTTGGAAAATAAGTGGATTCTAATTTGGTGGTATGTATTTCAGAATATCACATCACCTTCCTTTTCAGAGTGGACATAATCCCCCCATGATGATTCAGGTAATGCATCTTTATTACTCTTTTGTCAGTGTTCCTTCCCATGGTTTCTCAAGTTGCTAAAAGGCTTACAGCAAGCGGCTGACTCCACGGAAAGGACAGGAGTTAGTTGGGCTGCTCAGTCATTCTCCCCCTCCCACATGGAGACACAAGGCATGAGGACCCAGGTAGGGAAGCGCAATGCATCACAGAGATAGACAACAGCAAGAGTTCATGGACCCTCCTGGAAGCAGCTTCCACAAAAAATTTGCATGGAGTTTTAGTATGTTCCTGAACCTCCTGTAGCACGTTCACGAGCATCCAGCACCCCAGGCTAGGAATGCCAATAGGAAGGAAAGTGCCCTGGAAGCGGCGGGCTGGTCAAAGCCCTGGCTTTGCTACTAATTTGCCATCAGCCTTGGGCAAGTTACTTGACTCATCTGGTTTTCAATATTCTTGTTATAGCACTAGGATTCTGTTCTCTCTTTGATTGATGGCATGGATTCAGTGAGCAGAGTAGTTCATACGGGCACCTAGAAAGTGATTTTGGCTTGATTGTTCCCTAATTAAGAGGACATTATGACAAGAAGTAGAAATCTTTGTTCAAACCTGCCCCTTGTTCCATACTCATATGTTTCAAGGGTTCCACGAAAGCATGGTTGGGCACACGCAACAGGCTCAGACTTCCACTTTCTCACAGACGTTTCCAAAGACATATTTGATGTGTGCTTATTACTGACATTAGAGCAGGCTGTTCCTAGGGGTTGTGAACAGGGAGTCCCTTGCAGGGCTCCAGCTATCTCCAGGCATCTAGATGTAAAACTTTTGAGTGGTCCAGCCAGGCTAAGACAGACCTCACAAACACATTTTTTTACTGGGAACTGTACTAAAACAACATCAATCAAAACTTTGTGCCAGGGCTTTCCTGGTGGCGCAGTGGTTGAGAGTCCGCCTGCCGATGCAGGGGACCCGGGTTCGTGCCCCGGTCCGGGAAGATCCCACATGCCGCGGAGCGGATGGGCCCGTGAGCCATGGCCGCTGAGCCTGCGCGTCCGGAGCCTGTGCTCCGCAACAGGAGAGGCCACGACAGTGAGAGGCCCGCGTACCGCAAAAAACAAAAAACAAACTTGGTGCCAAATCCACATTATCCCTCTCCCCCAACCAAATATAAAGTACCTAGATACCCATATAGATAGTATATAAATCAGCATCACGTTTGGTAACTTTTTCCAGAAATTTGTCTGTATGAAATCAAGGATCTAAATACTTGGACATATTCAGACAGACAGCTGAATGAATAAATAACTAAAAAAGGAGATAGTCATTATACACAATGTATTTACATTCAAATGCTTGAACTAATCTTAGAAATGAAAGTTGGTAGATGTCTGTTTTGTCCTGTTCTACACCAACAGGTGGAAATACTTTTTAATTTGCTTATCCATCACCCTAAACATTGCTTCGCTAATGATATTCTCTTTCAAAACATTCTGTTACACTCAGTTGCCTTCAGGATAAAATCCAAGCTGCTCAGTTTGCCATGAAAGACTATACCTAATATTTTGTAATAACCCATAAGGGAAAAGAATCTGAAAAAAATTATATATGTATGTATAACTGAATCACTTTGCGGTATACCTGAAACTAACACAACATTGTAAATCAACCCTACTTCAATAAACAAACCAACAGCAAAAAACCCAAAGATAATAGGAGAATAAAAGATATGATTAAAAAAAAAAAAAGACTGTACTCCTGGTTCTTCGACCTCAGCCTCTGCTCTGTACCAATGTGGACCTTCCCTCCATTCCAGCCAAATATATCTCCTCACATATACGTGCATATGTGCTGTGCCTTTGCGTCTGCTGAGACCACCACCCGGCACATCCCCACTGCTCCTCACCTGAATCAGATCTCAACATGCAAATCTAGCTGCATGTCCCTCATTTCCTCCATGCGATTTCTTAGCTCCTCGACTGAGACGGTGAATTTTTGTTTGCCTCCAAAGCAAATGGACTCAGTGTGTTGCTTATGAAAACTCCCGGGAAGGACCCGGGAGATGAGGGGACCTATTCTCACTTGTTCGTGGCTGAGGAAAGAGTCTCAGACCCCAGGTGGTGGCAGAAAAGGAAGGAAAGCCTATGAGTCAATAAGAGTGTAAAAACTGAGCATGCCTCTCAATACAGAACGTACACGTTTCCCCACAATATATGTATATTTATTCATTTGCAAATTATATTAACGTACTACTGCAAGAATACACTGTACATGTGATGAAATATATAAAATAACATTTAAGAGGACTAGGTTAAAAAGAAATATTGCTTAATATTTTTTATCCTAATTACAGTATTCTAACAGCCCGTGGATTAGGTTGAATACTCTATTCGGATACCATGACCTCTGGAACAGCATCAGGCTCCTGTGTTACAGCAATAATAACAAGTTCTACTGACAATTCTGTGACTCTTTCCATTATGCTGAACCAAATTATAGGGAGTCACTCTTTTAGACAAAAATACTCCAGGCTATGAGTCTAAGAAACATTTATCAGGGCTCATATGTTGCCTGACTCTAGAAGGACGCCGTTTATATTTTCTGTGAATGGGGCCCCCTAACTTTGCTCAGTGCACAACCTGTGCAACTCTACATGGGGACTCTGTGAGTGCCTAATCAGAGACAGCCCCTGAGGATGCCTTCCAAGGGACAGGCTTCACGTGAGCTGAGGGTGGAAAGGCGTGTTGATTTCCTGCTGGCCCTCCCTACCACACCCAAATCTAGAGACCCTAATCACTATCAAGCGGTCTGCTCAAGTGGACAATAGATGGTGCCAGGCACGTGACACTGATACAGACCTGGGGCCACATACCCTGGTCAAAGACTGTGAGAGCTGGAAAGGACTGCACTTCAGAGATGAGGAAACTTGGGTCCAAGAATGTTTCATAGTGAATCATTGACAAAGTCGTGTTAGAATTTCCTGACCAGTGCTCTTTCCACGATATTACACCATCACATTAATATCAGCTAACAGAACATTTATAATGTCTACTAACTATAAGGCACAGTGCCTAAAATAAAAATTGTTATTTTATGGATGATTCAAATTCATCACAATAAACAATAATAATTTAGCCTCCTAAATATTGAGCATTTACTATACGTCAGATGCTATACTAAGCAATTTACAAGGATTCTCTTATTCAATCTTCATAACCACCCTATGAGGAACGTATCATTATGACATCCATTTTACCAATGAGAAAAGTAGTAAACAATTTAACAGAAATTAATGTGCTAAGCCAGGATTCAAACCATGCAACCTGACTTGAAAACGTGCTCTACAGCATACATATATATACTGCCTTCCATAATCAATGACATCAATTATGTGCAGGACAAATGGTGTTCATCTGTACCATTTTTCTTTGCAACTGTCATCGTCAGATTACTTTTTTTCCTTTGTGTTAAATACCAGAATATTTTTTCTCTCTCTCTCTCCCTCTCCATCTCCCTCTCTATCTCTTATCTCTCTTATCTCCCTCTATATCTCTATCTCCTCTCCTCCCTCAGTCTCTGTCCCTCTCGTCCCTCTCTTTCTTTCTCTTCCATACACACACACACACACACACACACACACACACACACACACACACACACACAATTAGGAAAATGTCTACAGGTCCTTCAACTTTAGCAGAAAGCAGCAAGAAATTCTTGTAATCCTATCAGCAAATTCTGAACTGACAACTCCTCTTGGTTGCCTTACGACATGAATTGCAGCTCTCACTAGAGACTTTTCCTTCACTGGATCTCAGCCAATGACCAAGAAGCAGTTATTTCTTTCCTCTTATTATTTTCAAGAATTGTGTTTCTCTGTCTTTGCCCACAGGACAGTGCACTTGGGTTGTGCTGCATTCATCTCTTACATCCAGTATGTGGCACGTAGTAAGTATCTTGTAAATGTTGGAAAGAAGGAAGGAAAGAAGGAAGGAAGGAAGGAAGGGAGGGAGGGAGGGAGGGATGGATATATGAATGACTGTGAACACATTTTCTGGATCATATGTTCCTGGAGAAGAGGTCCACAGGTGAAGTGAGAATAACATCTCCATTCACTCAATAGCTCTTGTCTAAACCCCTAGAGTCAAACTTAGCTCCTTCCCTTCCTTATACTACACATCAGACCCACCAGCAAAACCGCTGGGCTCTCTCTTCCCAACAATCCCAATCTACTTGGCACCAGCTCCACTGTTGTCACCATCGTCCAATCCACCGTCCTCCCCTGCCTAGTTTTTCAAGGGCCTCCAACCTGTCCTCCCTGCCTGTACCCTTTCTCTGCTGTAGTCTATCATCAAAAAGGCAGCCAGAATTTCCCTTCCAAAACCCTCTGATGACTCCCCTTATCGCTCAGGGTAAAAGTGGAAGCTCTGGGCTTCCCTGGTGGCGCAGTGGTTGAGAGTCCGCCTGCCGATGCAGGGGACGCGGGTTCGTGCCCCAGTCCGGGAGGATACAACATGCCGCGGAGCGGCTGGGCCCGTGAGCCATGACCGCTGAGCCTGCGCGTCCGGAGCCTGTGCTCCGCTACGGGAGAGGCCACGACAGTGAGAGGCCCGCGTACCGCACACACACACACAAAAAAAGTGGAAGCTCTGTCAACGGCTCATCAGGCCTAGGCGTGACCTGTACCCACCTCCACCTCTCTTATCTCCCCCGCCCCCACGCCCCGGCTACCCCTACTCCTCCCACCCCTACTCAGCATCATTCTCGTCCCACTGTGGGAAGCTGAACAATGGCTCCCAAATAGGCCCATGCTTTAATTCCCAGAGACTTTGAAGCCAAAGGGACTTTGCAGAAGTGATTAAATTAAGGATCTTGAAATGAGGAGATTAACCTGGATTATCCTGCGGGCCCAAACTAATCACAGGTTTCCTTATAAGAGGGATGCAGAAGGAGTCAGATTGGAAGGCAAGGGGAAGCTGGGGGCTTCCCTGGAGGCCCAGTGGTTAAGACTCTGCGCTTCCACTAAAGGGGGCACGAGTTCAATCTCTGGTCGGGGAACTAAGAGCCTGCATGCTGCATGGTGTGGCCAAAAAAAAGGTGAAGCTGGAAGCCAGAGAGAAAGGGAGATGTGACATGGGCCAGGAGTCAAGAATGAGGACCATCGCTAGAAGAATGGAGGAAACAAATTCTCGCCTGGAGCCTCCGGAAGGAGCACAGCTCTGCTGACTCCTTGTTTTAGCCCTTTAAGACTCATTTCCGATTGATCTCCGGAAGGTAGGAGAATAAATTTATATGGTTTGGAGCCACTACGTTTGTAGTAATTTGTTAGGGCAGCAGTAGGAAATTAACACACCCGTTGTTTTGTTTTATGTTTCTTTATGGCACTATCACCACTCGGCATATTTTATATTTACTTCTCTATTTGTCCATCTGTTGTCTCTCCCACTACGATGCAAAGTGCTGGGGAGCCAGGCCTTTGTTTTCTTCATTGTTGTACACCCAGAACCTGGCGCAATAACTCTCTGTTGAATGAATAAATAAATGACATATTTTAACTAAGTAAGTAACAGGTCAACACCCTGAAATGGCCGAGCCTCAATGAAAAGTTGGTTGAACACAGTTATTAACCTGCATGACATTTTCTCTGACTTGTCCAGACAGGTGGAAACATACACAAATGAGTACAGGTGTACCTGCAGCCCAAGTGGTCTACACCAAAACAGCCCAGGAGGAGAACAACCCCAGAACACCAGCAACAAGCCCGCTAGGAAGATGGTGATCCCCGTCCAATGCAGGGGTTCCAGCAGCCCCTCTGCAGAGCTGGGAGGAGGGAGGAGCCTGGGCTGGTCACACACACGCCCTCTACTCGCATGCAAGCCCTGCAGCCCTGTATCACCTGTTTTCATATTACTCATTTCCCTCCCCATTGAATAAAGGACCGCAGTGGAGGTGGGCTGGGGGGTGGAGAAGCCAGGATTATGACTGCCCTTCTTCTCACTGAGTGATGCTGAGAATCTCTAAAAAGGAGTTCACACATAGGAGCTGAGGTTGATGGTACATTCTACGTCCACTTAGTTAACAAAATTATACTAAAAAGAATGTAAATGTAAAGAGTTAATTAGATCCAATATTTACTTTAGGGAACCACGGATCTTAAGTAACTTAGGAACCACATGACACTATCAAGTAGTTTTTCCTGTTGCTGGTACCAGCTAGAGATGCCAACACTTCTATTTCCTCCTACTTCTGTTTGGTTCAGCCTAATTTCTGATGAAATCAACACTTTGCCAAACATGCAAGTAATGGTTTGATGTGCCCATAATGACGATGATGATCATGACGATGATGATTGATTCATCTTGTCTCTTGCAGGAAGTTGCAGGGATGCCTCTGTCTTGAGGAAAATACACCTAGTCCTCACTTTTAAAAAGGTGACTTTTTTTGAAACTAACACAACGGTCGTGTGAATATAATGGCTGGAATGCTGCTTGAATGCACCTGTTTGAATGTCCCCTCCTCTGTGGAGCCTTTCCTTACTCCTTCGTCCACCCTTGGGCATTTCCAGAATACCCACGGCACAACGCTCTCTCACTCCTCCATTTCACCAATATTCACAACTTGCAAGTCTGTCTCCTGTACCACATTGTTATTTCTTGAGAGCAAGGACTCTGTCTACACACGCTTCTTCCTCCCAAATGCTCAACAAAATCCCAGGCAAGGTTTGCCAGGTACCTAAATACGAACCAAACGCTCTTGGTGCTTTTGAAATGGACCTTGTGGTAGAATAAAGGAGACGATTTATACACCAAACAGGCAGAGAAAAATAGAAAATAATTATGTATTAAATTAGAAAAGAAAGTGCATTTCATTAAAGGAGTTAATTCGAAACCGGAAAGGGGAGAAATGAGTGTTGACTGGGGTTTTTATAGGTTCATAGAGTAATCATTTTTGTTGTCTTCACATAAAAATTTGTGTAAATATGAATTTGGGTGGGGAATGTTGGGGAAAACATCATCTTGATCTATAAAGATGATTTGTTTAGCCCTGAAATGATTTTTATGTTTTGATAATATTCAAAACCATAATCTTTATTAGAATATCAGTCTAATACAAAGATCACCAAAGTTCTTTGTTTAAATATACTAAGGGCTAAACATTAACACTGACACTAAGTGTATTACTACTAGAGAAAGCATTTTATCTCATCAGATATTTTAGTTATATTGGTGCCAAAAGGGCAAGCTCGGTGACAGACGTAACATTTATCGACCATACATACGAAGTACTATCTGTGACCTTAGAAACGTTAAGAAGGACCAACGATTTGACTTCAACAAGCCTTAGTTTCGTTTTTCAAAATGATGACGATGAAAGAAATTTAACCAGACAGGAAAATGCACTTAATGTCTGTCACAAAGGAAAGGATCTGAGCAACAATTTCTGCTCCCTCATAAGTGAACTCTTAAAAAATGCTTTGCCTGTGGTATAGAGAAGTCAATGATTAGACACACACTTTTAAACGCACTTACCAATTCTTGTAATTTTGAGCGGTCCTGGGTGAACTATGGAACAACCCATTCCATCAGCCCTACTCTTTAATATATATTGACCCCCAAGGACCATGACACCATGCATCTTTCCCTGGTCACTCAGAGCAAAATAAAACACCATCTGCGTGTGCGGGTGTGTCTGTCAGAGGCAGCCCTTACCTTCACTAAGAGGTTAACCTCAGGGTTAGTTGAAGCTGGTTCGTTTTCTTCTGAAACATCATCAGCAGAATAGCAGGTAGGGGAGTCCTCGCTGGTGGAGAAGGCTCTGCTGTGCTGGATGGTGAAGCTGGAAGGAGAAGTCGGATCTGCTTCCATCTCACTTCCATTCTCCTGGGGCTCCCCAGGTTGAGGATGCTGAGCCTCAGGATATACTTTTTCAGGCAGGAGGTATTCTCCTGTTTCTCGTTGAAAAGAGGCTGAGGTGCTCTCCCGACCAACAACAGCATAAATGGCCGCAGAGCCGTACCCATGGGTTTCCAACTCAGTGGCATATAAATTGGCTTCTGCCTTCAAGTCTTCATGGACATCATTGTAAAGGGGACCTTTGTCTTCTGCTGGCTGGTCTGAATCCTCATATGCCCTCTCTTTTTGGATTCTGTCATAGATGGTGCTGCTGTCTTCATCATTCATGCTTGTTGATTTGGTGGATCCTTTTGCAGGCAGACCTGAGTAGGTCTGAAATGAGGAAAGGGATAGAGGATGCTGTATCACCTTGCAGAGGAATCAACGGGCTTTTGAAACACAGCAACTAGCAACAGCTATCAATGACAGGTCCCTAACAATTATTGACTGGAGACTTTAATCGGCAAACCACAAGACCATTGGACATGAGATAAAGCTTAAACACTCAGTTAACTCCTTCACTCCTAAGGATATTTTCAAGCAGACTCTATAGTTTTCCTCATTGCCAGTAACTCCAAAATTCTTCGGATCAACTAGAGGTTGACTTGAATTATCTTCCCAGTATACATTGAAATTCTGAATATTTAGCCATTTGTCACTAAATAGTGTTCCCTCTTCCAATTGCCTCCAAATGTTGACAACATTTAAGAAGTCCCTGCAGTTCAGTGGAGCACAATTCTTCACAATAGTAACTCATCTATGAATAGCTGAATTCATTACACAAAACAGCTGTTTGAGTATTGATACCCTATGATAACTGTGCTGCACATGCTCCAGTTAGGTAATGAGTGCCACTTACGTTTCTTATCTGGAAACACCACTAGGTGATTAAATAACAGAAGGAAAAGAAGATAAATGCCCTTGTCTATGGTCACATCAGTACAGATCACCCAAACTAAGGGACTCAAAGATTTATGGCTTTGAGTTTTATTTTTTTCTCTTCGACCTGTGTGATCATCATAGTCAAGACACCTTCACAAAGATCCTCTTATGTACAGGATACTGAGTTGAGCACTAAACATTTGAGTTAGCAGACACATTCTCTGTCCTCAAAGGACTTCTAAAGCAAACGACTGTATGCACAAAGTTGTCTAGTTGATGTCATCTACAGATGCCTCGAATACACAGGCTCTTTGTTTTTTAACCTGGTACTCTATCCTGCTAATTCCTGCATCCCTTCACCCACCACATACATCGTTCTCTTTGAAGTGACAACCCAGACGGATTGTAAAGGGACTTTTGTGTCTTCCCTGCACCACCAGGGAAGCCCTGATGAGCATCTTATAGACAAAACTTCATTGTACCCTTGCCTCCAATGTTGCATCTAGGAATCTTCTGGAGCGAACTAAAGCAGTATTTCTAGAATTCAAGCTTTGGGGATAGCTTAAAGAATAGATAAAGGGGGCTTCCCTGGTGGCGCAGTGGTTGAGAGTCCACCTGCCGATGCAGGGGACACGGGTTCGTGCCCCGGTCCGGGAAGATCCCACATACCGCGGAGCGGCTGGGCCCGTGAGCCATGGTCGCTGAGCCTGCGCGTCCGGAGCCTGTGCACTGCACTGGGAAACCCCACAACAGTGAGAGGCCCGCATACCCAAAAAAAAAAAAAAAAAAAAAGAATAGATAAAGGGAAAGAGACCAGAGACAGACTTTAAAGTCTATTGATGCTATCCCTTTCTTTTATTGAAAGGTGAGGTTTGATGGGTCCAAATACCTGATAGATGACCATAGTTCCCATAATCTGGTGTTTATAACTCAGTGGAGAGCCAGCTCAAGTCCTTCTCATAATTTTAGCACTGGAGAAAAGCTAAAAGGTCATACGGTCTACCTGATTTTACATTTGAAGGCAGGCTGGAACCTCGAAAGGGGAAGCAAGTGGTCCAAGTTCACAGAGTTAATGATGGAGCTGATTTTGGCTGTGATTTCCTAACCTCCAGTTCAGTGATCTTCCTGCCACTCACTCCCTTCTTAAGTCGCTGTTTTCCAACCTTTTTTATGATCATACAACCTTCCACTCCCACCCCATCCCTAAAGGATCCTTTTTAGGTACCTTTTCCATGAAATTAAAATACTGCCAATATATTACATATCTGTTACATACTGTATGTACATCTGTGTTTTATACATCTAAAAGAGTAAGTTTTTGTCCCTTAAGAACCAATTTTCACCCCTTTGGGGGTGACATCGCTCCTTTTGAGAATATGTGCTTTCACTGCTAGAACACTTCTAGATTATGTGCCATTCTGCAACAAGATTATGTGTCATTCTGCATCACTTCCAAGGAACAGTATTCTACGTGAGCTTATATATACCGCATGCTACCAGGTCCGCACCAAGATGACCCAGTGAGTCTGAGGGGGCTAGCTAAGCTTAGGGCCAAATACACAGGTATTTTATAAATTTGGTCCCCCTGTTATCCCATTTCAGGACACACCTATCATGATTTAGTTACAGGTTGTAACATGGAACCGGTCATCCCATTAAAGCATAAATCAGATCATCTCTCTCCCTACTCAGACTCCTATAATGGCTCTCCATTTCCTTCAGGAAAAGCCAAAGTCCATACAGTGACCCTCAAGGCCCTACAAAATCTACACAAACTCTCTTACATCTGCTTTTCTCCCCCTTGCTTACCCTGCTTCAGAGGATATGGCCTCGTTGCTGTGCCTGGAACCCTCCAAAATGCTCCCATATTAGGATCTTTACATTGGCTGTTCCCTCTGCAGGGAATACATTTCCCTTGGATATATGCAGAGTCAACTCTCCAAAATTCTAAGTTTTTGCTTATGCATCCCTTCTCAATGAGACCACTCTAACTGTCCTGTGTAAAATGACAACCCATCCCAACTCCTATCTGTACCCCTCCTCATTACTAAAAACCCTTACCTGACTTTCTGTTTCTTTTACCATAATACATATCCCCTTCTAATAAGATATATACATTTGTTATTTAATGTACATCTAGAGTTTGTTTTCTGTCTTCTCCCACTAGAATGTAAATTCTGTATGGGCACAGATCTGTCTGCTTTTTCATTATTGCTTCAGGCACCTAGAACAGTGCCTGGCACATATTAGATTCTCAATACATTATTTGTTGAATAAATTTTTGTGATTGTTTGATGTCATTATCCTCCATTGGACACACAAAGCCCATGACTATTTTGCTCATCCGTGCATACCTAAAGTCTAACAGATATCTGACACATAATAGGTGCTTATTAAATATTTGTTTTTATAAACAACTAAAATGGAGGAGATGTATCCAGAATTCAAGTCCTTTTACTCCTGGTCCATTTTCTTCCTGTGTTACATGCATAAGTGTTATTTCATTACTATATTGTAAACTCCTGCAGGAAGAAAACTAATACCTGGGTCTTCCACAGCACTTTGTATAAAACAAGTTGGCTTGTTTACTGATAAAAGAAAGAGTCTATCAACCAGTTAATCGATTGAAAGTATTCTGAGGGCTCCATATGGCTGTTACATATAACCTAAGAAAGGAAACAAGACATATTCACTTGATTGAGAAGTTCTAAGAATGAACTTGTGTGCCTTCTGAAATACAAGTTTGCCTATATCACACCCATGTTTGGAAATTTTTGATAAAGCAGATACAGGAAGATGTGTGTTCCAAGACCTTTCACAAATGAAACCAAGCCTATCTGTCCAGCCAGCTTCTCCCTCAGCACTCCTTCAAATACCCTACTCTGCAGCAGAAACATTGCTCTTCCCCGCATATACTATGCCATTTCCTGCCCCTATGCTTTTGCACATATGTTGTCTCCACTGGGCAAAATCCTACTCATTCTACTAGATACAGGCTATAAATATACATAAAACGTGATCTTACCTGCATGTACAATGGAGGAAATTTACAAATTAGCTATTCCACAGAAAGGATCCAACTGGGACTACAGCAGCCCTGCCCATTGTCTTGGATAACTGTGGGGCCAAAGTCTAGTCTTCTGTTTTGCATGTACAAAGACTCAGTTTGGTCAGTTTACACAGGGTTTTTCAAACATTGTAGAACTGAGTCACTCTAACTAAACTAAAAAAAACAAAAAAACAAAAAATATTCAGTTTAGCAACATAAAGGCCAATTTTTAACTTTACCCCCCAAAACATAACTGCCACAATTGACTTGAATATTTGCTTGATATAATAAGCATTATCTCTTCACAGTAGCAAATTCTACATAGGGAATCAGTTAAGGCAATATCCTCAAATTACTTTTATGTGATGTTTGTAGGATCTGAGGCAATACCCCTATTAAAAATAGGGGTATTTTTAAAACCCAGTATCAGTGATTTGTGCCTTTTCTTTTTATCTTAATCAGTCTTATTAGGGATTTTTAAATTTTCTTTCTTTTTCTTTTGAGAATATTTGACTTTATTAATAGTCTCTAGTGTGCATTTCTTTGCAATTTCATTAATTTCTGCTCTTATCTTTATTATTTCCTTTCTTCTCTTTTTGTTTTTACTTGTTTGTTGCTGTTTGCTTTTTATCCCAAGATAATTGTGGACACTTAAATCACTGGTGTTCAACTTTTCTTCTTTTCTAATATATGCATTTAAGATTATTAATTTTCCTCTAATTTCCTCTAATTTCCTCTAATTTTATCTGCATCTCACAAGTTTTGATATGATTTATTTTCCTTATCATCCAGTTCAAAATACTTCCCATTTCTGTTTAGATTTTTTTCCTTTATCCATGAGTTATTTATAAATGTATTGATCAGTTTTACAACAGTTGAAGATTTTCTAGTTACATTTTTTGTCAATTTTTAGCTTAATTTCACTGTGGTCGGACAATACAGTTGTTATTATTTTAATCTACTGAAATTTGTTTTGAGATTTGCTTTATGGCCCAGCATATGGCCAACTTTGGAAATATTCCATGTGCATTTGAAAATAACATGTGTTCCTCCATTGTTAGGTATAGTATTCTGTAGATGATAATAAATTAGTATCTGTTTATTTTTGTTACTCAATTATTTCATATTCCTATTGACTTTCATCTGCTTCTTCTATTAGGTATTGAAAAAGGAAAGTTAAAATCTTCCCTATGATCATGGATTTGTCTAATTCTTACTTCAGTTATCTCATTTTTTGCTTTATATATATATTTTTTTAATAAATTTATTTTATTTATTTTTTATTTTTGGCTGCGTTAGGTCTTCATTGCGGTGCGCGGGCTTCTCATTGCGGTGGCTTCTCTTATTGCAGAGCATGGTGTGCGAGCTTCCGTAGTTGTGGTGCATGGGCTTAGTTGCTCCGTAGCATGTGGGATCTGCCCGGGCCAGGGCTCAAACCCGTGTCCCCTGCATTGACAGGCGGATTCTTAACTACTGCGCCACCAGGGAAGCCCTTGCTTTATATATTTTTGAGGCTATATTATTGGATGCACACAGATTCAGAACTGTTATATAATCTTGGTAGATGGACTGTTTTTTCAGTAGAAAATGTCACTCTTTATCTCTAGCATTATTTTTTGCCTTCTTCTGATATCAGTTTTCTTTTGGTTAGTGTTTATGTATATATTTTCCCAAGATTTTACTTTCAATTTTTGTGTGTGGAGAAGTGGAGAAGGGGGATTAACGTATGAAATATAATGCAGAATCGATAATTCACAATGATGGAGAAAAACAGATTGGATGGAGTATGTGGATTCCAGAAAAAATAGAGAAGATGGCAGTACTGGGCTAGATTGTGGATAGCCTTGAACGCCAAGATCAGAAATCTGAGTTTTATGTTCATAGGATGATATCAAGGATGGGCAGACACATAACACAGAAAGTCGTTCAATCCCACAATCATTTACATTCCAGCTGGCTTCAAGACAGAGGCAGGTGCTTGGAGAAAACCATGTCCAGTAGCTGGTGTTGCTTACTGGAGCAACTTGGTCTACTGTCACATCACAATGTGGCAACCACATTTCAATATGGGCACAGGGAGGGGATTGTGTAGAAGGTACCTGAGAACTTCAGATGGTTCTGCTGATTTATTTCAGTCACTGTGAATGTGCCCCGCTCCCATTTACCTCCTGGCACTCTCTCTCCTCCTTGGAGCTCCCTCAAACACCATTCCCAGCTGGTCACCGCATAGCTTTATTTTTGTAACCTTCATCTAGTTGTTCCAACATTTTGAATTTCATTCCTCACAATTCTGACTCTGCCATTATACCCACCATAGATATCTCTTAAAATTTTACTGCACTTTCTTACTTTTCAAATTGTGAACAGTCGTCCATATTTTGACTCGTCATTACAATAGTTGGTCCACCTCGGTGCTGTCTACTTTATACAATCTGGGAAAAGTCCTAAAGGTCCTAGAAGCCTGAGTAGAAGTCATTTATGATGTTTTATTACTTAGAGGAAATGAATACAGAAAATAGGAAAAGGGTAATATTAAACATTGGGAGGATGAGACAGATGGGATGCTCTTCACTCAAACAATTTAACATAAATGGAAGGGACAACAAGGTTATTTAAATAAATTTGATTAAAAAAATTGAACATGGAAAAATGACATTATTTTTAAAATTGGATGAACTATATACCCTTAAGCCCTCAGGCAGGGAAACCCTTGCTTCATCCTCTCCCTGCCCCTGGCATTGTCGACTTACCCAGGCTGGGACTACACACTCAACCACAGGGCCCCATCCTCAGGGATGTCTCCCAGCTGTCCCCTTGCCCTTCCTCTTTATTCAGACTGGGTCTAGTTTTCTCACTCCACTTCCTTCCTCTGCTGTCTCCAACATGACCAAAGTCTGACCCCTTAGTAGCTGTCTATCACTTCTCTAGAACCTTCTATCACTTCTCTAGCACCTTTAGTACAGGAAAAAAGCAACTTGAAGCAGATGAATTTGCAGATGTCCAAAGAACGAAATGTCCGGATAGTCCATTGAGAAGAGAGGAAAGGAGAGCTGGGCATCCCTTTAGCTGGGCTTTTGCAGACAAGGATAAAGGCGTGCTGCATCAGTGCTGAAGGAACTTGAGGAAATATCAAGTTTACTTAGTAACTTAATGGAGTATTACTGGGTTATTTTTTTTATCTCCATCATTCTGCCTAAAGGGAATGTGCCTTCTTTCCGCCATAGACAACTTGACTCCACTGAGCTCTCTCACTCCACTTTCCTCCAGTACATTTCTCCATCTTCGGAGATTTTACTTTGTGGTTTGAGGGGTTTTAAGGTTTTACCGTTTGGGGATTTTGTTTTTCTCCAAAGACATCCAGGAAGTTTGATTCTGTATTATAAAACCAAAGGCAATCTATCTCAGTAATGTATTTTGTGTACTTCTCTAGATAGTCATCCCTCGGTATCTGAGGGGATTGGTTCCAGGACCCCCAGGGGTTACCAAAATCCACGGTTGCTCAAGTCCCCTATGTAAAATGGAGTATAGTCGCCCTCTGCATCCTTGGATTCTGTATCTGTATAACAGATACAGAGCAGACTGTATAACAAATATAATGTAAATTGTTACTCTGAGCCATCCAGAAAAGATGGAGAAAGAGCTGTGGGCTTTGAAAATGAAACCTGAGGAATAATTCCACTGGACTGGGTACAAATGCCTGAGTAAGCTGTCCTTTCATACTTTGATTTTACATTTTCTAAACATTATTGCCGAAGGACACTGTCCTTAAGTTACTCCACAAGAAACACACTTACTGAGAAATAAGTACACAGCTATCATTTTCAGCTTCTTAGGTTCTTGTTGTGGCATCAAAGATGTCTGTGTTCTTTATATTAAGGAGACTTCTTTCCATTATAAATGTCATTCATGCTTATAAAAAAAAGATGATAAGAATCATCTGTAATTCCACTACCCGAAGGTACTTACGTTAATTTTCTCTTACTCCTTTTCTACCTGTATGTTTATATTTTCATTTGGAATCATAGTTGTCTTTGTATTCTGCTTTTTAAAAAATTGACATTGTACAGTGTATATACATGGCATTTAAGCATATTTATATAAGACCAGTATTTTTCAGACAGTCAACTCAAATATTAGCTGATGTAATTTGTCAGTGTAGAAGATTCAAAGATACTTTTCTTTACTGTCTAGCCAAAAGACTTCTTAAAAGGCAAGGGATTTTGTTTAAGTAAGGGGTTGGCCCAACTAACGGGACAATAACATAGGAAACTTTCATTCTTCTTGCTTCCGTGCGCTTCCCAGGCTGTGACATGGTGACTCGACAGTAACACTGGGTGATACTCACAGCAGGGCAGGGCTCACTGAATGCTTTGCAAGCGGTTTCAAGACTGCCTATGATTTTCCTTTAAATATCGCTATCTGCAGATAACATACTCAATTTATCTACACACGTTTAAATTCTCTTTTGGTTTTAGTTTACATTGGGTGCAGAGTGGGCAGACCTGGGGAGCAGAGATGGGAAATTATGGAATTGTGGGGTGAAAAAAAACAACTGGAGGTTAATTGAAGTGTTTCTTGTTTATAAAAATTATGAAGATGAAGGGGGAATGTTTTAGCCACATGGGGTAAGGGAAACTTTGGTGCCAAACAGACCTGGGTGCAAATGTAGACTGCCACTTACCTTTTCTGAGGCTTGGTTTCCTTATTTGCAAAAATGTAAATAACACCTTCCTCAAAGTGTTGTTGGAAAGTTTAAATGAAAAAGATACGTGTGAAGCCTCAGAGCCTGATAGATTAGACAGGCGTGTTCAGTGTTAGTTTCCAATCCTTCTCCCACAGCTAAGCTGCATTGGTTTCAGAGCTCAGAATGAAGAGATTCTGGAGGGGAAAAAAAATATGTATAAGTAACATCATGACACGTTAGTATGTTAATAGAACTTAGTTCTACTCTGAATTATATTTATTATTATGTATTTTTGGAGTTATTTTCTTTCCATAACCCTGATATCTCCTCTAAATCATAATTATATTTTGCATTTTGTAGTAACTGCAAACTTAAAAGACATTTACAGACAGTATTTTGCATGATTTGGCCAAGAACGCAGTAAGGCAAGTATTACCAAATCCGTTTTATAGATATGAAAGCCATGGCTCAGGCTGCTTTTCCGGTGCATGTTTGTAACACTAAGATTAGGGCCCAGGTCCCCTAACAGCTGCCACTGAACTTCGTCCATAGCTCAAGGATGCTGTGATCATTAAAGGTTTAAAATGTATGCTCTGTGAAGTATCTCTGTAAAGTAAGGGAAAATATCAGATGTCTATAACTGAACCAGAATGATAAATTATGCAATAAAAATGAACACGTTTTTACCAAAGGCAAACACAATATGCAAGAAAGATCAAGCTGAGAAACCCTCAGGATTTGGAAAACTGAGTGTTTTCTTTCATTTCTAGTCCACTAGGGAGCACTGTTACCCGGTCTCAGTGTAGACCTGGCATCATCACCTCATGAGCTGTTTCCTTCTTCCAGTCTAAAAAGTTAGGTAACTATTGCAAGTTTACAGATTCCCTGGTCTAAGGGCTTTTTTCCCATTTCCCAATTATTTTGCTTTGAGGATAAGGTGCCTCAAATTCAAAACATATGTTTAAAATATTTTATCTATATACGTTCTATTAGAGCTCAATTCCCTCCCTTTAAAAAATTCCTTACAGTTCATTTAACATGTATTAAATTTTTTAAAAAAGAAGAAAGGAGCTCATGAGGACCATTTGATCTTCACAACAACCCTATAGGGCAATTCGTTTTTCTATTTTACACCCGAGGAAACAATTTCAGAGAAATTTTCCTAGAGTCAATCTACAAACTCCCTTTGAATGTGTTTTACTCCTGCTCTGGTTCATTTTATTATCTAAGTAACTAAGTATTCATAACATTTTACCCCAAGTCTTAGCTCCTAACACTGATAATGTTCAAATAGAATAGAGAAAAAGTAGTGATAACTGTCTAAATTCTGGATTGTCCACACCAAAATTCGAATGGTTTCACTTTGTGTACGTGTATACACATTTGTCTATATACATATAAAATTACATTTGTACCCAATTTCCATACCAATACTTTGTGGCACTTTTGGTGTCCTGGGTCTTCATGTTTGCAGTTTCTTTACTGTCACTGAAGAAAATCTGTGTGATTTTCTTCAGTACTAATAATTATGGCACATAGTGTCTGTCTTATTAGTTCTACATCCTGAGGTCTCAAACTAAAAGCTAAGGAGTCTCCTTGAATGAATGAACATTATCTATCTACCTAGCTACACAATCTTTTATGTGTACAGCACACAGGATTGGGGAACATGAGGTCACTGTATTTTCCATCTTTCTCTCTTATTTGGACTGTCACTCTAGTCCAAAGGTTGCTTTCTCTCTCTCCTACCACCACCTCTCAATCTAACTCCTGCTTTTTACCAGGGTAAGTAACCTACAATGCAGCTAAGGTTACATGTCTTCCTTCCTCTTTCCTATCTATTGCTCATGACCCAGATAGGTGATGCCTTCCCATGAAGGCCTCTCCCATCTCTCCAGACTTTGTTTTCATGTCTGATGGTACAAGCATCATATCCTACCTATTAAAATAGCCTCGCCTTTTTTCCCTCCCCGACACCTTTTTTATCCTGCACCACTTCTTGGGGACAATATTATTTATCTTTACATCCCCTAATGCCATGCTTAAGCTTGAACGTGCATAAGAACTCTATGGGGATCTTGTTGAAATACTGATTCTGATTCAGTAGGCCTGGGGTGGGGCCTGCGACTCTGCATTTCCCAGAGAATATTAATACTACAGGTTCATGGGCCACGCTTTGAGCAGCAAGTCCCTTGCATAATGTTTTACACATGGCAGGTGTTAACTCACATGTACTAGAAAATTAAAAGTTAGAAAGCAAATGCAAAGAAAATGAGATAGCACTACACAACCACCACTATGGCAACATCAATTGTTGGTACGGATGTCTGAGTGCCTGGATTCTCATAAAATGGGGATTTAAAATAGTGTACCTACTTTAAGATCTGGCTGTCTTTTTCTTTTTTTTACAAAATTATCATATACTTACCCTATATCTAGTAGTTCCTCTCTTAGATATTTACCAAAGAGAAATGAAAACACACGTCCACAAAAAAGACCTGTACAAGAATGTTCAAAACAGCTTTATTCACAACAGCCAAAAACTGAAAATACTCCTGTGTCCATTAACTGGTAAATGGATAAATACATTGTGGTATATCTGTACTGTGCAATGCTGGCTACTATTTCAACACCATGGAATACTGGCTTGAGTTCTCCCATGAGGTTGCAATTATGTAAGGTAGAGCTGCAGTCATCGGAAGGCTTGCCTGGGGCTGCAGAACTTGCTTCCAGGATGGCTCACTCATCTGGCTGTTGGCAGGGGGCCTCAGTTCCTTCCCACACGCTGCTCTCCATGGAGCTGCATGAGTGTCCTAATGAAAGGCCACTGACTTCTGTCACTGAGTGATCCATGAGAGAGGACTGCTGTGGCCTTGCCTGGCTCCAACCTGCTGCCAGGCCTGTCTTGAGGCTTTCTTGGTCAATGTTGGGCCAAAGACTCCTAATAAAAAGGTATGAAGTACTGATACACACAACAACATGGGTAAATTTCAAATGCATCATGTTAGTGAAACAACCAGACACAAAAGAGTACTTATTATATGATTTTATTCCTTTTATATGATGTTACAGAGGGTAAAACAAATCTATAACTTTTAAAAAAGTCAAACAGCGGTTACCTGGGGAAAGGGGTAGACAGGAAGGGTTAGAAAGGTACTTGCCCAGGGGAATGAAACGTCGTGTGTTTTGACAGGACTTTGAATTACACGGGTGTATGCATTTGTCAAAACTCAGAACAGTATGCTTTAGATTTGTACATTGTAGTCTTTGTAAATTTTATTTAAAAAGAAGAATAACTCTAAACAAATTCGGTACTACCATTATTGATACGCTGCTGCTGAAATGTTTCTAAGTGAAATGTACTGATAACAATGACAACTGACATTGAAATGCATCAAACAATAAGATGAATTGACGGATGAACAGATGGCTAGATACATGGGTAAAGCAAGTACAGAATATGTTTACAGCTGATTCTTGAACAATGTCAGGGTTAGGAGTGCCAACCTTCCGTGCAGTCAAAACTCCGATTATAACTTCCTTTATAACTGTATCCATGGTTCCATTTTCACGGGTTCCATCAACTGCAGGTTGTGTAGTACTGTAGTACTATTTCTTGAAAAAAGCCTGTGTATAAGTGGAGCCACATTCAAAGCCACATTGTTGAAGGGACAACTATACTGCAGAATCTAGATGGTGGGCATATGGGTGTTTTTTAAGTTTTCTGAATGCTTGAAAATTCTCATAATAAAATGTTTAAAAGAAAACAACCTACAACAGTGAGGAGACACTTCTGCTTATATTTGTACCCCTGATCCCAGCTCAGGGCTGATGCCTCTAACATCCATTTGGAGAGGCCCTGACAGCACTGTGCAGCTCACCACCTGTGCAGAGAGAAAAAAATCAGGTGTGCACTTGGACAGATGGAGAGCAACATGGCAAAGGTCTACAAATACTGGTCGATGTGGGACCTTCAGTTACTTACAGAGGACCTAAGCCTCCTGAAGAACACAGACCAACATGGACTGAGGCTGCCAGTGGCAACCAGAGTGGCTGGGAGAACAGGAGAGAGAAAATCTGAGACCTGTTCATCATTCCAGGCCATACATGATTCACAAATACCCTAATGAAATGTCTTGGTGGTTAAAATCTAACATATGTTGACATAGTTAACCTAGAAATGTCTGCAATTCTATGTGTAAATCTAACTCTTTAGTACTTTTTGTCCATTTAATGCATAGTCTTTCTGCTGGGTTAATTTGAAATGGTAACCTCCTTTGTTAATTGATTTCAGTTGGATATCAGCAATGTCATTCATTGCTGGACCATCCAATGGGGTGTAGGCGCCTCTTCTTACTGAGTGGAACACTGATCCCCAAAGCTGGCTTACTTCTAGAATCACCTGGGGAGCTTTTAAAGCCAGGGTGATGCTGGCCCCCCTAGGACAGTTGAATCTACATGGGAAGGTGGGTAGGAGAGAGGCCTGGGCATCCGTACTTTTTATTTTTATTTGTTTATATATTTTTTGGCCACGCCATGCAGCTTGCAGGATCTTAGTTCCCTGACCAGGGATCAAACCTGCACCCCCTGCAGTGGAAGCTTGGAGTCTTAACCACTGGACCGCCAGGGAGTTCCCTCCCCTGTACTTTTTAAATGCTCTCCTGGTGAGTTTAATATGTGTCACATAACTAGACCTTAAATTTTCAAAGTTAAAAAGTTTTCAAAGGGACTGCGAAGAAGATAAAATTTTACTTAAAAAATACTTTAAAAAATACTTAAAAAAAAGGTTTTTAAGTTTTGCGGGCATCTATTTCTTCCAACTCTTAGAGATACATGTCAAAGTGCGATATAGGTTGATGAGTGCTCATTAAACAGGACAAACTTCAGCTTTAGATTCCCAGAATTAATAAGATCTCATTGGCAGAAATTAGTTTAATCCTATGGAAACTGACATCTAGGAGAACGCTACCAGTGTCCCAAATTCTGATGTGTGTATATCTGATCAGCATAGCTGGATTACCTTAAAGGTGGGCTCAGCACGTGTTTAGGACAGATGCCAAAATATATACTTGGAAATAAATTTATTTGCTATTTCCAAAGTTGTGTGGGAGGAGTCATTATGGTAAAAAAGAAAAAAATATAATTATATTAGCATTGATTACAGTTATTCTATCTATCTGGGAGGAACCATGGCCGTTGCCAGGATTGTGGACATGAAAGCTGCTCGCAGCCTGGCTGAGGGAGTGGAAGGGGCTTCTGCACCGAGGGATCACCTTGCTTCCCGCCCTCTGTTCTCCTTTGGTCCCCAGACAGGAGTCAGCACCAGTCAATTAGAAAGTCAAAGTACCCGAGGAGGAGGAGGAGGGTGGCGGAGAGAGCTTGCGCCTGGCCCAGCAGGTTTTGCACTATGAACTCGATTGAGAACAACGTGCTAATTGTCCTTTGTTTGCTGAGCAGGGCCTGGAGCCAGTGCAGAGCTGGCCCCAAGAAGCTTCCAGAGCCTGGGGATCAGGTGTGGGGAACTAGCACTGGCTGCCTGGGGGTAGCAGTGGGGAGGGTACACAGCAGGTGTTCCACAGACGGTTAGAAACTTCCCGCAATTTACAGGTTTCAGAGTTTCTCTTATGAGAGAAACGGACAGAAAATGGCTAAAAATCAGGCTAGTAACAATCAAACCAGAACACTAAACTCCAGGAAGAACGCACTAAACTCCACTGGACTAAATGTGCAGACGCTCCTCCAGAGTTAGGGTTTTGTCCAAATGTCAAAACTCTTCTTGGCCTTCAGGTTGTCTGACCTGTAGCAAGTAGGAGGGCCAGAAAAACGACCAGACCTAGTTCTCCAAGTTCTCCCTCCCGAACAAGGTGGAATAATCCCTTCAACTGCAGGGCAGCCCCCCGTTGTGAATAAGAGAGAGTGAATGGGACTTCCCTGGTGGTCCAGTGGTTAAGACTCCGTGTTTCCAACGCAGGGAATGCTGGTTCGATCCCTGGTCAGGGAACTAAGATCCCACATGCCGTGTGGCCAAAAAAAAAAAAAAGAAAAGAAAAAGAGAGAGAGAGTGAATGAGGTAACCTCCCTCAGAAGCAGGACTTTCTGGAAAGCAGAACAGAGGCTTTGCTCCATAATCACTATGCATTGAAAGGGTAAAAACTGTACAGCTATCATCTTGCTATTGGTCTTTCTGATGTATCAATGCAGGAAAAAAATTTAAATGTGTGCAAAAGAAAACACACTTTTCAAAAACACACACACAAAACTGTCACAGTTATCTTTGGGTGGTGGGACTGTGGAAGAATTGTACTCTTTTTTTCTACATTTCTAGAATACCTTACTTTATGTGTGTACATATGTGTGTGTGTATTTATTTATTTATACAAAGACCGTGAACAACTAAAACTCAGGAGAACCATGAAGTTAGTTCTATAGTAAAATTAGTTTAAAAACTGCAGATATATTTACAGCAGCCAAGACCCAGAAGCAACTTAAGTGTATGTCAACAGGTGAATGGATAAAAAAGATGTGGAATATATACACAATGGAATATTACTCAGCCATAAAAAAGAATGAAATAATGTCATCTGCAGCAACATGGATGGACCTAGAGATTATCATACTAAGTGAAGTCAGGCAAAGACAATTATATGATATCATTTATATGTGCAATCTAAAAAATTGACACAAATGAACTTATTTACAAAACAGAAACAGACTCACAGACATAGAAAACAAACTTAAGGTTACCAAAGGGGAAAGGGGAGGGGAGGGACAAATTAGGAGCTGGGGATGAACAGATACACACTCCTATATATAAAATAGATAAACAACAAGGACCTATTGTACAGCACAGGGAACTATATTCAATATCTTGTAATAACATATAAGGGAAAAGAATCTGAAAAAAATATATATAAATCACATGCTGTACACCTGGAACTAACACAACACTGCAAATCAACTATATTTCAATAAAAAAAACTGCAGGTGTATGCTCTTGCCCATGCATTTAATTATGGATAGATAACTTGGCCTTGGAGCTGGCATTCTCTGGGCTTCCGTCATGAGGAGAGGGAAGGGAAAAATTTTTAAGCGTACATTTCCTTATTAGTATGACTGGCAGAATAGTGATCATTTTGATAGTATTTTGTTTGTGGAGCTTTCTTAAAGGATAGAGAGAGAGATTTATATCTCAAGAAAAGTCTCCACTGCTTTCCTGTGGTCATTTAAAATTCGTAAGACCATCAAAAACAGGGCTGAGCCCTCTCTTCTGCCACTCTGACAAAATGCCACTAGCTTTCTTTTCTTGGAAACGATGGTGGTTAGGTCCTGCTTTTAGCTCTCTGAAGATGCCAAGCGGAAGTAGGTCATTACAACATGTATCAGGTCGTTAACTCGTCCCACCTTGGCTCCAGTCATTTTGTCTGCCTTTGACCCTTCACCTTGCTTCAATATCCAATCACTATGTCACACCCACAATGCATGGGAACATCAAGTCACCAGGAAAGAACAAAACCAAAGAAAAAAACAAAACCCAAATCCTGTGAGTTGGCTGGGACTAATGTCATCGCCCCTACTCCCATTTTAAAGATGAGGAAACTGAGGCATGGAAAGGTTCTGGGGGTGCCCTAAGAGCTCCCCAACTCTGCTCTCGTGTTGCCTGCCCCAGGGTGGTACCAGAGTCTGGCCCGTGATGCCATCTGCCTTGGCACCAGCTACAAATTTGCACCCACCCTCTGCCCTGCCCTGCCCTGCCCCTCCTCGTATGCCAGTTCCACACCGTTAAGACCACAATGGCAGCGACTTATCGGGGCCCAAGCAGACTGATGCTGTCATTCTAATTTTTACAAGTCATTTTATATATTTTAATTTTAAATTATATAAGAAATACATGAAAGCAGGCACAACGTAAGAAATTCAAAGGCTATCAAAGAATATAAAATAAAAAGTGAAAAGCCTTCTTAATCCTCTCCCTCCGCCTCAAGAGACAGACTCGAAGATTCACTCTGTCTCCGGAGGCGACCACAAGGTCATTGGTGCACACTGTCCAGCAAAACAACCGTCAAAACGCTTGCTATGGTGATCGCTATATGCCTCCTGCTCTAGTTCTTTCCAGTTTCATGTTCCCGAAACATGAGGCCTGGGCTGGGATGGCTCGTAAGGAGGACAAGTCAAGGTAGGGAGGCAGCAATGCAGGTCTGAACAAGAGCGGGGGCCGTGGAAACAGCGCAGAGGGTACAGGTGTGAACAGAGTTTATTCTGGCGCCATATGTCTGGGATCACCTCGTGGGCTGCCTCATCTCCTTCCTCTCGCCTCTTCTTTTACCACAGACCAGCCCTGGAACATCTCCTTTCTCATTCTCTAGAACCAAAGCTGGCTTAAGAAGGAGGTTGTTTTTTGTGGTTTTTTTTGGTTTTTTTTGCGGTACACGGGCCTCTCACTGCCATGGCCTCTCCCGTTGCGGAGCATAGACTCCGGACGCGCAGGCTCAGCGGCCATGGCTCACGGGCCCAGCCGCTGGGCGGCATGTGGGATCTTCCTGGACTGGGGCACAAACCCATGTCCCCTGCATCGGCAGGCGGACTCTCAACCACTGCGCCACCAGGGAAGCCCAAGAAGGAGGTTTTTAATGAGCTCTCTCCCAGCCCTCTAAACCTCAGCATCAACTCTGCTTTTTGTCTGGGTCTAACCAGGGTCCAACCCTGACGGTGTACCCTAGACCTGATCAGTGGGTCCATGATACATCGCTGTACTGCTAACATGCTCAGCAAGCCAGATCCTCTTAATTTGGTGGGCTGTCCTTGCCCTCAAATGTCCCCCGCCCTTGAATCCCAGCCCAAGAGCAGAGCCTGAGAGCCTGCGGTGGCCCCAACACAGGGCTCTGTGTACCAGAATGAACTTCCTCCTGGCATCTACACCTGGCTCATCTCTTTAGCAACCCCCCACCCCCTTCATAAATGGGTCCAGTTAATGAGGTATGTCCTAAGATATGGCAGGTCACAAAAGCAGGAAAATGACAGGAAAATGACAAAGATACATGCTTCCATTGACATCACAGGCAGGGGTGGCAGGGAAGAACTGTCCAGAACACTTGTTCTCAAGCTGGGGATGGAGCTTAGGTCACTGGCCACTCTCAGCTATTTCTGTGCACACACCCTTCAGCCGTTGGCACCAGCACAGAGGTGGGGCCAGCTGACCACTGATGTCACTGGTGGTATTTTTCTTCTCTGTCACCTGAATCCTGTGGTCCACGCACAGTACTGTGGGACAAGCGGGGCGTGGTGTGCTAAGACCGGTGGGAGCTATCAGCTCGGGAGCAACTTCATAGTGCTTCCATCCTAAACTCTATCTTTTAAGATGAAGAATACAACCCAGATCGTGAATCAAACGAGGAGATCTGCCATATGCTTTCTCAGGATGCCTGAATGTTGGTGAGAATCCCCTACATCTCTGCCCTCTGGACCTCAACGTTAGCTGCATCAATACAATTGCCCCAGGGCACCGAGCTACTGCTTAAAGGCACAGTTAGTCCTGAGGACATGGAGAGAGGGGAAGAGGGCTCAGGACTTGCAGTGGGAACCCAGCTGGAGGTTCCGGGTCAGACAGTAATGGGCTGTGATCTCGGACCTGCCCCCCTGGGCCTCAGCCTCCCTACCTGGACAGCAAATAGGATGGACTCACATACCTTCTAAGGTCCTTTCCAACTTTCACATTTGATGAGTCTATGTTTGCCTCCATTACTGAAACAGGAGAAGCCACTTAAGTTTCTTTCTCACCCAAGCCACTGCGCCACATTATTAAGACCAGGAAATGGCTTATTGACATGTTTAACCAAGATGGTGCACCTGACCACCATCTAGGCATTTGCTTGGTGACAGTCTCCTAGCTGGATTGATGGGTAACTAGACTACAAGGTCCTAGAAGAAGCAAACTCTTGACTATTCTTACCTGGGTTAACACAGAATTATGCACACAGTAGGCCCTCAATAATGCACTGAATGAAAAGAGTTGGACTGAGACATCCTACTCTTCTCACCTAATCCACCATAAAACAAAGAATGTCCCGTGGAGGCTTTGAGGGCTTGAAATGCATCTTGTAGAGGAGAAAATTCTCTGTGCTCAAAAAACTGACCCAGGGTCGATGTGCACCCCATGCCAATCTGTTCAGTGAACAGATCCAGACACACGAATCTGCCCAGATGGAAGATAGTCGGGTTACAAGACTGCTTCAGTGCTTAGGAAGTTCCTAAAGTACCCAAGAAGCAGGTACAAACATGCCTCAGAAGGCTGTTCAAAGTAGTACAATATAACCTGACAGCTTTATAATGCCCTGAGGGAAGACATGAGTGTTTCAAATTTGCTATTCAGAACTAAGTAGGTAATTAAAGCTTCCTACATGTAAAACACACGCTTGATTTCAATAATCTCTGAGGTCCTTTTTGGCTTTAACTTTCTGTAGTCATTCATAAACTTAAACACCTTGGAAATAATCATTTCATACATTACATACCATGCTCAGGGAAGAAATATTTTTAGGTTCATTCCAGGTGCGTTCTAGATACATTGAGAAATCAAAAAGAAAAAAAAATGTGTGTGCGTGGGGGTGAAGAATGAGATAACAGAAGGATAAACTCACATCCTAGGTTATTTTAATGTTTTCTGCTTCCTTATTTGCAAAATGACTCTAGCCATCTTCAAACTATAGGTTGAAAAGAAAGGGCTAATATGTCACAGAGCTCAAAGTGTAGTTGAATTTTTAAATTAATTTTTTAAAAGCATGATTCCAGTATACAAAGGATGAGTGCTGTTTTAACAATGTATTTATATGTAACTTCAACTTATTCCAGAAAGGACTTAAGGTGGCATCATATAAACTAAAAGTAAAAATCAGAGAAAAGAAAAACAAGGTTGGGACAAACTCCAACAGAGAATGCCATACAAAGGGCCAGTGATAATAGTCTCCATCTCTCCCTTATGTATGGGCACATGTTCAAATATAGCATGAAATATCCAGATGAGTTAAAATTTTTCTCTCTTCTTTAACTTGCTCAATACCCACTCCAAGTATTCTCTCATTTGAGTTTGCCCCATGTGTGTATCACACAGCTTCTTGAGGATGGCAAACAGAAATGTTTCCATTTACAAAGGACTTGGACAGATTAACTAATTTGCCTGTAGTCACTTAACTAGTTTTGGTGGAACACATAATTAGGATCATTAAAGAAAACAATGGGCTCCTGAAAAATTGTATACAGTCTCCCTTTGTGTAGGACTCTGAGAAAGGAGATAAATAACCATCTACCTAGGGCGCCTTAAATGTCATTCTTCTTGAAAAGACCATTAATTAGTACACATTTTATCTCTGTAATTTTAAGTTTTTACAACACTGCAGTCTTCAAAACATCTGAAATTATGAACAACTGTATAAGCTCTATTAACCAAGTGAATTTCTATATAAGCAGAGATTTAATGAGTATGGGGAGACAGGCGTGTAAAGCTCATGTGGAGGGTGATACAGGCAGTGGGAATGGGGCAAAAGTTTCAGGGTGGGAATGAGATTTGTGGCTTTGGGAAGAAGCGAGGCCAGTGTGTCAGGAATGATGTGTGTGAGGCAGTGAGTTGGAGGGAACCGAGGTCCAAGGAATACTCAGGTGATACAGAGCAGCAGCTGTAGGAGCCTGGATGAGTTCTGGGTGTGATGACAGCCCACTGGTGGGGTCTGAGCCATAGGAAGGGATTTTCTAACAAAAGCTCCAGCTGAATGCTGAGTGAGGACTAGACAGTAAGGGGCAGGAAGGGAAGCAAACAGCCCAGGAGGGGGCGTAGCTGAGTCCAGGGAAGAAGAGAAGGTGGCTGAGGTACTGCAGGAGGAGGTAAGAAGCAAACTGGGGTATCCTTGCAAGTAGGCGAGGTCAGGGGTCAGGCTGTTGTGTCAGGAAGCCGGGGTTTTCTTTAGGGCAAAGGTTGGTCACCCCGGCCCGGGGGCGGGTTCTGTCACAGGCAGGTGGGTGATGTCAGCAAGCAGGCACATGACCCTGGCCAGCAGGTATGGGACACTGACCAGCAGGTAGGGCACACTTGCAATCAGGTAAATTGCTCTGGCAGGTGGACCAGCCACCTCTTTGAGTAGGTTATGAATTGTGTCCCTTGCAAACTCAGAGGTCGAAGTCCTGACCCCCAGCACTTCGGACAGGGCCTTTAAAGAAGTGATTAAGGTCAAATGAGGTCCTAAGGGTGAGCCAAATCCAAATACGACTGGTGTCCTTACAAGAAGAGATTAGGACGCAGACATGCACAGGGGAAGCCCATGTGAAGACAGAGAGAAGATGGTCATCTACGAGTCAAAGAGAGAGGCCCTCGGAAGAAACCAACCCTGCTGACACCTTCTGAAGGCTAGAAGTCCAAGAAACTTTGACTTAACTCGAAGTTTCTCACGGAACGTAGAATCATGAGAAAATAAATTTCTGTTGTTTAAGCCACCCAGTCTGTGGTACTTTGTAATGGCAGCCCCAGAAAACTAATACAGGCGGATAACTTCCCTGAATCTCTGGGAGGTCCTGCATGGTCTGAGTCCCACATCCAAGTAGCTGAGAGAGGCTGCTGAGCACATGGAAGACGTGCAGGGATCATCTGAAGTTCAGGCGCTACAGGGGGGATTCGGCCAATCAGTGGGTGACCTGGCAAACATCCAAGACGAGAGCAAAACAGCTCGCTGGCAACAAGAGTATCTGAGTGTTGCAGATGCGTTACACGGAGGGGAAAATGAGAAGATACGGGATTTCGGTGAGCAGCACGGTGACTCCACTGAATCCCTAGAGGCTGGACCATAGCAGGCGATCCTTGAGGACATCGGGGCCTGTGGTTGAGAAGCTTGTGTGGGCAGTTGAAAAACCATGATGCTGGGTGTCCTGGGGGGAGTTGGGCCTGGATGCCCTGCGGGGAGTCAGTAACGATACCACTAGGACCTAAAGCAGCAGCAGTGAGGAGTCAGGACTCCACTGGCTTCTGGAAAAGGGGCCAGAAATCCACCTAATTCTTCTCTGAGGTGGTACGTTGGAGCTGAGTGCATGATCTGACTTTCGCTTCTTACCAGCTGTTTAGCTTTACCACATTTCTTGCTCCCTCACCTGTTTCTGTGTCTGCAGAGTCTGTTCAGACCCAGACTAGGCCCGGGAGGGTAGCACAGATGAGCTGCTCTGTGCGCTCACCCAGTCCTATGATTTTATAAAGGTCTTTTTTCTTTTTTTCTTTAATTTTGAGTTTTAGTATAAAGAGTGACATTTCTTAAAAGATTCCATTTTGTTTGTTGGTATGATTTGACTTTCAGGAAGCAATAACCCAATTAAGTTTTGCTAACCAATTTTGTACTCCTTCTAGAAAAGTGACTTCTAGGAAACAGAAGCAGCCTTCTGTTTATTTCCGACAAATTATGCCAACGGAACAAGTACATCTTTTATTATAAGGGGTGTCAGAAAGCATCAGAATATCCAGGGATCCTGTACCGTACCTGGAACAAATATAATTCACCTAACAGAACCAATTACATAACAGATCTAGATGCCTTAGGTTAAGTAAGGCAGATTACATTCATGACCGGTCAGAAATAGGAAAGGGCACAGCCAGTTTTTCTCATGGCAAAGAAGAAAGGATAGGTATCTTCAGGAAAGAAAACTAGCCTGAAACATTCCAAAGCAGTTCAAAGCAAATATGAAATTATCTGGAAATCTTGGATATAATTATAAAGACTCTTGCTATTTTTTCCATCCTCCTCTGTAATATACCTGAATTTTTTTGCGGTACGCGGGCCTCTTACTGTTGCGGTCTCTCCCGCTGCGGAGCACAGACTCCGGACGCGCAGGCTCAGCGGCCATGGTTCACGGGTCCAGCCGCTCCGCGGCACATGGGATCCTCCCGGACCGGGGCACGAACCTGTGTCCCCTGCATCGGCAGGCGGACTCTCAACAACTGCACCACCAGGGAAGCCCCCTGAATTATTTTTGTTAGTGTGTGCCTCAGCATTTAAGAGAGCTGGGCCCTGACCCCAGTAGTCTGAGCTTTAGTGTAGAGCCATTACCAAGACCCCAGAGTCTGGAAGCAGCTGCAGAGACAATCTGCGGCTGGATATTTTCTGTCGATTATTAGTTTGTACCTTCAGAAGTTAATTCCAGTTTCAAAGCTCAAGGCTGGCCTGTGCACTGGTGAATTGGGGCATCTCAGATCCGTCCGTGGGCTGCCAGAGCTGGAAGGAGTGGCAGAGGCCACGCTGTCCAGTCCCTGCGATCTGCCAGACCTGAGTTTGAATCCTCACTCAGCAGCTGGGCAATCCTGGGCCAGTATCTCCGCCTGTTTGAGCCTCCATGCCCTCATCTGCAAAACAGGCCCCCTTACAGTACTAGCCTCTTCGGGTTATTATCAAAAAATGAGATAAAACAGTAAGGTACTCAGCACACGTGCTAAGTGTCACTGATTGTTATTGCTATGACCAGAAAAATGTTCGTCGACGTGAACAATGGTCAGGGGAAAGCTGAGCTCTGGGGGAAATTACATGACATACAACTGAGTTAAATTTAAACGTCCTGGCATTTGGGGCGTAAGATTATGCATGTCCCGTTTGTTCATTCACTGGGTACATGACTGCATAAAGAGTAGACAGAAACTGGCTGCCGTATACGTCAGGGGGTGATGGAGACAGCTGCTGTATGGGCATCAGGAGAGAAGGGCTCCCTTCATTCACTTCATTATCAATAAGTAGGAACATTTTGAAAGAAGTATTTTTTCCTGAGCAGTTGCTCTCAACAGTAGGCTTAAGATACTCAGTAAACCATATTTTTAACAGATGTGCTATCATCCAGGTTTTGCTGCTCAATTTATAGAGCACAGGCAGAGTAGATTTTGCATAATTCTGAAGGGCCCTAGGATTTTTGGAATGGTAAATGAGCTCTGGCTTCAACTTAAAGTCACCAGCGGCGTTAGCCCCTAGCAAGAAAGTCAGCCTGTCCTTTGAAGTTTTGAAGTCAGGCATTGACTTCTCCTCTCTAGCTATGAAAGTCCTAGATGCCAGCTTCTTTCAGTAGAAGCCTGTTGCATTTACACTGAAAATCTGTTGTTTAATGTACCCGCCTTCGTTAATGATCTCAGCTGGATCTTTTGGATAACTTGCTGCAGCTTCTACATCATTACCTGCTGCTTCACCTTGCACTTTTACGTTATGGAAAAAGATTCTTTCCTTAAACCTCATGAACCAGCCCTGCTAGCTTCAAACCTTTCTTCTGCAGCTTCCTTATCTCTCTTAGCTTTCATAGAATTGAACAGAGTTAGGGCCTTGCTCTGGATCAGGCTTTGGTTTAAGGGAATGCTGTGGCTGGTTTAATCTTCCATCCAGACCGCTAACACTTTTTCCGTATCAGCGTTAAGGCTGTTTCACTCTTATCATTCACGTGTTCACCGGAGCAGCACTTTTAACTTCCTTTAAGAACTTTTCCTTTGCTTTCACACCTTGGCTGTTTGGCACAAGAGGCCTCCCTTTCAGCCGACCTTGGTTTTCAGCATGCCTTCCTCACTGAGACTAATCATCTCTAGCTTCTGATTTAAAGTGAGGGACATGGGAATCCTCCTTTCATAGGAACACTCAGAGCTCACTGTAGGGTTATTAGTTAGCCTAATTTCAATATTGTTGTGTCTCGGGGAATATGGAGGCGTGAGGAGAGGAAGAGAGATGGGGGAACAGCTGGTTGGTAGAGCAGTCAGAACACACACAGCTTTTGTTGATTGAATGTGCTGTCCTACATGGGAGCAGTTTGTGGTGCCCCAAAACAATTACAAGAGTAACCTCAAAGGTCACTGATCACAGATCACCATAACAAGTATAATCATGATGTAAAAGTTTGAAATACTGTAAGAATTGCCAAAATGTGACACAGAGACACAAAGTGAGCAAATGCTGTTGGGAAAATGGTGCTGATAGAGTTGCTCGATGCAGGGTTGCCACAAACCTTCAATGTGTTAAAAAACGCAGTATCTGTGAAGGGCAGTAAAATGAGGGATGCCTGTATTCTACTTATTTAGCTGCTCCTGCTGAAAGACTGACTCTCTATTGTTTCAACAAATGTTTCAGGATTGAATCTCTTTAGTCTGGCCTGGGGCGTGTCCCCACCACCCATCACAGAACTAATTCCTCTGGTCAAGGAAGCAGAATTCGCTCGAACAGGCCAGGCTTGGGTCTGAGTTAAGTGTAACCAGCTCATCGCAATTTGTCTGGGCCTTTTCTGGTTTCGGCACTAGAAGTCCCATGCCCCAGG
Source organism: Lagenorhynchus albirostris (assembly GCF_949774975.1). Classification (NCBI taxonomy): domain Eukaryota; kingdom Metazoa; phylum Chordata; class Mammalia; order Artiodactyla; family Delphinidae; genus Lagenorhynchus; species Lagenorhynchus albirostris. The sequence goes on from NC_083104.1 coordinate 74,407,216, forward strand.
AAACCCCTCAATTTAGGTCAAAATTTGCCCTAAAGATGTCCATGCCGGAGAAGAGGGGAGTGTTGTCAGCCCCAAAAGACTCTCACGACTAGGAGTGAAGGTGGGATGGTTTTCTGGAGGAACACCCAGAAGGGGAAATGGATTCTGGGAAGGCCAAGAAACAAAGTAATATCTTCTCCATGTGCCTTTCTGGATTAGAGGTACCTTGAGGACAGTGATTGAATCTTACTTATTTTTGCATCTTTCCTAAAATTTAGCACAATGCCTTCCACATAGGAGGGCCTCAAAAGAATTTCTCCTATTTCTTGCACAACTTTATTAAATACTTAAAAAAATTCCTGTAGAGGGAAGAATGTCTAACACTAAGTAGTTCATGATGGATAATACAGGATCACTTTTAACATGAGCATTTAAAATAGTTTATAGTCTTATTTGTTGAGATTATTGAAATGCAATCTTGCTGAAAATGGGGTGGATGCAGAGTTTGTGTTAAACTTTCAAAATTATTAAAGTACTATGATTCCTAAGGTCCTTTCCCCATCATATTTAAGAGAAAACCTCTATTATGTTTTCTTCACAGTAACATCTAATATATATTAAAAAGTGAAACTTAAAATACATTCCTTGCGACTTGAAATTTGATTCACTGGTTTCAGTTTTGTCGTTAAACCAGACTGAGCAGTGGACAGGAATTGTTTTTCTTGGGGCAGGGTGTGACTTTTCTTGTGAAACTTTTTTCCTGTAATTTCTAGCTTCTGACCCATTCCTGCCAACAATGAGTGACGCGTCCCAATTAGGAGTTTAAAAGAAAAATAACTGCATGAAGAGCTATGTCGTTGATTCTGAAAACAGGATAAAACATTTTAAATATTTTACACTAATGAATAAATGTTAAGTCTTGAGTCTACTTAATGGGGGGAAAAAGATACTCCCTCTAACATGCTGCTTCCAAACTTGACATTGGCCATGGAGGCAAAGACTCTAGTTGTAATTAGTTTGTGTGAATTTAGCCAAGTCGGTTCTCTCTGGGGCACCACATTCATTTGTACATGACGGATTTAGACTATAGCTCCTAGTTCATTTCAATCTCCAACACAAAAATGGGCTTAAATTTCATCCCTATTTCTAAGATTTATATGAAATTCCTTTTTCAAAAGCTGAGCTGAAAGAAAATTATAAATGAACATTATTATTTTGTCTATCTATATAAAGGAACATATCAGAAAAATCACACTGGAAATGGAGAATTTGTTACTGTTATGTTTTCTTTTATTATCATTAAATGCTTCCAATGACCCTATAGTGGACTCTCTGGTGGCCTTCCCAGCACCCACTACACCTCACTTCCATTGACAGAAGAAGTGCAGTTTGGTAAAGAGAACTCAGCTCGAAGTGCAGACTGAATTGGTCTGCTGAATTTCATATGCTGGCTTAGGTTTGGGCATATGACACAATTGTAGAGTGACTGAAGGAGATAGTTGCTGGAGCCAAACACAAAAAACAAAAAAACTAAGAAGTCACGTCCATTGCCCAGAGGAAGTGAAAAATGAGTCATATGATCCCTGCTGCTACTGTTATCTTTACCACTAGAGGAACCAGAAGCCAATTCTGTTAATAGCTCCATGAGGAGTTAGAAAGAACTCAGGACACGGTGACATTGTTGAGCTGCTAATTCAACCAGTTCTGAAGCCTGCCCTACCTCTGGACTTCCTGTTTTGTGAGATGAGAAATATCCTTATTATTTAAGCATCTGAAATAGATTTTCATTTGTGGTTGACATAGTAAATATTTGTAGGATAACAGATGCTTGGGACAAAAAGATCCTTATGAATCATTCTGTCCCTCTGTTCTTGACCACGTTATCTTACAGAGGAGACCAGGCTGCACAGGACTCCCTGATCTGACCCAGTCACATGGGCAGGGGCAGGGACAGTGAATGAAGGGAGCCCTTCTCTCCTGATGCCCATACAGCAACTGTCTCCATCACCACCTGACGTATACGGCAGCCAGTTTCTGTCTACTCTTTAAGCAGTCTTGTACCCAGTGAATGAACAAACGGGACATGCGTAATCTTACGCCCCAAATGCCAGGACGTTTAAATTTAACTCAGTTGTATGTCATGTAATTTCCCCCAGAGCTCAGCTTTCCCCTGACCATTGTTCACATCGAGGAACATTTTTCTGGTCATAGCAATAACAATCACTGACACTTAGCACGTGTGCTGAGTACTTTACTGTTTTATCTCATTTTTTGATAATAACCCGAAGAGGCTAGTACTGTAAGGGGGCCTGTTTTGCAGATGAGGGCATGGAGGCTCAAACAGGCGGAGATACTGGCCCAGGATTGCCCAGCTGCTGAGTGAGGATTCAAACTCAGGTCTGGCAGATCGCAGGGACTGGACAGCGTGGCCTCTGCCACTCCTTCCAGCTCTGGCAGCCCACGGACGGATCTGAGATGCCCCAATTCACCAGTGCACAGGCCAGCCTTGAGCTTTGAAACTGGAATTAACTTCTGAAGGTACAAACTAATAATCGACAGAAAATATCCAGCCGCAGATTGTCTCTGCAGCTGCTTCCAGACTCTGGGGTCTTGGCAATGGCTCTACACTAAAGCTCCAGACCCACACGCGTGTTAAAAAGAAACGCCCATTTCTCAGCTGGTAGCCATTCCTAGTTCCCTACTGCAAGGACCGTGTTTCTGTATTTCTTGCAACCTTACTCATAAACTGCCTAGTACTCAATTCGCGTGTAATACGGTGATCACTTCTCCAGCAACACGGACACATACTGCTTTGGTAGAGCCACACTGTATTTTTCCCAACTAACTGGAACTGGCTAAAGCTGCTCGTGCTGGGCCCTGGGGCTGCCAAAGTCGTTTTTCTGGCAGACACCTTACCGCCAGGTGCATGTTAACTAGGGGCGAACGGAGAATGGTAGTAAGCCTGAGGCTGCCAATAGCCAGGTCCCCTGAAGGGCAACCAGCCCTGGGACGCTAGAAGATGGGGCGTGGCAGGAGAGTGGAACTAACCTCTCCTACTAGATCCAACTCGACCCCCCCAAGGCCTCTGTCTCCAGGTTGTACCTGAATCCAACCAATCGGAAAGGGAGTTACATCGACGGCGGCTGAGGTGTCCAATCCGAGGACATGTGTCACACTCCGTCGCCCGCTGAGTCCCCACGAGCTGTAAAACTGTTCCGCAGTCGCGCGCGGGGCAGCCGAGCACCCTCGGAGCGCCTCGGGTAGCGCGAATCTCAGGGAGGAAGGGGCTGTTAACAGGGGCGCCCGTTAGTGCGCAGGCGCCTCAGGAAGAGCTCGGTCTGGCTCCTGCGCCTTCAGGTCTCCGTCGCTCCCAAGACCCAGGAGCGCCGGGTTCCGCGCGCGCCGGGTCCGCGTGCTGCAGAGAAGCGGCGGCAGCGGGTGAGTGTGAGCCTAGCGCGCCCGGCGTTCCGGAGGGAAATGCCACCCCCTCCCCCGTCCACTAGGGGCTTTGAAAATAGAGGTGGTGAGATCCCCTACCCTTGATACACACACACACACATCCCCCTAGCGGACAGCCGCGAGGGACCCCGGAGCGGCCGGGAGGTACCTGGCTGGGGGCGGCCGAGGGCGGGGTGGGAAGAGGAAAGGAAACTGAGCTGGTAGGCGCGGCCTGGGCGGACGGTGGGGTATGGGGTGGAGGCGGGGGGCGGTGGCGGGACAGAGGTGGAGGCCGAGGGGGCGGGCGTTTGATTTTACAGGAACGCGGTCCAAGGTATCGATCGACCTACCTCCGCCTGAGTATTCGATTAGAGTTGATGGGAGTGACACAGCCAAATTTAAAAACGAATTTCCTAGAAAACCTAACAAGAAAGGTAACACTGAAGTGCTTTTTATCGGCCGGGCACTGTGTTAAGCATTTTACAAATAACGCTTCCTTTTCTGGGCACTGCAACCCTGTGAGATCACAGCGTCCCATTATACAGATGGGGAAAGTCCTGCTCAGAGACGTGAAGCACAGCTAGTGACCACGAACAGATTCAGGTTTATTCCAGCCTTGACTCCACTAGGGTTTCTTCTTTAACCACCAGGCCATCTGGTGGACCCAAGCTGGAAACCTTGCCAGTACTATAGAAAGTCAACTGCTCCTTTTAATATTCCGGTTTTCTTTTCTTTCTTCCTTTTTTCCAGAGGTTGTTCCAAGCTATTTTAAGGAAATTAAAAGAATTTAAAAGCAGGGAGGAGATATTTTATAACTAAAATATATAAAATATAAATATCTCCTCCTTGCTTTTAAATCAGCTACAAAATATAATTTGGGAGAAATTTGATGAACACAGAAGAAGTACACAAGGAGTTATTTTGTAGAAAGAAATAATATATGTAGAAAGTAAGATTAAGTATAGCTGTTTTGAAGATGCCGGAAAAGTTTGTATGTGCTGGAAAATTGAAGAATACTTTAGAATCCTAGAGTTGTTAAGAGTCTTTCAGAGAATAGTTTTAGTTTTTCTTTAGAATATCAAGAAAATTAATAATAATAATCTAGGGAAAACCACCAATGTTATCTATGTGAATAGACAATGCTATTTTATTTTTATTTTATTTTAAAGCTGTGTAAGAGTTTCATTATAAATAGTATTTGTGAAGTGTTTAGAATAAGGCTTTTGTATTACAGAGCAGATGGCATGCTAATGGCGGCAAATAGCTTTCATCATATCCTTTGACTATCACACTCCCCCAATTTCAGCTAAGAATGCCAGTGAGAATTGCCCGAGATACATTTCATCCAAGTAAGAAAGTCACCCCAGATGAGGGAGAGTGTGTTTTGGCCCTGAATTGAAGAAAACTACACACAACTTCGGTTGGGATTATCTGGGTGTAGTTCCGGTGACTCTGCTTTTTTTCCTTCCCTTTGATATCTTTTTGGTTTGAAAAATTACAGAATTTCTCCCAGTGCTTTGTAATATAGCAATTAGTGATTTTTTATTCCTTGGAAATACTTGAGAACTTCTCACTGGTGTTTTGTTTATAGCTTAACACTCCTGTTGGGATGAAACAGAATGCAGTAGACATAGATACAGGCACCATTAATGAAAGCAGGAAAAGTCCCGTTCATAGTTTGGAGATTAAAACCAGACTTGTAAACTCGCTGTTACTAGATTTATAAACTTGTTAAGGACCTGAAATTCGTAAGAGTACAGACAGTAAGGCTACGAATTGCTTCCTGAGTTTGGCCAATCCAGGGACTTCATCTTCATCCTGTGTAAAAAGAAGAGGTTAGCCTAAATTATTTCTATCTACTTTATAGTTTCACAGTAGTATCATTCCGCCTGTCACGGTACAGACTTTTTTCCTAACATAACAGCTTTGTAACTGTGGATAAAAAAGAGACTAAATTTGAGGGCCTATATTGTTTAACACTTTATGTATCCGCATTTTACAAACACAGAAACTGAAGCTGGTAGATCTGCCCACAGTTGCCCGTCTACTAAATGTGGGCTCAAGTTCTGGGATCCTTCTGATTTCAGAGCCTCTAATCTTTCCATTTTGTCTGTGCTTCTAAGTCTGGAGACAAGAATCCAGCAGTGTGCTAAGGGGTTAGTGAACCACAGGGTAAACAGCACATGTGCCTTGACCCTCCTATTCACTCAAGATTTGGGGAAGAAAGATTTTGATTTGTATGTATTTTGTGTGAGAGAGGGGCGGACACAGGTTTTTGTTTTATTGTTTTGCACATGGGAAATGAGGTGAAACACATTCACGTTAAAAAACTCAGGTCTGTGGTGTAGAGTACACATTTCACGTAATTTTTGAGGTAAGATGAAACATCAGAGATGTTTCCTGTTTTGTGGCAGGACAATCCAGATGCTTTTAAGATTACAATTTCATTTCTCTCTACTCTTTTTTTTTAATATAATGGTTTTATTGAGGTAAAATCCACATACTGTCTAGTTTACTCATTTAAAGTGTACATTTTTACGAATTGTGCAACCATTACCACAGTCAATTTGAGAACATTTTCATCACCCCAAAAAGAAACCTGGTATCCATGAGCATTTACTCCTCATTTCTCCTCAACCCCTTGCTCCAGACAAATCTAATATACTTTCCATCTCTATAGATTTGCCTATCTAGGCATTTCATCTAAATAGAATCATACAATAAGTGATCTTTTGTGACTGCCTTTTTTTTTACTTAGCACAATGTTTCAAAGGTTTATCCAAGCAATAACATATATTTGCACTTCATTCCTTTTTATTGCCAAATAATATTCCATTGTATGGATATACCACATCTTATCCATTTATCACTTACGGACATTTGAGATGTTTCCACTTCATGGCTCTTACAGATAATGCTGCTGTGATCATTTGTGTACAAGTTTTATCATTGACTTGTGTTTTAATTTCTCTGAGGCATATGCCTACTAGTAGATTTTCTGGGTCGTACGGTAACTCTGTTTAAACTTTTGAAGAACTACCAGAATGTTTTCCAAGTGCCTGTACCATTTTCATTCTCACCAGCAGTGTATAAAAGTTCTAGTTTCTCTACATCCTTGCCAACACTTGTTATTATCTTTTTTATTATATCCATCCTAGTGGGTGTGAAGGGGTATCTCATTGTGGTTTTGATTTGCATTTCCCTGATGACTAATGAGGTTGAACATAATTTCATGTGCTTATTTGCCATCTCTATATCTGGAGAAATATCTTTTCAGATCCTTTGCTCATTTTTTAATTGGATTGTTTAACTTTTAGAGTTGTTACAGTTCTTTATATATTCTAGATATAAATCCTTTACCAGATATATGATTTGCAAATATTGTCTCCCGTTCTGTGGGTTTTCTGTTCTCTCTATTATATCCTTTGAAATGGAAAAGCTTTCAATTTTGGTGAAGTCCAATTTATTTATTTATGATTTTCGTCACCTGTGCTTTTGATGCTGTATCTTAGAAGGCTTTGCCTAACTCAAGGTCGTGAAGACTTATTCCTATATTTTCTGCTAAGAGTTTTATAGTTTTAGCTCTTAATCTTGGTCATTTTGAGTTTATTTTTGTACATGGTATGAGCTGAGGGGTCCAAATTCATTCTTTTGCATGTGGATATACAGTTGTCTCGGCACCCCTCTGCTCTTAGAGGAACTCCGTTGGAAAAGTTTTAGACATACTGTGACATGATTCCTCAAAGGGCTTAGTTTTAAAAACAATGCTTTATGATGTATGGGTCTCAAGCGCAGCATTACAAGAAATCGTGGTGTTGTAGAACAGAGTTCATTCAAGCTCGTCTTTGCTCTTCCAAGATGACAGCCAGATTCGTTGTTTTGATTATTTATGCCCCTATTTTGAGTATTTTATGTTTGAAAAGTATAAAGCCCTTGTCCTCTGAAAAATGGCACATACATAAATTTTGGTGTTATAGACTTCAGTTATATTATTTATTGAATGATTTTTGTTTTATTGACCTAAGAGAGTATTTGAGCAAAGAATTCATGTGTAGAAAGTAACTTTAAGAGGTTTGGAAACACAAATTATTACTGAAGAGCTGTTATAGGTCACCTATAGGTCACCTAGATAAACGATTATTGTCTCTGTAATACATCTCAGACAGACTGTGACAGCAATGTGTGGTAAAAGGGAATTAAGGTTAACCATGATTTCTGTGACTGTTTCATAGTAATTTGCACGTGAGTTGTGCCTGGATAATGGAGGGACTTGAATGCCAGGCAGAGGTGTTTCTGTATAGGCTGGGGGACTTTGAATACTGATTTTATTAAGGAAATGTCATGGACAGGGCTATTCCTGGGAAGGTTAAGCTGGGAGCGGATGTTGGGTGAGTAAGGGGAAGGTGATCTAGGTAGGAAGGTCAGTTAAGAGATGGAAGGGCTCTGGGCAGGAGGCCCTGGGGACTTGAAGAAGTGTGGCAGGGGACTTACCTGGCGGTCCAGTGGTTAAGACTCTGCACTTCCAATGCAGAGGGCACAGGTTCAATCCCTGGTCAGGGGACTAAGATCCCATAGGCCTCTTGGCGTGGCAAAAAAATTAAAAAATAATAAAAAAAGAAGTACGGCAGCAGCGGAGACTCACTCTACCTAAATGACATCTCCTATTTGCTTAGGAACCAAAGAAGATAGAGTCTGAAGGTAGGGAGATTTGTTTGGGGAAATCTGTTTTTTTGTAATCAGTAGATTGTTAAAAAAAGAACCAAAAAATCAGGGAGCGCTCTGAGCCTAGGGTGGTAGGCAGGATAGTTACAGTGGCCCCTCATTATCCGCAGGGAGATTGGTTCCAGGAGCCCCAGCAGATACCAAAAGCTGCAGGTGCTCAAGTCTCTTATATAAAGTGGCAATAGTACACGAATACAGTCAGCCTTCTGGATTTTCCATCCGCGGTTGGTTGAATCCATGGATGTAAAACCCGTGGATATGGAGGGCCAACTGTACGTCTTTGACAGTAAAAAGGAAGTTTAAAAGGGATGTGGTGATGAAATGCGTTTCAACAGCTGTTGCATTTCCTCAGAAACTACCGTGACATCCAAGTTCCTGTAGGCTTTGTCTGTCAGCCTCCTGTGAATATTGGGCAGGTTCAGATTGAGGTGGGACCTTTTCCTCACATAGTATTTATTACTTACTCCCCTTTTTCATGCCAGTATTTTTCAACAGGAACTGATGATGAGCCAGTATGGTAGAGTTTCCACCCCCTATTTCTGTGGATTGAAAGGAACTATAGGGTACCAGTCATGAAACTAGAAAAATAATCGCCCTCCCTGGAGCCTCTGAAAGCTTGGCGTTATTTCTGTTTTGTGCAAAAGGGTTGTTTTTGTTTCTTCGTTTGTTCTTATTAAACCTTTAGAATAACTTCTGCTGCTGCAAACAAACAAGGCAGCCCATTGGTATGGGGCACAAGAACGACCCATATCCCCTTCAGAGCATGAAAAATGGGGCAGGACATACAACTGGACAAGTAAAGGCAATTTTTATTTTTTCCCACTTTATCTTTATTCAGTTATCTTTCAGTAAGTGACATTATTTAATTTTCAAGTTGATGTAGGTAAAGCTGGTGTATAAAAAGTTTATAAATGTTGGTTTTCTTCTCCCGATGACTAAACTTCTGAAACCTAATCCAACTCAAATAGCATTACTACTTATGAATTGTGTTTTTATATTTTAGGAACCCTGACTGCCCTCCTTCAGCATGTTCACTATGAAGTTATTGCTGATATGTTTGTTTTCTGGACTTATAACTGGTTGTAGAGGGAACTCTTCCTGTACTTTGCCACCCAAGTTACTACTGGTATCCTTTGATGGCTTCAGAGCTGACTATCTACACAACTATGAATTTCCTCATCTCCAGAATTTTATCAAAGAAGGTGTCTTGGTAGAGCAGGTTAAAAATGCCTTTATCACAAAAACATTTCCAAACCACTACAGCATCGTGACAGGCCTGTATGAAGAAAGCCATGGCATTGTGGCTAATTCCATGTATGATGTCATCACAAAGAAACATTTTTCTGACAGTAATGACAAGGATCCTTTTTGGTGGAATGAGGCAGTCCCTATTTGGGTGACCAACCAGCTTCAGGAAAACAGATCAAGTGCTGCTGCTATGTGGCCTGGTACCGACGTGCCCATTCACAATACCACACCTTCCTATTTCATGAATTACAGCCCCTCAGTGTCATTTGAGGAGAGACTCAGTAACATCTCCACGTGGCTGAGCAATTCGAACCCACCTGTCACCTTTGCAACACTCTATTGGGAAGAGCCAGACACAAGTGGCCACAAATATGGCCCTGAAGATAAAGAAAACATGCGCCGAGTGTTGAAAGAAATAGATGACCATATCGGTGAGCTAGTTCACAAACTCAAGGTGTTAGGACTGTGGGAAGATCTTAATGTTATCATTACAAGTGATCATGGGATGACCCAGTGTTCTGAGGACAAGCTGATAAACTTGGATCGCTGCATCGACCCCTCAGACTACACTCTTGTAGACTTGACCCCCGTTGCTGCAATACTTCCCAAAATAAGTAAGTAAACTTTTAGCCAAGGAATATTTGAATGGGGCGGTTGATTGAGGAGGAAGGGTTTTGTAAAAGAACGAAGCTCAGACGTTTTGTAGTTCACAGCCATACACTCCTATACTCACTCAGAGCGGGATTATGTTTTCCCCCTGATGTATAAGTTTTTAGGCAATTAGCTTAAGGTTTAGGTTCAAAGGGATTATTTCTTTGCTTTTTTTTCTTTAAGTTAATTAATTTATTTTTGGCTGCGTTGGGTCTTCGTTGCTGCATGCAGGCTTTCTCTAGTTGCAGCGAGCAGGGGCTACTCTTCATTGCAGCATGCAGGCTTCTCATTGCGGTGGCTTCTCTTGTTGCAGAGCACGGGCTCTAGGCACATGGACTCAGTAGTTGTGGCACGCGGGCTCAGTAGTTGTGGCTTGCGGGCTCTAGAGCGCAGGCTCAGTAGTTGTGGCGCACAGGCTCAGTTGCTCCGCGGCATGTGAGATCTTCCCAGACCAGGGCTCCAAATCCGTGTCCCCCGCATTGGCAGGCAGATTCCCAACCACTGCGCCACCAGGGAAGTCCCTCCTTGCTTTTTGATGTATTTCTTTTTTTTAATTTTTATTTTTTTATTGAAGTATAGTTGATTTATAAGGTTTCTGGTGTACAGCAACGAAATGCAGTTTTACACACACACACACACACACACACACATATATATATATATATTCTTTTTCAGATTCTTTTCCATTATAGATTATTATAAGATATTGAATATAGTTCCCTGTGCTATACAGTAGGTCTTTGTTGATATATTTCTTACTTATTCACACTAATGGAAAAAGGAAATTTTTATCCTTAAAAAACATCTTGGACTTTTGTGTGAGATATACCTTTCGTCTACCAATCTTAGAATTAGTAGTTAGCAGTAATATGTAATTAATTTATATTTACTTAGGAAGCTAGATGTGAAATTTGTCCTCTTTGTATAAAAGTCCACCAGGGATAATCACAAAATGAAGAGAGATACGTGAATGCTTGGAAAGGTGTGTGTGTGTGTGTGTGTGTGTGTGTGTGTGTGTGTGTGTGTGTGTGTCCCCAACACTGTTACATCATTATTATTCTGTTTTTTTAATGATTAAAGGGCTTTAATAGATAACATTGTTCAGGACTTATTTCCAGTTATTCTAGTTAGAAATATTTTTTCCTTATCAGTCAACATGACTTTTTCCTTTGCTGTTTCCTTTTCTTCCAGACAGAACAAAGGTTTATAACAAACTGAAAGTCTGTGACCCTCACATGAATGTTTATCTCAAAGAAGACATTCCTGCCAGGTTTCATTACCAACATAATGATCGAATTCAACCTATTATTTTGATTGCTGATGAAGGCTGGACAATTGTGCTAAATAAATCATCACTAAAATGTAAGTATTTATTTAGAATTTTTCTTTTGAATCCTAGGGATAAATCACACATCGGGACATTGTTCCATTAACAGGATACTTTGATTTAGAGATGTTCACACATTATAATTAGTTTGATTTTCAACTAGGTGATTCTCAGGTTTTCATCTGAGAGCCATTTTTAGAAACCACAGTTTCATCCTTAGATTAGAAGGTTGGGTGATCTTAAGGGTGAAGGAGTAGTTTTACTTTTTTACAAAAACTTCAGTTACTGTCAGTAACTTTCAAGGCTGGTTCTCTTGATTTGTAAAAATAAGAGAGTAGTAAAGAAACAAAGAAAATAAAAGAGAAGTTAAGAAACAAAGTGAAGGGGGAGAGATTAGCTAGTTCAAATCCTTTTTTCTTTTTTTGTGTTAAAAAAATTTGTCCAAGTAACCTTAAGTCTTTCCCCAGTGATGAAATTGTTTACCTGAGTGCTACAGCTAGTTAGAACACTGGGCAAGAACCAGAAAGTATGCAAACAAAAATCGACCAAGTAAACAAAACAGATGGATCAAAATCTCTCCTCAAACTGAAGAAATGTATAGGGGAGAATTACAGCTTTTTACCCATAAGGAAAATTCAATTCAAGTACATTTTTCAAAAATCTGATTTTGTAAACCATAGCAGGGGTCAGAAAATTTTTCTGTAAAAAGCCAAATAGTAAATATTTTAGGCTTTGTGGGACAGCTGGTCTCTGTCTCAACTACTCAATCCTACCTTTATAGTGGGAAGGCAGCCACAGGCAATACATAAACAAACTGACATGGGCTGTTCCAATGAAGCTTCCTTTACAGAAACAGGCGGAGGGCTAAATTTGGCCAGGTGCTGTAGTCTGCAGATCCCTGATCTATAGCAGTTCAGACGCATCAGGCAAGGATGAGACTGAGGGCCATTAGAGTTGATATATTATTGATACTTACGTTGTATCCTAATTATTGAAAACTTGGAAAATACAGAAAAATTCAGAAAAGAGAACAAAAACTATCCATGATCCTTCGATACAGAAGTACAGTCAGATGTTAATTGTGGGTGTTTTCCTCCTTCTAATCTTTTTCTCTGTTACATACAAATGCATATTTTTATTATTAAATCATATGGTTTATATTATTCACATTATAATCATATACATTTATATTACTGAAATCATAATACCTATATATAATGTTATATTGTGCTTTTTATTGTATTGGTCACGTGGGTTGTTTTTCTTATGAAATATTTCAAACATACAATTAAAGAATATGTAACACTGATCCACTCATCACTTAGTCACCTGCACTTCATATGGAAGTAGGAGCTTATTAAATGTAACTGGTCTGCATTAAAAGGCAATATTTTAAAAAATAAAGCAAAAGCTTGAGAATCTGGTATTGGAATGATATCAGGGACCATCAGGTTTTTCTTTGAGTTAGACTCTTACTAGAGTTACAAGTTGGAGTCACCAGGTTAGACGGCACATTCAAGGCAAGAATCCCTTCCGTAACGTGCTCAGTCCCCTGGCCCTCCAGATGCTGAGGTGTCCATCAGCTGTCAGTAGACCAGTGGTGTATTCCACATCCTATGTCTCGTCCAGGAGCAGCTGACGTAGGTCAGGCTTCGGGCTAACTTCCTTGCCACTCACTGGTTTTACTCACTTCTGCTCTCCCCAGTTACTCAGGACCCTCAGGCCGACCACTCTTTTTATCCCTGGTGCTGTTTGCAGTGGGCTTGCGCAAACAGTGCTGGACACTGGCAGGTGAAATACGTGGGGCTGGGACTGAGAGAGAGTTTTAAAGCCTGAGGTCCTGACGGATCGAGAAGAGGTGGGGGTGGTGTGTGAGTGAAATAGAGGGCGTGGCTGTGACTTGAGGAAAACAGAAAATTGTACTGCTGGCACCTGCTTGGCCCAACTAGTCAGAATTTTAATGGGAATGACACTGGCAAGGATGCAGTGTATTTACACTAGAAGCAGGTTATTTTGTGGTAGAAAAGCTGCTCTTATTTACTGACATCATCTTGTTCTTTTCCAGTAGGTGACCATGGTTACGATAATTCTTTGCCTAGTATGAATCCATTTCTAGCTGCCCACGGTCCTGCATTTCACAAAGGCTACCAGCACAGCACCATTAACATTGTGGATATCTACCCAATGATGTGCCACATCCTGGGATTAAAGCCACATCCCAATAATGGAACCTTCGGCCACACTAAGTGTTTGTTAGTGGACCAGTGGTGCATTAATCTCCCAGAAGCCATAGGAATTGTTATCGGTGCGCTCTTGGTCTTAACCACTCTGACCTGCCTCATCATAATCATGCAGAATAGACTCTCTGGACCCCGGCCATTTTCCCGACTTCAGCTACAAGATGATGACGATGATCCTTTAATTGGGTGACATGTGCTGGGGTTTATACAAAGTGGTTGTGATTAGGACACACCCAAGGAATGGTGTTACAACTATGAAAAAGTATACTTTGAAAGACAAAGATCTTAGACCAAGCATGCTACGATTATTTTGTTTTTCCTTGTGTTTTGTTTTGCGGCATTAGCTAATACAAAAAACTCTGACCGTAGAAAACATTGCTAGTAAATCATTAGTTAACACCAACTGTTTCCCTAACTAGAAAGGTTTTTTTTAAGAAAAATACTGCCTTTGCCCTTTTTTTTTTTTTTGCAACGAAGATTAGACACATCTATAGATGAAAATATGCAAAAATTTAGTGGGTATGCTTTTTGAATAAATTTTTACATTTGTAAATTATACAACAGAAATCTTTATAAAATGTGTGGATTTTGTGTATCAGGAAGGAAAGCTTTCCTATATTTTTATATGTGCCTTTAATAGAGTTTGTATCCCAAGTAAACCCTTGAGGTAGGAAATTCTCTGTGATGGTTAATTAAAATGGATCAAGCAGGCAGAAAAGATCTAGCATATGAAGAAATTATTTTAAGAAAAACTATTATAAAAAACAAGCAAAGACCCCGTGATACAAAGCCTAAGTCTTCTTCACCAGTGTGTCTTTGTTAAGACCCTTAAGCTACTGAGGCCTCAAAAGTTAAACCTTTTGAAGAGTATTGCTAAGAAGAGGCTAAGAAAATAGGGACACGTGCTTTCCTCACTTTGTACTCAATGCCTTTGTGTAAGTTATTTAGTTGTGTGTATGTACGTACCAATGTGTTGCATGTATGTGTGTACACTTTGTGTGACTTACAGCAGGTGGTGGGAGGTGAGTGGCCTGGGAGCAGCCTCCCACATCCCCATAGAACCCAGCTCTCAGGAAAGGTTATAATTGCACTTCACTTTCGTGTACTTTCTTCTAACTCACAAGGTAAAATCATAATTTTTAAAAATTCATTAATTTTTGTTACCATTTTTAACTTTCTCATGTTGTTTTTTGTAACCAGAGGTCTCCAGGTGCTGCCGAGAAATGTATGACCTGATACGAATCTGGTTTTGATTGGGTCAGAATGAGGAAAAGAGATTTTTCTATTTACCTTTGGGAATTTTATGCCTTACTTTTTAGGCTATAGCGTAGCTAAATTTAAAATGGAATTTAGTATCTTCTGATCTTTTACATGAATCATGCGTTAAGTGGCTGAAGAAACTCTCAGGACTCTGTTAACCTTCAGTAGCCTGAACGCTGCCTCTGCGTTTTTCTCCCATATTTGGTTCATAGAAATAACCACTCCGCTCATATCTTTTAAAACATACTTGTTCAGAGCGAAGGATTTGTTGTGAATAACTGTTATCCTAGCTTTGCTAAGTGGTACCTTCTAACAATCATGATTAGTAGGAAGAAACTGAATTGTGGCAGACGAGATTCCATCTATTAGAGGAAAAATTGAGTTCAAGAACCATTCATCAGCAGCTGAGGCAAGCAGTTAATATTACTAGTGCGATCTTTAAAGTTTTGACAAATAAACTAGGGAACTGTTTTACAGATACAAAGATAATCTACAGTAAATATGCAGCCCACTTAAATGCTGATTATCCCTGGTGGTCAAGAACAGTGGTGCCAGTCATCAAACATAATTCATCCTGTGGTCACTGCTGATCTCCTGATCCTGGTATTTGGTACCCATCGTACTTGGGGCTCTTGAGAAGCATTTCTACACCCTGCATGAATAGTCCATGCATGCAGTCATAGGTGACTGTATTAAGAACAGCATAATAAATAAATAAAACCACCAGGACTCATTTTGCTTTTTGACAGATTTTATTTCTGATGTTTTTGCCTCACATAAAAGTTATCCTAAAGGTTAATAGTTGATCTGAACAAAATAATAGAAAAATTTCTTTCTACTTCCATTTCCATTAAAAAAAAAAAAAGACAGGAGAACAGTCACATTTAAAGCAGTGAGCATTTTTTTGAAATGTCTAAAATACTAATTGAGGAGAGCTTGGTCTTTGCAGTGGTGTGAGCTTTAGTGGTTGTACTGGCTTGATTGGCAGTTATGAGTTTCAGAAGTCGGTCCATAGCATGCAACCTGTGAGTGGATTTTATGGAGGATGGAATAGGAAGGGATGCCCCAGCAGTGTCTCAGCCCTTTGAACAGAAGACCTATTATTTGTCTTGTTCTTTATTCCATTCCCAAAATACTAACTTGAATTAAAGTTGTAAATGTTTTTTGTATATGTTGATGGGACAAGAAGAGTATTTAATCAAAGAGACATTTATATATTATTATATTGAACTTTATGTTAATTCAGTTGTATATTTAAAAATGATCACTTAAAGCCAATGACTGCTCTAGTACACTGAGAAAATATTTCAGTAAAGCCAGCCTTTTTCACTTGGTGTGTATTTTGTTAAATAATTGACTAATATGCTTCTGTGTTTTCTGGGTGGTAGAAAGTATTTGGCTCCAGGAAAGATTTAACTGTTTATGACAACAATACTCAAAGGTAATAGGAAAACTTTTTAGTAAGTTTGTTAATTCAGTGAGTGAATTCAGAATAAGTACATTTACTTATGTAAATGTAGGGACAGTTCTGCTGCTATTAATGTGCAAGTTTTTCTGGTAAACAGCAATAGAATAAGAATTATTTCAATGCTCTGTACCACTGGTTTTGTGTTACTGTTCCATTAAGCTTGGTATAAGAATTGAAAGATACTTGGAACATTAAAGGATTAAAAAAAACTTTGCCTTGTTCTTGGGTATTTCCTTCTCTTGCCCATATCTGGTAAGCTTTAAGGATAAAATAATGCATTTAATACCTTTTATTTGGAGGTTTTTACTTCATTGTGAGTATATAAAGCTACAAACGAAGGACAAAGATGAGATGGGAAATGTGTATTTATTGTAAATGCCTAAAATACTATGTAAATAAATGACATGAGTGTGCTTTAAAGAAATTTGTGTGTAGTGCCTTAAGTTAAATATATTTTGACCATATTGTTTGAATTCATAGTTATGACTTCGTTATGATTTTAAAAATTTTATGTGAATAAAATCTACCAAAACATTTTAACCACAATTATTCAATATACAATGTGATGTCATTGATGATTTTTTAATTTGTCACCTTCTCGCAAAATATACATACTGTGATAGATGTCGACATGACTTAGTAATACTGCAAAATCCACCTAGGCATTCATTACAATTTTTTTAAAACCAGGATTCAGTTTGCAACATTTAACCAGATTTTTAAAGCAGTGTATAAATATGCAATCCAACATAAGGACATCACTGGAAAGAAAGCCAAGATAAATTTTGCAGAGTTTCTAGAGCTATAATTTATTGACTTACAGTAGACAGGAAGAAGTTTGAAAAAAGGTGATTACAAAACACTCAGGGTGAGGGCGGGATTACAGTATTTAAACTTAGTTTTGTACATGGCCAGAGTATTTAATGTCTTTTCTAATATAGATTCAACAAAGTTTCCTCTAATAGAGCAGTGATTAATTTCCTCTTTTGACATTCATTGAATACTTCTAGGAACTGTGGGAAAACAAAAAAAAAGGCACTTTACTTTGGAAGAGAGTTCTGTAGCATTTCAAAAGTGGTAAAACTTTATACTAACAAACTACTTTTGTCTCCTCGTGGTTTAACTCCTGGGCTAAGATCCTTGGATCCAGAACCATTTCCCAGGCCCTGCACTTCCCGAAGTTTGGATGCCAGATTTACTGAATAAAATTGATTCCAATAGAGAAAGAAAATTAAAACCAATTTCTTAATTAAAGATTGAGAAAGTATAAACTATTCTACAAAAAAGTTTCAGGCCCCCAAAACAGTGATCTCTTTTAGTGCCCCTTGGTTGGGTTTGATTATCCCTGTTATATTTGCTTCATAAAACTAGTGTTGTAGAAAAAAAAGCATGAGTTTTTGAGGGGCATATAACATTGATATCAAACCTGATAAAAATAGCATCAAAAAAAGAAAACTATAGATTTTCTAGAAATAGGCTCTTGTAAGAAACTGAAACTAATAATAGAATCGATCCTAATTTTACTTAAGAGGACAGAAAGCATTTTGAAAAGCAATTTTCAACTTAAATGGCAGGTGGCAAAGGGAGAAGACATTGCAAAATACATGCTGAACAAGAAAAATCGTTATCAACTAATCAACTTCAAAATAGACGACAGAGGATTTAGAGCAAACATGTCAGTGTTGTGAGGGGGGGATTCCATTCCTGGGACCTTTTAAAAGTTCTTACTTACAGTTAGGAAGATTAGCTGGTCTACATGTTATTTCTATATGCTCATTTGTGTTGACTGCATACAAAGTTTGACCACAGAGACATGCGGATAAAACCAAAACAACAACGAAACTACCGAAAAATGATGAGTGACTAGATATTTCCCCAGCAAAGTTTAAAATTTTATTTTCCTTCAGGTAAACTCTCCTGCTGATATTTACAGGAAAATAAGTATCTGCAGATAAAGGAAACCATTCAATAATCAAATCTTCATATCAGAATTTTCATGATTTCATCAGCGTTACAGAATCTACTCTCCTCTGACTACTAAGGTAATAGCACCCTCTAAAATGAATTTAATGCAACAATTAGTTTAAATACAGAGAGCACTTGAATAATAATGCTTTTAAATAGACCAGTTTCATCTTTCAGTCATTAGATTGGCATCTCAATAACGCAGATAAGTTCATCGCTACAAAGCAAGCCAATACGCGTGGTCACATGTTGTAAAATGTCTAATCCGGAGTTCAGACTTCTTGAGGAGTCTGCTATCTACCATCCCACTTCTCAGCTTTTTCATCTATAGTACATTTCCAGCGATTCCATTCTATCCCATTTAGAGGTTGTATTGGTGACATGAGAATTAAGTGCTAACACTGTTTACTGGTATCATCATTTAAAAATAATTCATTTGGGCTTCCCTGGTGGCGCTAGTGGTTGAGAGTCCGCCTGCCGATGCAGCGGACGCGGGTTCGTGCCCCGGTCCGGGAGGATCCCACATGCCGCGGAGCGGCTGGGCCCGTGAGCCATGGCCGCTGAGCCTGCGTGTACGGAGCCTGTGCTCCGCAGCGGGAGAGGCCACAACGGTGAGAGGCCCACGTACCACAAAAAAAATAAAATAAAATAAAAATAATTCATTCACCTGATTTTAGGAAGCACTTCAATTATATTTTTCACTATGCCACTTTTGTTCTTTACATCTAGTTTATCCTTTCTGGAATACATTTACCACTTTACCTACTTTTAGCGAGTTGGTGCATAAATATACACAAAATCACAGTATTTTCTGTGGGCCACGTGTCTATAAACTGGTTTCTATTTTCTTCAAGGAAAGCTATTCTTTCCAGGGCCTTCTCTTTCCTCTAAGAAACCATGGGTAACACTACCCTCTCCCTAACCAGCCTACTTAAGAGATCTAAGGCACATCTTTCCATGGAAGGGAATGGGAAGCTGAGATGAACAGGCAGGTGAAAAAACCTACCCAGGAGGTAAAGTCTATTTGTGAACCTGGATTCATCTTTGAGTCCACTGAGCATTTGGTGAGTGGATATTCAGATATTTCAGGAAACAAGGCTATAACCTCAGCTCCTCTTGTTTCAATTACCTGTTACCTCTAGGAGCTTCACTATTTTTTGCCACCAGGCACCCTTTAGCATTGTCCTGGGTACACTGCAAACAATGGCCCTGCCTAATTTTTTTCCCCAAGTTTCTGTCTAATTTTTTTTCCCCCAAGCTCCACACAGTTCTTTTCAAGGATTGTGTGGCCTACATTTTCCCTAATGTAGTTTGTGCTCTCTTGCAATTCCAGACCTTCACATGCTGAAATCTAAAAGATGCTTGTGCTCTGTCACTACAGATTACCAGAAAGAAAACACTGTTTTATCTCATCTGATTTTGTAATGCGATTAATAGTGATTTCGTTTTCAAGGAAGCAAATAATTACAGAGCAAGAGAAAATATTGCTGAGATGGTGCCTGATGCCTTCTAGTCAGACCAGTGCTAGACTCGAGAGGAAAGAAATGTATATTCATGGTGTCTTATTTTTTTTTTTTCAAGCCTACAGAGTAGAGGTCTCATGGTGTCTTACTATTAAAATCAGAGTAAAATGACTAATCAGGAAACAGCAATAATGAATTTCATGATGGAAACAACATACCTGGAATGAATCCGTCAGTATTTGGATCTCTTTTTGGGGGGAAAAAGTAAATGAAAACCCATGTCCATTGCAAAGAAATATGACAAGGAGTGCCCACAGATGCACCCTGCTGTTGGGAATGCATCTCTTCAAAATTCAGTGTTCAAAGGTCATCACATTTCATTTTCAACAGTTTTCACTTTCTTCATGCTCTCCCAATTTAAGAAGATAGATAGATTTCTACAGTATTCAGGAATTATTAGAAATTTTGTTCCATTTGAACAAGGAATAACAGGTATTCTGGGACATGGGTGCAAAAGTTGTCTTTTTCAACCGAGTTATCAGACGTAATTGTCAATAAAGTGCATTTCACATAAATGTACCCATTAGGAGACTAATTTAAAGTGCAATATGTAAGGTACTTCAAATAGTGCAAAGTTGTTAAATATATACATTGTATGTGCCAAGTCCAAATAAAGCAGGATCTTACCTACCAGAAGCCAGAGAGGACAATGGAAACATACTTCCCCATCTTTCATCCTTTGCAGGTATGTGTATTTTGGTCCATGTGCATGAGTGTGTGTGTGTGTGTGTGTGTAGGACTGCCTCTGCATATGTATGTAACTGCTTAATGGTCTGTGCAAATGTTTGAAGCTGGTTTCCTAGAATTTGAAACCTTTAAACACTGACATAACTATGCAATCTCCACATCAAAGGAGCATTAGGCTTGTAATAATGGTTGAGATATTTCAGCCTGAAAATCTGGTAAGGCAGGTATTTGACTGCGAATTAAATGTTTAATGAAAATTATTAAAAACACAATAACTATAATGCTACCTAGAGAGACCCCTATGAAATAAGCATATGGTTCCTCTTGTTCATTTTCTCTTGGTTTGACACTACCATGGAGGAGAGGAGGGCTCTGTGTATAAGGACTTGCTCTTGGAGTTGGTGAACTGAGCAGATCCTGGACGTTCCTGAGTGATCCGTTGTGTGGCACCGCAGTGATATTGAGGAGGTGGCAGAGCAGGGGGTACAGATCTGTTGAGTTCATGGCCTCTTTTGTGAAATTCTTTCGGAAGGCAGGACCGTGGGCTAAAAACATGGGATGCATTTCTGCTAATGCATTATCATAACCGTGGTTGCCTACTGTGAAGATAAAATGCATGAACAAGTTAGCCAACCATATGGTATTAAAATGGAAATAATTGTATCATCAAAT
The DNA here is from genome assembly GCF_949774975.1 of Lagenorhynchus albirostris. Taxonomy (NCBI): domain Eukaryota; kingdom Metazoa; phylum Chordata; class Mammalia; order Artiodactyla; family Delphinidae; genus Lagenorhynchus; species Lagenorhynchus albirostris. The sequence continues at coordinate 74,428,396 of NC_083104.1, forward strand.
TGTGAACTTAAATTTTATCTAATTTGACTTTTTTTTTTTTTTTCCTTTGTGGTACGCGGGCCTCTCACTGTTGTGGCCTCTCCCATTTTGGAGCACAGGCTCCGGACACGCAGGCTCAGTGGCCATGGCTCACGGGCCCAGCCACTCCGCAGCATGTGGGATCCTCCTGGACCGGGGCACGAACCCGTGTCCCCTGCATCGGCAGGCGGACTCTCAACCACTGCGCCACCAGGGAAGCCCGCCATGATTCTTTTGAGTTTATTATTCAAGTGAAAATAACGCTGGATTTATGAATCACTAGGAATCATCTGACGGGACTGTGCTATTCTAGTTAATTAATCAATAGTAACCTTGGGAAATGTGCCATTATATAATTTGTAATTGATTGGATGACTGCTGTGCTCATGTCTATGAAAAGTTGGATCTAGACTCTAATCATGGAGGCAAAGATAAATCATATCACACTTCTTACTAGAAAATCAGATTTGAAGTGAACTCACTATGACTTAGAAAACTTTTCCCATGAAGAGGGACTTTGTTTCATAATGGTAGCCCCTACAATAAATGCTTGATCCAGTAGACAGTATTTAAATACTGTCTATTATTAATAATGGATGCCTAAGGGCAGAGGTTCTCAAACTTGAATCTCAAACTTGAGACCCCAGGGTAGGGGGATGGGTGCAGGTAAAAACACAGATTGCTGGGCTCTACCCTCACAGTTTCTAGTTCAGTAGATCTGGTTGGGCCCAAGAATCTGCATTTCTAACAAGTTCCCAGGTGATTTGGGTGCTGCTGGTCCAGGGAACACACTTTGAGAACCACTGCTTTTGGACATTAGGGCTGAATTCTCTTATAGAACTCAGGCTGAGGACTGCAGTAGCCAGTACTTAATTATTTGTTGAATAGACAATTATGCTGAACATGATGTAACAGAAATAGGAGCACTATTAAGGTTTTCTGCTCAAAATAGGTGTGACTCATCTAGTATGTGTAGTTCACCAAACCAAAATTTCAAGAGAGCCACTTACATTTATGTTAATTGTAAATTGTCATTCAATCTCCTCAGAGGTAGCAGTTCTTTTTTGAGCAACCCCTCCAACATAAGAGCTATCTGCACAATACATGAAAACCTGAACATATAAAGGTGGCAACTATTCTCCTGGCCAAGGAAATTACTTGTAAAAGCCTTCTTAAAACAGCTCTCCTGGCCTGATCAAATATTGTTTTACAGATTATTATCTATATGTAAAACCTGTTTTCAGGACCAGAAGCCATGTACCTGTATACATCTGCCAATATGCCTTACATATGCTCTACAAATGCCATGGCCAGGCAACTGCTTTTCTCTTTATCAATAAACATGATGGGGACACAATTCTAGCTAAAGGGACATTTTGTTCATCTTTTATATGTATCAAGGACCAGTGCCTAAAAGAACATTTCTAGATAGTGTTGACACCATGTGCTTGCTTCAACATTCAAGTAACAGAATGGAAACAACTCCCAGTGAATTGATTGGTAGTGTGTGTTAATATCTCCACCAGCTGAGAAAGTGGAACGCATCCAAGAGAGAGAATTTCAGATGGGGGCTAGTTACGAAAGTGCTGAAGCTCAGAAGCAAACATGGGATGGCAAGGTTACCCAGTGAGTAGAACAGTGGGAACCTCCCATGGCCCCCACGCTGGAGGGACAGAAGGAAGAGGTAGTGTCCCCAGAACCCCAAAGCCAGGACTACCCAGTAGGCACTGAGGCCATAGAGCAGGAAGTCGTCCAGAGCTGGGATCACAGAGGACATGAAGTCACTGTTAGAGACACAGCCTGGGGCAGAGAGAGTGGGGGAAAAATAACCTGGCTTTCTCCCAAACTCCAGCCTTCCACACTCCTGCAAAGGTCCTCTATTGACCAAACTGAACCAGAAACCAGTTAGCAAAGGAGCCTGGGAAATTTAGTCTGTAGGGATCTGTCACTGCTGATAGAAAGCAGAGCAGGGTAAGGGCGGGGAGTTTGAGAGCAAATATGCAAATAACAGGCAAAATAAAAATCCTGTGGATGACTTTTCCATTTGACTAACTTGTTAAAAGCTACAGGAGAAGGGGAAACTACACTTAAGGATAGCAGGGGGGGCTTCCCTGGTGGCGCAGTGGTTGAGAGTCCGCCTGCCGATGCAGGGGACACGGGTTCGTGCCCAGGTCCGGGAAGATCCCACATGCCGCGGCGCGGCTGGGCCCGTGAGCCATGGCCGCTGAGCCTGCGCGTCCGGAGCCTGTGCTCCACAGCGGGAGAGGCGACAACAGTGAGAGGCCCGCGTACCGCAAAAAAAAAAAAAAAAAAAGGATAGCAGGGGGACCTCCATGGTGGTCCAGTGGTTAAGACTCTGTGCTTCCAGTGCAGGGGGCGTGGGTTCGATCCCTGGGTGGGGAGCTAAGATCCCACAAGCTGCATGGTGTGGCCAAAAATAAATTAAAAAAAAAAAAGGATAGCAGGAAGCTCTTTATTTTGCATGCTTTAATTTTAAATAGGATTTACATTATATTCTAAATTTATTCAATGGAAATATCTCCAAAATTATACCACTAGATATTCATTAGGAAAATATATCTTGATATATTTTTATCCATGCCAATATGCACTTATTTTTAGAAATGTTTCCAAGGTGTAAAGCAAAGCTGGCCTATATTTGGTAGAGCCAGAAGCGCAAAAGAAACTAGAAAGCTAGCAACTGAAAAGAAAAACAGAGATTAAACTCTTTTGAAATCAGAGTATAAAACAGATGCAGAAAATGATTCAATTTATAAAATTCAGTTAGGTCTTCCTCCGGAACATAATGGTTATAATAAGCAGTACAGGGCACTGTGCTTTTCTTTGGTCTGAAGGCTTCAAGAGAAGTAAATGTTCCACTTTTAGGAGGTTACCTCATTTTAAAGCCCCAATAAATCTTTATTGGGATCTTTATTTAGCTATTAATGTGTGACACTAGCTAGTTACTCAATCGATAAACAGACTGTTGAATACGGCAGAAACAACTCCCACTTAGCCTCCACTTTAGCAGACAACGATGCAGAATGGGGAGAAATACTATAACATACTCACACAGAAAGTCATCTGACTTATTCCGTAAAATATACCACCCTTCGTCAGCCACTGCGAGAATTGGCTGAATTCGACTGTTGTGTTTGTAATGCCATCTGTCTGGAATCTCTTCTTTTTTGTAAACAGTCAGATTAGGATGAGCATGAGCTAGTGCTTCATAGACTTCATCAAATCTGCCTAAAAGAGAAGGATGAGGAGAGGCAGTCAGAACAAGACACTCACTGCTACAGCCAAAGAAACAACCATGGCAACACAGGTCAATCAACGCAGACATCCTACTGACGTAGACAGCCAGCAAGTTCAAGGTAATGAAGGCTCACCAGACACTTTAGAACTCCCATCCTCTTTGAGGAAATCATCTTGTGGGGGAAACTGAGAAATAATCTTCTCTTAAAGTAAATTCACCTTAAGAGAAGACATTTTATAGAACCAGAAATCTCTAATCCCTAAAGATTAAATACACACACACACACACACACAGGTACTAAGTGGTGGCACAAAGTAAAATGTCAAGGGCACTGCAACATCTAAACAAAATCAAAGAGCTAAGTTCTGGTAGTTCTGAGTACAGAAAGAGAGACTCTCAAGACAAGAAAATTCGGTAAGTGGAGGGTAAGGGTTGGTCAAACGTTCTTTGAAACCCTGGAGGCATTGCAGAAGTACTCCCTGTAACTTCAAACGCAGTACACCTGGGCAATATCTTTCATCCTTTTCTTGTTTTTCAAATCCATTTGTTGGGGCTTCCTCCCTGCCAACAAGGGAACACCATACCAACTTGATCAGGGGAACTGAAGGGTTAATGCAATTTTCTTAACCACAGAAGATTGCTATTTTGTATTGAATTGGTAGAAATGTTTGTGTGCCGCTGCACGTGCCTATTTTAACATTCCCTGTTTCCTATGATCCTCTTAATTCCCCTGCGAGGGCTCTAACTCTCATTTGTGAGCTCTTCAGCTTTTCAAGATCTGTTTTCTCATTGGATACCTAGACTGACCCCAGGAGGTGATAAAACAAACGTCAGGAGTTGCAAGTCTGAGTCTTGCGCTGCACTTACCTTTTGACCTGGGGATGTTAAACCTTTTGAGCTTGTTCACCTATCTTTAAAACAGAAATAACGAGAGACAGAGCTGGTATGAGGCTTCCAGGAGAGGTTTGTAAAAAGTTTGAGGTACTGTTACTACTTCCCCTGTTTACAGATAAGAAAACTAAATCGCAGGACGACCGAAACTCTCTCCTTCCTATACCCCACTGCTTCCCTATTAAGCAGGTCCTGACTAAGGATCCACTGAAGGCTTTAGGGCTTCCATAAAATCACTGGTAAGTGCAGGCACATTTTGTATATATCTTCCCATCTCAATTTCTCTGAGAATGGAGGCTGTAGCTTTCACCATATCCACTGACGCCAAAATGGTTAAACGCGACTACCATAAATACGTAGAGAGAGCATCGGTTTTAATATTCTAGGAAAAAGTGAAAAATCAGACTGAGAAAAGAGAGTTTGTCTTTTCAGAGACTAAGGATTAAATCCCAGAATATTACCATGACAAAGGCAAGTACACTTGAAAGACACAGAAACAAAAATCCCCCACTCAATAGCACTGGGCACACGCAGACCAGGCCCCAGACCCCCAGTCAGTTCAGACTTACCTTCTTTGGGCAAGATGGCTGCCACCGGCGACTTGTCAATCAGGGTATAGTGGTCTTTATCCAGATACTGGTCAAGCTCTATGATCCTTTCCTCAGAACACTGCGTCATTCCGTGATCACTTGTGATGATTAGGTTCAGAATGTTCCACAACTTTGCCTTTTTCAGCATTCGTATGAGATACCCTAACCTCTGGTCAATATCTGAAATGACAGGCCCCATGAGTGGGCTGTCTGGTCCCAAAAGGTGGCCCATGTCATCAGGTTCTTCCCAATAGAGAAGACCAAGATTGATGGGCTCTTTCGATGTAAACCATTCAATAATTTTGGCAACTCTCTCTTCAAATGAAACGGACTCATTGTAAGGCATATAGTAAGTAGGAAAGCTTTTATGTATTTTGACATCTGTTCCGGGCCACATGGCTGCACCACTCGTGTGTCCCGCCCTCTGATTTGTGATCCATATCGGCGTCGCTTCTTCCCAAAACTCAGAATCATAAATGTTCATATCATCCAAGGAGAAAGATTTGTTCAGAACAGGATCAAACATGTCATTGGCCACAATGCCATGATTCTCGGCAAAGAGGCCAGTTACCAAAGTATAATGGTTAGGGTAGGTCTTTGTAATAAAAATATTAGTAACTTGCTTCACGTGGACACCATATTCTTTAACATGATGAAAATGGGGTGTTGGAACTCTGTATAAGTAATCCCAACGGAATCCATCAAATGAAACTAGTAGAACCTTTGGCTGGTCTGGTTGGAGAGAAAATGTAATTGAAAGTGTCAATGCAGCAAGTATGAAGGACACCCAGAGAAGTTTTGAAGTCATTTTCAAAGTACTTGATCAGTTCAGTGTAAGACAATCTGTTTAAGAAACATATAGAAGTTAATGGCAATCATTTTGTTTTGTATACTTCACCCAAAATGGAGAGGGACGGTGCTGAGTAATCCCTGTTACATCGTAAATCGCAGCCTGGAAGGATTACGCTGCAGAACTTCATCTTAAAACAAGAGACCTGGGGCTCCCTGTGTAAATAAAGCTAAAACTTATATTTGCATTTTAGAAACTGTTTTAGTTTCCAAGAATTTATTGAAACACTCCTCAAAGAAATTATGTAAATAAGCTCCTCAAATATCATTTTAAAAGATGATATAATTTACATACAACGTTTCAGAAACATTTTCAGGTTGACTCAGACTTCTGACTCCTGGTCAGAAACATTTATATAGTCGAATACCTGTGGACATATTTATCATTATGGTTAGATGGGCTATAGGGACCTAGCAACAAGCAACTTTGCACTAGCAAATTTAAAAATAATACTCTTTAAAAGTACATGTGTACACCTCTGTTTTTCAAAGGCAAGGCTTTGTGTCTGGTCCATCATGGTAAGAGATGTGAGAGATGTCATGAGAGAAAGGAGAAAATAGATTAACTTGGTATCCTGAAGTGACAAAATTTGTGACATTCAAATATATTTGTGAAATGTAACTTGCATCCATGTGTTAACAATCAAAGCATAGCCTTCTTTAAACAAAACAATTAGATTATGAACTAAGTATAAACTGAAACATAATTCTAAAACTTGATGTTGACCTTCCTAATCTTAAAATTCATCAGCATTTAATCTTATCAGTGATGTGTGTAGAAAAGGCACTTCCCAGGATTAAATTACCTCTTGGGATCAAGGTTGTTGTTATTGTCGTTGGTAATCCGCCTATATTTCTAAAAAGCTTTTATTCTATTCAAGAAAGCTAATAAGAGATAATATGAAAAAACAATACATAGGTAAATTTGGTCAGTTCCCATTGGGTTTGCAAATCCAGTAAGGATCTTTTGTTCTCTCCCTCTGCTGTCCATTCTTGCATGAAGGTGTTTATAAGCCCACCGAAACCTGGATCTAACCGTATTTTATGTCAAGAAATCTCTTGAGAGACTTCCCTGGTGGCGCAGTGGTTAAGAATCCGCCTGCCAATGCAGGGGACACGGGTTCGATCCCTGGTCCGGGAAGATCCCACATGCCACAGAGCAGCTAAGCCCGTGCGCCACAACTACTGAGCCTCTAGAGCCCGTGAGCCACAACTACTGAAGCCCGCATGCCTAGAGCCCGTGCTCCGCAACAAGAGAAGCCACTGCAATGAGAAGCCTGTGCACAGCAACAAAGAGTAGCCCCCACTCGCCGCAACTCCAGAAAGCCCACGCACAGCAACGAAGACTCAACGCGGCCCCCAAAATAAATAAATAAATAGATAGATAAATAAATAAATTGATATTAAAAAAAGCAATCGAATTCAGCTTTGGACATCTTCCTAATTTGAATATGCTGAAGACATACTTAAACCTCAAAATTAGACCCTGTCTTGCCTTGCTGTAAGTGCAGGTAAATAAAAACTGCTTGGCGTGCTTGCTTTGCTGTCAGGGGCAAGAATTCTGTTTTGTTTTTTAATTGATTTCAGCATACCTACAACTGAAATTGTTGCTTAAACTGAAATTGTTTTAGGTATTGGTCTCCAGACAATGGTTCAAAAATTAAATTTAAAAACTATTTCTCAAACAGCAATAAACTTTCGAAACCTGGAAGGAATGTGAATAATCAGTTCCCATAAGGAACTGCAAGTATACTTATTAACATTTCTGGCTAAGATTGGTGATCCTTTCCTCTCTCTCTCCTTCACCTTCCTAACACAAGGAAGGATACTATGAACCAAATGCAATTTAAGGCTAAAAAAGAATCAACTATATGAAACATCTGATTTTCCTCTATTTTAATAAATTAATTCAGCAACTGTGGTAAGCAGGAAAGAACTGCTTTCCTGGGACAAATGAAAATAAACAAAGGCTAAGTGTTGCCTCAAGCTTAGGAATGTTTCGTAAGACAACATCATCACATCGATGACATAAAGCAACAAACTGGGAAGTGGGGGTAGGGATGAAAGGAGATCTGATTTCTTCTCCACGCACAAAATGCTGCACTGTGCAGTGGAATCCCTAGTTCTGGGCCCAGATTTCACTGAGCTGCATTCCAGTTCCTCCTCCCCTCCAACCCTTCCCCCACAGACAGCCTTGGAAATCTGGAGGGACGGGGCGTCAAGAAACGAGAGGAAGGACACTGAAGGAGGAGTAGGTGTGTGTAGAGCGAATACACATGAAGAGGAGGGTGATGCATCGCCCCATCTTCTTCACCGGGATTCCATCCTAGCTCCTGGAAGGATCTCGAGGTAGGGTACGTTTCCAATTCGCAAACCTCCCGCCCACCAAGGCTGGCAGATGCCCTAACGTGCTCTGGGTATGTGTGCAGTGAAAATGGGTGGGAGGGTAGTTTGGGGAGCCCGCAGGAGGCGGGTGGGTCCCCGGCAGGCCAGCCTCCCACACTCCCGGACTCTTACCCTCGCGGCGATCCGCTCAGTCCACATCTGCTTGGGGCAATGGGAGGGAGGGCCTGGAGGGGGCTCCCTCCCGCACACCGGGGGCAATAGCGGGGAGGCGGCGGCAGCAAGGGGCACCCCCCCCCCCCGCCCCGAACCTGCAGTCCCTCACCTTTAAGCCACCTCAGCGCAGAGCACCTGACCAGCACCGCAGGCCCGACGCAGGCCCCGCCTCTTGGCTCCCATTGGCTACAGTGGGACGGTTCCTGCTGGGGTTGCGGAGCAAAAGCCGGGCTCCTGGGATCGCTGTCCCGCCTGTCAATCAGCGCGAGCGGGGCGGGCGCTGTGGGGTTCGGAGGGTGGATAGGGCGGGAGCCGGGGGAGCTCGAGGAGGCGTGGACCCGGCCGGGAGGCCCGAGGGCGGGGAGGCGAAGGCGCCGGGCGCTCGCTAAGGCCTTCTCTGCCGGGTCACGAAACCTTTATGCGCCGTGCCTGTTCCAGACGGGCAGTTGTGCCTGTAGTCAGTGATGCAGAGAGATCATAGTGCGCTATCCCATTTTTTTGTTTTGTTTTCTTACCACAAATGGGTGGCACCATACCCTGGACTTTACTCCGAGGAACACCTGAGCATCCCAGGATATCGATAGGACGATGCAAAATCTAATTTAAAAGGATTTAATTTAGTGAGCTCGGCAGCCCCAATGTTTATTGTCCAGGTTTTGGCAATGTCAGGTCTCTGAGGGATCTGCAATAGTGTGGCACCTAAGAATGCACATATTACACCAAGCCGGGTTCCCAATCGGGCTAATTTACACAGGGTGAGAGACTGGACAACATGGGTGCCTGCAGGGCCACACTCTGCTCCTAGCTTTGTTTCCAAATATGCAATAAAGCTAAGAACGTAAGGTCTGATGCCTCTTTCAGGAAGTCTTCTTTGGCCTTGTTTCTTCTGCTCCCTTACCACAGTGGATTAATTTTTCAGGTGTTTTTGTAATCAGTGGTATTTTTAGGTCAGAGGGAGTGCAGGCATGTGCGCAGTTTGCCAGTTTGGTCCCAACTATATTTATCATAAATTGTAGCAGTGACTTTGAGCTCCTCTGAATTTGTCCATCTACAGAATTCCCAGGCCTAATTCTGACCACCATGCAATGGGCAATAATATCTGCTTGGTTGTCACAACTTAAGCTTCAACAACTTAAGTCGTTAAAATGGAGAGCAAAGCCAGTAGCTCTGGGTCCCCTCCAGGGCTCCCAACCCCTGTCTGGTATACGGGGACCATAAGATGAATGACAGGCCTGCTGATCCTTAATTAAATGAGGCAAACATTTCAGTCCTTGTTTTTTCTCTTTCTCTCAACTTCTCATGGAGGGACAGTCCCTGCCCCAATGGCTTCCTTCCAAATGCATCATACCATCCCCAGGGGTGTCTGGGCACTCTTCCATGGCCTTTTATTTGTAGTGACTTGAGTTTATGGTTTTCCACGTGTGGGATGGGGATTAAGAGGGAAGCTGGTGTCTCTGTTTACCCAGACCCAGTGACAATGAAGTTGTACAGGTTGGTCCAAGTGCCCAGAGCCCTGTCCTTTGAAATTGCCTCAACTCGGAATGGGGTGGCCCAGGATTATGTCTTTGTCCCCCTAGAATAGGCCCCCCTGTGTTCTCCCAAAACAGTCAGAGAACAGCATATGCTGATTAGAGAGCAGAGCAGTGAAAACAGGCCTGTCTCGCTGGGCATTGTTGGACTCTGTTCAGATGACACTGCCTGACTCTGCAAACTTTTTGTGGAAGACACGATTGTATTCACGACCCACCCCTGTGAAACAGGCATGGTGCAGCTGTTAACCACAGTGCACAGCACGGAAAACGAGGCATGAGGGGGCCAGCGAGTGCCAGAGACACTGCCCAGATCCCCATATAATGACATCTAGTGTCAGCTGGCAGGCTTGTTATATAACTTATGTCTCTAATGGTAAAAACAATCTGGCTTACATAGTACAGCTACAGGAATGATTGTAAAAACATGGAATTCCTGCTTCCACATCTGTACCAGCCCTTCTGTCCTCCCTGTTACCTTGATTTCTGTCCAAATGCAATCACTACTCAGCCAGTTATGGTCGCCTAAGCCACAACCTGTTAACTGTAGCTATTCCTTTGTTTTATATTATTGAATTAATATATGTAATCATTGAGCTAGTAATATTTTTCTGAATAATGGTGTAACAGAAGAATCAACTTCTTTCATGGGTTTTGGGCTGGAGATGGGGGTCCCTCTGCCTGCCTAATAGGGGTTGGAGAGCTGAATTATTTTCTTCCTCAGGAGCTGGAAGAGGTTTGTGGTAAAACTGGAATAGGATCTTTTTTTTTTTAATGAAATAGCCAAGACTGGCTCTGCCACAGATGTTTTGTTTTCAAAACTAGTCTGTGCCATGTGGTAGGGAAAATGAGCAAATTATTTCACAGTTTTAAAAATCTTTAAGGTTGTAATATACTCCACCACAACAACTAAAATAAACAAAGTCTATCTCTTAATCCTTTATAGAACATTCTGCAAAATATGGGTCTCACATAGATTAGGAACCATCAGGATTCTCGTTCTGGACAGACCTTAATTCTTTTTTTTTTTTTTGATTGATGTATAGTTGACTGACAATGTTTCAGGTGTACAGCAAAGTGATTCAGTCATATATATATATATATGTATATATAAATATTCCTTTTCAGATTCTTGTCCATTATAGGTTATTACAAGATATTGAATGTAGTTCCTTGTGCTATACAGTAGGTCCTTGTTGTTTATCTATTTTATATGTAATAATGTGTATCTGTTAATCCCAAATTCCTAATTTATCCCTTCCCCTCCCCCCCCCAAGACTGACCTTAATTCTTGATAAATAGTAGGTCTCCACTAATTTGGACTCATTAGCAGAAGTTCAACCCAATGAGTGAAAAGTTAAATTACAGATTATTCAAAGATTTAGTCCAAGTAATTTTATGCCTATTAGTAATTTAGGCCACTAATGATATATTTGTACTAATTAGAACTATATTTTCACACAAACAATTAGTATGTTTTATTCTCAGAAAGCTTTATGTCAGTCAAATATAACTGTGTAAACTTCTTTGCATTACTGGATTTTGCAAATTGTATTCATAGTATATTATTTTCCTCGGGCTACTGGAACAAAGCACACAAACTGGGTGGCTTAGGTCAACAGAAATTTATTCTCTTACAGCTTTGGAGGCTTGAAGTCTGAAATCAAGATGTTGGCAGGTCCACCCTCCCTCCAGAGGCTCTAAGGAAGAATGCTGCCTTGTCTCTTCCAGCTTCCATTGGTTCTGGCGTTCCTGGGCCTGTTGCAGCTCCAATCACTGCCCCACTGTCACATGGTGTTCTCCTCTGTATGTCTCTGTGTCTCCACATGGCCTTGTATGAGGACACAAGCCATTGGAATAAGGCCCTCTTTAATCTAGTAAGACTTCATCTAAATTTAACTCGTTACAGCTGCAAAGATCCTATTTGCAAATAAGGTCATATTCTGAGGTTCCAGGAGAATGTGAATTTGGAGGGTTGAACGCTATTCAACCCAGTATATGTAGCTAGCAGAATGTTTAATTTTACGGCTCATCCTAGATCCAAAGTCCATGAATTATGATTAAAATAGCTCAAATCAAGGAAACTGACAACATCTATTGCAGAGCAACTGCAACTATGATATATTGCTGGTGGGAACAGTACGGCCATTCTGGAAAAGTTTCATATAAAGTTAAATGTGCACTTATATAACCGAGGAATCCTACTCCAAGAGAAATGAAGATATCCACTCAAAAAGTTATAAGCAAAGTTTAATAGCTTTATTCATTATTAAAAGCTAGAAACAACTCAAAGGTCCTCAACAGTGCATAGATACACAAAATTCTGGTATATCCATAAATGGAAGACTATTCATCAATAAGAAGGAATGAAGTACTGATACATGCAACAACCTGGATGAGTCTCAAAAACATTTTGCTAAATGAAAGAATGCAGATACAGATGGCTATGTACTGTATGACTCCATTTACATGACCTTCTAGAGAAGGCAAAACAATAGGAACAGCAATTAGATTGGTGTTTTCCAAGGGCCGATCGTGAAGGGAGGGGACTGGCTACAAAGGGCCACAAGGGAACTTTCTGATGTGAGGGACTTTTGATTGTGATGGTGGTTACATGACTGTCTAAGTTTGTCGAAATCCAGAGAACCATATACCTGAAAATATTGAATTTTCCTCTATGTAAATTATACCTCAATAAACAAGAGCAACAAAAAATAAGCCCTGCTTTGTGGTCTTCCCCCACAAAGTTCATGAATTAGGCCTAGGGGAGATTGACTTTTAGTGGTCACATTTCTGTGCGTAGCAGTGAGCCGATCAGCTCAGTCTGCAGCATATAAGAACTTGAACTTGCAAGTCTAGGGACTCCTTGGGGCCCCTGCTCTGCTGCTTTTCATGTTCTTTCACTTTATGAAACGAAGTCTGGAAACCATACGGGAAAGAAAGGATTATTTTCTAGGCTAGAACTGAATGTCATTGGTTGAATCACCAAATCAGTTTAGGATGTGCTGATGCAGGCAGGAGGGACCGTTGTCTTCTGGTACCTGGCTTGAGGTCTATCTTGAAACAAGAAGTTCTCAGAGGAAGCCAAATACAAAACTGCACGCGTGTTTGTGGTGTACGGGATGAAAACATTTAGTCAGAACCACATCCTCAGCTCTTCGTGGAGAATACAACCCTCAGAAGCCTCTAAGTAGTACCTGGTTTAACCTCACCATTTATTTTGAAAGCATTGGCTTATCATGGGAATTGTAATTCTGCAAATTTACTCAGTGTGGGAGGACCTAAACATACGGTCCCTCTTTCAGACCAAAAAGACACTCTAGGTATTTATATTTAAAATGTACATATAAACATCCTTTGCAACTATTATGTAGTTAGAGTGTGCCCTGGGTTCTTTTGTCAGTATTACAGTTGATGAATAGACAAAGCAGGTAGCAATTGCTTTTACGGCTTCATGCTTTCTTGGCCTGGAAGAGTAGGGAAAATCATGGGACGATTCTCCCTGCCCCATTCCCCAATGGCTACAATTTTATAATTGGAAAGTCATCTCTTTGTGTTAAGGCTTTTCTTGCAGGCGTGATGCCGATCTACCTCTGTTAGCCATTGGCTTGCACACGTGTGTGACTAAGTCTGACTCACTCAGAGGAGCATAGTTTGTAGGACAGAAAGGCCCTTATAGGAATGGGTCAGTAGGATGGGCATTTTCTTTTGAAAGGCGAGTAAATAGACTGGTCACCCTTGTGTGCATGAATTAAAATTAGTATCTTTTTCTCCTGTTAATTTGTCTCATGTCAATTTTATTATCAGTCTGGCCGCACAGCTCAAGAAACGTAGAGGGGATAAGCTCCCCTCCACACAGCACCACGCCTTTTGTGCGCCCTTCTCTCTCTGTCACCTGACTGTCCTGTGATGCTCTTTAAGTTGCCCTCTACTCTTTGAAGAACAATTTTGCCAACTCTCATGATTAAGAGCATCTCATGACATTTAATTTCCTCTGTGGGATCTTAGCATTTTTGGGTAGAATAGCCAGTGATGTGTTTTGCATCCCACAGCTGGCCAGAGGAATTCCTATTTTTTTCCTAAATGATGTTACGAGCCCTCTGGCTTTCTAGATCATGGCTGCGTGACTATATCGGGAGCGCTGTTTATACTCAGATCATGAATTATCTTCCTCGATATAAGAATGGGCAGAAAAAATAAGCAGGACCAACTTTATGTCAGGAGTCTCACATCTTCTATCCATCTGTTTGTAATTTAACGGAGGAATCGGAGGGGCCATACGTTAGACTTATTATCTGATGTTCATTGCATCAGAGTTAGAAAGGGAAGGGATCTGTCCCTGGAGAAAGATAGGCGTGAAGTCAGGAGGTAAGTAATGCTCACACATAAAAAGGGCTGAGTTAGCCAGTGCACTCACTGGCTCAATAAAGTATAGGAAACCCCATGGGTATCATCTGGCAGGAGTGAATAAAGAGACTGGCAACGATGACTGTGGGTACTTGAATTGAACATGATGTGGGGAAAGTGGACTGCTACTATACCTCCCCTGCTATATCTTGGACAGCTCGTGAGCATGCATGGTCTAAAAAAAACTACAACTGCAGTATAAACTCATCAAGGGGCCCTGGATAACCCCCCAGAGCGACCTGATTGTGCTTCGCTCACTGCATTCCATCCCCATTCCTCCAAACGGGTAGTATTTTAGGACCTGGAAACGTAATTTGCTGTGGAATTTGATAAAATCCTGCTGCAGAAACCTGTTCATTGATTTAGTCATGATAGAAAGTCGGTATCAAGCACTTATTTAAGCCGTTTCCCTCCATTAATTTCTTTAGTTCTCACAATGGCCCGGTGAGGTGGGTACTATTATTATTCCTCATTTTATATATGAGTACCCTGGTCCAGAGAGATTAAACAATTTACCTAGTTCACATAGCTAGGTGCTGTCAGAGCTGAGATTTGACCCTAAGAAGTTTGGCTCTAAAGTATACACTCTTAATTCTATACTGTCTCCGATATATCCTAAGATCCTAATAGCACAATGATAATTAATTTTTTGCACAAAGATAATTTGCAAAGTAGTTCACTGGCTTGCCTTTTTAAGTCACTACTTTGGCATTTCCTTTACGTCTATTTATAGTTAATTTTTTTTTTCTTTCTTGAAATGATCAGTTCTCAACTTAGCAACACCACAGGGATGAATGTAGGAATCTCATAGTCCCACTGGTACATATTTAACTTGGACTTATCACTTATGGCAAAAGATTAAATATACCAAAGAGCAAGATACATTTTCTGTTGTCAAGCCATGCAATCTAGTAAAAGGAAAATCGAGAAAAAAGAACCAACCCCTTCTACAACATTTCCCCCCATTCTTGGACAAGCATGGTACTTTCAAAAAGCAATAATATTCACAGCTACGGATGAAACAGCTGAGGTGAGAAATCTAGTCTGGGCACTTCTCTGTCTACTCTTTGCCTGGCTACCTCCCCTAAATTTTTAAAGACCAAGGTCATAAGTACCTTCCTCCAGGACACCCACCCTTTTGCAGCCCTGCCTGGTTATGTGCCCCTGTGTACCCCAGAGGGCCCTGCGTTCCTCAGCCATTGCATTTGTAGTTGTTGGTTAATGTTCCAGGTGGCTGAGATGGGGCCTGATGACTTGTGTGTTCCTGGTCACTGCAATAAAAGTTTACTGAACGAATGGATGAGTGAATGAGGAGGAAAGGAGTGTTGAGAGATCCAGAGGTAAGTCTGGGTTCTAAACGTTGATATCTTCTGAGAACAAGGACCATGCTTCAGCCCCAGCACCAGGCCGGACACATTAGTCTTGTTCAATGCTCTGAATTCACTGTCCTTTAATATTTGAGGATGAAGCTGTTCATCATGTTAAACAAGACTTGTATAAGAATGGTTTGCCACTTTTAGCCACCATGTATTCATAACAGCTTTTCTATCAACTCATTTTATTTTTAGTGGAAATATCTGGAGTGTTTTTCTAAGATACGAGATTAGCGTGTTCAACAGAATGAATAGAGCAAAGAACAACTTATGTTTAGTTGATAATGAATAGTCCAGCTGATCCTGTGTAGGGTCCCTGTGGGGAACTAGTGGGAGGGGAGATTAGAAAGACAGTTGTGGGAAGCCCTAAAGCCATCCAGGCTAAGTAGTTTGCACTGTGTCCTGTAGGGAAAGGGAAACCATAGAAGACTTTTAAGTTATGAAATAACAAAGATGCATATTTACTATCAGAGCGATTTTTAAAAGGAAGCTTAAATGAGTCTAATATTTGTTTGAAATATATCTTTAAGCCACTGGACTTTGGGTTTTATTGGTAATCACAGATTAGTCTACCCCAAGTAGTATCTCAGTGGCTGGAATGTTTTAGTAACTCAATAAATATGAATGCATGACTGACATCAGAAAATTAGTCACCACAAAAAATAAATCCAAGGAATAATATTACAAGTGTTTTTAGACCAAAAAGATAGACCAAATGGAAAATGTAAGCTCAGCTGAACAATCTGAAGATGACTAGATTAGTGATCTATCAGGCCAGGAGAAAAAGGACGCAGTGGAGCAGGACTCAGCAAGCATTTTCTGTAAAAAACCAAAGAGCAAATAGTAAAGCTTTGAGAGCCATGTAAGATGTCTGCTGCATTTTTTTCTGTTTGGGCTTTTCAGGAGTTTTTTTGCAATTTTTTCAAAATGTAAAAATATTCTAAGACTGTAGAAAAACAGGCTGCATGCTGGATTTGATTGTGAACCTCTGTTCTAGGGATTTGGGCCACTAAATAAAATTATTCCTGACCTCCCTTTTTTTTTTTTTTTTTTTTTGCGGTACGCGGGCTTCTCACTGACGGGGGCACGAACCCGTGTCCCCTGCATCGGCAGGCGGACTCTCAACCACTGCGCCACCAGGGAAGCCCCCTCCTTTTTTTTAAACATAATTATCCGTGTTCTTTTATTTTAACGGGTCACAGAAAATTCAAATTTTGATATTAACCATGTAGTTTTACTGAGACCCAACACTAGTAACCTTATGAAAACCCAATAACCTCGGGGACAGAATCTCAAATAGGAAACAAAGAAGCAAGAGAAATGTCAGTCTTTTTAAGGTCTTTGTAAAGAAGGGGGAGAAGGAGACAGAGAAGGCAGGAAAAAGAAAAAGCAGCAGCAGAAACAAAAAACAAATGAGCCCAGGACTACTTACTAAGAGCCCCTGAGTGTTTATTTATCAAAGAAAACAAGGAATTATTCTCTCAGGTTGAATTTTGCCCTGGCAACATATGTCCTTGTTCTTCTCATCCTGCCAGAGCAGTCCCATTTTTAGAATCATGGAACATATTTGCACAGGAAGCTGTTTTATGATGAGACATTTAAAACTCTATTTTGTAAAATCAGCTCTGATTGAAGGTGAATCACAAAAGTCTATAAATCTGCCCCAATAACCGATTCCAATTCCACAACTTACTTCATAAGAAGAGTAGATAGAAAAAGCAACCTAGTCCCTGTCAGAGCCTTTTTTATAAGGAACTGGGTTCATCGATGTCAAATTTTTGGAAGATGCTATAGGTGAGAGAGCAAGTATTTTTGCTAATGACCTTGATGGCCCGTCTTGGATTGGCTGTCTAAGGAAAGTAAACAAACAGCTTGATGTGCTGCATTTCAAATGTATTGTGGAGCTGGTCTCTTCTCCTCATCCTATTGTGAGTACCCTAAATACAATTTCTGAATTTGGTTGACCTTTCAGGTGGTGTTGATGCTTTGAAAAATGTTTCTTTGGTCTAAGGACTGAAACAAACAAGAAATGATACAGTGAAATGATCCAGAAGGAGGCTGAAAACCGTCTTTGAGGAAGAGGGGTGACAGTGCCCCTGAGTGAATTCAAATTTCACGGCCACCACTGGATTCTTACCTAGGTTCAGAAAGTTTTTAGAAGACTCAGATGAAATCTCTGAAAGCATACAGCCTGAAGGACAGACTTTTGATAGTCACAAGGAATATGGAAGAAAAAAGTGGGGGAGAAATATTCAGAGAAAAATAAGAATCATCCTGTTTCAAATATGCTCCATTCTGAACTCGCTTGCCGTAGGTGCTGTTGATTCTAATCCTTTTCTTTTACGAATGGCTCACGTGCAGGTGCTTGTATAAATACACCATTGGTCCAGCTGGCCTTTTGCTCTGCTAAGAGAGAAATCATAAAGAAATCCAAGAATCCGACTGCTCATCTATCCTTCAACTAGCCAAGCACAGACTATTATTCTAAAATGCCCTTGAACAGTAAGAAGCTATAAAGCCTTATCATGATAGTTCTTAAGAAAAATCGCAGAGGAATGTTTTAGAGGTGTTGGGGATATGAGTCCTGAACAGAAAGGGAAAATGGAGAGTACATATAAAATAATAAAAGCAGAAGTTGCAAAAGAGATGCTAGTAATGGTCCCCCAGCTCTGCATCCTCCCTGCCCCCTTTGCCCTTTCTCCAGCGGCATCCCAGGATGCTCCATGTTTGTACACTGCACATCTTATATGTGAGTTTTAAATCATGCTCGACTAACAGAGCCAAGTAAACCAGGCTGAGACTTGGCTAAAGATATAGAGGCCAAAGGAAAGACTCACTAGAACTCCACGGGACTGAGGGTGATCTGTCTGGAAGCTATATAAGGCACAGAAAGAGGTCGTTACTCCTGATTTTGGGGAAAATATCCGTTAGGATTTGGACATTGGAATTTATGTAAGTATAAATGTCGTACTTAGTATGTTCCAGCTATTTACCCATAACTCAATAAGTGGACTTCCCTGGTGGCGCAGTGGTTAAGAGTCTGCCTGCCAATGCAGGGGACACGGGTTTGAGCCCTGGTTCACGAAGGTCCCACATGCTGTGGAGCAACTAAACCTGTGCGCCACAACTACTGAGCCTGCGCTCTAGAGCCCGCGAGCCACAACTACTGAGCCCACGTGCCGCAACTACTGAAGCCTGTGCACCTAGAGCCCGTGCTCCGCAACAAGAGAAGCCACTGCAATGAGAAGCCCGCGCACCACAACAAAGAGTAGCCCCTGCTCACCACAACTAGAGAAAGCCAGCGCGCAGCAATGAAGACCCAGCACAGCCAAAAAATAAATAAATTGAAAAAAAAATAACCCAATAAGTTTTCTTAATTTCTCCATTTACAAATGAGTTAAGTGAAGCATAGAAAGGTTCAGTAACTTGCCCTAAGTCACACAGCTAGTAAGTGACAGAGCCAGAATTTAAACTGTCATGTCCCACCTGGAACCTCAGAGTTGGGATAAAGATTATTTTAAGCTGAAGATATTTGAAATTCAAAAGATGCAGAAACAAGTCTTCTCAGAGCTTCCTTTATCTGACCAAAAGCAGAGACTTCTGAGAAATTAGGGCTGCCATAAATTCCCTCTAAGGGGCAACTTCTACTCCCCAAAGTAAACCTACCATAGATCCCTCTTTGGGGTAGATCTGTGGTCCTGAAGAAGATAGACCACTGATACCTGTGCAGACAAACATTATCACAAACTTTATCTCCTATTTTTCTAAAAACCCATTTGTCTTCCTAAAGATGCCTATTTGTTCTTTCCCTAGAAGCCTTTCTCCCCCTCCCTTTCCTCTGCTAAGTTAGGTGTACATATAAGCCTTTAACTGTAACCACGTAACGCAGCAGCTACTTCTTTTCTAGACCCCTGTGTGCAATATGAATCACCCTTTTCCTCCTGTTGACCTTTTGTCAGCTTAACTGGCAGCCTCCTGTTATTAAAACTAAGAGAGAAGAGAAGCAAGACTTCCCTCCCCTACAAAACCCAGGCATTTTGGCTATAGAATCCACGCTCTAAATCAGGGTTGCTCAACCCCAGCACAATTGGCATTTGGACTGGACAGTTCTTTGCTGGGGGCCATCCTGTGCATTGTAGGTTAATAGCATCCCTGGCCTCTTCCCACTAGAGGCCAGTAGCATTCACGGCTCCCCCCACCCCGCCACTGCCCCAGTTGTGACAACCAAAGATGTCTCCAGACATTGCTAAATGTGCCCCCGGTTGAGAAGCTCTACTCATTATTCTGCCTCTCCCTGCTCTGGTGTCGCATTTTCTGGGAAGCCTTTCCATTTTTTTTGCTGCGCTGCGTGGCTTGCAGGATCTCAATTCCCCAATAACCGGACCACGGATTGAACCCGGGCCATGACAGTGAAAGCCCGGAATCCTAACATTAGACCATCAGGGAACTGGGAAGCCTTTCCTGATTCTCCTCTGTCAAGGCTGATATTTATTGAGATATTACTATGTGCTAGGTGATGCCTAGCTTTTCACATGTACTTGCTTGTTTCTTCCTCACAAGAAAACTGTGTGGTTGGTCTTATTATTACTTGCTTCTATAAATGAGAAAATGAACTCAGCCCAGTTAAGACCCTGCGCAAAGTCATAGGAGCCCTGAAGCTGGGATCCACCCAGGGTCTGTCACTTTCCAGCACGTGTGCTCTGACCCGCCCACTGCCTTACATCGTCAGGCCCTGTTTATAGCTTGGTCCTCCTCCACTTGTCTGTTTGAGAGCAGAGACCAGTGTGTCCCCAACACCCAGGCACCACACAGTGCTCAGCTCAATGTTTCTAAAGTGAGTAAAGAAGAAACAGTAGATTAAAATCTTCCCAGCTCCAAAGGGGGACACTGTGTAAACCACACACAAGTTCCCTACCCAAGAGAGGCTGCCAGGCCAACTGTACAAAACAGAGTATCCAGGACCTCACTGGACTCAGAACTCAGAACATTCTTCATTAGAAAAACTTCAGAAATGATACAGGTTGTACATCTGAATGTTTCTTTTTTTTTTTTTGCGGTACGCGGGCCTCTCACTGTTGTGGCCTCTCCCGTTGCGGAGCACAGGCTCCGGACGCGCAGGCTCAGCGGCCATGGCTCACGGGCCCAGCCGCTCCGCGGCATGTGGGATCCTCCCGGACCGGGGCACGAACCCGTGTCCCCTGCATTGGCAGGCGGACTCTCAATCACTGCGCCGCCAAGGAAGCCCGTTTCTCTGTTTTAAGGCATCTCCTTAAAATTAAGTCAAATGACCTGAGAGAGAGAACCCAAATAGATGGCAAATTCTTTCTCAAAATAAACATGACAGGCCTTTAGGATTAAATCACTTCATCCCCAAATTGTTGAATACATGACTTCATTCCAAATGAAGTTTTATAGGTAAATGTTGTTTAATAAAATGCAACAGAGGGTTAATATAATTTCCCCTCTCCCAGAAGTGAAATATTTTCTCTCATATCAGCATCTCAGCCCTGGATGGGATGCTGAGATCGTAACTAGGACTTGAAGGTGGGCTTTCTTTCACACTTTATGTCATTGCTCTTCTCCAAGGCTCTACATGCCCCTTCTGCCCCTGACAAGCCTAAGGAAAGAACATTAACCTTGGAGCTATAACTGGCTTGAGCCTTGGTCCTGCCACTCACTAGATGAGGAACATTAAGTAAATCTCCACTTTTCTGATTAGTTTTTTTATCTGTATGATGAGAAACATTCCATGATCTTTTTCCCCTAGTGCTGTCGTAAGATTAGGTAATAAAGGAACCTATTAGTTATGTTTTCAAACATGATTTCCCTGCCTCAGGAGAGTTTCACTCTGTTGGGGTTCTTGAAGCGACTACTGAGTAGTGTTTTTCAGGCAGCTGTCTGAGGGCTTTTGTGAGGTTCTGTGTCCCTTTTTTGGACCGTTCTATCTTTGCATTCATCACTCCCCCTCCCAGACGCTATCAGCACTGCTGGGGAAGACACAGAACCACTCTTGGGGGTGTTCACCCAGGGAAAATCACACTGGGTTCTCTCCTATCCCCAGCACTCAGCAGTCCCCAAGCTAAGGGAAATGTGGTTGGTGGCCTTGAGGAAATAAAGGAAACAAACCTGAAGTGTGTGACAAAGGGTCAGTGGGGAAGCGGCGATGAGTGGTCCAGTGGCCTTGCCTGGAAGGTTTGGAGCACAAGGTGGTTTCTGAACCAACTGTGTGCACATGTGCCTTCAGGGTTTTTTTTTGTTTTGTTTTGTTTTTTCTTTTCAGCCCATGATGTCTGGGTAACTTCATCATTAACTTGATTTCAGAACTAAATGTTCTTGCTTGGGCAAAGTCATTTTTGCTATACGTAGGAACATTTCTCTTATCCTGTCCCTTCTTTCTGGCTTACGCCATTCATCCTGGACTCAGAATCTATTTGATTTTTTAAAAATGAGATTCAACAACCCCTGTGAATGTCTGACTCTAAATGTGACATTCTATTTGAATGGGAGAAGTTAGAGCAGGTTAGGAAATGGGCCAGTGGGGTCTTTGTTTCTGAAGAGATAGGAAAAGAGCTTTGTATACAGCTGGCATTATGAAAGTTATTTTTCCTGGTTTTACATATATTGCTGTTTTTCTCGATGGAAGGTGAAGGAAATATTTACAATATTGCTCCTCTCTCATGGTTAGGACTTTTAGGATTGTGAAAAAACTTTCTACATTGTGGTTTCTCAGGAAATATGGGAAATAAAGAGAAAGGTCTTTCTTCTCTGGAAGATAATGGTAAAAAGTGTTTGCATCGACACACAGGCATATCCCAGGCAAAGCCTGTCACACAGTATCTAGCCATGCTGTGGGACGGAGACACTTCTCCCCAAGCAGAGACCCTTTCAATGGATAAAGAAGTTGTGGTACATAGATATGGTGGAATATCACTCAGTCATAAAAGAGAATGAAATAATGCCATTTGCAGCAACATGGATGAACTTAGAGATTATCATACTAAGTGAAGTAAGTCAGACAAAGACAAATATGATATCACTTATATGGGGAATAAAAAAAATGCTACAAATAATTTATTTACAAAACAGAAATAGACCCACAGACATAGAAAGCAAATTTATGGTTACCAAAGGGTAAGGGGGGAGGGGTAAATTAGGAGTTTGGGATTAACAGATCCACACTACTATATATAAAATAAACAGCAAGGACCTACTATTTAGCACAGGGAACTATATTCAATATCTTGCAATAACCTATAAGGGAAAACAATCTGAAAAAATATATATATATGTGTGTATATATGTTTTATATATATATATATATATATTAGTTATATAACTGAATCACTTTGCTGTACACCAGAAATGAACACAACATTGTAAATCAACTATA
This sequence comes from Lagenorhynchus albirostris, assembly GCF_949774975.1. Taxonomy (NCBI): domain Eukaryota; kingdom Metazoa; phylum Chordata; class Mammalia; order Artiodactyla; family Delphinidae; genus Lagenorhynchus; species Lagenorhynchus albirostris. The sequence goes on from NC_083104.1 coordinate 74,451,261, forward strand.
CTTCAATTTAAAAAAAAAAAGACTCTTCCCAGTAAAACATTCACTATTACTCTCCTCAACTGGGAATCCAGAGAACCGTTTCTCCTCCACTTACCAGGAGCACTGGAACACGTTTTCTTTTTATTTGTACACCCTGGATTTTAGAATCACCATCTACGGGAGAAAGGAAAGAGGGGAACATTGTGAAAAACTGTGTCACAAGGATTAAGTGGCCACGTCAGGGAAAGGTTTCCTGGCTCTCATTTCTCCCGGCCCTATCTGGCAATCGGCAACCCCAGTGAAGTCTAGGAATGAAGCTGGGTTTGTTATTGCCTTTCATTCTGTGGATTGTGACTCATTAGCGAGCCCTGAAATCAGTTCAGCCTGACTCACTTTGGCCCCATGACTCCTCTGGACTGAAATTGCGGAGTTAAAGCTGAGATCCCCATCACCTAGCCTGCATTAAGAAGCTCGCTGCTGTTTTCTATAGGTGTATCTCTGAGAGAGTTTCCTAACCTGGGGTTTGTGGTCCATTGGTTGTCAAATTCATTTAGGGGTTGGTAACTACATTTTAAAAATAATGAAGGGGACTTCCCTGGTGGTCCAGTGGTTAAGACTTTGCACTTCCACTGCAGGGGGCACGGGTTAGATCCCTGGTCAGGGAACTAAGATCCCGCATGCCAGACAGCCAAAAAAAAAAAAGAAGAATACAGTGAATTGGAATAGAAATATCAGAGTATCAGAGTACACTACATGTAACAAGGGTAGCCATTATTTTATGAAAACTTTCAGTTTATACACACACACACACACACACACACACACACACACGTATTCGTGTACTGAGACTCAATGTAAAAAGTATTTTCAACTGTGGGTCCCAATATAAACAGATTTTAAAAATCAGGTGGAACAGGGCAGAAAATGTAATAGCTGTCATTACAAGGTCAGCAACCCTCTACCCAGCGGGGCTCCCCAAGCCACTCTCAGCCATGCAGTCTTCCCTTTTATAGGCTGGGGGTGGGTGCCGGGGTAGAGCTTACAAGCCTAGTTTTGCTATTTTGTAACTCCGTAAGTAATGTGCCTAGCACCTTGCTTTAGAATGTAGGGCTGCTACATTCTCAAGAGTTATTCTCAGAATTGGGGCTTTAGATGCATTTGGGGAGACAAATGGAAAATAAACACTATGCCAGGCACCAGGAGTACAAAATAAACAAGGCTCCCAATTCTCTACCTTCCGAATAACTGTTTTCTGCATAGTGGGAGCGGGAACCCCCCAGAGTGGCCTCCGGGAAACGGAAAGGGAAAATGTCATGTAAGAGCAGCCATTCACGAACCCTCACCTACAGTTGTCCTCCTCATGGTCCAGACCAGAACTGGGAACTTAATACTATTTAAGGAAACAAATTTAACTTGCGAACTGGTAGAGGTTTGCCATCAACTCCCCAAACGACCACTGGAAAAATCTACTGATCAAGTAAAGCCAAGTTTACTGGACCCACTGCAGCGAAGCGGAACTCCACTTTGGCAGTCTTACGTCCCAGAGGGGAGGCCCCCAGAGGTCACTTGCAGGATTTTGTTGCTGGGAGGGGCGGGTACCAAGGGGTTTAAGGCAGGTCTTTCAAGGCAGAGGACTGATTGTGAACTGGACAAAATTTATGGCATCATATATTTTGGGTTGGTAGGTGCAACAAGCATGCGTCTTGAAGTGAATCTAGAAAGTGAACTGCTGTGCGATCAGTGAAGGGGTTGCCCAGGTGCGCCCTCTATGGTCTCGATTGGGGAACTGCTCCTCCATTTCAGCAAACTGGACAGATGTATTTGCAGGAATTTTCTTACACAGTCCAATTATTATTAAAGAGTCTCATTTTCCCGGGAAATAATTTTCTGGAATAAATAGTTAAGTCACACTGACTCATGAATGAAAGGGTTTACTTATCTTGGTTATTGAGAAGCTGCTGAAACAGGATTTCTAGACATAAATAATTTATGAATTTTTAACAGTTAATTTCCATCCTGTCTAGTGTTTTGGGAAGGAATTAGAGCCAATGATATACTATCAGGTACCGCTACTGTGTTTAAAAACCGGGTGGGGGAACATGTGAAAGGAAAAGAATGCTTGGAATTGGGATTAGGTTGTTGAATTTTCTTGGAATTTGTAAGTTTTGAAAATTTCCAAGGGAGAATAAGGAAAGTGAACACAGAGGCAGAAATTGGAGTAATGTGGCCACAAACCAAGGAATGCCAACAGCCTCCAAAGCTGAAAGAGGCAAGAAACAGATGGTCCCCTAGCAACTCTGGAGGGAGGTGGCTATGTCAACACCTTGCTTTCGACCCAGTGATGTGATTTTGAACTTCTATCCCCCAAAGTTATGAGAGAATAAATTTCTCTTGTTTTAAGCCCCCAAGTTTGTGGTTGTTTGTTATCGCAGCCATTGGAAACTAATACAGGGAATGAAAGGGGCATTTCTTCTTTCACAGGGAGAAGAAACCTTCCTCTGAAAACCCACTCTACACTCCCCCTAAGTCCTGTGAAATAAATTCTGGCTTCAAGGATTCTGGAAAAGAAGCATCTGGCATTGTTGGCCTTTATAAACCTCTGCCAGCGAGGAAAAACTACTGTGTAACAGTTTGGGGAAGAGCAAGCAATAGCACCTGCAGCAGGAGGCAGATGCAACTGTACTGGCCAAATCCCAGAGCCCAGCACTGGTATCTGAATTCAAGAGTTGACTGCACTCTTCAAATGAATGGCTTTACCAGCATCGGGGTATGACTGTCTTTCTTACCAAGGGAGTCAATGGATCCCCACATTCTTCCTTGGCAGTGTCTGGCCACTTTTCCCAGGGTGAGTTCTTACCCTGCCATGGCTTGGCCGACCTTCCCAAGTAGCTCCCAGCCAGGGAAATCCTTCTTGAGGTAGGTGAGTTTCCTTAGCAACACTCAGCCACAGCATTCCGTGCTCTGACTCTTGGTTCTATCTTCCTGGAGGCTGTCCACAGGCAAAGGAGGTGTGCTCTGAGCTTTCCGCACCTCTATGGATGGCTTCCCTGCAATTCCAGATTTCTAATTCATATACAGGAGTTATCTACGTGACCTTCCTGGTGGAAGGTTCACCAACTGACTTTTCATTGAGGTGGAAGGAATCTTGCATTCAGGGTTTAATGTTTGTGTGACTATTTGCCTCCCCTTCATGCTAGCTGAGCTGGCTGAAGACTTGAAGGCCTTGGAATAGCTTGGCTTCTCCTCCAAAGAAAGGGGGAAACCCTTGCCAGGAGACCTCTATACTTAAGGCATCCACTGGAGTTAAGCATCCTTCAAATCTGACTAGTAGCTCCAACCCCAAGTACATATATTTTTCTTTTTGCTACATTAATTTTAAAAATGTGGAATGTTTTGGGTTTGGCTCACAGAGCATTATAAAACACAAAGTCCTGTCATCCGGAAAATGCCTTTTTTGATACTCTCAAAGAGGACTAAATGTAAAAGGAACCCACACAGAGACCACCAGGTAATGTAATGGCTCTTTGCCCAAAAAACATTTGGAGGCAAATTCCTCTGCTGACCCACAACTTGGGACTTAGTGGGGTTTTAAATCTATTACTTGTGGGATTTTCACTCTCCCACTGGGCTGTTAATCTGATTGTTTATTGAAGCTCTGCTGACTTGTTCATTTAATAGGTTTCTGCAGAATAACCAAGGTCCTTCAGAGAGTAAGTGCTATGGGACTCCAGGCTTTTAGTGGAAACTGACAATATATCACAGGGGATGGAGACCTGGAAGGCTTCAAACAGAAGATGGATGAGAGTCTCTTAGCAGCTCATTTCAAGGCTAGCTCAGGAGTTCCATGTTTGAGCTAACTGATTAAGGCTCTGCCGTGCAGAAAAACATTTGTCATTTCGGTTCCATTAACCCACCTTGCAGGGGGCTTCCCTGGTGGCGCAGTGGTTGGGAGTCCGCCTGCCGATGCAGGGGACATGGGTTCGTGTCCCGGTCCGGGAAGATCCCACATGCCGCGGAGCGGCTGGGCCCTTGAGCCATGGCCGCTGAGCCCGCGCGTCCGGAGCCTGTGCTCTGCAACGGGAGAGGCCACAACAGTGAGAGGCCCGCGTACCGCAAAAAAAAAAAAAGCCACCTTGCAACTAGAATTCTATAGTAGTGGCCCCAGGGCATTAAAATCCTTCATCACACTGGGAGACCTGGAAGGGGCTCTAAGAAAAATAGCTCGTGGAGACCAAGTGTCCCTGAGAAGGTGACTGTGGTGGACAAACAGTACAAGAAGCAGAGGCAGATGGAATGGGCCCCAGGTGAGATTGCACCATGGCCTAAACACGATTTTGGAGCCACGGTCTTTCTTAAGGATTTTCCCTTTTCTTCCATCCCCCAGCCTCTCATGAACCTCCATAAGCATGCTCTTTATTTGTCAGAATCACGCCCACTTTCTGCTTAGACCCATCCTTTTCAAACTTTCTGTCCTCCACGTGGAAATGTCCACATCCTGTCATTAGTGTGTTTAGACTCATTTCTTTCAATCCGGTAAGTGAAGTTGGGTCACACTCATGGCTAACGAGAGCCATCATGTTCTAGAGGGATACTCTCTGATAAAAATATAGTGAGAACCACGTGTATATATATATATATATTTTTTTTTTTAATTTATTTATTTTTGACTGTGTTGGGTCTTTGTTGCTGTGCGCGGGCTCTCTCTAGTTGCAGTGAGCAGGGGCTACTCTTCGTTGTGGTGCATGGGCTTCTCATTGTGGTGGCTTCTCTTGTTGCGGAGCATGGGCTCTAGGCACGTGGGCTTCAGTCGTTGTGGCGCAGGGGCTCAGTAGTTGTGGCTCGCGGGTTCTAGAGCTCAGACTCGGTAGTTGTGGCTCACGGGCTTAGTTGCTCTGTGGCATGTGGGATCTTCCCTGACCAGTGCTCAAACCTGTGTCCCCTGCATTGCCAGGCAGATTCTCAACCACTGCGCCACCAGGGAAGCCCCACATGTATAATTTTAAAAATTCTAGTGACCATGTTATAAATGAAAAGAAAAAGTGTAATTAATTTTAGGATATATTTTCTTTTATCCCAATATATACAAAATATTTCCATATCAACATATGGCACTGGCCACATGTCAAGTGCTCTATAGTCATGGGTGGTGAGTGGCCATTGCACCTCTACAGTCAGTCTCGTGGCTGTATTATCTGTACTTTAGTAAATCTTATGATAGTACATTCAGCCAGGTCTTGGCATTTCTAGGCAGGAGTGTAGACCAAAGATTTTGTATCAGTAAGTTCTTCCTGGGCCTTTAACTTACTTTGCATGTTGTGCCTCTGATGTCTACATATATATCTCTTATGATCCTAAAATACCACTTTTGGGAATTCTTAGGAAGAGACAGGATGAGGGAAAACATGTCTCATAATAAATTTACTCCTGTAGGCAAAGTCTAAGGTCAACATTGTAAAAACTTCAGCAATTCAAGGCTGACATTACATACAGTTGTATCAATATACTTATCTCCTTTTCTGTTTATTGTCTTTTTCAGAGGCTCTGCCTTTTTTCTGCTCCCACCTTCCCTTTTTTCCTTTACTGCTTCTTTGACATCATATTAAAGCCTTAAGTGTGTGGAGCTCTTTTCACTGTCAGGAATATAATTTTAAAGTAAATATACCAAATTAAGAAGAAGAACAAACGGAATATATTGTGAAGTCCACACAATTTTGCTGCATTTATAAGAGCTATAAGATGTTATTCAATGTGGAAAAAGACAGAATTTCAAATCTTGGATTGATATAGAAGCTGTGACCTTGGTGAAAATATTTCTGTCCTAGATTTTCTGATATTTGAGTTCCAGGCTATTGAAACAGGTATCTGTTAGGCATGCTTTCAACTGCAAATAACAGAATACACGTAGAGGTTGGTTTCTTTCTTTTAGATGACAAGAAGCCTGAAGGTAGCTGGGTGCTGGCATTGGTTCTGCTGTTTGACAATGTCGTTAGGAGCACACTCTTTCCACCATCATTAGTGTGTTGGAATTCAACCGCATGTTGCTACCTCATGGATGCAAATGGAAGACACTGAATCCTTATTCAAGGAAGGAAGAGGTTCTTATCAGAAGACTTTTTTCTTTCCAAGAACTATGTCCCCTGGGCAACCCCAGCTACAAGAGAGGTTGGGAAAATGTGTGTTTAGCTTTTTAGCCTCTAAAGTGGAAGAGAGAGGAGACTGCTGATTTAGTGAACAAACGATGGCAGTCACCATGTGGTTCTCTCATAGCTGGTATGGTAGCTGACATATGGAGGGCTCCCAAGACGTAAAATAATAATCTAAGCATTTTACAGATATCATTTAATTTGATCCTCATAGCAACTCTTTGATATATGTCTCCCAGTATTATCCCATCGTTTTTTAGTAAAGAAAACTAGATCTAAGGGAGGTAAATTAATTTACCCAAATCACATGCGAATTTTTTTTTTCTTTTTTTTTTTTTTGCGATACGTGGGCCTCTCACTGTTGCGGCCTCTCCTGTTGTGGAGCACAGGCTCCGGACGCGCGGGCTCAGCGGCCATGGCTCACGGGCCCAGCCGCTCCGCGGCATGTGGGATCTTCCCGGACCGGGGCACGAACCCGTGTCCCCTGCATCGGCAGGTGGACTCTCAACCACTGCGCCACCAGGGAAGCCCCACGTGGGACTTTTTTTTGTTGCCCTGCCTTCATCATCCCCAAATAATTACCCCTATAGACATGTAGGTCCCCTTCTACATAACTTACCATAACTTATTGAACTACTTATTAATATTTTATTCAGTGAAGGCAGAGTAAAGAGGGGAAGTAGTCAGGGGTCACTTCTTACTTTCTGGCTTGAGAACGTGGGATGCGATGGTCCATTTCCTGAGACAGGAAGAGTGGTGTTTGGCAGACATAATGTGAGTTCCATCTGGATGCATTTAACAGGTGGTAACTGTCAGTCGTTCAAGTGGCTGAGGGCAATAGGTATAAGGAATATGGAGATGTTTCATAGACAGAATTGACATGGCTTCTATAACGTAGATCACAATCAAATCAGTATCACCTTCCTAGATTTCCTTTCCTTAAGAAATAAGAAAGTAAGTAGTTCTTCCAAGGGTGTGGAAGAAACGTAGAGACGACCATTGGCTCAGAGTGGCTCCTTTTCTGCTCACCAGCACTGCAGTAGGTAACTTCTAAGATGGCCACCTCCACATAGCCACATCCTCTTGTAATCAGCTCACACCACCCTTGAGGAGTCTGGGCCTGGTGACTTGTTCCTGATCAACAGAACAATGGCAAAGACGATGGGATGTCATCCCAATGATTAGGTTACAAGAGATTGTCGCCTCTGTCTTGCGAGCAGACTCTCTCTGTTTGCCCACTTGGCTTTCATGGTTGGCTGAAGTAAATGCACATGTTGGAGAGGCCCACGTGGCAAGGAAACAAGGGTGACCTCTGGTCAACGACCAGCAGGGCACAGACACCCTCAGTCCAGCAGGCCTTAAGGAACAGCGTTCTGACAATAACCCGAGGGAGCCTGAACGTTTATCCTTCCCCAGTCAAGCTTTCAGATGAGACAAACTGATGCAACCATGTGAGAGGCCCTGAAGTAGAAAAGCCAGCTAAGCTTGGATTCCTGGTCCACAGAAATGAAGATAATATATCTGTGTTGCTTAAACAGCTAACTCTGTGGTAATTTATTAAACGGCAATAGATAACAAATGCAAACACCCCAAGTTTAGTCATGTGAACAGGGACCAGGCCCACATAGCAGCTGACTGGGGTATATGCTTACCTAATTCCAAGACGCGAGGGAGGGCAGACTGTCTTGGTGATTCAAAAAGACTGCAGAGAGATTGCTCATCTATGGAAATAAATTACCCAGGTGTCCAATTAAAACCAGAACTGGGAATCAAAGCATTTTGTTCACAGGAGAAATGAGAAAACCCTGAGAGGGATGCAGCTATATTTAGGCCAGACTCTGAGCTACAGCAGCTGGCATATGGACGAGGCTGAGACTTGCCACATGGGAGGAGACTCTGAGTCTCGGGAGGTAGATAAACAATGAACATAACCTTGCAGTGAAAGGCTTTCGACAGGGCTGAGAATGCCAGGTAATCATCAAGAGGAGTCTCAGGAGAAGTAGATATTCCTTTACTGGAATCCCTGAAAAAATAGGAGTCATCTTAACTTGTTAGATAAATAACAAGAATTCGAACTGATGATCAAAATCACTCAGTACTCCTGTCCTGTGAGCAATTTTCTTTCTTTCCTTTCTCCTCTCCTATCTTTCACAGTAACCACTGATGCTTTGTGTATTAGTCAGCCTGGGCTGCCATAATGAAACTCCCTAAGCTGGGTGGCTTAAACAACAGAAATTTATTTTGTCATAGTTATGGAGGCTGGAAGTCCAAGGTCAAGGTACCAGCAGGGTTCAATTCTGGTGGGGGTTCTCCTTCTGCCTTATAAATGGCCACCTTCTTGCCGTGTCCTCACATGGCCTTTCCCCTGTGTGTGGGGAGAGACGGAGATCTCTGGTGTGTCTTCCTCTTCTTCTTTTTTTTTAAAAATATATATTTATTTATGTGGTTGTGCCAGGTCTTAGTTGCGGAAGGTGGGCTCCCTAGTTGCCGCTCGCCGGCTCCTTAGTTGCGGCATGCATGTGGGATCTAGTTCCCTGACCAGGGATTGAATCCCAGGCTCCCTGCATTGGGAGTGCGGAGTCTTATCCACTGCGCCACCAGGGAAGTCTCTCTTCCTCTTCTTATAAGGACGCTAGTCCTATCAGATTAGGGCCCCATTCTCTTGACCTTATTGAATACTAATCATCTTTGTAAAGCCCCTGCTGCTAAATACAGTCACATGGGGTGTTAGGACTTCAACATATGGATTTTGAGTGGGGGGACACAATTCAGTCTGTAACACTTTCCAACCCCTAAATACCTATAAAAAGTAAGCTCAGTTAGGGAAGGAACTTGGATTGTCTTTTTCACCAAGACGTCTCATTTTTCCAAGGCCTATTACAGTGCCTGGAGCCTAGTAGGTTCTCAAAAAATGTTTGTTGAGTGAATGAATGATGGAGTCTTTTTTTCCCATCTGATTAAGATCACAATCGAGGAGTCTGTGAGAATAAGCCGAGTAGCCAGGTATATATTTTTTCATTAAAGGTGGACAGTTTTCACATTGTCTTGTATAAAGTCCTTTTCAGTTTTATTATATGATTTGTGTATATCATTAGGATATCGAATCATCAGATTTATTCACCCATTTCATTCATCTAAGATTTATTGAGCACCTAATAGATGCTCAGCACAGGATCAGAGTGTTGTGGGTCAAGCTAAGGAGGGTAAGACACCTTCCTTACTCTTAAAACATTTGCCACATGCTTATTGAGGGATGTGGAGACCTCGGGGAGCAGTTTTGTAACCTCAGAACTATAATATACAAAAAAGAACCATTGAAAGAGCCCACTTTGCTTCCCTGACGATTAGTAAGACAATCTAGTCCTAAGTAAAACAGAAAGGATACCTGCTAGAAGGTGGAGCTTTCTTGATGGCAGGACTGCGTAAGAACTGGTAGAAGTAGTTCAGGTAAGATTTGGAAGCACTTTAAAACTTATTCGCATAAAACGCCATTACAAGGCACCTGAGAGAATAAGAAATGAGTGTTTTGTGATTGCCTCTCACCTTCTGCCACGCTCCCATACACAAATAGGAGCACGCGCCAGTATTTATCTTCAAAGGTGCAGGGAGGGGAGAAAGGAGGCTGAGGAAGGGAGGGAAGGACTGCAGTGCATGGCAGGCAGCCCGGCTCTGGAAGCAGGCAAGGGGTGGACGGGTCCCTGTGTTTTTAGGACCCTCCTGACTGATCTTCCCAGACTGTGCCAACATCTATGAGGAAATTCTTCAAATCTTTGCTGCCTTTCCTGGGAATCCCAGGCAGCCACAAGACCCAGAGTTGTCCGCAGCGGTATTTAAGCTGAAAAGGATAACCGCCGCAAGGTGGCATCAAATTACAGCCAGTCCTGCTGAATTTGAAGCTGGCCAGCAGCTTGGGCTTGCCCTGTCACTCCTTAATCCCCAGATAACTCGATCCATGTTTTACACATTTGCATGTTTGGATCCCACTTATTTTGTTATGATTTTCCCCAGTATTTTTGAATTGTTTAGTTCCCTGTGGGGCCTTGCATAGATCAGCTACGGACCTGTCTGAGTGTAGGAAACTGAACCTGTCTTGCTCATGCTTCTCTCTACTCAGGGATCTATGAATCCAGGGACTCAGGGCCAACTTCCACTGTCCAATTCCAGAAAGAAAGAACGACAAGAGACCAAAGATCGGAACTGTCACTACCTGAGCCCATCACTCCTGGAAAGGTCTGCATACCCTTCTGGGACCAGAAACAACGTTAGACACAAACCAAGACTGTGCACTTTGCAGGAAATCACTGAGCTGGTGACAGACCCAGAGTGGGGCTGAGAAAGTCCTAGGACAGGAATGAATAGTAATGCAGAAGGAGTCCTGCCACCCTGGAGAGTTTCACACTTTGTGTTAGTGTCCCTGCCCTCTATTTGGTGTTGGGTATTTCACCTGTGGCATCAGCTAGTGTCCCGTGGGCATTAAATGAGGTCAAATAACGTAGCATGTGTGCCACCACTTTATCAACCCTCAGGTCCAGCGGTGAGGTATGGGTTAGCTCTAGCTGCCACCACTGTCCATCATTACTACTACTACCCCAACAGGGGTGGGGTGCAGTGTCCTGTAGTCTCTAGACACAGACTGCCCGAGCTCGAAGCTCAGCACTTTGGGCTATTCATTTAACTTTTGTTCATCTAGGCCTCCTCCCTGGAGAGTTGGAACTAGAAAGCCTCAGGCATCGGGGGTACTGGGTACCACTGGGGCACATGGCGGTGGGAGTGAGCCTCTGCACGAAGGCAGCTTGCAGACTGAATGGCTGTCTTTTCTGTGGGCCCCTAGACTGCAGGCAGCCAGACTTCAACCCTCTAGGCAGGAGATCGGCTCTTCGTTGTGAATTTTAGTTAATGATAATGCGTTAGTATTGGTTCATTAATTGTAACAAATGCACCTTAACTAATGTAAATGATTCGTGGTAGGGGAAGCTGGGAACAGTGTTTATAGAAACCATCTGTACTCATGTCACAGCTTTTCTGTAAATCTAAACTCTTCTTAAAAATAAAGTCTAATAGGAAAAATGGCTATTAGGTGTTGTATCGAACTCCATAATTGTGTAATTAAATTATTCCTAAACTCCAAAAAGGGGGCAATACACATATACACACTACTGTATTTAAAATAGGTAACCGACAAGGACCTACTGTATAGCACAGGGAATTCTGTTCAATATTCTGTAATAACCTAAATGGGAAAAGAATTTGAAAAAGAATAGATACATGTATATGTATAACTGAATCACTTTGCTATACACCTGAAACACACAACATCGTAAACCAACTATAGTCCCATGTAAAGTAAAAATTTAAAAATAGAGTTATATTGTCTATAAAAAGAAGGGAGGGATACAGAGAGTGCGAAGCCCTACAGTGAAACTGACATCCAGGTTAACCTGCAGTGAAGTTCCTAGTTAATGAGATCCACTTATAACCACACAAGGAATCCAATCACATGTTCATTGTTTCACCCAAAACATGAGCAAAGCACCAAGGATCACAGGACCTTGGAGAGAACTCCTAACACAGAGTTTCTCAACCTCAGCACTCTTGATATTTGGGGCCAGATAATTTCTTCTCGTGGGGGCTTACTGTGCATTGTAAAATCCTCAGCAGCATCCCTGGTCTCTACCTATTAGCTATTAGTAGCACAAGTCCCCAGCTGTGACAACAAAAGTGTTCCCTGTGAGCAAAATATTTCTCTGTAGAGAACTTCTGCTCAAGTATGAGAGAGGGAGAGAGAGGCGGGGGGAGAGAGAGAGAGAGAGAGAGAGAGAGAGAGAGAATTATCCAAATAAATAAATAAATAGTTAAAAAGGAAATAGGAAGAAAAGAGAATGTGCAAGAAATAGTAAAAATAAGCAAAAAAATCATATCTCCAGAGTGAGAAGATAATGTATTCATAAAACAAGAACAGGAGGCAATAAGAAAGAAAAATTCTGACAATGAAATATAAATAGAATACATGTTAACAGAAAGAAAAAATTAAATAGAAGGTTAAAGAGAAAGTTGAAGAAATTCCCTAGAAAATAGAATAAAAAAGGCAAAGAGACAGAAAATTGTAGAGAGAAAAGAAAAAAATTAGAGGATAATTTCAGATGATGTAAGATCCAAGTAATGGCTCTTCCAAAATAGAGCACATAAAAGATACAGAGGAGGGAAGTTTCAAGTAATTAGTTCAAGGAAAATGTCCACAATTGAAGAATATGAGTTTCTATATTGAAAGGACCCATGAGGAAACCAGCACCTGAATTTTCTGAACAGCTGGGACAAAGCAGTCCTAAAAGCATCCAGGGAGGAAATACAGGGTACATAAAAGATTCAGAAATTAGAATGACATGGGGCTTCTAGGAGCTAGAAAAGCAATGCAGTGATGTCTTCACCATTCAGAAGAAATTCCAACAAACCAAGCTATCATCAAGTGTGAAGGTATGATAACGCCATTTTCAGACCCGTGAGGTCTTGTACAATGTACTTTTCATGCTTCCTTTGTTAGGGAAGCTACAGAACAATATCCTATGTCAAAACTAGACACCTTTCTCCTCATCCGTGAGTTCACTGGAGGTCAAACGTGGTTTCGAGGCTCTGATGGACCCACCAGGAATCTCTTTCACTTGGTCAGGAAACAAGTCTCAGGGACTTGGCCGTGAGGCCATTCTGCAGCTGTGGCCAGTGCTGGTGGTGCAGAGAGGCTCCACTGGCCTCAGCTGTTCCCAATGCCCTCCTTCCTCTCCCCGCCCACTCCTCTCTATTTGCTGGCTCTGAACTCTGGGTTTCTCTTAGGCTCAACTGGAAAGAATGGCTCCCACCCCAAGGGTCGCCTTCACCTGTAGGTTTTCTACTGTGGCTTCATCAGGTCTGGTTTCTCTGTGGATCCGCTTTCTGCATCCCACGAGTGACTCATCTTCTGGACAGCTGATGGTACTCTTTATTGGGTTTCAGAGCTATTAAGTATATTTTCTTTTGCTAACTTTTGCTGTAATTTCCAAGCAATTTCAGAGGATCAGTTGGGCAGTAAACATACGTGTTCCATCCCCTCCTCCCACATTGACACATATTGAGCCTCTGCTCAGCTAAGGCCCTCAAATGTTTATTATACTTTCCTTCTTAATGTTGATCTTTTTCTCCCTATACTTGTGTATTTTTTTACACAATTAAATATAGGACTTTATAAATATAGGACTTTTATACCTATTACATTTTCTTTGGTATTTAGCTGGTCAGTTGAAAGTGAAGAAATCTCACTTATACTGGATTAAATAAAAGGGAAGTTGTTTCTATCTGAAAAGTGTGGAGGATTTTAGCATCAGGTATAGTTCGATCCAGCTGCTCAAATAATGACATTAAAATCTCTTCCCAATCCCCCCCACACTTTTCTTGCAGTCTTCCGGCTCTCCTTTCCTTTGGATTGTCTTCATTCTCGGGGAAGAACTATCCATGTGGTAGCTTTTGGCCCTTCAAGTTTACATTGCCCAGTTTAGTAACCTAAGTAGAAAATATTCACCTTTCCATCAGTACCAGCAAAAATCCTGGTATTGGTTCTGATTTACCTAGCTTGGGTCATGTGACCATTCCAGAACCATTCATTATGGCTGGAGTACTGGCCAGACCTGGGAATGTACTGAAACCTGGTGCTATATGATGTCAACTGAACTGCCAGGACTTAGAGCAGGAGGGGGTGTGGCTCCCCACAGGAAGTCCAGATGCCACTAACCAGAGGAGGAAATGGGTTCAGAAGCAACCTAAGTAGGGAAGACACAAAGTGGGTGCAAATGCTATACCAGGCATGATACGTGTTGACACTTTACATAAACACAACCTTACTCCCAACGTACAGATAAGGAAGCTGAAGTTCAGAAAGTTCGAATAACCTGCCAGGCTCTTGTAGCATAGTTTGACAAAGCCAGATTTAAGGTCTATATAAGGTCTATCTCCTATAGATACAGGAGATTTGCCCAAAAGAGCACAGGGGTTCAGGATGATCTTGAAAAGAAAGCTCGGCCTTCCTAGCATGGGAGAAACCAGGATGAGAGAGGGTTTGGTTTGCCCAGAAGTAGAAATGCTTTATCCAGAAGCAAAGGAGATTATTCATCCCCGAGAAAGTTCAGCATCAAGTTCTCATTTCAGAAAATGTCCAGCATCTCTGCTCTCTCATACACTGGCAGCGTAGGGGATGTGGTTGTTGGCTCTGACAGGTGGATTGTCCCCCAGGTGGGGTGAGCTGGGGGTGGCCAGGTCCCGTGCTTGAACCAGCACAATTGTATGTTGAAGCCAAGACACTCTTCTAACTTATAAACAGTGGTAAGATTAACATTTATTTGTGTGGTATCCTCATTTGAAGGTTCTCCTCTTCAATATTGTAAAGCGAATGCAAGGTTTAGTTAATCCTAATAATAGGGACCACCTCTCTGCTGAGTTATGGCAACAAGTCATTGAAATGGGGTGACGCATATTGAAATAAGATCCATTTGTTGAAGGTAAAGGGAAGCATTGGTTATTATGTGTCGTACATCATCTGCCCTTTGTTTCGAGCCTTCTGAACCTTCTGGAAGTGGGCTTCTGCTGCCCCCGCCCAAAGGACAGTCATCAAGGGTTCAATTAGGTTCTGGGTTTTGGAAGCATTACGTTTCCCTGTGTTGGAAAAGGTCATGGAGAGGGCGGGCCAGGGACCCAGGCAATCTGAGGCGCCTCACCCCCTCCCCGTCCTTGGATGGAATGTACGTTCTGCCCACCTTTCCCACGGTGGGAGCCATTTTCAAGGATGCAGCCTTGAGAGAGCAAAGCGTTGAGACCGTCTGGACTGAAACACGACGGAACCCAGGTAAGGCCTCCACGTAGACTTTTGCGATTCTGGCAGGGGGATGTGGAGATCAATCCTCTTGCAGCTGCCCAGGAACCAGCCTCCTACCTGAGCTCTCTGGCTTATTAAAGCTGCCACCTGCCGCTCTGGGTGCTCTGCTTCCTTCCTCTGTCTCTTCTTGTCCTCTGTGTACAGGGACCAATTTCAGATTTCATCCCGGGAACTTGAAGGTTGCAAACCAACACCCTACAGCCAGACTCATCGGCATAGGAACAGTATCCCTAACATGGCTTCCCACATCTCTAGCATGATGTCTGAGAATAAGAATGAAGGCAGTGGGGGACTTCCCTGGTGGCGCAGTGGATAAGACTCTGCACTCCCAATGCAGGGGGCCCGGGTTCCATCCCTGGTCAGGAAACTAGATCCCACATGCATGCCGCAACTAAGAGTCTGCATGCCGCAACTAAGGAGCCCACATGCTGCAACTAAGGAGCCTGCCTGCCGCAGCTAAGACCCGGCACAATCAAATAAATAAATAAATATTAAAAAAAAAAAAAAAAGAATGAAGGCAGTGGTTTTCCTGGTGGTTTGCTTCTGCCCCAAGTGGAGATGACATTATTTGTGTGCTTAGCCCAGTGTACTCTGGCAGGCCTGCCTGAGACCTTATTCCCAGGAGTACGGGCTTGCCTGGTTCTCAGAACTCTGCTGTGTTCCTGGGGCGAGTGCCTTTCTGGGAATCCCACTGTAGCTTATGCAGGAGCACTTTTACTGGAGATCATTGGAATGGCCACTGGCAGAGCTTGATTTGAGGGAAGCATGGCAGCCAGAGCTGCGATTTCAATCAGAACAGCAAGGGCAACAGAACGGAAAGGATGAACTGTGGGTGGGAACAGAGAAGGCACTTGGTCTAACTGATCATTGCTGGGGGAAGGGAAATTATGTCCCGTGAGCACGTTCTTTGGTGGGCACTATATCCCTAGAGGCAGTTAAAAGTATCTGCTCTGCAGTTACAACTCTGCTAGGGCTCTGATTTGGCCCTTGACCTTGAGTGGTTTTTACACTGTAAACGGCATAGGAATCCCGGGCACGAGGATCTTGTTGAAAGACAGATCTGACTCAGTCGTTCAGGGAGGGACTGAGACTCTGCATGTCCGCCCAGCTCCTGGAAGGATGCTGATGCTGACGTGGGCAGTGTGCGGAACACCCTTTGCGTATCATGGATGTAACACTTCTGGGCTTTGGTTGCCTCACATGTAAAATGGGGACATCAGTACCTTCCTCATAGGATCATTGAGAGAATGCAATGAAAATGTAAAGAACTTAGGAGACCAGCTGCCATACATGAGCATTCAACACAAGACGCCTATTATTTATGAGAAACGAGAGAAAAGAAAGCTCCGCCGTGAAGATGAAATGAGAGTATAAATGTCAATCAAGTGCTCCCCGTGGGGCCCGATGCATAGAAAGTACTGGCCGTGGACGTCCTATGTGCCCAGCTCTTGAGTTACTTTCTCTTTGAGTCCCTCCTAACTCCAGGAGATGGGTGCTAACGTCCTGTCCTCTTGGCGGTTGTGCAAGCCAGGACTTAGGTTAAGAAACTGTGCGAAGAGTACAAGTGTGCTACGCAGCAGAGCAGGGGGTAGGGGTTGTTTAAACCCAGGTCACTTGGCACCAAAATTTGTGAATTCAGTCACCAGTAATAATTGCTACCGTTATTAGTATTAGCTTATTAAGTCCTCATGACAAAGTAGGTTTTTATACCCATTTTACAGGAGAGAAAACTGAGTTTCAACGACTCGAGTAACTTGTCTAAAGTCATAGACATGATCTTTATCGCTTTCTCAGATACAAGGGTGGCACACAGGCCAGAATTAGGGTGGGTCCAGCCCTCTTTACCACAGTCCCATCTGTGTTTTTCATAAGGACCCCCGACAACTGTCAACTACAAACTGGTACTTGCCATCTACTCTACAAGGATTAAATCAGGTGCCGCTGCAGCTGCTGACCTTCAACACCCCCTGAAAGGAATTCAGGGTGGAGATCAGGAATGAGGCCCTCGGTGCTCTGAGAAAAACTGGCAGAACAGGTCTTCAGCTAGTTAGATGTTTTCAGGAGCTGATTTTTCTTTTTTTTTTTTTTTTGCGGTACGTGGGCCTCTCACTGTTGTGGCCTCTCCCGTTGCGGAGCACAGGCTCCGGACGCGCAGGCTCAGCGGCCATGGCTCACGGGCCCAGCCGCTCCGCGGCACGTGGGATCCTCCCAGACCGGGGCACGAACCCGTGTCCCCTGCATCGGCAGGCGGACTCTCAACCACTGCGCCACCAGGGAAGCCCCAGGAGCTGATTTTATAAGCCCAGTTCTTGGATCTCCTCGTATCTAGAAAAGCACTAAATTCCTTCATGGTGATGTCTGCTCCTCGTGACTAGAAGTAACCCTCGTGAGAACCTCTGCGAAAATATGTGCTTGATTGTATGTACTCCCACTTCACCAAGATCACATATATATTGACGTTCCCCCCCCCCCACCACATCTTTGGAGCAGTTCCTCAGAGCTATCTGAAATGCTGTCTCCCGAGATGCACTCCTCATTTTGCCCCAAATAAAACTTAACTCGCAACTCTCATGTTGTGCATTTTTTTTAAGTCGACACAACAGACAAAAACAGATGTTCATTGTGCTTCTGCCCCCGCAGGGCTGATTGGCTGATTTCTCCAACATGGGAGTTTGGGCTGAGTTTCCAGCACATCTACTCCCCCAACCCTGAACTCAGCCGGACGGCACAAAGAAAGCACGGAATGGAGCTTCGCTGGGCTGCTTTTGGAGAAGCTACTAACCCCTGGTATAACTGATCCACACCAGGAATGCAAAGGCAGCGGGACATATGGAGAAGACTTGTACAGTTCCCAGAACTCCAAGGATGGAGAACAGGTGGTCCAGGATGTGTGAGGTTAGTTTCTCTGGGACACAGACTCAGAGGGAGATGTGCCTAGAGGAAGTTTACCAGGGAGCCTTGAAGGTCCACATGTATGGGGGAGTGAAGGCGATACAATTAGGCAAAGTAAAAGAGTTGACCTGAGATGCAGAGACCTTAGCCGACCCCACAGGGAGCTCTGGAACTGCGGTGGCCTTACAGAGCTGCAGGATGGGGTTTTCCCTCTACCGCATAGCTAGTCACTGCATGCAGGCTGTCCCTGGGGTGCGGGTGTGACCTTGGGTGGGGGAATCCTTCCAGCTGAGTGCAGTGCCTGGCCACTCAGTGGAGGGCCACCAACACCACGGCATCTGGGGACGGGAGTGTCTCCACCCAAAAGGGGGTTGGGGCTTGGGAAACAGGCTGTCAGGGGCTGAGGTTGGCCACATTAGAGAAACAGCTATAAATCTTGCTTTAAGAATAAAATGACCCCATAGGCAAATCCAAAGTCCGTTTGGGAACGATAATTTCACTAATGATTACAACTAGTCAAAGATGCCCCACAGTCCTGCCCAGCCCTAAGGTTTTCAAACCCAATTATTGGGTGAGAATGGAAAATAAGGCAAGAGAGTCAAGGAGGGATACTTTTTTGTGCAAAGTATTTCAATCATTTCAGCTTATTCTGGGCTTCCTATTTCCAACTTATACCAAACGCACTTGGGTTCACACACACACACACACACACAATTAACCTTGGATACAGTTTCCTTTTAGAGACATAAAAAGCCCCTGAATCAACTCCAATAACACTTCCCCAGACTCTCTTGGAAAGGAGCAGATGAATGAGTTTGACAGAAAACTTTTTGCTTGAGATTTTCGGTTTCTCAGATTGCAGATTTAAGGGGCGAGCCTGCTAAGTGTTCCGTGACTCTCTGCATGGTGTCTTCTAGCAGGAACACTCTGTACCAGCTGATAAACGAAGGTTTCCCTGCATCACCGACTTATTCTTCATCACCTGCTCTGTCTCCCCTTTCCTGCACCAGGGTCTTGTCAACGACTTGAGAAGGAATAAGAACAAAAACAAACTTTTCTAGAATCATGAAAAGACATTGCGTACCGATGTTGGTGCTGAGTTCAGTAGATAAGACTGCAGTGATGAATACAGCTATTCAAAGCTATCTTTTTCAAGGATAAAGTGGGCGGTAGAGGGTCAGGTCCCTCACACTGGAGTATCTGGACACTTAGGGCTGTGGCTTTGTGTTAGGAAGTGTCTATTAAAGCAGCATCTGTCACAAGATGAAGTGGGTCATACATTTCCTCTGCTGAAAACCCTTCTCATTGTGCTTAAAATGAATTCCAAGCCCCCTAGGTTGGCCTGCCACGCTCTATGGAGCCTAAGCCCTGCCCCCTTTCCCAAACTCATCTGGGACCACACTTGCCCTCATCCTCTGTACCTCTGCCATACTGATGACACTCTCAAGTTCCCTCCAAAATGAAGAGGCATCTCCACGTCCCCCGCCTTCCCCCTGCTGCCTGGAACTCTCTTCCAGCACCTCGATCGATGGCTAGTTTCTTCTCTGTTCAGTGTCAATGTTTCCTTTTCAGAGAGGCCCTCCCTGACCCTGATCCTCTACTTTTATTCTCTGTCCTCATGTAACTGAGCAGGACCCTGTGGGGCCTTCCCAGGACAGGCCTTCCCTCGTATCCTCTGCTTTAGCTCCTCTCTGAAGTACCTAGGTAACAGTATCGATGCACATTTCCTGAGTTGTTTTACAGATGTGAAAAGCCCCGCCACATGGAAGATGTTAACTACTTGATGACCATGAGCACACAGCCCCGAGGCCTCCTGGAGCCTAAGGACTGGTAATGTTGACCCCTGTGACACCACACTGTTACCTCACCATCAGCCAATCAGAGAATTGTGCATGAGCTGATTATATACCCTGGGACCCCCCCCCCAACACCTGGCATTTTTTTTGTGGTACGCGGGCTTCTCACTGTTGTGGCCTCTCCCGTTGCGGAGCACAGGCTCCAGACGCGCAGGCTCAGCGGCCATGGCTCACGGGCCCAGCCGCTCCGCGGCATGTGGGATCTTCCCGGACCGGGGCACGAACCCGTGTCCCCTGCATCGGCAGGCAGACTCTCAACCACTGCGCCACCAGGGAAGCCCTCACCTGGCTTTTAAAACTGCTTTGCCGAAACCCTTTGAGGATCTCGGGCTTTTTAGGGCACGAGCCACCCGTCTCCTTGCAGGGCCCCACAAGAAACCTTTCCCTGCTCCTAACTCCAACGCTCAGTTTGTTTGGCCTCACTGTGCGTCGGGAACATGGACTTCCGCTAACACTCCTACTGTGTTCTGGCTTTTCCTCACTGTGCCCACCTACCAGAATTTCTAATTATTGGTCTGCTTACTTCTTTGTTTATTGTCTCTTTTCCACACTAGACTCTATTCCGTGAACCGGCAGGGACAATATCCACCTTTTCCACCACTGGAACCCAGGGTCAGGCACATAGTAGGTCTTTTGTACATATTTGCCACCTGAATGAACAGTGCCTCACCCAGGGCTTCAGTCCTATGCTTTCTAGTTTATAAAATACTTATTTATAGATTGTAAAGGAAGGCTTTGTGCATATGGAAATATCTCACCAACCTAAGATCCATGAGATGTGCTGTTAGGGTGAGAACATTCCAATCCTTTTTTACAACTAATGGTTCCTTCCCGTTTCCATGGTGGTTTTGTTTCAGCTGAGGTGTAATTTACATATATACTGCATGCATTTTGAGTGAATTTTGCATATGCACACGTGCGCAGAGGTCTAGATGGAGATGTAGAGAGATGTAGAATGTTTATAGCCCCCAGAAGGCTCCTGTGTGCCCCTTCTCAGTCAATATCCTCCAAAAGGTAGACACTATTATAATTTCTATCCATATAGGTCAATTCTGACTGTTTCTTAACATCATAAATGGAGTCTTACATGATGGACACTTTCATGTATTTTTTTTGCTCGAAAGTGTGATTTTGAGACCCAACCATGTTGTGGTATATCTCTGTAATTTGTGTTTTTTAATCGCTTTGTAATATACCACAGTTTATTTATCCACTCAACAATTGAAGGTCATTTGGGTTGTATCCAGTTAATGGCTATTATAAGCCCTGCTACTGGGAACACTATTGTACAAGTACTTTGGTGGATGTGAGAACTCAGATCTGCTGGGTGTCTGTCCTGGAGTGGAACCCCTCCCAGATCAGTCTATGTTTAGCCTTGGTAGATATTACCAAACAGTATTCCAACGTGGTAGTACCAGTTTATACTCTGCCTTGACTGATACCATTAACACTTTGCATTTCCCCATACTTAATTTTGGCCATTTTGAATTGTGTATAGTGTACCTATTTGAGGCTTTGATTTGCCTTTCTCTGATAAGAATTGATGTTGAACACATTTTAACATTTATGGGCCATAGGGGTATTTCAAGTGTGCATGTGTAAGTGTGAATTGCCTGTATATTTGAAGTACCTGCTTAAGTATTTTGACCATTCTTACAAAAGAATTGTCTGTCTTTTTCGTATTAATTTGCAGAAGTTCTTTTTACATTTTGGGTGTGAGTTATTTAACAACTCTATGTAATTAAGACATTTATCTTCTCCCACTCTGAGGCTTTCCTTTTCACTCTCCTAATGGTGTAATTTGATGAACAGATACTCTTAATTTTAATGAAGGACAATGTACCCATCTTTCATTTTATGATAGTGCTTTCTGTGTTCCATGTAGTAAAATTTTGCCTACTTCAGGTCTATTACAGTGTTTTAAACTAAAGAATAGAGTGGGGGTTATATTAAAAGTGTCCGTGTACACTTGGAATGGCTTTTAGGAGCAAGCTGGCTGAAGTGTGACAATAAACAGGGGCTCTCCCAGACCCCTTATCAGAGCCCCTCCCACCCCTCCAAGCCTTGAATTCCTCTTCCTTCATGAGATGCTGCCAACCAGCTCCCCCCACCCCATTTCAGGAAGAGCTCAGATGAGTTAATTTCATCTCTTGGTAGCATCTTAGAAAGACTATAGGCCGAATCGCCCTCCTCCACAATCACCACTCAGAAATATCCAACTCAGGCAGAAAACACAGAAATTACACTACGTGGACAGAGTCATTCACCAGGTATATTTGAAATCTAAGCTCTTTGAGCTATACACGTGCACAAATGATTCAGTTGGTGGCAATCTCCCCCTCCTCCTCCATATTTAAACTTTTCAAACTTAAAATAGTGCTGAAGAGGTTTGCATCCTGTGGCTCACGGAGATACTGAGGCAACTGTGACTTTCATGGTGCTCGGAGGGGCCACCGAAACCCTTCAAGGAGTCCCCCGTTTCTTCTCCCTCTCCTGGGACACGTGCTTCTCCCCACCTCCCCAAACCCAACCTCATGAGAGAACTGCTTGATCTGAGACAGATTAACATTGACACTTTGCAATAAATGTCACCAAGACTAACCACTTGGGTCATACATTCCACTGAGGGTTTTTTTGATGACACACAATGGTCATTTCAACTTTTACTAAATCTTGTTGGAAATGTCTGATGGATCTGTTTTAAAACATTGAGAAGTCATTTCCAAATAGTTTTCTCTCACCCAGATTTCTCCAGAGCCTGCCTTCTAAAAATTCTGACGCTTAAGAAGAGAATCAGCACAAAATGGACTGTAGTTCTCAACTTCTTCCACTAGAGGGAAGAATTCTCCACTATTAAATCTAATCTTTTCATTTGTCCATGAAAAACCAAAAACCTTCACAGAAAAGGAAAGTCAAAGCATTTGCTTGTTATATACTCCTCAGATTTTATTTTTCAAAGGAGCCTTCATTTTTCTACGGAAACTCAGGATTTTACAAGCAATGCTGTCTGTCCTCAGTTTCACCTGTACTGTATCCAGTACTATATTGCTATATTCACAGTAGAACGGACTTTTGTTTCTGAGTAATCAGGCTAATGTTTTAAGTTTCTGATGAAACTTAGACCTTAATCAAAAACCACAACAATCCTTCCATCAGGTGGCTGTGTTATTGTTCTTTGTGTTTTTCTGAGGCTTGGGTAATGAAAGTATTTCCCCACTCCATCGTAATTGGCATTTGCATCTAAAGTAATTCATGAATGTACAGGAGCAGATGAGGCCTGGCACATAGAGCAGAAGGTAATGGTTCTATAGGTGTATCTTCTATAATGCACTTTGGGCTAGAGAAATAGAAAAATCACATGTAACAAAAACAAATACGTTTTTGAGCAATACGGCATTGCACGAGTAGGAACCGCATACATTTATCTATCAGTCTTTCCCTTTGAATATGCTCAGTGGCTGCTACATTGATTTAGCTGCATTTCAACTGTCTGCAACAGACACTTGCTTCTTCGCTTTATTTAAAAGCAACTGCTCTTGATAGCAAAGATGTTGGCTAGTCATTTATATATCAGCATGAGAAGTTTTGTGCCCTTTCAAAATTCAGCATTATCCATAATAGAGTGTAATATTATCAGATTACCTGTATTAGTATATGAATGCATTCATAAGCAATGCACATATGCTTTAAAGCAGCTAATGGCTCAACAATCCCTAAATAAAAGACATCCAGATATTTAAAAGCACAGCTGAAACATTTGTACAAATATACAAAGAGAAAAAAAACAATCATTCAGACACCATGAAACTTCTGTGATAAATAGATTTGTCTGAAATCGGTCTCTATCATCCTGGACAAGCCTCCCCAACGAGGCAGGGAAACTTCTACAATGAAATCGTGGTTCAAAATCTACTGAGGGATGTCTTTGGGGCCAAGCTCAGTTTTTCCTCCAGGAATTTTAACAGAGCTATGAAGTCTTTGACTCGCAAGAGTGACTACACCCAGACTTGTTTAATAAGCTGGAGGATGCTGATAATTTTGCTAATCTAGATAGGACATGACTGGACGCTGACCATCTGTGACTTAGAGTATATCGTCAAATCGTGAAAATAAATGCTGGTGATCATGCATGTCCTGGGAATGTCGGGATGCAGAGGACTGAGGAGACCAGATAGGAATATCTCATGCAGTCAAAGTCAGGTTTACTTATGGTCCTACTTAAGTGGCCAGGAAAGAACAACGCACACACGTCGGGACTGGGACTGGAACGGCTCACAAGCAACACAGGTGCTATTTGCCACTGACGTCTCCGGCTTGGATCAACAGGAGAGCACGAAGGTTAGGCTGTGCTGATTGTTTAATAAGAAAATACTACTTTTTTTCCTAGAATCTTCTAAATAATGTCTTACACTCGATGGGTATGATATGATCAGGAAACATATCACCTTTTCCTAGCCCTTTTGTCCGAGAGGCTTGATTACAAGGAAGGAATCTCAAACAACCAAACACCCAGGGATTTAAAGGCAATTTTTTTTTTTTGACAAACAAACAACGGGGGGCGGGGGGAAAGCATGATAAAGAGGAGATGGGTATTCTCTTCGAGGTGGAGCAGTGAGCTCAGTTGGACACGGAGGGCGGCGGGCCGGGACGCCGGGTCTGGATGATTTTTGGCTTTGGGGACGTCTTTGGATCCTCTTCTTCCTCGATGTCACTGTCACACACGTGCACGACGACACTTGGGGTGGACTCAGTCCCTGCATGGAGCTCATACTTCTCTCCTGAAAAGCAAGAGAAATGGGGGGTAAGAATGCGGGAGGGATTTCTACACAAATGATTTGGTGAAGTTTGTTTAGGAAGTGAGGGCGCATTTTACGCGTCTCAGGAGATGCTGAGTCTTCTCCAGGGGTGGTGTTGGAAAGTGAAATGAGATTGATCCGTCTTTGCAGCTCAGCTCTGCCCCCCGTCACCTGTACAGCCCTGAACAGGCCCCTTCACCTCTCTTAGCCTCAGTATCCGCAGCTGTAAACTTCAAAATGGTAATAACTACAGTCCAAGGGATTGGGGTGATGGGCCTGGCAGTAAGTTACCAGTTTCTCTTCTATTTCCCAGCATTGCTGTTAACGGCTGAGTAATCCTGAGCCCATCACCTCATTCCTTCATCTTTTGGAGAAGTTCTCCAAGTTCTCCTCTTGCTGTACATTTCTTATGGCAAGAGCTGCCCCAGGACGGAATAAGCTGGAATTGCCACTCATCTGGGATTTCCATCCAGTGGTTACATGGTAACAGGTTTTTTTTTTTTTTTTTTTTTTTTTTTTTTTTTTTTTGCGGTACGCGGGCCTCTCACTGTTGTGGCCTCTCCGGTTGCGGAGCACAGGCTCCGGACGCGCAGGCTCAGCGGCCATGGCTCATGGGCCCAGCCGCTCCGCGGCATGTGGGATCCTCCCGGGCCGGGGCACGAACCCGTGTCCCCTGCATCTGCAGGCGGACTCTCAACCACTGCGCCACCAGGGAAGACCCCGGTAACAGGTTTTGATGACGGTCAAGTTCCCTCCAGTTCCAAGAGTCTATTTTGTGGCCCCACCCGTTGCAGAGCACAGGCTCCGGACGCGCAGGCTCAGTGGTCAGGGCTCACGAGCCCAGCCGCTCCGCGGCATGTGGGATCTTCCTGTACCGGGGCACGAACCCGTGTCCCCTGCATCGGCAGGCGGACTCTCAACCACTGCGCCACCAGGGAAGCCCTAGTAGTCTATTCTTGACTGGTTCTTCTTGTAGTCAATTCACTATTAGCCAGCAGGCTTCCTGTCTGTCGCTGTTTCACTTCAGGGTGTATCTACTGAGCATCTCCCATGCTCTGGCCCATTGCTAATCATAAAGGATACAAGGCACATTCAAAAATATTTGTGTCTTCCACAAGAGCACAGCCCAGTGATGGCACAGGGAAACAGAAAGTACCACAAAATACTATGGTAAGCGCTGGGGTGGCAATATATGTCAAGGACAGTGGTACCAAATTGCAAGGAGCAAGTAACTCTGAAAGGCTTCCCAGTGGAGGCGACAGCTGACCTGGGTCTAAGAGACAAGTAGAAGGCGTCCAGGAGGTGGGAGTGTGCAAGGGGCATTCTCAATCTGCATGCTTGTAACTTCTCAGGTTAACTGCTGACACACTTAATCTTCTTCCGACGTCCTATCTTTCCTTTCCCATCCTTCATGGATGGGAAACACCTAAAAGCAATGTCTCCCAGACAACCTCCTGGTCTGTGGCTCTCCAGGTCTCACTAGATCAAGTCCTCATTTCTTAGACTAGGACAAAAGACGCTGCACAGTCTCTCACCAATCATGACAGCCACATTTGTATACTCACCAAACCAGATACTTCTATTTGCTATAGTCTCACCTAGTCCCCGAAGTCTTGCCCTCCCTCCAGGATCAAAGCCAGACACCACTCAGTCCAGGCATCTTGCCTGTCCTCCTCAGTCTGCAGTGGACAGTGCCCTTCCGGAGGGCCGGGGCCAGGACTGTCAGCGCCAGAGCTGGGGTCGCGTTTACGTGCTCCTGTGTGCACCTTGGGAAATGTCCACGGTGAAAACAGCAAACGCTTGCAAGGCACAGTTTTAAATTTAGTGCTGACGTTAGGGACTGAGAAGCACTGACAATGCAATAAGCATCGAATCTCTTCTAAGTGATGCTGAGGGGGATGTGAATGTTCAGAGTCATGTGTTGCTATGGGTTGAATTGTGTTCCCCACCCCCGCCCCTGTCCCCACCAAAGACGGTGAAGTCCTGACCCCCAGTACCTATGACCATGACCTTATTTGGAAACAGGCTCTTCACAGATGACTAAGTTAAAATGAGGCCATCGGGGTGGGCCCTATTTCAAAATGACTGGTTTCCTTATAAAAAGGGGAAATTAGGACATGGGCGCTCATCCAGGGAGAACTGCATGTGAAGACTGAACTTATGTTGCCACAATCCAAGGAACGACCAGAAGCTACAAGAGAAGCCTGGGCCAGATCCTCCCCCAGCACCTTCAGAAGGAGCACGGCCCTGTGTTGTTCCAACACCTTGATCTTGGACTTTTAACCTGCAGAACGTGAAGCAATACACTGCTGTTGTGTAAGCCACTCAGTTTGTGGTCCTCTGTTGAGGCAGCCCTAGCAAACGGATACAGCCATATCTTGCTAAGAGAGTTCTCTCTCTGTCAAGAGTCGGAGAAGTCTTTACTGGACCTCCACACTCCGCCCTGAACCAACATCCTGGATGAGGGATCCGGATAGTTCACAAAAATGGAGCATCACACCTCCAGCACTTCCCTGGACCTTGGCAGCAACAAAGAGGGCGAGAACTAGCTAGAGCCACAGAAATACGGCCAGAAAGACTTTATAACTCAAAGTCGAGATCGGGTGAAATTGTAGGTAGAGAGAGTTATGTGAATAAGGTTGACCTTTTTTTTTTTATCTCTGGACTTTCTATTCTATTCCATTCATTTATTTGTCTACCTTGATGCCAATACTACACTCTCTTGACTACTGTAGCTTTTCTTTTTTTAATTAATAATTAATTAATTAATTTTTGGCTGTGTTGGGTCTCCGTGTCTGTGCGAGGGCTTTCCCCAGTTGCAGCAAGTGGGGGCCACTCTTCATCACGGTGCGCGGGCCTCTCACTATCGCGGCCTCTCTTGTTGCGGAGCACAGGCTCCAGACGTGCAGGCTCAGTAGGTGTGCCTCACGGGCCCAGTCGCTCCGCGGCATGTGGGACCCTCCCAGACCAGGGCTCGAACCCGTGTCCCCTGCATCGGCAGGCAGACTCTCAACCACTGCGCCACCAGGGAGGTTGACTTTTTTGATACAGAGAGCTGACGGGGCCAGCGTGGATTCAGGAGAGGAGAGTGACAAAAACAGGGAACACGGAGCAGAACTCGTGCTACGCTTTGCTTCCCTGCCGGCTAGCAGGGACGGATAGTCTGTCTGAACCTAACTTCCCTGGAATCCACACTGAACTTATTATCCTACATGCCCTTGTAGTTGGGATGTACACATTGACGCTACTCACAGCTCAGTTAAGTGTGTTTGTTCCGTTCTCCTTTAAAGCAATTTGTCATTTTTATCAAAAGCCCAAGGGAGAAGAGCCACTGCAGACGCTGCTAAAGAGAGGAAGCTGTGTGCAGCCGGCTTCACCTCAGCGTTCCATGAGAGGCTCCGGGCAACAGGTGGGCAGACCTTGGGTGGTGGCTTCTTTGAGCAGCTGTTTTCAAACACCTGACAGCTTACTGGGGGCGCTTGTTGCAAAGAGAGTTTAGCAGCATGAGGATGCAACTCTGCAACTTCAGATGTAGTGGCATCTACTTTGGTACCCAGCACCCCTAGGTGCTTCTCCGTGTTTCAGTGTCTGGGTGGACACTCTTACATGGTTTGGTGTGACAGGCCGGGGGCAGTGGTCCTGTGAGGATGCTGGTGTGCAAATAACTTGCCCCCTCCCTTCCTCCAGTCCGCACCATAATTTTTCGTTGGAAAATGATAATAGTGCGGGGAGAGGGTAGCAGAGGGAGGGATGCTGAGGATGCAAACAGGAGAAGAAGCAAGGCATCCCAGATCAGCTCTGCGGCCCCTCCCGGCCACCAGCACTCTTCGTCTTTGGCCTTCTCATCTTTGTTTCTGGGAGAACAGCAAATCCTGTGGACAGTGATGGAGTTCATCGTACCCAGGGTTTCTAGAATTTTCTCTTTCCTCCCGGAACGCTTTGCAAGTCTGAATGAGAGACACCTTCAGACAAGAAACAGAGAAAGAAATAATTTCTGAGTCATCAGATGAGGTAGTTCTTGTTTTTCTGCACAGGATTCCTTCGACGTCCTCCTGTTTGGAGAAGCAGTGCCTTTTGCAGAGACACTAGTGGCTGCCGTGGTCCCCTCCGTTGCCCTGTTGGGTGTGATGCAGGGATGAGGCGAGCAACAGCCTCTCATCTTCTGATGGGGGGATGACAGAAAAGAATCTGCCATGGCAGATGGAGACCAAGGGACCTGGGGGTGAGGTGGTGACAGCAGGGACCCCAGCCAGGGGACTGATCAGATGTTGCCCTTTCTTCATCTGTTGGAAAGAAGCTAGCTTTTTTAAAAAAAAAAAAAAAGTAGTAAAATGTGCATAATGAAGCTAGCTGTTTGATGAAACCCTTTCTCTGCCCTGGCTTGGATAAAGACTATTCTCTTAAAGACACCTCTAGTTGCAGTGTGTTTATCTATTTGAAAAGAGATGCTTTCCTCTTAGACTAGGTGTGCTGGGGACACACTTGGGATGCGGGCCCCCCTGTGCAGGGCAACTTTCACATTGAGTTAACAAAGTCAGACTACTTGGTAGTAGAGCTGTTTTACTGCTGTGACCCCATTAATGCTGACATTTCACTGTTATGTTTTTGGAAACTTTCTTACTATCAAAATCCAGCAAAACCCAACAGCTGCTGAGAGCCCACAGAATCAAAAGACATAGCTTTGGTCTTGCTTTATTGAACTTTTCTGTTTTTGGCCTCACCTTCCCTTTGGGCTTCAGCTAATTCCTCTACCATGAAGGCTGACGTCAGTGCCGTCACCCCCTGGGGCCCCACTGGGCTCAGGAGGCGACGAGGAGGGGTGGCCAAGCAGACCAGTGTGTCTTTTCAAGGCCAAGCCAAGGCTCACCCTTCACACTCCCAACTCCTCGAGTTCGTATGCAAACTGTCCTTTCCCCAGGCCTCAGAAAAGAGGCCAGGACCAGAAGCCCTCAGAAGAGGCATTGGTTAGGGTTTTCTACCTCCTTCCATGAAACAAATTCCCAGCCAAGCAAGTGTAGACTCCTCTGGCGTGTGGTCACACGTTAAATTCTCATCCAGGCCTTTGGAACTGTCATGGGCTTGGGCACAGTTCAAAAGACGTGTGTAAGTTTTAGCTTTCCCACTAAGCTAAAAACCACTGAAGGGCAGGTGTCTGTCCTATTGTCTGTGAGCTCTCAGGGCCAGGACATAGGAGATGTCACAGACACTTGCCATCTCTCTGAAACACACCAGCAGCTATTTACTGAGCCCTTAGTAAATGCCAGACACAGCTCTAAGTACTTCACAGAAATTGGATATTTAAATTACGGCAACAGCTCTGTAATGTGGGTTTCATAATGTCTCGATGATACAGGAGGACATTGAGATCACACAGGTAATGAACGGCAGAGCCACGATTCAAAGTCAGGTCCACCTGACCTCAAAGAATGAGCTCATAATTCCTCTCCAGCCCCGCCTCTCACGACTCTACTGCTTTCAGATTCTACAAGAGAGTCTGTTGAAAGTCTGCTGAAAGTCCTGGTTTTAACTTTTAATATTCTCTCATGGCAACTCATGTTTTCGTGAACAGTCTGTAGCTAAAGTTGGGCATTTATTCCTTCTGCATCTTGCCCTTTTTGGTTTGGCCCATTGCTAGTTATTCTAGGTAAGATCTCCTTGACAATGAACCTTTTTAGAAGACAACACTTAGTAAATTATAAAAAATACAGGGACTACAAATTATAGACGGAGATAATTTGCATCTCTTATGGTAACTTTGGACTCTCTGGAAATAGATCCTCCATGATTTCTTGTTGCTTTACCTCTACTACCTCTCCTATTCAAGGTGAATTCTCAACAGGAAAGTTACGTGTTGTAGTGGATCGACTGTGTTTTGCAAAGATGGTCATAATATTTCCTGCCCGACATTACTCTTCTAGAACCTTGCCACTCCTGCACTGAGGACTGCTTCCTCTTTGCTCCTTCCCCTAAAATCTGTTCAGGCCTCTAGGATGCCTTGACTAATACAGTATGGCAGAAGCAACCAGTGCGACTTCTGAGTTAGGTCACAAAAATGCCAGGCACTACCGCCTGGCTCTGCCAGGGTGCTCATGCTTGGAACCCCGCCTCCATATTATAAGGAAGCCCAAGCAGCGCCCGAAGAGGCTCCCACGGAGAGAAACCACAGCCTATCTGGGCTGCCCGCCAACGGCCATGCCAACTTGCCAGCCAAGTGAGTGAACCATCTTGAAAGCTGATTCGCCCATCCCCAGGTGAGTGGCCCCAGCAACGCTGCACGAAGCAGAGATGAGCGCCCCACCCCGGACCCTGCTCCAAGAGCAAACTCGTGAGCAAAATAAATGATTGCTGTTGCTCAAGCCCTACGTTTTGGCATAGTTTGTTATGTAGCAATTGATACGTGGGGCACAGGTCATGTAAGTTCTTTGTTCAAAAGCAAGCTGACCCCCTACAACTGCGTTGAAATTCATTGCCTTTGGTGATTTTTCCTCTTTGCTTCCCTGCTCACATGCTATGTTAGAATGGATACTTCACCAGTTCCAGTGATTCCTTCCAAGGGGAGGGAGTTCCATTAGCCCATCACTGGGACCCCTCTCTCTGGCCCCTCTTTTACTCCTCCGCAGTGGAAGAGGAGTGACATCTAACGGGTACCTTTGGGGAAAGGAACTGGCAATGCCAGCTCACCCTGTGCCACCTCTCTCTTGATCCAGCCCTGCCTGCAAAGGGCTTGTGCTCTGCTGTGCTCTCGGCCACGTGCTAAGCCCAGCAGAAAAAACCCTGCACTGTGGGGCAGTCTGACTGTTTCCATCTCTGGGACAGGCTGGGTAAAACTGCATGGCTCTGGGTTTCACTATTTTTTTTCTTTTAATAGGATTGCTTTGGCTAGTTTTTTTGGTTGTGTTTTGTTTTTTGTATGCACCGCGAGGCTTGTGGGATCTCAGTTCTCTGACCAGGGATTGAACCTGGGCCCATAGCAATGAAAGCACAGAGTCCTAACCCCTGGACAGCCAGGGAGTTCCCTGAACGTGACTACTAGGGAGCCCTGGCTGTCGCTCATCTTGGCCGCCTTCTCAGCGTTAGTCTTTCATCAGAAACAAAGCTGGCGTTATTAATCTTATTTACCTTATTTCTTATCTAACCCTCAGCAAGTTCTGAACCAAACAGGAAAAAGCAGGTGTCAGTTATTAATCTATACTGAATTTTAAGAATGGATGATGGCTTATCAAGAAAAGCGCCAAGAGCATCTCTAACTCGACCCTTGAACGCAGGGCCATGCTGTGTTGTGTGCTGAGTCCTACACTTCAGTGTGGATTAACAGCCCTTTAACATTTGATTAAGAAGAAAACTGAAAAGGCCAGTAGTAAAATCATTTCAGGCTTGGCCATGCTGAGTTGACACTGCAAACCCCTACCCCCAATTTTTAAGATTGTAAATGTGATTTTTTTTGCAAGAGGAAGTAGCGGGCATCAGTCCTGATTTATGGAATAAGCAAAATGGAATTTCCATGTGGGTTATTTTTACTGAACATGCTGCCTGTTGGGAGACTGAACACAGAGACTGAGGGAAGGGTTCAGAATGATTTGAAAAGTGTTTGAAAGGGTTCACATTTGGATTGCCTTTTTTATCAAGTGTTAGGGTTAGGACTTGATAGCGTTTGGCAGGGAGGGGAGGGCCCACAAGCCCTGGATTACCATTCTCTGGTCAACTGTGTAGACGGAGGCACCTGGCCCTGGTCTGGCTCTCAGATAGGGGAGAGGTGGGGAGCCGAGAAGGGGTGAAGGGTGACTGGTACCTCCATTCCTCCACCCCAGGCACCAGCCAGTATTTGAGCTTACTGTCTTTTAACCCTCTCTCCATCCTGGCAGGGCAGATGCTGCTTTGGTTTGGTGCCCAACGGGTTCCTCAGTAGGAGGACTGAGTTATAGTGAAAAACATCATAAAGTTGCTCAAAGCTGCACCCTCCCTCCCACAGATATGCTATTTCACGATATTTTTAAGTTATTTACTGGCAATCTTGTCTTCCCCTATTTTTCCAAAGGGAAGGAAAGAAAATGTGTGTCTGTGTCTGGGAAGGGGGCGGGGAGCATGTCTCTGTACTGTCCCTCCTCTTGCCCCACTTGTTTCTGCTCCCACACTGGTACCTGACACCTTACTAGGCACTCCTGGCCTCTGTGTCTCTGATGACTCTTTGCCATATTTGAGAACCACCCGATAAATACCACCACAGTGTAATTAGTGTGCTTCTCAATCAGAGGTGCTACATTCCCAATGGTGTCTGGAAATGTGATGTGGATTTTTTTTTTTGGTTGTCATAGGGACTAGGTAGGGTGTGGATACTGGCATTTAGTAGGTGAGGCCCAAAGATGCTAAATGTACTGCATTGTTAGTTCCAAAATGTCACATTGAGAAACACTGAGCTAAGAGCTTAACATGAGCACTTACATTTCAGCAGGAGACTAAGATACGGTTTGAAAATCAGGTGACAATAAGTAGGTAACACACACTAAGCATTTACTATTATCTCATTTGATGTTTGCAACGATCCGATTTTACGGTTGAGGATGCTGAGACACAGAGAGGTTAAGAAAGTTGCTCAAAGTCACACAGCTAATAAAAAGTGGAGGCTGGATTCAAACTCACATCCTGAGTTTTAATCATCATCCTAAAGCAAGAGAAATACCTCTCTTCAAGTTGGAGCTTGATTGACAGCTACAAATTAGAAGAGGAGATGACCCAGGGCAGAGGGACTTACTGAAACTTTAAATATCACAGCTGGTAGTTTCCTGGTGGTCTAGTGGTGAGGATTTGGTGCTTTCACTGCCGTGGTCTCGGTTCAATCCCGGGTCGGGGAACTGAGATCCCGCAGCCGTGCAGTGTGGCCAAAAATATAAATAAATAAACAAGTAAATAAATAAATAAAATCACAGCTATTTGTTAGCCATCTATTCATCAGATCAGTCTGAGAGTGGAGAAAGAACTGATTTTCTAAGCAGAAGTAGAAAGAGGGATTTAGGATTTTTTTAAAAAAATCCAGGGAGGAAGAAGTATTTGCAGAGAGGGAAGTCTTCTGCAAATGTTTTCTCTCTGATTCCGTAGTGATTCCACAAGCTCATATTTAATTTTGGGAACCCTCGGAGAAAAATGCAGTAGGTAGACATGAGGGCAGGATGAGTCACTGAAGAGCAACTCTGTCCCTTTCCTTTGCACAGCAGCTGTTTCTGTCAAAAAATGCCCTCTAGGCTTCGGTGGCAGAAGGTATAAAGCAAAGCCTAGACCAACCCAAATATTTCACTGGCAGTTCCGAGAACAAGCCCATGTAAATAACAACCAACACCTCAAAGGACGCGCACCTTGTTCTTACTGCCTGGTAGACTCTGTAATTCATGTACTGGCAGAGGAAACAAGAAACCTCTCTGAGCGTGCCTTGCTAAACAATACTGCTCAGAGCAGAATGATCACAGAACCCACTATGGATTTGATAGTTCTTATGTACCAGGCACTGGGCTAAGTGCTTTATGTATATTATTTATTGTATCTTCATAATGAGCTTGCAAGTTGTCAAATAATCACCATTAAATAAAAAGAGGTGCAGCGGGGGAAGTGAATTGCTCCAGGTCACCACAAACAAGCGGTGGAGACAGGACTCCAATGGAGGTCTACCGAGTGCGAAAGCATGACCGCCATATTGCCTGTGATGTTCAGGAATGAGGTTGGGAGGGCACAGAAAAGACATCAGGGCTACACATGGACCTCCCTGCCTCAGTAGGTCTGGAATATGCGCATGTTAGGAAAAGATTATCCATGTGAGTGATTGGGGGTCTTCCTCACCCACCCCTCTCCTCAGCCCCGACCCTCAACAACGTAGGAAAACAGAAGTGGTCTTTGGTAAGATGGAGGAGGGCTAAGGGGAGGGAGAGGAAGAGGGAGGTGGGGAGAGGCAGAATACTTCCATAGTTTTGTTTTAAGAGGTGCTCTATTTCAATAAAAGAAAGTTTGCCTCACACTTGTCAGAACGGCTATCATCAAAAAGTCTTACAAATAACAAATATTGGTGAAGATGTGTAGAAAAGGGAACCTTTGTACACTATTGGTGGGAATGTAAATTGGTGCAGCCACTATGGAAAACAGTATAGCGAGTGGTTCCTCAAAAAATTAAAAATAGGACTACCATATGTTCCAGCAATTCCACTCTTGGGTATTTATCTGGAAAAAATAAAAACACTAATTTGAAAAGATACATGCACCCCAATGTTCATAGCAGTGTTATTTACAGTAGCCAAGATATGGAAGCAACCCAAGTGCCCATCAACAGATGAATGGATAAAGAAGATGTGATACACACACACACACACACACACACACACACACACACGCATGCGCGCACGCAAATGAATATTACTCCGCCATAAAAAAGAATGATTCTGCCACTTGCAGCTGTGTGGATGGACCTAGGGAATATTATGCTTAGTGAAATTAGTCAGGCAGAGAAAGACAAATACTATTTGATATCACTTATATGTGGAATCTAAAAGATAAAATACATACATATAGCAAAACAGAAACCAACTCAGATACAGAGAACAAACTAGTGGTTTTCAGTGAGGAGAGGGAAGGCAGAGGGGCAAGAGGGGGTAGAGGATTAAGAGATACAAACTACCATGTATAAAATAGATGAGTAACAAGGGTATGTTGAAGAGCACAGGGAGTTACAGCCATTATTTTGTAATAACTTTTAATGGAGTATAATCTGTAAAAAAATTGAATCATTACGCTGTACTCCTGAAACTAACATAATATTGTAAATCAACTACCCTTCAGTAACAAAAAATAAAGTTTGCTTATCTTCTGGGGCTTTTCCTCTAAGACTGGATTAGGTGGCCAATCTATCTTCATTCCCTCCTGAGTCATTTAGGACCTGAAGGGAATTCATGGGGACAATGGATTGAGGCCCCTGCATTAGTGGTTGAGACAAAGGAGTGGAACCCTAGGTGGAGGTAAAGGACCAAGGGAACCAGAGAGGGAGAAGGTGGAAAGATAAAGAGAAACCAGGGAGACAGGGTCCCCGGAGCCTGCGAGGTGGGGCTTGTGTTCCCGGGATGAGAGGAAAATGCAGACGTGAGGAAGGGAAGTGGACGCACTCTCACTTTGTATTTGGCCATGGAATCAGGAGGTTCTCCAATCTGGGAATGATCACCCTGTTCCTCCTTTCCCAAAAATAGCAACCTGGCATTGGGACTACGGGTATGCGCATGGCGCATGCGCACACACGCCCACACCCCCCACGTTTTGCTCCTGTGTCTTTTCCGTTTTCCTACAACGTGCATATTTTACCTGTGAAATAAGAAGAGGAAATATTTCATCTTGCTACTCAGTAATGATTGAGGATAATTGTGGAATGTATGCTAAGAAGAAAAGCCCCTTTAACATCACCCCCCCCCCCCCGGGAAAATTCTTCGAAAGTAGGTGTAAAATAAGGAGCTCGTGTCCTGGGCTCACAAATCTGCGTGTCCCTCGGGTCGGGGGTGACGTGCAGAGACTGCGCTACATGGAAGCCTGGGACTGGCTGTTTTATTTGCTTTTTGTGTCTGTGATCAGAGTATAGCAGTTGTCGAACAAGAACTGGGGCTTAGATAGCGGTCATGCTACAGGTACCCCAAATATAGGTGTTCATCTATATTTAAAAAATGGAATTTTCCCTACCTTGGAATCAATGAGCCTGGAATAGAAAATGTTTCTTCCTTATACGTGACACGTATTAATGAAATCTATTTTCTGTTTGGGGAGAAACAATGTATACTGAGAATCAAACCAGCAATTACTATGACATGTTTTGATGGAGAAGAATTTGGAAAAAAATCTAAATATAGCCGATGTACGCAACTCGAAACTCGAGCACCATTTTAAGCCCTCCTCTGCAGTTAACTAAAATTGATCTCTCTAACAAGAGCTAAAAATAGCAGGAGGAAAAAAAGGCCCAGACAATGACTTTCCATATTTCTCCTTGCAGGCATTTCCAGTGACAATGAACTTGACCTTCCAGAGCCATCCTAGAGAGCAGAATAAGCTGACATTTCACAGCCCACCTCTGACTGACCACCCATCTAGTGCCACGGACATCTCTCTATTTTGCCATTTTGCTAATGTGTACAGATAAGCTGTTTTGCTGGGCTGGGTTTTGTGTTTCCTATTTTGTTTTACATCCAAAAAGAACATAGGATTATACTCTTTCTGGAGTCAGGAATAATAGGCATTATAAAATAAACAAAAGAAAATATCCGATTCATTCTCCACCAGGAAAAAGCTCATCTTATTTTGTCCAGGTCATTGTTAAATGATGGGTGTCTGTAAATTCACTAGGGGAATTAATATAAATGTAGAAAGCTTCTATTTTTTTGATTTTTTTAATTGAAGTATAGTTGATTTACAACATTGTGTTAGTTTCTAGCATATATATATATATATATATATATATATATGTTTTTCAGGTTCTTTCCCATTATAGTTTATTACATGATATTGAATATAGTTCCCTGTGAATAAGTAGGTCCTTGTTGTTTATTTTATATATAGTAGTGTGTACCTATTAATCCCAAACTCCTAATTTATCCCTCCCCCCACCTTTCCCTTTTGCTAACCATAAGTTTGTTTTCCGTGTCTGTGAGTCTGTTTCTCTCTTATAAATAAGTTCATTTGTATCATTTTCTTTAGATCCCACATATAAGCGACATCATATGATATTTGTCTTTCTCTGTTTGACTTACTACGCTTAGCATGATAACCTCTAGGTCCATCCATGTTGCTGCAAATGGCATTATTTCATTCTTTTTTATGGCTGAGTAATATTCTATTGCATATCTATACCTCATCTTCTTTATCCATTCATCTATCGATGGACACTTAGGTTGCGTCCATGTCTTGGCTGTTGTAAATAGTGCTGCTACGAACATTGGGGTGCATTTATCTTTTTGAATTAGTTTTCGTCTTTTCCAGATATATGCCCAGGAGTGGGATTGCTGCATCACGTGGTAACTCTATTTTTAGTTTTTGAGGGAACCTCCATACTGTTCTCCATAGTGGCTATACCAATTTACATTCCTACCAACAGTGTAGGAGGGTTCCTTTTTCTCCACACCCTCTTCAGCATTTATTATTTGTAGACTTTTTGATGATGGCCATTCTGACCAGAGTGAGGTGATACCTCATCGTAGTTCTGATTTGCATAGAAAGCTTCTGTTTTATATAGACCTGTCCTTTAAAAAGAGCAGAGCATAGTGAATTCTGATTCACATGTCCTGCTTGACATTAGAGGAAAGCATCAAACTTGCCTTAAAGAACCGATGCTGTGGATACATTTTAGGAGGTGCCAATAAACAGAGAAATGAAATTTGGAGGAACAAATGTCTAAGTTCTTTTGTATTTTTAAAATGTCCTTTTGCAACAGTCTGGAATTTCTTTTGGAGAAATTAATTTTACTCTTCAAGAGATCTCCCTGGTTTTGCAAACTTTGCACTCTTCAAGGTGCCAGCTTCATTAATCCTTTCTGTTTCTCACCAGGGGCAGAGGGACGTATTTTAACTTACGAGCTGTGTAGCCTTGGGCAAATTACTGAACCACTCTGTGCCTCACATTCCCTAGCTGTATAAATGAGGAGAATAACACCACCTTCTCGTAGAGTCACAGTGAACGTTAAATGAGGTAATCTATATAGTAAGGTGTTTAGAACAATGCCTGACACACAGTAAGCCCCATATGTAAGTTTTAACCATTGTTTCTATTTACAGCTTTCCCCTTATTTATCTATTTTACTTACTTTCTGGATGAAAAACAGAACATATAGCCATGGAGACAGTGGTTAAAAATGTTTGAAATTGTGCCTCTCATATATTTTCCGCACTACGAATTTGTTCTCACTATAATAAATAGTACAGAGAGATGCTTGTCCAGTGTTGGGTGGCCCTGGTCTCATGTCGTAACATCCCATTAAGGATTTCAAAGGATCTCAGAGGAAACCCACAAGCTTGGGTTTGATCATGGTCCCTTTGTAATTGCACTGTTCCCTCCATGCTCGTTTCAAGAGCTTCTTTAGAAGTTCTGGGGAGCACAAGTTGCCCCTCTCTGGAAGAGGGTCACCAGTGTGCCTTGCTTAAAGAACGACGTGCTGTTTTGCCCCTTCCTGTCTGAGCTAAGGCCTGTGTCCTCACTCTCCCATTTATCCTCCATGAAAGGGTCTAAATAGAGCACACGATTGCCTTCCATGGGCAGCTAGATGTGCCAAAGCTCCCACAAGTCAGCTGGTTTGCCAACGTGATCCCGGGCCCGAGGACCGTCTCACCCTGGATCCCTGCTCAGAGATGCTCTTTCGTTAGAGTTACTTTTCTTCAGTATCCTTAGATTTCTGCATCCCTTCTCAGTCACTCAGCTGAACCAGCTGAGCACTATTCGCCACTCCTCCGAAGGAAGAAGAATACCATTCCTTTGATCATTTGAGTTGCTTTTCTCTGCTCTCATTCGAATTTATTTCTCTACTGCTGGAATTGAGGTAGTCATCCTTAACATGGAATGACTTATAATTTGTTACTGAAATGATTCTGCCTAGGGAATAAAAAATGAATTTTAGGGCTTCCCTGGTGGCGCAGTGGTTGAGAGTCCGCCTGCTGATGCAGGGGACACGGGTTCGTGCCCCGGTCCGGGAAGACCCCACATGCCGCAGAGCGGCTGGGCCCGTGAGCCGTGGCCACTGGGCCTGTGCGTCCGGAGCCTGTGCTCTGCAGCGGGAGAGGCCACAACGGTGAGAGACCCGCGTACAGCAAAAAAAAAAAAAAAGAATTTTACTAAATTATTACTATTTTTTCAAATGGAAATGCTAGAAGTCCTCTTGGTGGAGAAAACATTAATTCAGTGCTGCCTGACTCAGTCTGGCTAAAGCCATAAAGCAGCAGCCATTTGCCAACGAAGAATTATCTCTAGGGGGGCTCATGCATTCATTCATTCGATGTTTACTGAGCATCTACTACGTGCAAACTGCTATCAGGCCCTGGGAATACCAAAATGAATGAAACCTGCATTCTCCCCTCAAAAAGCAGAAAAGACAGAAAGATGAACAATAGAAAATTACCACAAGGGGAAGTGAGCATTTGTGGAAAGTTCCAGGAGGAGACTGAAGGAGTAATTCCTTGTCTTGGCACCTGGTTGGGGAGGGGGCAGAGGTGTGGGTGGGGGGATGCAGGCTGTGGCCCTGCCCTCTCATCAGTGCAGCCGAAACAGCCGCCAGAGGCCCAGGCCTCTACTAGAACCTCTGTGATATTTTCGGCTCAATTGTTGGGTATAAATCATTCATCTGTGTGGGGTGCAGAAGCTTCAAGGACACTGGAACAGGACACGTGGATAACTAAATAAAAAGAAACAGCCTCAAACAGCTGGCAAGGAATGGAGAGAAGGATAAATGAAGAGAAGACACCCAAACTGCAGCTGTTCTATGGGACGCTGATATCAGTCATCTGTAAAGAGCAGGAGAGTCTCCACATTCGCCGTTGCCCACATAGCGCACAGATCTTCATTTGCACACTTATGAGACCCTGGATTAGACCTTCTGGAAGTTATGATGGTGTTAGAGGTGACTGTCAAGGGAGGGTTGAGATAAATGTTCTGCCCATGTCAGAGCAGAGTTGGCCTAAAGTCCACCCAGGCAGCTAGGATCCTTAATAGAGACCATTGGATCTGGCCCAGTGATGGTCAGAAGAGCCAGGGTTGACATTTGTCTCCGCCCCCAACTAGCTGTGTCACCCCAAGCAAGTGTGTTCACCTCTCTACAACTCGGTGGTCAGATCTGGAAAATGGGAATATTAATAGTGCCTGCTTCCGTGCTGACTGCACCACAGGGCACTTCAGAACTGGTAGATTTACTTGGTGAGGGAAGGTGAGGCTCATAGGTTAGCGGCACAATTAAGGCAAAAGGCATGAATTTTTAACACTGTCGATAAATTATTCACAACTCTAAAAAGAACCCCCTTTTTTCTGCCTCCTCAAGACCATTTCCTTCCTACTTTCTCACTCCTCCGAACCAGGTTCTGTGAGCTTCCCTTCTGAGACCTGGTTCCCATTGCCTCTACTCCTTCTGCCTCTGTCAGTCGCAGGTCACACTGGTGCCTGGCAGTGCCCTCCAGACCTGGGACTCAGCTCAGTGAGCCAGTGCAGGCGTCTGACACTTGGCCTTATCTCGCCTTTGCATCAAGCTTTGAGAACACTGACTATAAAGGAATTTTCTTTTAGGCTCTGGATAAAAAATGATTTTAATTTACTGGATTACAGTGAGTAGACCAGAGGCCAGCTGGGATCCGAAAGTCTGATTTAGCCTGGACTTCCTTTATAAAGAGTGAAGCAGGAAGAGTACTGCCTCAGGGCCCTGGTCCTGTCACTGGCAAGTCATTTCTGCCCTCCTCTCTGGGCCTCAGTTTCCCCTCCTGGAAAATGCAAGTTGGCCAGTGACTCCTAGGCCCTCTAGCCAAGACCTTAGTGATTCTGTGTAGAGCTCTGTTTGCTGACATTCAAAACAGCTGTACCAGATGTTCAACTGTGTTCTTGTTAATATCTGCTTGGGAGTCAAAGGAGCAGCTCCAAGGATGGCAGCTTTCATTGGTCCTGCTTCTGAAGTGCCCTGAATTACTGGGAGAAATGGGTCATAGCCTTGACGAGCAGACTTGATTTATCGTACACACTCTACAACATTTGCACATACCATGCACGTGGGAGTGCATATGTCCAGGATTCCTGTATGTGGACTAGACTTTCAAGGAAATCACATTCCATAAACATCTCCCTTATTATCATATTGCTTTTTTCCTCAGCCCATCTTAGGAGTTAGACACCTACTGCTTCTCAGTAGTTGAAAACAATGGCTATTTTAAAGGCTTCGGGAAGCTGAGTGACTGGTCGGTGATTACAAAGAAACACCCAAAGACCCTCCCCTGGAAAGTGCTGTAATCTGACTTTAATGCTACACATGGGGCAGCCAGTAATTCTCTTGCAGGGAGTAATTATTAATCAAATCTCAAGACCCAGTAGGATGGTCAGCTTTCCCTGAATTGCCTGGGAATTTCTCGGTTTTAGCATCACAAGTTCCCAGGACCCCTGAGTCTGCGTGAACCAGGAGAGCGGGTCACCCTCATACCCAGGATTCTTAAATTTCAGTGTATGCAAGAATCAACACGTGTGCTCATTAAAACTGCAGATTTCTGGGGTGGGAGATTCTGATGCCAAATGTTTTCCTGACCACACTAAAAAGTACTGATATGAACGTATTATAAATTTAACAGCCCCGGTATTTAGCTACCAGTGGTTCTTGAACTCATCTGCACATCAGAATCACCTGGGGAGATTTTTAAAAATACCAACGCGTGAGTTGACCCAAGTCAATTAAATCAGAATCTCTCGGGGTGCGGTCAGCCCTCTCTCACAGCGGGAGAACCACTGGAAGAGAGAGAAGACACAATGGCCATTATTTACCTTTGGATCTTTGGTTCCTAAAACCTCAGCTGCCACCTGGTTTCGGACCACCCACTCTCCACCACTTCCTCTCCTGCTATAATATAGGAAAACTACTATGGAGTACAACGTGGCACCATCTGCTGAAATTGAGGACAGCATCACTTCTAGGTATAAAACATAAGCTTTTGGATAAGTGCGTCTGGAAACCATCCAAATGTTCGTCAACAGGAGGGTGGATGAATACAGAATGGTGGTGGAATCGCCCAGTGGAATACTACACTGCAGTGAAAATGAGAGCATCCAAGCTACAGGTACCAACACTGGAACAAAATGACCATAGATTTTTCTAAAGTTAGAGGCTATTGTGACTGGCTTCTTGGGGACTTAGAGGCTTCACTTTGGCAGGTGGCTTGTCTTGTAGCAGAAGATTCCTGGGCACAGCCATGGCAGCAGTAAAACAAGGCTGCACAGCATAGAAGCCTCGTCGTGCTAGCTGGTAGAGCTCATTTTGCCTGTTTTGCAAACTTAGAATATCTTCATTGCACTCCAGAATCTGCACGGACTGACATTTTCGTGCCAGTTTCTGAATTGTTTTTGAACAGGTACAAAGTCTGACGCTGCATTTTCATTCATCATTCCTCTCGCTGGCCACATACAGCGATAAACCCATTAGAAATGCAGATGTTACCGGGAACCCAGGATTTCAGGACTGTTATCTTGTTTGGCTTTTCTAAGTTGCTGACAAATATTTATTTTCAGGAAGGCCCACAGAGCTTACCTGGTCCTAGTTTGGCCACGGCATAGAGGAGGTCATAGTTAAGGACTGGTGTGGCATCACTGATGGGCTGCCAGCCGACAGGAGGAGAGGCAGGGGGTGAGATGAGAAACTGTTTGGCGGGCTGTGGTGGAGCCAAATGCAGTTTGTCTCCGTCTGTCTCTGGAGTCTGGACCTTTCAAACACAGCAGAAATGAAGACACAAGATTCATTGTGGCCTCGGATGTGCACGTTGTTCCACTAAGACGCAGAGCCTGGCTCTCAGCCAGGTGTGACAAGTGAACCAATGAGCCAGGCTACAGTAATAGTGACTACTGACCACACACCACGTGCTCATTACCTTATTTGATCCGCAGATAAGTGGAGCTCAACATTTAGCTGCCTAAGAATGACCTGGGAAGCTTACTGAGTCGGACTGCTGAGCCCCGCTCCTGGAGTTTCTGAGATCGGGAGCAGGGCCTGAGAATCTGCATTGCTAAACAAGTTCCCAGGCGATGCT
Source organism: Lagenorhynchus albirostris (assembly GCF_949774975.1). NCBI lineage: Eukaryota > Metazoa > Chordata > Mammalia > Artiodactyla > Delphinidae > Lagenorhynchus > Lagenorhynchus albirostris. The sequence continues at coordinate 74,494,575 of NC_083104.1, forward strand.
GACGGTGCTGGTCCTAAGACCCCTCTTTGCCCCTCCCCACCCCTCCCCATCCTTCCTTCCCACCTTCCTATCTTTCTCCCTTCCTCTCTCTCTCTCTCTTTTAATTGAGGTGACAGTCACATAATTTGAAATTAAACCATTTTAAACTGAACAATTTCAGTGGCATTTAGTATATGCCCAATATTGTGCAATCACCACTACTATTGAGATTCAAAGTATTTTTATTACCCCAGAGGAAACCCTGTACCCATTAAACAGTTACTACCGTTTCTGCCTCTGGTCAGACCGTGGCAACCATCCATTTGCTTTCTGTTCCTACGGATTTGCCTATCCTGAACATTTCTTATAATCAACTCATAGAACACGTGATAGTTTGCATCCAGCTTCTTTCACTTAGCATAATGTTTTCAAGATTCATCCACGATGTAGCATGTATGAGTACTTCATTCCTTTTTATGGTTGGATAATATTCTACTGAATGGATAGACTACAATTTGTATATCTGTTCACCCATTTTTGAACATTTGGGTTGTTTCTACCTTTTGGCTCAACCAACCCTAATAACCTGATTAAAAAGTGGGCTGAGGACTTGAATAGACACGTCTATAAAGAAGACATACAAATGGCCAATAGGTAAAAGAAAAAAGGATCAACATCACTAATCATCAGGGAACTGCAAATCAAAACCATAATGAGATATCACCTCACACCTGTCAGAATGGCTATGATCAAAAGAACAAAAGACAACAAGTGTTGGTGTGAATGTGGAGAAATTGGAACTCTTCCACACTGTTGGTGGGAATGCAAATCGAGCAGCTGCCTTGGAAAACAAAATAGGGGGATTCCTCAAAAAAAATTAAAATAGAACTACCATATGATCTAGCAATTCTACTCCTGGGTATTTGTCCAAAAGAATTGAAATCAGGACATTGAACAACTATTAGCACTCCTATATTCATTGTAGCACTATTTGAAATCGTCAAGACGTGGATACAACCTAAATGTTCATGGACAGATGAATGGATAAAGAAAATATGATATATACATACAATGGAATACTATTCAGCTTTAAAAAGAAGTAAAGTCTACGTTCATTTCATTGTGTCATCTCTTCAGAGTCCAAAGGCGGAAATGATCCTTACAGACCAATAACAGATGGATTGAGATAACTAATAATGAAATGAAGACACTAATGAAACATTATGGGCATTGATTTTCTACTGCTGTGGACTTCATAAATATTGCCAAGAATTACCCGTGCCTTTTTATAATAGCCAGAATTTATTTTTGGATAAAATAAAACACAATATTGATTTCCATATGTTTGTAACTTTTCCTCATGGGTATGAATCACTGAAAAGGTATACAGTCCATTAAAACTGTCATATAATTTAATTATAACCCTGCTAGCTGAGTTGTGATCAGAGCATTCTTATTACAAGTACTAGCTGGCATTCATTGTGCATTTACTGAATGTTAAGCGCTTTAACACACAGTAATTCATTTAATCCTCATGACAGTGTAGGGAGTATGTTATCATCCCCATTTTACAGATGAGAAAACTGAGGCCTAGTGAGGTTATGTAACCTGCCTAGATTAGAACCAAGACTGTTGGCCCTCAGAACCTGCTTTCTAAACCACTCTGCTGTCCCTGCCTGGGAACCATGATATAAGGTTGTTTCTCAGTGAACGAATTATAGACTACAAGCCAATCTGAAAGTAGAAAGGGCTCCATTTACATTTTGAAAAGGTAAAAAAAGAATAATGCAGGGCAAAAGGATTCACTTTGGTAAAGAATGATCTTACCTGTGCAAAGTAGAGTTTTAATTTTTTCCCTCTGAACTGGGTTTCATGAAGCTCTATCCTGGCTCGGGCTGCAGATTTGGGATTGCTGAAGTTTATTCGGACACGTCTGAAACTCTTAAATAGCTGGAACGTCACACAGTCATCATAAGTCCGGAACAGACCCTCAAATTTTTCCTGATAAAAACAAACACAGAGGAAAGTCCATTGGCCATATATCTTGTACTCTGCCAGGTCTGACAAAAACAAATAACTAGGTAAATAAACAGGCTCTTCCTAACATAAAATTAAAACAGAGCACTGTAATGTATTTTTTTTCACCTGTTGGTCTGTTACCAGTTACTAAACATGCCTGTGGATTCTGTCAAAGGACTCATAACCTGTGTCTAGGGATCTGTAGGGGGACCCGTGAATGGAGTTAGAAATGCATGAAAAACCTGACAATTATGCAAAGTGTTGAGTGTTTCAACATATATGTGTTTGTTTCTGGGAGAGGGATCGTAATGGTCATAAGATTCTCAAAGGAGTCCATTATCTCCAAAATATTACAGCTATTGAGTAAGGCATGTGGTGGACATTGCTAGTGATTATCAAGCTTGGGGGCACTGTTCTTGCCTACATATATGGGAGCCCACACGACCCAAAATCCTTCTAGTCAGGCAGTGCCATGTGATTAGTTCTGGTCAATGAAATGGGTACAGAAAGCAGGAAGAAAGCCCTCGAGAAAATTTTCAGTCTCTTTCCCTGAAGATGCCATGTGCTCCAGATGGTAGCGTAGTCAGAAGTAGGATTCTCCTCAGCCTGGGTCTCTGAGTGACTCTGTGGAACAGAAAATATCTTTTTCCCAACGCCCACCCCATCCTATAGCTGACTTTGCCTTGGCAAAGGAAAAGAACTCTCTAGTGCATGAAACCACTGAGATTTGTGGATTATTTTATTTCTGCAGCACAACCAAGCCTATCACAATACAAAGCAATAATTTAAAAATTTTGATTTGATACAAATTTCAATTCAACTGAAGAAATATCTATTCAATGCTCACTTTGTACAAAGGATGGTCTTTAGGTTTTAGAAGGCTACAGAGATGAGGATCGTTTTGTTCTGAATCTCAATGATCTAGGAATCTAAGGTGAGAGGCAGACACAGACACAAATAAGAGAACACCTGCAAGAATGGGGAAAGACGTAAAGGAAAACTAGAGAATTAAAAAAAATACATATATATATTAACACCACCTACCTAGTTCCTCTTAGCTTAAAAAGTAAAAAATAGATCCTATTATGAGTAACAAAACCAGTGCATGTTAAGTTACTCTGTGTTCTTAAAGGAGAAATTGCCACTAAGGAAATAACATCTATTAAAAAAATAAAACAAAAAAAATGCTGACTCTTTTATTTCTACAATAAAAGGTATTTTGTCATTAGAGTGAGTTCAAGTGGGAATGAAGATGCATGAAAGATTAATACTGCAAGATTCATTGCATTTGCATTTGTAAGGGACATAAGGGATAATTAACTCAGCCTTTCCCTCCTCACCTCCATCATTTTACAAATCAGGGCTCTGAGGTCTGAAGAGACGAGGACCTGCCCACGGTCACATGGGCAGTTATTGGCAGAGCCAGGACCAGAATACAGAGATGTTTTCAATTACATCCATAATTACCCTGCTAGACTGAGAGGGAGAGATCGTTGCATTAATAAGAGCAAGAGATGGAGAGCAATAAGCTTCCCCAAGGCTCCTGTGTGACCACATCTAATAGAATCAACAAGGTGATGTCAGGTTAGAGAATCACTGCCCTCCGAGGCTGCATGGGAAGAGGAACTCAGATGTCCGGGAAGGTCTTCCTGCCTCTTGGACATCCAAGTGAACTTGTCTCAGACCCTCAAGTCCAAGGCTTGTGATCTTTCCAAAGGCTGCTGCCCATTTCTGAGATTCCCCAGTGTGTGGCCCACACACTGGCCCATTTTTGGGCCAGTGTGTGGCCCACACACTGGCCCATTTTTGACTCATGTCTACACACACTTGTCTTTTTTTTTTTCTGTGTGTATGTTTTGTTTGTTTTCTGTTTTTATTTTTGTTTACATATAAGGATGTTTATTGAAACCTTGGTGACCATGGCAATTTTTTTTTAAAGAAGTTGAATGTCATTAATAGGGAACCTCTTTTTTTTTCTTTATGTATTTTTTCCACATTTTTTTAATTGAGTGAAAGATTCTATACGTTCTATAGAACTTTTATAATTTTCAAAAGATTCACACACACGATTTCATAATAATCCCATAATAACCCTTTTCAAAACAGCTGTTTGTTTCAGTTTCATAACATTTATGGAGAGATTTGAGGGGTTCTTTCTCCTTTTCAGGCTCTGTTCTTATTCCTCTTTCCCCAGCAAGAACAAAACAGGGGTCTTTCCTTGTTTGTTCCTTGGGTATTTTTCATTCTCAACTCTCAAACCTTGGGATCAGCCAACTCCCAGGCCTGGGGCTTCAGCCTGGGGCTTCCTAAGAATTTCTTAGGAATTCTTTCCCAACACTCCTGTGTTTTCCTGAACAAGAATCCTGGTGAATAAAATGCTTTCCGGTTCCTCACAATGGGAATAGTCTCGGCTGGTAAAATCAAAGCTGGTGGTTTGATTAACTGAGAATTTTCAGGAATGGGAGGAATTAAGAAATTAAAAGATCTTATTTCTATGTGGAATATCATATCTTTTAGGACAAAATCCATGGGTTTCTTTGTGGCTCTATGTTTTTCCATTTCTAGTGTGGGAGTTTCCTTCCTGCCCCCTCCCCAGGACCTCAGCATAGCCTTGGGGGAGGAGGTGTTCTTTTCCTTGGAGTCTAATTGCTTGCTTTTTGTTTTATGTCTTCTTTATGCTTCCCATCTCAGCTGTTTGGCCTCAAGAGCCTGGATTAGGAGAAAGGAATCCAGGAGGCGAGCCTTCAGGCTTAGGGCAGGGGTTATATGAATGTCAGACGTCAGTGACGACTGCAATTATTTTCTCCACTACTGTACTCTTCAAAAGAGGGTCCCAGGCAGCTAATACGGGCAAGCAAGCTGGAGATGGCCGGTGACAGAAGCCTCTTTGATATCACTTGTTTTGGGCTTAGACCAAAAGCAAAAAGAGGTCTTCCACCAGACCGGGGGTGCAGCCCAGGGCTCAGAGACCAGGGTTTTCACTGGCCCATCTGGGACCCATCACTATAATGATAATAATAATAAACAGCTAATTTTTACTTGGCTTGTCCTCTCTGCACAGGTCTTTTGAGAACTTGTAGTGGTGGGGGTGACAGCTAGCCAAGCACTGGGAATTTGCTGGCTATCTCTATTTTTTCTCCCACTAGTGACATGACAAACATTTCATTTGCTGAGGCAGCGGGATACCAGAGCAAACTGGTGAGAGGCAGATACAGCGCAGTGAACGTGCCAGGTGTACCCTTAGACAAAGCAGTTACTGGATCAGAGCCAGCCCCAGGGGTCTTCCACCTGCCTTTACAGCAAATTTTCTATGGTTTTGATGCCCAAGCTCCCACCAGGCACACAGTAATATTTTCCTGACCTTTGGCTGCCAGTTTCCTCCAGTCTGGTACCCGACAAACACAATAAGTTAATTTCCTCAATAGTTAATCTCTTTTTAGCCACTGGTTTGGATAAAGCTGTACAACAATGATCTCAAACTCTGGTCTCTGGACCCTGCTACACACAAAAATGATGGAAGATCCTAAAGAACTTTTTTTAAAAGTTTATTTTATTGAAATATACTTGATTTACAATGTTGTGTTAATTTCTGCTGTGTAGCAAAATGATTCAGTTATAAATATATATACATTCTTTTTCATATTCTTTTCTGTTATGGTTTATCACAGGATATTGAATATAGCTCCTTGTGCTATACAGTAGGACCTTGTTGTTTATCCATTCTAGATATAGAGTTTGCATCTGCTAACCCCAACTTCCCAATCCATCCCTCCCCTCCCCCCACCCTCCCCCTTGGCAACTACAAGTCTGTTCTCTATGTCTGTGAGTCTGTTTCTGTTTTGGAGATAAGTTCATTTGTGTCATATTTTAGATTCCACATATAAGTGATATCATATATTTGTCTTTCTCTGCCTGACTTACTTCGCTTAGTATGAGAATCTCTAAGTCTATCCTAAAGAACTTTGTTAATGTGAATTTTATCTATTCACGTTTATTGTACTAGAAATTAAAACTGAGAAATTGAAAAATATTTATTTATAAATTCATCTCCTAGTAACAATCATAAATCCATCATATGACAAAATAATCTTTTTATGAAAAATAACTGTTTTCCCCAAAACGATAACATTTAATGAGAAGACTGGCCTGGTTTTAGATTTTTGCAAATCTCTTTCATTTCTGACTTCATAGAAGAGACCTGGAATCTCATATCTGCTTCTGTTACATTATGCTGTTTTGTCTGAAGGGTTTGAAGAAAAGCTGGCCTCACCCAAATATGTGGTTGGAAAAGGGAAGAGCATTGCAATAGCCTTTCAAATAATTGTGAATATTCTTCCTTGATACTTCATCAAAACTCAACTAGTGTCAGTTCCTAAAAGTCTATTGCAATGTTGAATCTGAAGCCATAATCAAATAACATTTTTATTTGATTATATTAAAATCCGTTTATCTACTTGCACCTTTAGTGGATTTTTTACTCATGCAGGATTCTGTCATAGTGTACGTCAGTCATTTGGAAAATATTGGTTCCTTGAGTTACACAGCTTTTCCAAATGTTGACACATTTCATTACACAATATCAAAAATCACATTCACTAATATTACCACCTATCTTATCAAAAAGTCTTTCCGTATTGGAAAGCTGTCATATCCTTGTTGGTGGATACAAGTTTTCCAAAATTCTAATTTTTGCTTGAAAGTATGTTCTTTATCATTGGCAACAGACACTGTCAGTTATTTTCCTTCAAGTGACACACTCATTCATTCATTTTTGATATAATGTCCGCCAAATATCTATGTCTGCATAACTATGGTTTTTCTGTTAGTTGTTCTTTCTGTGTTCCAGGAGAAAAATAAGTATCTAGTGCAGCTTAGAACATCTGAGAACATTTTCTCAAGTCACACATTGTATTTTGGTATGCCACAGAATTGCTTTATGTGTACTTTTTATTTCGTTATTCAGATTATTAAAAAGGCATGTGCTCAAGAATAAAGAGTTAATAAAACTAATAACTTTAACTGCTTCATCAAGGACATTCTGAAGTTAAATAGGTATTTTTCTTTATTGCACTTTTTTTTTTTTTTTTTTTTAACTGTGAGTGTGTGGCTGTGAAGAATACAAATACTAGTAAGTACAGTTAGGTGCCACTGCACTGATTCATACCAAAGTACCAGAAGTTTTAACCACTATTGCTTTTGCACCATGGGTGTAAATGTCAACATGGTTGAAAAAGCAAATAATGTCTTAGTATTATTATGGAAATAGTTTTGACCTCATGGGAACTTCCAGGAGTCTGTAGACTACTCTTTGAGAACTGCTGCATGATAGGACTTCAGAAAAAGTAAGGATTTAGTTGGCATGGGATGAAGACAAGGGGTCTAGTGAGAATCTTAAGGGTACAGCATGATGGAGGTCAAGGAATGGTCTGCCTCCACTTGAGTGATGCCCAGGGGATAAATGTCATCAAGAGTAATCTAGGATTGGTATGGGGAGGATGTGGAGGGATCATTTTAGAACACGAATTGTACTCTTAGAAAAATTAACAAGGGGCTCTAGAGAAGAAAGTGAGAGAGGCTAGGAGAGGATGTTGGTGGGAGAAGAAGGACCAGGGGTGAAGAGTGGGGCTGGATGAGGACGTGAACACAGGGGAGGATGCTGTGTCAATGGAGGGTATCCTGAGAAACTGACACCCTTAGCAGGGTAGACAAGATAACCAGAAAAGGAGAGTGAGGTAGGTGGTAAGACCATGCAGGTCTGGGGGGCTTGGGGTCCAAAGCAGAGTTTGATATTTTTACTCTCATCAATTTTTATCAGCTTCACCCTTTATATAGCAAGGATTACAAGGTACACATAAAGACATTTCAGGTAGTATGCCTGAAAATTGTGAAAGTGGCTGCTTACCAGAGAATGGAGATCCAGGCCTAACTCAGGCCACATTTGAAATCAAATAATTGTATGGTTTCAAATAGGAACACTTTGGAATTTAACATTTTCTACCTTTAAATGTATTTGCTTTTCTTGAGTGGTCTGGACAGTGTGGAGGCAGGTATGGACGAATTGCTACCAATGGAAGCATTGATTGCTTTCCCTGGAGAAGTTCACTGCAGTTTTCCTTAAACCTTCTTACTTTATCTCTGTTATAATTAGTCCTTTATTTATTATTTGTGCCCCACATTAAAAAAAGATTCTAACATGCCTTATAAAGACATATAAGAACAAAATAAAATAAAAACAGAAACTGGGTAGAGAAAAAGAGGAAAACAAGGGTAGAAAGATAAAGCCAAGAAGGAGGACTCCTCAGAAAAGGTGAAAAGCTTCTCATAGAGTCTTGACCATTTGCCACGGGTGGGCCAACATTTTGCCTCTAATTTTTCTCAAAGCTGACATGATATGATAATCCTCATCAGTTATGCAATTCTCAGGGCCAACAGGGTAAAGATGAGCCTGGTCTTAAAACCAGGCAGAAGGATCTGTCCAGGGTCCTCATAAAGAAGCTCCGGTGACGTGGAGAATGCTGGCCTCAGCCGCTACAGAACACAGGCCAAGTAGCAGGTGATTCATTACAGTTTCCGATCAAAATGGAAGCAACAATTATTCTTTAAGTCAACAGCCTTTAACAGCATCCTCGGGACTTAGGAAGTACTCAATGGATTCTACTTGATTGGTTGATACAAAAACCCCAAGGTACATTATAGACTATCAGAACGTTGAAATAATACCTTCAGTTTAATTCTAAACCAGACAGGTTGCAGATGAAAAATATTGTCTAATATATTATCTCATTAAATCTTCACTAAAGCCCTTTGAAGGAGAGTTGGAATTACTATTATCCTTGAGTAACACACGAAAGCCAAAGAAGTGAATGCCCTCCGCAAGGTCACCCGACTAACTAGTTAGCAAAACCAGAACTAGTAAGGTCAAGTTGTTTATACTACCGATATACCATGGATGCCATGCAAACAAGTGAGAAGTCTGAAAAACCAAAATGAGAAAAACCAGCTTTCCTTGTCCATCCAGAAGAAGAGTCCTGTCCTGGAAAACGTGGCTGCCAGAGAAATCCAATGGTGCCTTTACTGCGTTCCAAACGACGCTTTACGCCTTCATATATTTTTCAATTTTCTCAGTTATGATCCCTTTGGGTATAAATTATCTTAGTAAGAAATACAGCTTCCCTCAAAATCACAAGGCTCTCGTCTGTCAGATAACACCTCCCAGAAACAGCTGAAGAATGAAACAATTCATTTAGGTTTATCACTTCTCAGTGGAAGCTCCGGGTGAGCCCTGTGCAAATCCCATGTTTAAGGATCATACTGGATTTTATGGGCTGCTCAGGAGGGCCTCCTGTCAAAAGGACTGTTATTGTAAATCTTCCATAATGCAGGCTCCTTACGTGACAGGCATAACCAGGCCTGCATGTAGGGATTTTTTTTTCATCTGGATTTTAACCGGTCAGGATTTCTTAGGCCAGGCAGACTTGTGTTAAATCCTGCTTTGTTCCCTTTGTGGTCCTGATATTACTTAAATTAAAAAAATCATTGTGAAAGGAGGCTCTCAACTCTTCCTTGCTGATAAAAGAAGAGGACAGACCTCATGTCGCATAACGGCTCAAAAAAAAAAAAGATAATTCACTGGTAAAGGCACAAAAGACTTTATCCCTTCTCAGTGGAGTCCTTGTGAGAGACAAAGATCTAAAACTCAGATCCAAACTCCAAAAGGAGCTGCTTTGTCCTAAAACCTCATGAATTCATCACACGCCTTTCTTGGCAGAATGCTTTCTGTGGTCTGTGTTTGGTTCTGTTCTTTCATTCCCAGTGACCCTAAAGTTCACAGAGGCTGGATAACATTGCCATGCGAGCACCCATTTTTACTTCTCTTTAGTTAAGGAAATCTCTGGTTCTCTACTTCCACTAAGCCGCCATCTATGCATTTAGAACTGGAAAAACAAAACTTCCCAAACTCCTCCAAAACTAAGAAACCGTACAAGGGCTAGAAACTGGAATGACCTTGGAATAGGGGTGAATCTAAGTATCGTGGAGCCTGAAGCCTTTACAACCTGGGAAGCCCTCCTGAAGCAAAATAATACAAAATTAGGCACGAAGGTAGAATTTTGTTTTTGAATGAGAACCAAAAAATTCATAAGGAATAACTTTTGCAAAATTTACAGACTATATATGACCATGGGAACAGGTCGCAGGGCCCTACCAGGGCCTTGGTAGAGACCCACGCAAATGAGGGGCCCTTAAGCTGCAACTTCATTCACTTCCCAGGAAGTATGACCAAGAGAGTCATGAGTCACCTGGGCCATCACCAAGTAGTCAGCAGTCTAGGTTTTCAGAATAGCTAAAACAAGTACAATGCTTATGTAACTCTCAGCTGATGACGTTCATTTCCCTAAACGTTTGAATCACCAGGATGAGAACCAAGAAACTAAAATCTGCCAAGTTTCCGCCCAAGTCTCATATTATAGATGACTGAGTCCCTGCCACACATGAACCCATTTTGTAAATACCCAAGATGGAGGCCTGAGGAGAAGGAACAAGTAAGGGGGTTGCTTGGACCCCGTCCTGCAGCTGCTCAGTAAGGGGCGGTAAGGGCCAGATGGGGGGACCAAGAGCGGAGCTTACAGGTGGCACTGTGCGTGCCTACGACCCTTGCACAGCAACTGCCCACGCTTTGGGTGAGGAAGACCCTCCCAGCACCTGAATGCAGGACTGGTTCTGGTGGGTCTCACTGCCCCCACCAGTGAGACCAGGGGACTGTGGAGCCTGGCTATGCCAAGCAAGATACCATCTGTGGATGCCTGCATGCTTCCTTCCTGCCCCAGGACACTTGTAAGCCTCCCAAGGGGTCTCTGAACACCTAGGGAGTGGCAGGGAGGAGCACCCCTACCTGTAAGGGGGATGGGCCAGGAAAACGAGACCTCTGAGAAAGCGGTTATGAGCACAGTTGTCTGTTACGTGCCATAAAGTTGGACGTCTCTGCATGGTTATAGATACAAAGGGAGCATCCGACAGTCCTTTTATAGCTGTTATATTTCAGTTTACAGTGTCAATGGCTGCCTGGGTTCGAGGCATTTGCTGAGAGCTAACGGCTGCTACATCCTTCTCTGGGCCAGCAGCTCCTCTTCTCTGATGGTTAATCTGCAAGAATGCCTGCGGCTATCATCAGCCCTGATTAGACACAGGCTCTAATTGCGCATGCGTCATTGATGAACTGCACGGCTCCCTTTACAGCTTACCCGAGGACAGGAACTGCATTCTAAATTTATTTAAATATTGATTTACCCATTAGAGATTGATAAAGAGAGGCAATATAAAGCCATGTTACTAGCACAGACTCTAGACCCACACGGCCTAGTTCAAATCCCAGACCCAGGATTTGTGCAACCTTAAGCAATTTACTTACCCAACACCTCAGTTTTCTTATCTGCAAAATGGGATAATAACAGAATCTACCTCACAGTGCTGTTCTGAGCATTAAGTAAATTAATATATTTAAATCACTGAGCACAATAAGTTTATTCGAGCTGTTGGTATTATGAGTCCCACATTTGAAGATAAACAATGTTTTGTTTATATGTCTGTATTTGGTCCGCTGACTCTAGCTGTACAAATCTCCCTATATCTAAATCCAAGTATATAAATACATCTATGCCTACATCCATCTATATTTATATCTATACTTGTACCTGTATCTAATCCTTAAAATATTAAGAGAAATTATCGGAATGCTCAGAGCGATGTCTCATATAAAATTAAGTCTAATTATACTAAGGTGATTTTATTGATGTTATCTACTTAAAATGTAAAGCCCCAATTAACCACCAAGATTTCTTTCTTGGCTGCTAAGCTTTAAAAGTTTCCTTTAAAAAAACAATGTGGTAAATTAAATAATTCTAAGGAGGAAATCAACTGGGTCATTGCCTTCAATGTTTGCCTTTGGAAATCCTGCACCATTAGCAGGGGCTGAGGCTCAGAGAGGCAGTGAGTAAATCGCAAAGACGACAGCCCCTACTGGAAATATCTGAAGCTCAGACGAATAGGAGATTTGTTAAGCCTTTCCCACCTGTCTCCTTTCACCTGTCCGAAGGCACCTCAACTATCTTTTAGACAAACCCGTCTCCAGAACTCTAGTCCCCATATTCCACTGTTGCCTGGACATTTCCTTTGGGTTATTCGATAGGCGCCTTAAACTTCATGCCTCTAAAGCCACATTCTTTGTGGGGGGCAATCTCTAAATCTGCTTCTCCTCTTTCTCAGCAAATGGACCCCATCTACTCAGTTGCTCAAGCCAGGAAGCTGAATGTCATCCTGGTCTTTTCCCTCTCCCTCACACCACATCCCAGCAGTCAGCTTGTGTTCTCCCAATCTTCCAGCATCTACTCTTCATCCTCACCAGCTCCCTGGCTCGCCACAGCTCTCCCGATGGCCGCGCTAGGTCCCCCTAGCTTCAGTCTGGCCACCCTCGAATCAACCTTGAAAGTCTACTGCAAGACAGGTCTTTCTAAAAAAGAAAATCCTGATGATATAGTTCTTCCATAAAATCCTTCGGTGGCTTCACAGAGCTTCTAAGAACATGGTGTGGCTTAGCATGAAAGGCCCTTTATAAAATGGCCATCACTCACCCACAAATCTCACATTCTACCCTTGGCCTAATCTGTACTCCAGCAAATTTCCACTTATAGGTTCCGAAAGGCAGCCTATTCTGTATCTCCAAGCCGTCTCTCACTTGTTCTCTCTTCTGCCTGTGACACCCTTTTCCTTTGGATAGCTTCTTTTCTTTCCCTTTATTTTTTTCCAGTTTTATTGAGATATAATTGACATTTTGCATACGTTTAAGGTATACAACATAATGATTTGATAAACATATATATTGGAAATGATTGCCACAATATGTTTAGTTATCATCCATTACCTCACATAGTTACACATTTTTTTTCTTGCGAAGAGAACTTTTAAAATCTATTCTCTTAGCAACTTTCAAATACACAATACAGTGTTGATGACTGCAGTTATCATGTTGTATATTCCATCCCCATCAGATAACTTCTAATTGTCTCTCAAGTCCCAGCTTGGGTCTCATCTGAGAAATCCTTCCTGAACCCTACTGAGGTTTACACAGCCTCCCACGGTGCTCCCATAACAGAGTTATCTACTTAGTGAGGGTAACTGCTCCCTTACTAACTAGACTGTAAGAACTTCAAGGGTAGGAACGGCTCATGTTTTTGTCCTGTGTCCTTTGCTCATGGATTCATTATTGAGTGCCAACTGTGTACCGTGCATGATGGCCGCTCTATGGGATGGGCTCACTTGGTAATGAAATGAATAAAACAACGAGGATAGAACTGTCCTCCTCACGTCCCCCTGCTACCTTTTGGTGAATTTTTTCTTCTCTTCAAAGCTACATTCAATAAAATCAGCAAATACGTACCAAACACATGGACCCAGATCCTCCACGTTATAATGTAACAGGGAAGCCTAAATCAAACTCTACACATTTCTTTCCTGAAACCTTTCTTGACCCCTTCCCCTGACATACCCTTCCTCCATCTAGGTTTAATCTCCACTACCTTCGGTTATTTAAGACACTCTGAATCTCTTTTCAGAATCATGGATCATCAAAGGGTGTGTGTGTGCACGGAGAAGGGGAAGAGGTCAAGTAAGACTTCAGGTAAAATATGGTAAATGAAAGGTGGATAGAATTTTGATGTGTGGAAATGAGGTGGCGGGAGACTTTAGACAGAGCTTTTTGTTCCAGACAAGGATAGCATTATCAAAGGATTTATATATTCCTATTAATCTGAGGCCACCTCTAAGAAAAGGGACTTCGGGGGACTGAGGACAAATGTAACAGTCCTAGGCCACATTTCCATGGGCGTGGCCTTGCTGCCTTTTCACAAATGTTATTAATTACTCGTAGAAAACGTAAAACAAATAAGCTTTGAGATTTCATTATTTTAAGGGTCAGCTCTTACATGTTTCTTAGGACATTTTCCTAGCAGTCTGCTCCACTGAATACATTTCATTTGAACCCTACACTACAGGTCGTGGGCCTACTGAGGCAGACAGGACAAAGTGCTCGCCAGCTCCCACACCAATTTAGGAAATGTCCCCTCTTGAGCACATCATGCAGTGTTGTAGTTGAAAGAGGGAGGAAATGTATTTCTAGAAACAAGCAGTGTTCTCTCAAGATTGAAATGAAGCCTCTGTTTTAATATTCGGCTGTCAATAATTGACGAGGACATTTTTAGTATGTTTAATCTTAAATGAAAGGGCTAAATCCTAAATATGTCCCATATCACATCCTTCTGAAGATAGGCAATTTCAAATTAAATCCATTCATTTTGCCATTTGGCATACGATCAAAGCAAACTTTTCAAAGCCAGCGTGGTATCCTTAACTAATTCTTCCCCTGAAATTGAGATGGCATTTGCATTCTTTTGAGATGCAGACATGAGCAAATTCTAATGACTCAATCTTTAAATCTAGAAAGAAAACACACAGTTTGTTATGTTCCCAATCGTCTTCCTCCCTCTTCCTTTTCCTCCTCTCAGTTACACCTTTTCTATCTTATTTGGGTTTTATTCTCTCTGCGCTTTAGATAAAGACGTAAGAAGAATATACGTTATAATAGAAACCTTACATAAAAGGAAATCTCTCATGTTCAGATTCCTTGAGATTTCAAACTAAAATGATTGTTTCAACCTGTCACAAATTTGGGACACAAGACACCTAAAAGAAAGCCTTTTGGAACTAAAACATGGCAGTCAAGGCCGCAGCTAACACGGAGCTCAGTTTTGAATCACAGTTTTGCACAGTGGCTAAATCTTCCCTTGGACATTTAGGAGACAGCAGATAAGTACTGCGGGTATGGCTAAGGATGGGTAAAGTCTGAATTCTTTTGGTGGGCCAAGCCCTCCCTAAGCCCCTTCCATATGATAACACATTTCAACCTCACAATAAACTTAGGAGACAGATGAAGAAATGGGCTGAAAGAGATTCAACCATGTGCCTAATGTGGCCAGCTGGTCGGTCAGTGACAGAATGCAGATTTCATCCTGGTACCTGGAGCCACAGGCTTAACCTCCAGGCTGCCCCGCCTACGGGAGGGAGAAGCTGGGTTGATACGGCTTCATCCCTTTCTTGCATTTCACCCAAGGAGATGGACCCATCTTTTGTCTTCAGTCAGTTTTGTTCCTGTGTATCTCACAGGCCAGCAGCACTGTGAAGAATTACTGTATAATCCTAGGTAAAATGGAACCTGAGAAGAAGCTCCTCCCATCAAAAAGATGAGAGCTTCAGGGCTTCCCTGGTGGCGCAGTGGTTGAGAGTCTGCCTGCCGATGCAGGGGACACAGGTTCGTGCCCCGGGCCGGGAAGATCCCACATGCCGCGGAGTGGCTGGGCCCCTGAGCCATGGCCGCTGAGCCTGCGCGTCCAGAGCCTGTGCTCCTCAACAGGAGAGGCCACAACAGTGAGAGGCCCGCATACCACAAAAAAAAAAAAGAAAAAGATGAGAGCTTCACATGGGCAGTTCAGACTAGTAGCATCTGTAAATTGTATCATAGTGATAAATGATGAAACTACCATGTCTCTTCCACAAGAGACACATTTGTGTATATGTGCTACATACAGAAGTGCAGGATTATTGAACATAAGCCTGATTTACGGCCAAAGCTGTGGCTAGCCAAGAAGGATGATTCGACTGAGAATTCCCTTCTCTCCATGTGGTAGAAAGTTTGGGGAGAAATAGGCAAGCTGGATGAAGCCCGTAACGTGTCATCATTGTCTACTATAATTAGGATCGCTACACAACGTGTTTTTGAAGCCGGTACAATTTGAAGGGGGCAGCGTTACAGGTTATGCTGTGACCTGAGGACTGTCCTGGGCACCCTGGATATTTGGCCACCAACTGGATGGTCCCCCGAATCACTGATTCCAAAACTGTGGTCCTCAGCCCACTAGAAGGAAATGACAGTCGTTCTTCTGATGGACGGATCCTGTCCAAATGTGTAAGCCTCCTCTGCAGTTTTTAGCAATAACTCATGCATATTCCATAGACTTTCTTTTCACTACGGGCTACTTATTTGTAATCTCGGAGAGAGTTCCACAATAAATTTTTAAGGGTTACTAAAATCCATAAATGAATTTATAAAAGGATTCTAGTTAGTACAGTTGGCCCTCAGTATCCATGGTTCTGCATGTACAGATTCAACCAACTACAGATCAGAAATAACCATAAAAAAACCCAAATTCCAGAAAGTTCCCAAAAGCAAAACTTGAATTTGCTGTGCTCTGGTAACTATTTATATAGGTATTTACGTCATATTTACAACTAGTTACATAGCATTTACATTGTATTAGGTATTATAAGTAATCTAGAGATGATTTAAAGTATGCAGGGAGATGTGTGCAGGTTACGTGCAAACACTATGCCGTTTTACACAAGGGACTTGAGCATCCACAGAATTTGATATCCGTGGGGGTCATGGAACCAAATCCCCAAGGATACCCAGGGATGACTGTATTCAGCAAAAAACCTGTTTGCTGCACAACTCTTAATACTACTGCACTTGAACACAGGAAGAGTTGGAATTCTCAAACCTCCCAGCAGTAATAATAATCACTATCACTTAGCAGGACTCCCTAAGTGCAGACACTATTGTAAGTGCTGTATGTCATCCTGATAGTCTAACCCGTGGACCACAGGCCAGCGGCAGCAGCAGCCTTGGGGGCTGACTGTCAAGTGACCTACTGATTCATAACCTGCATTTCAACCAGATCCCCAGATAATCAGTATCCCTTTTAAGTTTGATAAGTACCAGGTTAGAAGATATGGGTTGGACCATTTGAGATTTAAGAGTTTCCTGACTCAGTGCATAAACTGATGTATATAATTGCACTACTGGGAATTACCAGCGCTGCCCTCCAATATTAGCGGTTTTCGATTCTTTGCATTAATTAATACATTTATAGAATTACACTTAGCCATTAGTCCTATTGATGGCTTTGTTCTCATAAACACCGCATTGTGTTTGCTCTGGTTATTATCTTGGTCTTTGTTTTCACCGGGTTCTTTTCTCACTACAAAGAGGAGACCCATCGGGTAGATGGGGCACTGTGTTGGAGGGTCCCATGAACAAGGGAATTACAGCAACATTTAGAATCAAGAATCTCCTCTGATATATTCTGACCTTGTGAATGATGCCAGCTTTGAATAACCCAAAGATATTCAGAGGTGTAGTGCTGGAAATGAGATATTCCCTAGGAAAAACAGGTCTGCAATGATAATTATTTTTTAGAAAGCCTCAAATATAAATTTCATCTCAATCTTCCATTTCAGAAAACCAAGGCCAAAAGAAGTTAAGTGATTTGTTAAAGTTTATGAGCAAGTGATGTTGATAAGAGGCCTCTAATTCACAACTGTTTGCCAAGTTCTATCTCTGATCCGTGTTGTAACTGAAAAGGATTACTGTTATTCTCTTTAGAAAATACCACGGTCATGGTAGACCAGTTGGAAAAAGATACACAAATTTAAGGGACAAAATGACCCCATGCATCAAAGATAGTCACTGTTAACTTTTTAATTAAATAAAAGCATTACATTTATCAATTTTACTTAAATTTATCAGAATAAAAGATTTAAAGAAAACTTAAAAATGGTTGACTTTCAGAAAAAGGTTTTCTCCAAAACAAGAACTAGTAATCTCCTAAAGGAGTCTTCTAAAGTTTTAAAGAAAAAGTCTTAAGAAAAGTAAGTTTATGTTTCCAGGTATAAAATCGAAGTGATCTGTCTTATGAAAATCAGAAGATAATGCTGATATCTAAACAAAATTTTAAACCTCTAGTGTTTAATTTAAAAAAGAACCCAAGCCTACTTAAGGGAAAAAACGAGAAAACAGCAAATTTATAAAATATCATGTAAAAGTAACAAAAGTAAGCCTGGGTGGGGAAAAATATAGCAGCATAGGGAAGTAAATGCAACCAGTATGTACAATAGGCATAAAATAAATTGACTAGAACTATTCATGACACTCTTTTTTTTTTTTTTTTTTTCAGTACGCGGGCCTCTCACTGTTGTGGCCTCTCCCGTTGCGGTGCACAGGCTCCGGACGCGCAGGCTCAGTGGCCATGGCTCACGGGCCCAGCCGCTCCGCGGCATGTGGGATCTTCCCGGACCGGGGCACGAACCCGTGTCCCCTGCATCGGCAGGCGGACTCTCAAGCACTGCGCCACCAGGGAAGCCCCATGACACTCTTAATTCTCCTTACTGTTCAATTTCTTGACTGGTGAGGGTTTGGATTTGCTGTTTTAGAGATCACTATTTCTTTCACTTCATCAATGGCACAGATTTTTTGCTTGTTTCATTATAGAATCATGTCTGTCTCAGTTTTTTCCTTCCTAGAATTTATAAATGCCTTTCTCTTCTTATTGAAAAGACAGAAGCCTTTATTTCATTAGCAACACCACAAAATGGTACTTCCAGGTTCCTAATTATATAATCTGTGTTATCATATAAAATGTCTTCTTTAAGTCATTCATCATAGAACCCTCTGAATTGCTGGCCCACTTTCAATCGACTAAGTTTTAGGCCTGTTGCACAACGGTCATAACAGAATTTCTTCCCATTTCAATCTTGGGCTACTTCTGCTGTTTATGGATCTCCCTCTTTCTTGAAGTACTATTTTCTGTTCTATGGGAAAACATCTTTGAGTAGACCCCCTTCCTCCACCAAGATGGCAGATGGTAAACGTTCTGAGCCACTGCATTGTCAAATATGTGTATATTTTGCAATCATACTAGGCTGATAGTCCCAAAAAAGGCTTCAGCAGATCCCATAGCAGCAATGGGGGAGAGGTGGCCCTTCAGACGTGTCCCCAGTTCAGGCCTTTGCATCGTTTGGAGCAGTCATTGAATGAGAGCCATCCCTAGTGAAGGGGCATGGCCCTGGCAAGGTGACCCCCGTTCTCCTTGGCTGAAGGCTATTCGCCCAAGGGGACTCAGCTGAGCTCCTTCAGCTGCCATGACCCCAGAGACTGGGAAAGCATGTCTCAGGCATGCTGGGAGGACTCTGAGGGCTCCTGGGTGGGATGTCTTAACCGGCTTCAGGACACAGAAGCTAGGAGGGGTCAAGTGAGTGCAGGACCCTGGGATGAGCCACTGGGGTGACCTCACTCAAGTTCCCTCAGGCTCAGCTCTGCTTTTCCCTGCAGTCCCAATGACCCTCAAGAAGCCACATACGGCTGATTCTACACTTTACTGAACGATTATTTTCTCACAGGTTTCGCCTGGGAGCAAATGCTGAGGCTGAGGCTGTAAGGAGGGACCCCATCCCAACCCAGGTGGCTACCCTGTGGAGCCCGCACTGCTCCACCTGGTCAGCTAGTATGATGCTCAAAGAGCTGGGTGCTTGCTCGCTGGGGGTCCAAGACCACCACAGCCAACCCTGCATCCACCTTTCCTGCCCATAAGATCCCGTCTGCCTGCTGTCTCCCAGAAGGATTTCTGATCTGCTCCTGACACTTTCCACTAGTTCCAGTGCCACGGACTGCTGCTTCTCATTATATTTTTCTCCTGCCATTTCAGACACATTTTGGCAGACAGAGGACTGAAACGTTTTCTGTCTGCTAGTTTGAGCCCAAAATGCACCTGGAACTTCTTGTTGAGGTTATATTAGGTTGAAGCACATGGAATTGTGTCTTATGGAGGTTAAAAACCATCGAATATTGGTACTTTCTTGTGGTTCAATCCAACAGTCCACGAGGCATTGACTAAAGCAGGTAAACCAAGGAATATCTCCATCACTCCCTTAAACGAAATAACATGAACCATCCACTTTTTAAAAAGGTATCTTTTTTGGTTTTATTCATTCCTTCTTCAATGCCAAGGAATTTATAATGTAGTTCCAATGCAACGTCAGAGGCTGTGCTAGACATTTTCTCCGTGGTCATTTCATTCTACAATACTGCTAGAATGAAGGCATTCTGACTGGTTGACGGGGCCAATGCTGGTGTCCGTGGAGGGTATCTCAGCACTGGGAATGGCTCAGGCTCACAGGGGTTCTGGGCACACCCCGGGGGAAATGGCTGTGTGTGAGCGTGGGGTTCAAGAGAGAGATACAGAAAGCTGGGAAAGCTGTCTCGCTGTGCTCCCAGGTGTGTGGCGGCACCCGATTACAGTGAGCAAACACCAGCCTCATTCCCTCCTGCCTCCTGAAGAGCCACTGCCCACCGGCGAGTGTAGCGTGTGTTCTGTCCATGCAAAACAATGCCCTCTTACTTCCAACAGCGGCGCTGCCAGGAATAGAATTCCAGCGCCAGCCGCCTTTTCCACCCTTCCCTTCCCTTGAGGTGAGACTCACTAGAATGGATCCCACGGACAACTGAGATGCCCTGGAGGAGAAGGATTCCGAGAAGAAAGTAAGCTATTCTCACGGTAGGAAGC
Source organism: Lagenorhynchus albirostris (assembly GCF_949774975.1). NCBI lineage: Eukaryota > Metazoa > Chordata > Mammalia > Artiodactyla > Delphinidae > Lagenorhynchus > Lagenorhynchus albirostris. Next base: position 74,515,016 of record NC_083104.1, read on the forward strand.
ACAAAGGTCCAGAGTCTTGAATTTGAAGGAATGTGGTCACATTTTGTGCCAAGCGGATGAATCCAAATACATTGATTACATCTCTCTATATCAAGAAGGAACGTGTTTCCAGAAAATACAAGATGGAGTTAAGGTTGACAGGGCAGGTTTCCGCCGTGTTTACCAGGGTGTTTCGGAGAAGGGGGACACCAACTCTGAGAGCTGTGAGGATGCTGGCCGGGACTTTGCTGAGGGGCAATGGGCCTCACCATGACCTGGAGGATTCCCTTTGCTCTGGTCACCAAGCAATCCTCGGGTTGCCCATTCCTGCTGAGGAATTCCCCCAGGCTCTTTGAGGGCAGGCTCTGCACTCAAACTGAGCTTTGTCTCACCTGTCATGTGTACTGACCAGCTATGTCTGGAGGGCTGCCTTCTCTGGTGGCTCCCGTGATCCTCCCATCCTGCTGTTCATGCCCTGTGTGGTCCCCTCCCCCGAGTCCAGGCTGGATGCAGCCAATCGCTTTAGGAATAGAAATGGCAAAAGCGACGGGACATCACTTCTGAGATGACTTTACAAAAAGCTGTGATTTCCGTCATATTCTCTCTCTCTCTCTCTCTCTCTCTGGCTCTCTTCACTGGCTTGCTCTGATGACGCAAGCTGCTACGTTAGGAGCTGCTCTCTGGAGAGCCCCACATAGTAAGGAGCTGAGGGTGCCCTCCAGCCTCCAGAGAGGACTGAGGCTCTCAGTCCAATAGCCTGTGAAGAACTGGGTCCTGGCAACAACTACTAAGTGGGCTTAGAAGAGCTTCCTTCCCCGGTCGAACCTTCAGAGGAGACTGTAGCCCCAGTCTCCTGTGACTGACACTGTGACTGCAGCCCCAAGAGAGTCCCTCAAGTGGAGGACTCAGCTAAGCCTTGCCTAGATTCCTGACTCTGACACGTGATGAGATAAGTTTTGGGGTAATTTGTTACTATATCTGTCAGGATTCTTCAGAGAAACAGAACCAACTGGACGTGTGTGTATGTGTGCGTGTGTATCTGTATGTACGCACAGATTATATATATCAGCAGATGTAAATGGGATCATAAATGTCTTGTAAACATTAAGGCGTTTTCTCCTCATACAGTGCAGAGATGACATTAATCGACACAGACAGCGGAATGGCTGGGTCCATCAAGGACATGTGCATTAGTTCTAAATGGTACTGTGGCTACCGTGCTACTCACGGTCATCTCCTCTTTAGACAGCAGAAAGAAAGTGGCAAAAGAAAAAAATCATGAGTGGGGTGTTTCTTTTGTGACCAAGCCTAACCACTGCATTTGGTTCTTCGGGCAAAGTTGGCCTGTCGTCAGCTCTGTGAAAGGCTGGATGCATAAAGTGGTGACAAAGATGATGACGAGAGTTTTGGCTGAATGGGACACAGCGTGGCGGCTTCCTGTGGGTCCTGCAGCAAGCAGAATGTGGGCCGTGATTATTTTATCACTTACTTCCCAGCAGCGATGTAGCCGCCTTCCTGTTTGTGATTCCAAGATTAACACAGAGTTTAGTTCAGACAAGAAGCCGTTCGACCTGCAGACCTTTGATTACACAAAGTGTTTGGAACGTGAGTTGTATTTACTGAGGGATGGATTAACTGGTGGCTTCTTTCTTTGAATCTCATTACTCTAATCAGGTAGCCAAACGTGGGTCCTCTACTCCCTCAACTGTGGAAGCAGAAAACAAAGAGGTCAGATTCTCAGCTTCTGAGTTCAAAAGCTAAGGTCCAGATGCTCATGTGAAATATTTAGAAGAATATTTGCAGAGTCAGTTGTTTCTGTCAAAGGAGATAAAAATCCTCCTCTCCTTTGGAGAGGAGAACAATGAGCTCCAGGCTGGTGTGGGTCTCCGAGTAGGGGCCCGACATCCTACTCTAATCTGGGTCAAAAGCTCCAACAGGGTGGGTGGAATTCTGGGATCCCCAAGTGTGTTTAGAGATCTGGAATAGACAGCATCTGGCCCTCACTTCCTGCGGGGAGGGGTGTCTAGGAAAGCAGCAAGGCCCTAGAATCCCCCCACTCACCCTATTTTGTACAGAAGCAATAGAGTGGCTGTCCAGGCAGAGAGGGCCCAAGACAGCCCCAGTGGATTTCCCATTCCTCTAGAGTCATGCAGGGGCTTCCAATACTTCCTGGGTTTCTCCAAGAAGAATGCAGATGTAGGCAGGGAGGGCAGGAGACCCAAGGACCCAGTCTGTGGCTGGGACAAGAAGAATAGAGGGTAACCTCATAGACTTTACCAGGGCAGCAGATGGAAATCTGGGTACTTCATTCCAGGACAGATGGATGCAGATGACTGCGGATCAGCAGCCTGAGGGTACAGCAGTCGCTTGGCTAAATTTAAACGACGCCACCCTCACTCCCAACAGCCATGTTTCAACACTCTGACAATGCGTAGGCTTTTTAATTCAACACCAGTTTACAGGTGATCTAAACTGACTGAGAAAACCTTGCAGTTGACTACAAGAAAAGCCAGAAATGGCTAAGATTATTATTATTATTTTTTTAAATCTCTACCTTCCTCAGATCACTTTTCTGTTAAAGGCCACATGCACGGCTTGTGGGATCTTGGTTCCCCGACCAGGGATCGAACCCAGACCCTCAACAGTGAAAGCACAGAGTCCTAACGACTGGACCGTCGGGAATTCCCAGATTATGTTTTGACTATCAGCACACTAAGGTTTTACAGTAGATATCATTTTGGCTACCAAAAATAAAGGGCATTGTTGCTTGTATCTTTGAGTCTATGGTCCATGAAGTCTAGACCTTCTCTGCCCCTCTGGAGCTCATGATGAGAATGTAATCACAATGAAAAACAGTTGGTGAGTTTGCCAAAACTGGACTTGGCTCCGCCATCTTCCCCCAAACCCAGACCTCCTCTAAGCCACCAGATGGCACAGAGAATCGCTGTTGTTCTTTTAACAGCTGGTCACTAAGAGTCATGAGTTCTTTTTTGTTAGCTTAGTGTAAGCATCACCTACTTCGTAATTCTTAAGAAAAGCTATCTGGTTGTCAGAGACCAGGGATGACACAGGCTTATGGAGTGACCACAGGATGAAGACCTTCACTTTGCTACACAGCTATGGAGACACAGGCTGTTCCCCCCATTTTCTCTGATAGCCTGGTTCCTTTCTCATGCTCTGTCCGTGCAAGTGACACATATAAAAGGGTAAAATCAGATTAGAGTGTCCTAAAATATAAAAGATGTTCCACAAATGTAATAACAGTGGAGGAACATTCACTACGAGTTCATCACCATTTCTGTGAGCTGGTTTCTCTTCCCAGATAAAAAGTTCTCAAGTGAAAAAAACATGGGGTCAAGGTTTGATGTGTAGAATTCTACTGGATATCTTAACATACCATAAAAAATTCCCTAAAAGGTCAGACCAGAGCTGGTAACATCTGCCCTCAGTTATGGATGTCCAGCGGTGTCCATCGTAGGACACATTTTGCCGCAATACAATCTTTGAGGGGAGACAAGCCAGCTGGAGTGGCCACTGTGTCCACGAGCATATGAGGTGTGGCCACAGCTATGGGCTCTGTGGACCCAGAATTTAAACGTTCCTCCATCAAAAGAGGCATCCATGAGACCTGTCCTTCGACTTCAGCCAAAGGCAGAATGTCGTTAACCTCAAGTCACAATCAAACTGTTCCTCTCTTGGATCTCATGAGCTATACACAGCCTTTCTACAAAATGCTGCTTTGGGGACCACTTGAAACATGAAAGCCCGTTTGTGTTTGAAAGAAGCCATCCCACACACTCATAAATAATTTAAACGGCAGTCACACTTTTCCAGAGCCGAAGCATGGGAGCTGAAATTGCACTGCAAACTCTCTGGACTGCATTAAATCACCCCTTCGCGTGTGCGTCAGCTACGATTCATTTCATCTTGATGGAGCCTTTGCTTCCCGGATGAACTGACTAGAGCAGCCAGTGGGAACGTCATTTTGTGAGCTGGACAGGGACAGAAGTGGGTCAAAAGCTAAAGACGTGGCGAATGGCAGCCTCCCACAGGTACCCGGGCTGACTTCCCCTGAAACCAGATGTGAGTTTCAGGAAGTTCTTCAGCTGATACCATCAGTACTATCAGGCCCTTTTGTGAAAACGGAACATAAATGAAATGTGCTGAGATTGAAAGGCTCTGCCTGGGGGAGGCGCAAGGAGGTGACACGGCTTTGTTTTATCAAAAAATAAAAAAAGAAATTTAGAATGGCGGTTGAAGAAAAAAGAAAGGTCAGCAAAACTCTCTGGTTCAGCTGACTTTCTGTTCTCACGTCTTTTACTGTTTCCTTTGTAGAATGTATTTTCTATTTGTATGTCCATCTCTGTTCTGTCTCATATGGGCTCAGATTTCCACATGGTAATTTACCCAGATCTGGTGAAATTTTCTACGGTGAAGTCCAGTGATCTGAGTCAAATACCACTCTCGGTGTAAATTATTCTTCCATAGGAGGGGAAATGGTTTTTTCTACACGTAGATGACTACAGAATTTAATATCTAAACTGGGACATTGTTCAGTATGATAGGAAGTGCTGATCATTATGCTAAAAGGACTGGGCAAACTGAGATGTGTGGTCACCTACCTAGGGATCACAAAGAACAGTTTAAAAAAATCACTTTCTCCAAAATAGACAATGACTTTGTGCCCGGAAATGCTCACCCTCTTCACTTTTTTCACTTTCTTTCTAGAAAGTAGCTTTTAATTGTAGTTCATATTTTATTGTCTATAAAGAAAGAACAGCCCCCCCCCCCTCCTTTTTCTCCACCTAACTTTTAATTTATGCCAGAGGGAGGCATAGGCAGGGCACTGTGATGGACTGGATGTGTCCCTCCAAAATTCACAGGTTGAAATCCTAATCGCCAGTGTGATGGTGTTAGGAGGTGGGGCCTTTGGAAGGTGCTTAGGTCATGAGAGTAGAGCGCTCTTGAATGAGATTACTGCCCTTATAAAGGAGACCCCAGCGAGCTCTCCCGCCCCTTCTACCATGTGAGGACACAGCAAAAAGATGGCTATCTATGACCCTGGAAGCTCTCACCAGACACCAAATCTGTTTGCGCCTTGACCTTGGACTTCCCAGCCTCCAAACTGTGAGAAATAAATGTTTTTTAAGTCACTCAGCCTGTGATATTTTTGTTTCAGCAGCCCAAAGGAACTAAGACGGGTGGGGTGTGATGGGTGTGAGGGAGGGAAGTGTCGTGGAGGATTACATTTAATTGACTATTTAATCTACTTCTTTCTTCCTGAGCAGCCCCTCCTCCCATCTCCCCACCCCACCTCATGAATAAGGGGTTTAAAAAGAGGAGGACTGCATTCTCTAAGACAAAGTGCTAAAGGCAGTGCAGCACTTGGGTGGCTAGGTCACCACAGCATTGACTTAGATGAAGTTGACTCAACATTAGATGCTCAAAGAAAGAGGCTCCCTGAGGACATGACTTGGCATAATCAGGAGACCAGCTTAGGGGGATCTCCTAGCTTAGAAGTCACAAGGGAATTTCCCTGGTTGTAAAAAAATCACCTCAAAACTTTCAGACCACCTCATGTCCATTTCCACTTATTCCCTCTTCTTTGCACAAAAGATGTCACCTAAGACATCATGAAATACAGGCATGTATCTTAATCGCAAAGGGTTCCAGAGACAGGAATCCTTCTAACACCTTTTGGAGTATTTTAACTTTGTATCTGGCATAATTTCTAGATTTACAAAACAGCTGCAAGAATAGAATAGTGCAAAGAATACCCATAAAGCCTTCATCCAGATTCCCCAGATGTTAACATTTTTTCACATTTGCTTTATTCTTATCCCTCCCATCCTACACACACACACACACACACACACACACACACACGCACACGCACACGCACGCGCGCACACACACACACACACACACACACTTCTTTTCTGAATCATTTCATTTACTGTTAAAAGTTTTAGGTATATTACTGAAAACAAGGTCATTCTTTCACCTAACCACTGTATGGTTATCAAACTCAGGAAATTAACATTGATACAATACGCTGCTCTACAAACCATTTTCAGTTTTCACCCACTGTTCTACTAGTGTCCTCCACAGCAAAAGAAAATCCCACATCACGTTTTGGATTCAGTTATCATTTCTCTTTAATCTCCTTTAGTCTAGAACAAGCCTCAGTTTTTGACATTGACATTTTTTTTGCTGTACGTGGGTCTCTCACTGTTGTGGCCTCTCCCGTTGCAGAGCACAGGCTCCGGACGCGCAGGCTCAGCGGCCATGGCTCACGGGCCCAGCCGCTCCGCGGCATGTGGGATCTTCCCGGACCGGGGCACGAACCCGTGTCCCCTGCATCGGCAGGCAGACTCTCAACCACTGCGCCACCAGGGAAGCCTTGACATTGACAGTTTTAAAGCGTACAGGCCTTATGTTTTATAGCATGTCAGTCTATTTGGGTTTGTCCGTTGTGTCCTCCTGATTTGATTCAGGTTATACACCTCTGGAACGCTGAGTGTTTTAAAGTTCCCTTGTACTGGATGCTTATTTTTTAATGGTCAATTCATCTCTATAGTTGCTGTTTTATCCAAGTTCTACTCATCAACCGCCCACCTTGATAACAATATAGCCAGTGACTCAAACCCAGGCTGTGCATGGGACCATCTAGGCCACGCCAGACCACATTCATCAGAATTTCTTGGGTTGAGACCTGAGTACTGGTATTTTAAAAAGCTTCCTAGATTATTCTAACATACAGCCAGGGATTTTCTGTTTGTTTTCCCTTTGCATAGGTGCTAAATGTTCTTAGCACCTTAGGACTCACATGGTTGGAAGACCTTTCCGTTCAACCCATCTTGCATCACCCTTGATTAATAAAAGCCAGAGTCTTGCTTGCTGGCAAGATCCGTTGATTCTCACTGTATGCCACACCCCGGTAGTCTGAATTCTACATGACCTAATGGAAAAATGTGGGTACTTTAGCAACCAGGCAACACCCACAGCGTGCCCAGTTGTCTTCTTTGGAGATGCCAAAGCAGAGCAGTCCTGCTTTAGAGCTAGCAGTTTCTCAACCTATGGACATTTGCATCCAGATAATTCTTTGTTGTGTCGGGCTGTCCTGTGCATTGTAGGATGTTCAGTGCCACCCCTGGCCTCTTCTACTAAATGCAAGTAGCCTTCCCTAATCATGACAATAAAACATGTCTCCAGACATTGCTGAATGTCCCCTGGGGAGGGGGGGATTGCCCCTGGTAGAGAACCACTGCTCTAGATCTTCCTGCCCCCACATCTTTGGTCAAACTAATATTCACACCCATCTCCTCTTATCTAAACCCAAGGTGTCCTCTAAGACCAGCCAGATCAGGGGCAGTATGGTATATATGTGGTTATGAACATTGGCTTGGTCATCAGACTGGACTGGGTTCAAATTTTTGCTCTGCCACTTACTGTAGGAGAGCCTTGCTCAAGGAACATGGCCTGTGTAACTCTCAGTCTTCTCTTCTGCAAAATGGGAATCATGAGAATAGCTTCTTCACAGAGCTGTTGTGAGAATTCAGTGAGATAGTGTATAAAATGCATCTGATGAATAGCAACTGCTAAAAAAAAGGACTGTTGAGTGAAATAGTTCATGTAAAGTGGTGAGCATAGTGCCTGGCACATGATAAGAACTCAGTAGATACTCATGGTTGCTTTCACCATCCTCACTGATGAAGGAATTCCGGCACAGGGTGATTAAGTCTTGGTCAAGGTCACAAAGCTGGTCAGTGGTAGAGCTAGAAGCAGAGCCCATGCTTTAGGTTTTCCAGTGAAATGCTCTTTACTCCACACAGAGCTTTGAAAGATCAAGGACAATTCCAGGGAAGATGAAACTCTTGGCCGGGCAGCTCTGCGCTGTGCTGTAATAAGCAGGACTTGGCAGTATAGGTGAGGTGATTAATCATTCTAAATTGGGTAAGTCAGAACTAAGGCTGTTCAATGGAGCATTTAAAGGCATATCGTCCCTTTTTTTAAAAACGGAACAGAAAATATTAGAAATACTTTTAATCTCTTCAAGCAAAGAACTGCCATACCAGAACATGGAACCTGCATAAGATATCGGCCCTCAATTGTTTTCTTTTAATTTTTAATTGTGGGCTTCCCTGGTGGCGCAGTGGTTGAGAGTCCGCCTGCCGATGCAGGGGACACGGGTTCGTGCCCCGGTCCGGGAAGATCCCACATGCCGCTGAGCGGCTGGGCCCGTGAGCCATGGCCGCTGAGCCTGCGCGTCCGGAGCCTGTGCTCCGCAACGGGAGAGGCCACAAAAGTGAGAGGCCCGAGTACGGCAAAAAAAAAAATTTTTTTTAATTGAAGTATAGTTGATGTACAATATAAGTTACATGTGTACAATATAGTGATTCACAATTTTTAAAGGTTATACTCCATTTACAGTTATTATAAAATATTGGCTATATTCCCTGTGTTGTTATGATATAGCCTTGTGGCTTACTTTATACATAATAGTTTGCATCTCCTAATCCCCTACCCCTACATTGCCCTTTCCCCCCTCCCTCTCCCCACTGGTAACTACTAATCTGTTCTCTATATCTGTGAGTCTGCTTCCTTTTCGTTATATTCACTGGTTTGCAACCCTTAATTATTAAAAGGACCCTTGTCTATGAGGACAGAGACAGATGAACATAGTGAAGATGATTACTCCAGGGTGGAAGGTGCCTGGCATCCCCAGGCACCTACCGAACATGTTATAAAGTAAAGAACGAAGGGGTTTCCTCTCCCTCCAGAGCTGTATTTTAACAGGGATTCTAATTCTGTTGGTTCCAAGGCAGACTTGGAGAATTACTTCTCCTGCCAAGAGGCTGTAGCTCCTTATGAAATAATAGTCAGAAAAGTGCATTCATCATAACCGGTGGGTTGGCAGCCTTTGTCACCCCGTTCTTTCGCCCCTTCAGTAAAGAAGCTGGGTATTTATTACACTGAAGGACTCTTAGTAAAGGGGTGAGCAAGTGATAAATGCCTCCGGGAGGTGTGTGGGCACATGAGTGTACATGTGTGTGGTGGGTATATGTGTGTATGTGTGTGTTTCATCCAGAAATAGAGCTGCCGTCTCTTCCCTACAATCGGTCATTTTCAAGGGCAATGTTCAAACCATTCATTAATCAGTCCCGTTCTAGAGCAGACATCAGCTAGCTCCCTAGAGCAGAGGCCCATGCTGTGCTAGGCTCTTGAGTTGCTGGTGGGTTGGAAGGTTCCTGGGGGAAGGTCAGGCAGCTGGGGCTCGGGCTGGGAGGGAGTGAGGGGGAGCTGAAGGGCACTCAAGGACTCCGGGCAGAAGCTAGTTAGGAATGGCAGTAGGGAATTAGCTTGATATTTTAACGGGTGTGTGCTGGCTAATACCAGCCCTGGATGCATGTCCAGCTTACAGCATCTGCCATTACTTAACAGGCAGCGGTTTGCAAGGCGCGTGTCCATAGTTGGTTTATGCATAAGAATCCCTTGGTTTATTTGCCATGAACAAAGATTCCTGGAATTGCTGTCCGGGAGTGTGTGTTTTCATAAACAAGCTTCCCAAGTGATGCTTGAGCAGCTATCGGTTTTGATCTATTCCTCAGAAAATGTATTCAAAGGATAAGAAAATGCTGGTGGTTCAGAAAAATGTCATGACCCTAAAACAAGTGAAAAGGGAGATCTCAGTTACTTAATCAGACAGAGGGAAGGCCCGGGTGCGATATAGCAGCTTTCAGTTTCAACGGGCACGTGCCTGAAAAGGAGCTTGAGGGAGAGAACTAAGGTAAACCTTTTTTTTTTTCTCTTGGTTTATTATTTTCCTGTTTATTCTTATCAGTGCTTCTACTTTATTAACAACCAGAAAAAAAGAATGAAATAATACCATTTGCAGCAACATGGATGGACCTAGAGATTATCATACTAAGTGAAGCTAAGTCAGGCAGAGAAAGATAAATATCATATATCACTTATATGTGGAATCTAAAACAATGATACAAATGAACTTATTTACAAAACAGAAATAGACTCACGAGATAGAGAACGAATTTATGGTTACCAAAGGGGAAAGGGGAGGAGGGATACATTGGGAATTTGGAATTAATAGATATGCAGTACTCTGTATAAAATAGATAAACAACTAGGACCTACTGTATAGCACAGGGAACCACATTCAATATCTTGGAATAACCTATAATGGAAAAGAATAGATATATATGTATAACAGAATCACTTTGCTGTACACCTGAATCATTGTAAATCAACTACACTTCAATAAAAAATAACAGAGATATCATGTATTAGCACTTACTCTATGTCAGGCATTATTCCAAAGACATTATAAGGCATTGTATTTTTTTCTTTGATTAACAAACTTGCAAGGTAAATATTCTTGCCCCCACTTTACAGATGAGGAGACTAAGGCTTAGAGAGGTTAAGTAACTAATCTGACCAAGGTTACAGAGTTAATAAGCAGCAGTCTTTCCCCTGAGTCTGCAATATTAACCACTATACTAATCTGCCCCCCATTATCATCTTTAATAACATCTTCCTTTCACTGAGTTATAAATAGACTGGAAGCACTCTGAGGCCAGGGGCCATTTCAGGCTTGTTTACTTCCATTTTTCCAGGGTCTGGCAGAATCCTGAGCTGCCCAATCAAAAAGTTTTAATTGCATAAAGGAGAAAATTTCAAGATGCGTGTATTTTGGAAAAATAATCACATTTCCCTAATGATGTGAAAATGCTTATCAAAAAGAAACCACTCAAATAGCCAACATGCAACTTAGGTTTCTGCTCTATTCTTGTGGTTACTGATAACTCAGATCACATGATGTATTAAGAGAGAATGACTCAGTCTTAACCCTTAGGTTCCTCTGCAGAGAAGTTCTCTGTCTTCATCTATTGAAAATGTTTGGGTTCACTTTCTAAATTACACCACGAAACCAAAGTCTGCTTTGTGGGCCACTGAGCTAGAGCCCAGGAGGAGCCATCTATATTCAGACGCACTGATGATGCCATAAGTAATCTTACACTGGGAGTTATTGATGGGTCAAAGCATACAGCTCCATTTGGCTGCAAACTGCTTTGAGGTTCTTCATAGCCTTCAATGCAAAGAGAGCATCACACCCTTTCCCAAAAGCCAATTTCAGAGGCAAAGGCAGAGTTCTCGCTCCAAGTGAAGCATATCTTTTCCTCTCAACATTAATCATGTAAAATAAAACATCAGGATTTCAGAAGGAAACTTACGGGTTGTTTAATCTAAATCTTCATATCAAAGATAAGAAATATTAAGCCTGGAGCAGGGGTGATGCTCAAAATACCCAGAAACTTTTCTGTACGGGCACTGCTCACACAGGAGGGCCGGAAATAAGCCTTTAGTGACTGGATCACAGGGAAATCCATGGAGTTCCAGGAAAGCAGTCAAGGAGGCCTTGCAGTGGGCTTGGGCAAAGGCCGTCCACCAACTGATATGAAAGTATTTAAATAATTTAAACAAGAGATACAGGGAGAGGGGGTGGAGAAAAGGGAACTCTCTTACACTGTTGGTGGGAATGAAAATTAGTGCAGCCACTAAGGAGAACAGTATGGAGGTTTCTTTAAAAGCCAAAAATAGAGTTACCACATGATCCTGCAATTCCACTCCTGGGCATACACCCAGAAAAGACAAAAACTCTAATTTGAAAGGATACATGCACCCCCATGTTCATAGCAGCACTCTTTATAATAGCCAAGACATGGAAGTAACCTAAATGTCCATCGAGAGATGAATGGATAAAGAGTGGATTATTACTCAGCCATACAAAAGAATGAAATAATGCCATTTGCAGGAACATGGCTGGACCTAGAGATTATCATACTAAGTGAGCTAAGTCAGACAGAGAAAGACAAATATCATATGATACCACATGTGGAATCTAAAAACGTGATACAAATGAACTTATTTATAAAACAGAAACAGACTCACAGACATAGAAAACAAATCTATGGTTACCAAAGGGGAAAGAAGGGGAGGGACGAATTAGGAGTTTGGGCTTAACAGATACACACCACCATATATAAAATAGGTAAACAAGGACCTACTGTATAGCACAGGGAACTCTACTCAATATGGGAAAAAACCAATAACCTATATGGGAAAAGAATATGAAAAAGAATGGATATATGTACATGTATAACTGAGTCACTTTGCTGTACACCTGAAACTAACACAACATTGTAAATCAACTATACTTCAATTTAAAAAAAAAAAGAGGTACAGATATATCAGTGTGTACTGACTAATACCAGCTGCAGCTCACAGGAAATGTGACTTAACCACAGGAAGTCAGAGGCAGGGTCATGAACTCTGGTTTTCTGACTCCCATAGGGAGATGCATGTGTGGTCTTAATTAAGACCACTTTGTCTCTTTGTCCTCAATATTTGCCTACCTCCATGGTGGGTTGCCATCAACATGACACTTGGGCTATAGTCTGAGCACTTTGCTTCCTGAGAGATTTTAATCCTTTTTCCAGTTGATTATGATGTTTTAAAAGAATTCTTTACTATTGTAATTCAATATAATTATGACTATTACAAAATCATCATGGAATTTCTAGTGAATAGGAAAAAAGCGGACCTTCCTAATTGCGTAAGTAACAAAATGATAAGTACGGACCCCAAACCTACTGTGTGCCTGGTTTCTTTCACTCTCTACAAACCTTTCTAGAGACCTAGACACTGAATCCAGGGGATGGCTGGTCACATTGCAGGTGCCAGGTGATTTAGAAAAAAGGGGAAATGAGACTTGTATGTGTTTTTTAAATTATTTAATTAAATAATAACAATATTTAATTATTAATTATTTAATAATCAAACAATAACCTTTAAATTTACTAACTAACTTTAAAGTTCTGGTAAACTTAGTTATAATTTCAAGCTCCTTCAGAATATACTTTATTTTTTTTTAAACGATTGAGGAATAGCTTGAACATATGTAGCTTTAAAGGATAAAGGGATAGAATTAACATGAACAGGAGCTGTGAATTTGTCCCTTCTCACTGCAAACATGGTGGTGAAGGGTTAAGAACTCTAAATACCGAAAAGAAGGGAGCACCTTTTAATCTCCTCCTGAGTTTCTGCCAAATAATTGGAAACAAAAAGGAGAATCCAGGAGACTACCATTAAGATATTAGTGTGGGGATGGGGGAGGGGAGGGGGTGGGAGTGAGGAGAGTTAGCTGAGGTCTATGCAGGAAAGATGTGGAATCTGAAGTAGCCACAGCTGCATTTGGAAGGAGCTGATTATAAGCCTTTTGATCATAAGTGGCCTCATGCAAAAGTTACCCTCATACCCCAGAGGATTTTTGACTCCAAGATGGAATTCTCTAGTGAGAGTTAAAACAGGTGTTTGATCAAAGCTTGGTGGTAGGAAGAAGGAGGGTTGGATTAACCAGAGTTGCCACTTTATAAACTGTCAAGTGTGAAAGAAATGTGTGTTACTTATTTATAACAAATGTCAGAATATTTAGTTGAATGGCTTAAGAACCCAAAAGTGGGCATTAGGCCAGGGTAAGCCTATTGAGCCCTGGCAGTGTGGGCATCACTACCAAGATGCCAAGGACTGGGGGGAGAGGAGAACAAGGGCCATAGTGGTGAACGATCCAGCCCAGTGAGGACACTCCAATTGTTCCTCCCAGCCCAGAAGGAAGAGAGAATGTCACAACTGTCTAGAGGGAGTAATTTGCAAACAGGGACTTCAAAATTGGTAAAGGGAAGGAAAAGAACTAATTTTAATAACATCCAATAGACCAGAGTCCATAGGTAAGGCTGCATCAGACACTTGGTAAAGGAGAAGCTGACATTTGAGTTTTGACTATTGCTGAATGACCTGAAGCTCTAGGACATGGAGCAACTGAAATTTTGCTGAGGGAGGAGCCTTGAGTCAGGAGTGATTGCAAGGCTGGTGCACGGATGAGGCTGAATGAGTCATCCAGGTAGGGAGCTGGTGGCCACGTGGCATCCACAACCCATATCATCATTTCAGTGTTGGCCACTCCTGGTTTACTGTATTCTTGGAACTCTAACTTGGAAGAGCTGACAGAAAGATTCTTTACTGCAGTTTATTTGGGGAAAGCAGTACGCTGTTGCAATCTTCATGAATTAGGGGATCTGAGAAAGCATTAAATACCACCCTTCAAGATGCATCTTGAGACACCCAGCCTCCATAAAGACAACATATATTCTTCCAGCCCTCATTAATTTTTCAGTTATCTGCTTCTATTAGAATCAGATTCTATACCACACAGTACTTGGTACACTGTCTTATAGTGTGTATTTGTTGATCAATATGCATTTGCTTTCCTTTGTCAAATATTTATCTGTTCTCTAATGGAGACCAGGTCTTAATTTCTTTACCTTCACCTGCACATACATACACAACCGAGACCCTACTGAACCCCTTGTTCTGTGTGTGTGTAATTGTGTTCACCCACCTTCTATACCTCTGTAACCTTAGATAATTAGAGGTTGATTGGAGGATTCTAACACTGGATGATCTGGAGTCTAATGCTGAGGATCTGGGAATGTGGTTACTCATCTAGAGACTACATATCCCAGCCTCCTTTGCAGCTAAATACAGTCATGAGACTACGCTTAGGCTGACAGAATGCAAGAGGAAGTGATGCATACAAGGTCTCCGTCTCATTTTTAGGATAAAGAAAGAAACCTGCTTGTCCTCTGCTTAACATTTTTCCCTCCGCTAGCCTGGAAAATGGAAAAAACTGGAGCTATCAGCCACCTTGGACTTCAAGGTGGAACCAAGTATGGGATATAGCAGGGCTTGCTGCCAGGACCCCTGCATGACACTGTGGAGCAAAGCTACTGACCCACCACGGTCTATCAGCTACCTCCAAGCTGTTATGCAAAAAAATACCCTTCCATCTTATGTAAGGCATATGTCTTTAGTTCTCTTTCTACAGTACCTTAGCCTGTACCCTACTACAAGATTTTATTAATTCAGTACGCTTGGGATATGCAGGAACAACATAACAAATTGTGAAGTAATGCAAATTAGGAAAGAAATTCCAACATTGTAAACAGAATTAACCATCATGACATCTTGCGCAGGAAACATGATAAGTCAGTGCTGAGACGGTAAATGATGAGAAAGAGAAAAATACTGAAAGCCTAATTTGGACGAAGCTTCCAGAAGGCCACTTTGTCTATTCTTGGTTGATTGTTCCGTTCAGTGACAAATGCAACTCTGCAGTATTTGAACTATATTTGAACTCTTTCTCCCCATCTCATAATAGTCATGTCACCCTTACATTTTCTATGGCTGATGTTCCAGAACAATTTTAAATATCAGTAAATCGTTGTGCCTAAACTATTATTTTTAAGGAAAAAAATGTCTATCTTGCAAATCCAGGAAAAGCATAGAAGGAAATAAATCATTAGAGCAGTGTTAATATGGTGCTGTTAAGTTAGTAGGCACTAGTCAAAGATATAGGACTTAAAACATGAAAATGGAAACCTGAAAGAAAGAATGATATCTCATCCAGTCCACATAAGTATGAGAAAGTATGGTAACAAGATCATGACAATAGGATTTAAGTAAACTTACTTTGAGGGAATGATGAAATTTCTGGGTGGAATTTGGAATCCTGATGAAAACTCATTGGGGATAGTAAAAGCGTATTCTACTACTTCCTCATAATCTCTGCCCCAAAAACAGAAGTTTCAGCATGACCAGGACTGGCCCACAAAGCAATGTCCAGTAACTGTGGCCCAATGATACCCTGTACTCAATGGACAAGATGAAATTTCATGAGTTGGAAGAGTCAAAGGTTCAGAGGTATGAAAGACGTCTCGCTGGGGTCCAGAAAAGGGGAGAAGAGAACAAAATGGGGCTTTGATGATGTAATAAGGTGAAGAGTTTAATCAGTGTGTTTCTAAGAAGGCTTTTATTTGTATCTTAAAAACTCAACAACAGAATGAAGAGTGCTGAATCCAGCTGAACTCAAAGACACTGAATATAATTAACCAGTTTTTCACTGGTGTAATTTTTGCTTTTTAAAGGAAAGCAAGAAGGGTGGGAGGAAGGGAAGGGGATGAGAGAAAATGAGGCGAAGAAATGAGTGTGTCTTCATTATGCTGAGTTACAAACTGATGTGAGGTATGGAGTGACACAGGGCCAAGGATGGAAGGACAGAGCCAGTGGAACCTGGTGCCACTAGCTTCAGGGATCTTCCCCTCCAGGTACCACAGAGCTTTGATTTAAAAGCTCAGAGTTGTGGGTGCTTCAGGAGGGAAACTAAATAATAGCTTGTGTCTTTTCCTTGATCACTAGAAAAAATTCACACAAATATGCACCTTAAATTCTGTTTCCCCCATAGGCAAGGTCACCTCTACTTAGAATGAAACATTCCATTCCACAACCACAAATGTTCTGCGATTCGGCAGCCTTACTTTGCTAGAACTCCTGTCCTCAATGTCTTCCAAGGACACTCCTGTCCCTGGGCTTTGCTGTGCTCTATGCCTAAGAAGGAAGCCGTCTTATAGGGTGGCATATACACTTGTTTTATCCACTAGGAATCACTAGTGCATAGGGAGTGAATTTAAAGTGATGAAGGGTTGTTTTAGGCAGACAGGCCAGTACTTCCAAAAGCTCAGAGGCATGAATGAGCAGAAAAGTATTCAACACAAATAGCTCAGATATTTCCGATGCTTACTGATGCCTAAAATTTCTTACACTCCAAAACTGGAATTAAAAGGCTTAAAATGGAAATACCTCCTGGAACTGCCCCCGTCAGCAACCTTATTACACTAAATTGTGATTAGTCTGTCAGGTAACTGGTATAATGCCGACCTCAGTTCTTTCCTGTTCTGTTGGGAGAAGAAGATAAAAGGGTAGTGCTTGAAAGCTATGAAGAAGTGAGGCTATAGACATTGACAAACTTGGCCGACTCTATACTTGAAAGATTGGTTGGTCTCCAAATCATTAAGCAAACTGATCAAGTAAATTATAGGCATGCAATTATTATTTCAATTTTCTCCAAGACAAATGTATTTAAAAAGTGAATCTTGGCTTCCCAATATAATTAATTGATTTAGGGATGTTCTCATTATGCTATCTTTTTGACAGTTTCTTGGGAAAGACTGTTTTCTTTTTTGGTTTTGTCCTAATTACACAGCAAAATTTTGTCAGTTTCCCTTTTAGACCTTTAGTTATCATTTTTTATTTTAGCATGTAAATTAACTGAACCTCAGATAGTCTGAAATGATACAAAAGGATTTGTAGATAACAGAAAGCTGTGGTCTGAATATTTGTGCCTCCCCCTGCCCACCCCTGCCCCGGCAACTCCCAAATTCATATGTTTAAACCTAATGCCCAGTGTGATGGTATTAGGAGGTGGAGCCTTTGGGAGGTGATTAGGTCATGAGGGTGGAGCCCTTCTGAATGAAATTAGTGTCCTCATAAAGGAGACGCCCACGGAACTCTCTAGTCTATGAAGAAGGAGGTTCTCTCCAGATACCCAATCTGCCAACACCACCACCCTGGACTTTCCAGCTTCTAAAACTGTGAGAAATATTTGTCATTTATAAGCCACACATTTTATGTTATTTTGTTATATCAGCCTGAATGGACTAAGGAAATAGATACTGTATCTTTATAAACGAACATGTTTTCTACTCAACACGTAAAATATTAGATCTATTTTCCATCCGTCCATCCATCTATCCATCCATCCATCCATCCATCCATCCATCCTCCTGCCATTCTCTATGTTCTTAGCATCTCACTATGTTCTCCTTAGAACTGAGCTGTGACATCAAATGCTATGATAACTGACCTCATGAAGTTATAATTTCTAATTCTTTGTGTTTAATAGTAAATGAATTTTGGAGATAATCAAATCTGTGCCAAAGAATTCTTTTCATACAACTTCATGAGAAAGTATAGACACTAGATGTGTGGTAACCATACCTACTATATATAGGAACTTTAATAAATTAGCAAAATACTAGAACTCTATCTGCTTGAACAAATGAAGGGCCAGAATATATTATTATATTACTCAAATAAGAAATTCAAGTTGAGTTTCGGATTGACATACACCTACTGCTATATTTAAAATAGATAAACAACAAGGACCTACTGTATAGCACAAGGAGCTCTGCTCAATACTCTGTAATAATCTAAATGGGAAAAGAATTTGAAAAAGAAAAGATACACGTATACATGTAACAGAATCACTTTGCTGTATACCTGAAACTAACATACATTGTTAATCAACTATACTCCAGTATAAAATAAAAATTTTAAAAAAAAGAAATTTAAAATGACATAAACTTCCCATGGCAAATACAGCCCTTTTTAAGATGGAGAATAATAGCTTCATTCATTCTCCCCTCTATTTCTTCCATCTTTCTTGTGTATCTACAATCTTCTAGGTATTGTTAGGCCCTAGAGAAGCAGAAACAAAAGACGTGCCCTCTTTGAGAATAGGAAAGGTAATATAGTATGGTGAGGGCTAAGAAAAAGGCCTTCCCAGATGCTATAAGAGCACAGAAGAGAGACACATAATTCAGACCAAGTGGTCAAGAGCAGTTCCCACCCAAGAGAAAGAACTCCTGAGTGAGTTTGAGGATGAGTGGCAGTTCACTCAGCAAAGCAGGGGGCAGGTAGAGACTAGTGATTGGGACAGAAAAAAGAGTATGTTGCACGGACATGAGGCATAAAGAACAAACACATTATTTTGAGAACTGGAAATAGTTCAGAACAGCCTATGGTGTATCTGTGTGCGTCTTGGTGCAGAAGGGCAGACAGTCAAGGTTAGGATAATGGGGGCATTGTGTGCCAAGCTCGGGGATTGCAACTTCACCCTGAGAGTCAGAGGGAACAACAAAGGATTTTTACACAGGGCTTGAATTTCAGAATGACTGCTCACTCACACAAAGAATGATATTAATGATAATAATCGAATAACTAAAACCTTAATATAAAAACTGAAAACATGAAGAGGCACTTCACAGAATAACAACTAGCTATAGCTAATAAACATATGGAAACATGTTCAACGTCATCTGGAAAATACCAAGTTTTCATCTTTCAATTACCGAATCAGAAAACATACTACTTAAATGCGAACATTCAAGTGGGAGTGAGGCATGTCGTCTGCAGCATTACAGAAGGAATCATTTGTTACCTCTTTTCTGGGAAGCAACTGGGTAAAATACATCAAAAACTTCAAGAATATTCATATTCTTTAACCCAATAATTGCACTTCTGGCAATTGATCCAAAGGAAATAACGAGAAGTAAGAGTTACAGATTAAAACCCAAAGTTGTTTACTTAGTCTTAATTAAAAAGCTTTTTTTTAAAAAAAGGACACAATCCAAATACTCCACCATAGAGGAATCGTTAAATTATGGTTCATTTGTTTTATTTTCTACTCTACAAGTTGGTCATCAAAATAATATTTTAAAATAATTTTTAATGATATGGGGTAACATACTGTGCATTGTGTGAAGAAATCAAGCAATAAAGTGATACAGGGAGCCTGATCCCAATGGTAATTAGAAAAAAAAAAAAACTGTACATGCATTTTTTTTTTAAACTGCAAGGAAATGCATCCATATGTTTAAAATGGTTATATCTGAGATTTAAGATAATGAAAAACTTTTACTTTCTTCACTGTGTCTCCAAGGCAATTTCCAAGATTTAACAAAATATGGTATGAGCATGTATCACTTTTAGGTTCTAAAGTTATTTTTTAAAGGGAAATATTCATTTATCTGCAACGTGGAGGCTGAACTGGAAGGTGAGAGGAAAAGATAAGAGGAAGAGCACATTCAGGGGTGGCTGTAGTGATGCAGAGAAAAAGGTGTGGGCCTGGGCCAAGTTAGCAGCAGGCAGAGCATAGAGAAGAAAAGAAGGCTTCCAAGGATGTTAAGGAGGAGAGAGTTTCAGCCAAACCCATATTGCTTGGAATAGAGGCACAGGAGGACAGAGGAGTTGGTAGGCTCCCAGGTTCTCAGTAAATGAGGGGGAGCAGCTGAGTTGCAGGAATAATGATATGAAGCCCTCCACTTGGGACATGTTTTGTCTTTGGTGCCTTTGGAATATCCTCGTGGAGATGTGCAATAGACAGTTCTTCTTGGAGAGCTGGGCCTGAGAAACAGATACAGAAGTTATCAGGATCTATGTAACACCTGGAGTCAGAATTGGGATGAGGAAGACAGAGATGAGCTGCTGGCTCAAGGCAGAACCTGGGAAGATTGACATTGAAGGGAGGAAGGAAAGGAGAGAAGATTAGGATGAAGATGAAGAGGAGCTGGAGGAAAGAAGAAAACCAGAAAACAAGAGCCTGACAGGAGCCCATGAAGAAATGCATTTCAAAGAGTGGAGAGGGGTTGCCTGTGTGAAAGGCTGAGGAAGGGGTCAAGGTCAAGGCTGAGAAGTGTCCATTGCAGTTGTCAGGAAGCAAAGGCAGTTTCCATAGTGAGAGGATAAAGGCGGGACTGCAGTGAATTGAAGAGAGAAGAGATAGCAGAGGAAAACAATCTACTTTGTAAAGACTCTTAATAATGCAGAGAAAAAAAAAGAATGGGAAGCTGCTGTTTGTCAGGACAGGAAAAACCTGTTTGCAGGTTGAGAGGAAGAAGTCAGGAGAGAGGGAGGGTTTGAAGATTCAGAGGTAAGAGGACGGTGATGGATCCAGGAAGGCAGCAGGGGATAGGATCCCGTCTTAAGTGTTAGCGTTAAGTGTTAGTGTTAGAACAAATACTTCTTCCAATGGAACAGGAGGGAAGGAAGGAAGGAAGCTGGATAAGGAAAAGAAATGGGGCAAACTTTTATCAACAGCAATAGTGATTGACGATAAGGCAACCTCTTGCACAAGGGTTAAGAAAGATCTGCCTGGGTTGTATTCCAGTTTCTCCATTTGGGGTGGGGTGAGGTATCAGAGGAGGAGGGGGTTGTTTTTGCTAACACTTTCTTTTTTGGATATATGTTTTTATTTCTCTTGAGTAAATACCTAGAAGTGGAATTGCTGGGTCCCATGGTACATGTACATTTGATTTTGTAAGAAATCCCAAGTTATTTTGCACAGCGGTTGTACCATTTTACATTCCCACCAGCACTATATGAGAGTTCTGCTTCCTCCACATCCTTGTCAACACTTGGTATTGTCAGTTTTTAAAAACTGTTTGCTAACACTTATTGAGCACTTACTATATGGTAGCGTTCTAAGATGAGAACAATCTCACGAGGTAGGTCCTGTTATTTATCTCCACTTTTACATACTGGCATAAGTGAAGGACTTGCCAAGATGGCACAGCTAAGAAGCAGGGAGATCTTACTAAGTGCTCAAGCTAAACAACTTGGGTGCAAATCATGATTCTATCTCACTGAGCCTCTCTGGATCTGTTTCCTCCTCTGTCAAAAATGAGTATGATATTGAACTGGCGTCTTATCTTGTCATGAGGACTACAAAGGAGTTACTACACGTAGAATACTTAAGAACAGTACCTGGAACAGAGTAAATACTCCGTAAGTGTTGGCCATTATTATTGAAATATGGCTTATAATAGTGAGACACTGAATAGAATCATAAATAGACATTTACTAGAATAGGACTGTTTAAATAAATTATGCAAGGATAATAGCAAAAACCTGCTCGAAAGTTAAAAATGAGGAGAGCTTTCGAGGATGAAATTGTAGAAAGTCACTATTAGCCAAGCAATTAAGCAGGTAACTGAAAACTGCCCCCAAGGTGGAGCCCTAAGCCTAACCTTGAACATATCTGAAGCTGCTGCTTTCAAAATGAGGTTGGACACCATATGCTACCAGAACTTTATGTTAGTGAGAGGCAAGGGTTTGCTAGCCCTCTCAGCACTGGTTAGAGCTGGGTCTCCTGCAGGTTCATCTCAAATACGGAAGTGGATACACAGCAGTTATGGGTTGAATTGTGTCTCCCCGCAAAATGTATGTTGGAGTCCTACTCCCCAGTACCTCAGGGTGTGACCTTATTTGGAAGATAGGATTTTTAAAGAGGTAATCAAGTCAAAATGAGGTCCTTAGGGTAGACCCTAATTCAGTATGACTGGGGTCCTTACAAAAAAAGGGGAAATTTGAAGACAGACACACTTCACACCATTTGAAGATGAGGGCAGAGATTCAGATGCTATTTCTTCAAGCACAGGAATGCCAGAGATTGCCAGCAAGCCACCAGATGCTAGATGAGAGGTATGGGACAGATTCTCGGAGGCCTTGAAAGAAAGCAGCCCTGCCAACACCTTGATCTCAGACTTCTAGCCTCTAGAACTGTGAGCCAATACATTTCTGTTTTATAGGCCACCCAGTTTATGGTACCTTGTTATGGCAGCTCTAGCAAACTGATACAGTAGGTATAATGCTTAGCCATTAAACACAGAGCCATTGCTGTGGTTTATGATCACCAGGGAATCGTGGGATTATCTTTAGCCTGCCATATTGACCTCCCAGCAAGGAGGGCTGTCAGAGTATCTGGATACCCGTTGCTCTGGTGGTTCTATTTCTTACTGCATGTTAGGGAAATGGCCTTCTGATTTACACATCCATCTCCTATGAGTTTGCTTAATACGTATGTGGTCCAAAGAGATTGAGCCACTCTTGGTATATTGCCAATACCAACTTTCTGAGTCAAAAAAATTGGAGGGCCATTTGTTGGAATGTAACAAAGACTTCAGCAACAAAATGTAACCTGGGGACACCTCTTGTTGCTTTCTCTGTTAGCATATTTTGGGATCACACGTTCCCTTCTCACCGAAAAATAATTACACTAGGTAGAGGATTTGATTAATCCTTTGTGGATCCCATCTGACTTTGAAGATACCTAATAAACAAATAGATGCTTATGTTTCTTTTTCCTTCCTTAAGATTGCATTTACTCAATACATAATTCTTTGTATCTAATTAAAGTTCATATTTTATTATAATTGTAATTATATAAATTATGTGATATAAATTATATAATACACATTGTAGTATAAAAATAATATATAATAGTATATAATTATTATATATCTAATTATATAAATTATAATATTATGGCATAAGAAAAATTACCAACCACCTATGACAAGATTCATTCCAACACTGAACCCTCTTCTTATGCAATGTTTAAAAAATGCATCTCCTGTAAATCTTCCCCACTACCAGTTTCTGCTTTTAATGGAGTGGTCACATAGGTAACCAGCCACACAGAGAAGATGCAAAGCCAGGACCTGAAGAGGTCAAATCCTGTCTATTTCCTTTATACTCTGATGTATTCACCAAAACATACTCTAAATTTCTTCTTCATTTTCTTTCCCTACAGTGAGAACTCTGCTAAGTTTTTTTTTCTTTCTCATTTTTGACTCTTCAAGAGAACTTCGTGATAAAGCCTCGATACCACTTGTCCCTTTACTATGCTTTAAGGGCCTGACCCTGAACTTGCATGACCCTGCACAGCTAGCACCCTCTTACTGCAGCAGGCATCCCAGTGGGGCATCCAATTTTGCCAAAGGATTTCGGTGCAAAGTTTCTGCAGACACTGACTGGCTCAGCACGGGCTCTGCCAGGCCTTGGAGGTGAGAAGATGCAGCCTCCCGTCACTTGACAGAGAATGAGGCTACTCTCAGAAAGGGAATAATCAGAGCACATCTCCCTCGCCTTGGAATGGGGAAAGGGGGGTAGAGAACCAGCTCCTCTCATTTACCTCCCATAGAACGTAGGCGCACTAACCAACCCAAAGTCTGAATTCTTCCTGAACAGTCCAGACAGGAAGAATCAACCAAAACCAAAATCATGTAGAGGACAGATGCTAAGAAGTGCTAGGATTTCCTGCTGACAGAGGCACAGAGCGCATACAATGCTCTCACATCCATGAGGCCAGTGCATCTTTGAACCAAAGGGTCCATAGACGTGTACACAAGGAAGTCTCAAGGTTCTCTAATGTTGACTTCAATCATTTTTATTTTAATGTTATTTAAATATACATGAATGTAGAACGGGGTATAAACACCTTATTCTTTTGCACAGGCTCTGGACGCGCAGGCTCAGCGGCCATGGCTCACGGGCCCAACCGCTCCGCGGCGTGTGGGATCTTCCCAGACCGGGGCATGAACCCATGTCCCCTGCATCGGCAGGCGGACTCTCAAGCACTGTGCCACCAGGGAAGTCCCTAAACACCTTATTCTTAAAGCTCTTCTAAAACTATTTTAAAAAAACCACAAATGTTCAAATTGCACACAAAATACAAAAGCAGTATAGTTCAAATTAGCAGCGGCTCACAGCCCTAATGGGGGGCTGGCCTCTCTACAGGATTGTGCCGGTGTGGCACATCACTGCCATTCTGTCCTGAGAATACAGCTTTTCCTCCTTTCTTGCACGAAAACTTGAGCAACTGAGAAGCCTTCATTCCCCTCCCCCCTCTTATGGATTAAATACTATGCTACTCTTTTCTCCTAAAATGAAAGTAGTATTGCCACTTACTGCCTTGTAACCTGGGGTGAGTTATTTGTCCTCTCTCTGCCTCTTTTTTCACATCTGTAAAATGGTGATATAGAGGACCTATCCACATTGGGTAACTATGAGGATCAAATAAGTCATAAATACAAAAGTGCTCACAGTAGTGTCTTGTACACAGTAAATGCTCAGTAATTGTTATTTAGTAGTATTATTATAAATATAATTAAGAAAAATGTAAACTTGGGAACTGACAGCTTTGATATTCAGTTGGGTATAAAGTGATCATACTAATGGTCAAGAATCTAATGAAATTTTTATCATATACGGGAAGATAAACTACTTAAAAATTTATATTGTACGTATAGTATAAGCTCTAGGGCAACCACTAAAAATTTTAAAAAGTATTAAAAGCAGCCAATAGTTGAGATAAAGTGAAATAATTAAAAATGCTAAACTAATTCAAAAGCAGGCAGGAAAAGAGGAATATGGGAATAAAAAGAGAGGGAACAAACAGAAAAGAATTAGAAATGTAGTAGACTTTAATCCAACCATACCTATAATTGCATTAAATGTAAATGATCTAAACAAATAAATTAAAAGACAAAGATTATTAGATTGATTAAAAAAGCAACACCCAAGTACATGCCATTGACAAGAAGTCCACTTTACACACAAAATCGTATATAGGCTTAAAGTCAAAGAATGGAAGAAGATATAACATATAAACACTAATCCAAAAAACAGAAAAATAACTGGAGTGGCTATATTAAAGTTTTATTATCATAGTAATGAATACATAAAAATTTTAAATATATAATAACTGTAATCATATCTAGATTTCCTATCTCTGTCTCTAATTCTTTATCACCCTATTAAAGAACTCACAGATAAGTTCTGTGAAAAAAAGACTAAGAAATAAAACAGAATTAATCTTACTTAATACTTTGCTTGATATGCTCTATAGATACTATATCAAAGTTATTAATGCCTTTTTATTTTACTCTTTGAAAGCATATGTTATGGCACTTATTTCTTTGGATGGAGCTCAAATAGAATAATCAGTGAATAGGAATGTTAGACTTATAGCTGTAGATGAATCCTAACTAGCTGGAAAAAAAAATTGGCTTCTTGTCACTGATTAGGCACACATTTCACTATTAAATGACCACATTCTAAAGATTTCATTTAGCTAGAAGAAGAAACTAAAATGGGATCCTATTTTCAGAATCTACCAGCTAGTGCTAGGCCTTAATTAAAACAAAACAAGACAAAATAGATAGCTATGTAAACTGAGATTTTAGCACCTAAAGGGACAGCAAGACTCCATTGTCATTAAAAACACATTAGAAGTGCCAAATAAAGAAAAAACAAAACAAAAAACCTGGCATGGGAAAGCTGAAACATCTAGTCCCACAATGAAAATCTGGGCCATGTTTCTTTCTTGTAGGAGGAAACGAGAATTCCAACACTGGTGTTAAAATAGAGTAGGTGTAGATGAAGGAAAATATTTATCAACATGTAGTTAACACCATTGGTTTTAAAAGAGATATAGAGATGTCTCAACTAGAACAGATTAAGCACATTCTGCTAACATAGAAAATGGCAGGATTCGATAACTGAGAAAGTCTCTTATTCACTCTGGGCCTCACTGTCTGCATCTGTAAAATGAGGCCTAAGCCCTGTTAGAATGGCTGTAGGACTGCAAAGATACACAGGGATGGGCCTCCAGGTGGCCACACCTGTGATCTGGGACCTCGGCCAGACATGAGTGGTCCAGTGATAAACACTGTATCCCCCAAGCTGGGACAATTAGATTCTCTCTAGCATTTGACACTTCACAACCCATTTAATGCATTCATTCATTCATTCACTCATTCATTCATTCATTCAACAAGTATCTACTGAGTGCCTACTAAGGGCACTGTTTTAGTCTCTGTTGAACAAGACTTACAAAGATATTATTGTATATCTTTATTGTATATCTATATACAATTGTATATTGTATAATCTTAGAGCTTAGATTCTATTGGGAGGCACAGACAAATAAGGAAATATCAGATCCTATGCAATGGCAAAAAATATAACAATGGTGCAGTGACAGGGAGTGACTGAGTAAAGAAGCAGCTACTGCATGTTGGGTGGTGAGAAAAGCCTCTCTGGGGAGGTGATAAAAAGGAGTCAATTACCTAGAAAATCTAGGGAAGATCATTCTTGGCAGAAACAGAAAGGAGAGCAGTATGACCTGAAGCATGAGTAAGGAGGTGAGCAAGTAGACATAAGTGTAGCAAACAGATCAAATCATGCAGGGCCTTGCAGCCACTGGTAATGCATTTAGATTTTATTCCAAGTGCAACAGGGAGCCACTGGAAGGGACTGTGCATAGAGTCACATGACCCAGTTTGTGATTTGGAAAGATCACTCAGGCTGAGGGATATAGAGATGGGCGTAGAGACTGGATTACAGGAGAGGAAGTGTGGAAGCAAGAGACCTGTTAGGAAATGACTCCATTGTCCAGAGGAAGGTGATGGGACTAAGGTTATAGCAGTGGGGGTAGGAAGTGGAGTTGGAGGTACAACCACTAGGATTTGCTGAGATGGAGAGTATGGGAAAGAAGAGAGTCAAGGAAGACTGCTATGCTTGTGGCCAAAGTGATTGGATGGCTGCTAGTACAATTTCCTGAAATGGGAAGATTGTGAGAGGGGCAGGTTTGGGGGGGTGGGGGGGTGGGCAAAAGCCTAGAGTCCTGTTCTGGCCCACTGAAGTATGAATGCTCTATCAGATAGTGAATGATGTGTTGCGTCCTGGTGTTGGGTGACATCAGAGCTGAGGGACACTAACAGTGGACGGTGTCCAGGAGAGGCTCTGCAGACCCTGCTGTCCACAGGGTGGTCCCCATCCCTGCCATTCTGCAGTCTTGTCGTTCAGCTTTTCCTGTGATTGCATAAGATGCTCCTGCATCCTTTCAATCAGTTGCCCTTTTGCTTAAGCTATCTTTTCAGCATCTATTGTTTGCGACCCAAAAGGACCTTAGCCAATCCTTGGTGTACAAGATCATTTCTAAGGTTCTTTTACGTTTCACTACTTTATGAAATTAAGAAGCTATTTTATAATGAAACGTGGTGTCAACTGAAACTCAGGCATTGATTGTGGGCCCAGCAGGCACTGGCTACACTGAGAACAGTGGCTGCGTGTTACTGAACACTGGCTATGAGAAGCATTGTACTAGGAGTTTTGACATACTTTATCTCATTGAATCCTTATAATGACAACAACAACTCTGAACTGGTAGCGACTACCCTGTTTTACAGATGAGAAAATTGAGGCTTGGGGGCTTATGTGACCTGTCTAAGGTCACAGAGACAGTAAGTGTTAGAGCTGGGTTCAAACCCAGGTGAGGCTGACCGCCAAAGTGTCTCAGTGACCACTGCTCTGCACTGTTGGAAGGAGATGTTTACTGCCATGACTGGAGATGATTCAGTGAGGGCCGGAGAGAAAATTCATGATCTTATGAGAGTGGTACAGCAACTGTAGCAACCTACTTGCTGGGTTCCCTGCAGGGCTGGTCACTACACAATCTGTCCGCCTCTTCAGCTGGGGGACCTGTGGTCCTCAGTGTCATTCAGCAGAGCAGAACCCACACAAGACATATATCTTCATACTGGCCTTGGGTGAGAAGGCAGTCACTGGGACCTTGTAACTTGGGAGGGCACAAGACACCCTCGTAAGTCAGCCATTTTACAGATTGGGAAATTGTGGCCTAAAGAGGTTACTTTTGAGGATCACATGGCTAATTCGTAAAGAGGTAAAATTTGAAGATCAGGTTTCTTGAGTCCATACCTGATAGAATAATTTCTGACTCATTATGGTGCTATCGCCTCTCCCACTGGACAATGAGATCTTGGAGCCCTTCCTGGTGGGTTGCATCATCAACTTTCTGTTCTCAACCCTGCCCCTTCTTAATTTATTTTATTGAGGTGTAATATACCTATATAAAATGCACAACCTTTAGTGTCCAGTTCGGTGAATTTTTACAACTTAATCACCATCAGTATAACTACCATCCAGCTCCAGATATAAAATGTTTCCAACACCTTAGAAGGCTCCATTCTGCATCTTTCTGGACAATAACAACCTTCCCGACTCCCTGGGGACAGCCACTACTCTAACATCTATCACTATAGATTAGTTTTGCCTCTTCCTGAAGTTTATGCAAATGTAATAATAAATATGTACTTTAAAGATCTGCCTTCTTTTACTCTACAATTGTGAAATTCATCCATACGTAATAATATGCTGTATAGTGTTCTATTGCTACCTAGCAATATAAAAAAGTAAGTTACCATACGCAACATGGATGAATCTCACAATTATAAATATGTGCTTTAAAATCTGTCTCTTTGCTCTGTATTATAATTGTGAGAATCTCCATGTGGCATATAGTGACTTACTTTGTTATGTCGTTTTGTCGCATTCTGTGGTGTGACTATATCTAAACTTACTCGGCCATTCTCCTGGAGGGACATTTGGGTATTTTCCCCTTTGGAACCTTTACGAATAAGGTTGATAGAAACATTCTTGTGTGTGTTTCCTGGTGAACAGAGGCACTCATTTCTCTTTAGAATTATTAGATCATCAGGCAGACATATATTTATTTCCAGAAGACACTAAAGTTTCCCAGAGCACTGTAATAATCTGTCCTCCCACCAGCAAGGTATGAGAGTTCCAGCGGATCCACATTCTTGCCAACCCTTGGCATTGACTGTGATTTTGCTTTTAGCCACCCTGTTGGCTGTTTAATGGTTATCTCGTGGTTTTAATTTGCACTTCCCTGATGAATCATGGTTTTGGACATCTTCTTTTTCAAAATGTCTATTCAAATATTTTGCAGATTTTTACTTTTATTTATTTATTTATTTAATTTTCAGCTGTGTTGGGTCTTCACTGCTGCACGTGGGCTTTCCCTAGTTGCGGCAAGCAGGGGCTACTCTTCATCGCAGTGCATGGGCTTCTCATTGCGGTGGCTTCTCCTGTTGTGGAGCACAGGCTCTGGGTGCGTGGGCTTCAGTGGTTGTGGCAGGCGGGCTCAGTAGTCGTGGCTCGTGGGCTCTAGAGAGCAGGCTCAGTAGTTGTGGCGCATGGGCTTAGTCGCTCCGCGACATGTGGGATCTTCCCGGACCAGGGCTTAAACCCGTGTCCCCTGTGTTGGCAGGCAGATTCTTAACCACTGCACCACCAGGAAAGCCCTATTTTGCATATTTTTAATTGGGTTTGTTTGTCTTTCTCTTACTGGTGTTTAGGATTTCTTGATATATGTTGGAATTGGGCCCTTTGTCAGACGTATGTATGGCGAATATCTTCTCCCAATCTGTGTCTTGCCTTTTTATTCTCTGAGTGGTGTCTTTTGATGAATACGAGTTCTTAATTTTTAGTAAAGTTCAATGTATCCATCTTTTCATTACGGTTAGTCCTTTTTGTGCCTTGTTTAAGCAATCTTTTCCTACTTCAAATCTTGCCTCTTTAAACTCAGGAAGCTCAGAAGCCATTAAAAGTTGTGTATTTGATAGGTGTGGGACAATGGGAACCATTAAGCTTTTTTTCAGGCACAAGGAAGGAAAGGTTTCAAGAGGTCAAAAGGGAAGAAGCACTGTGGTACCGGAGTGGGTAGAAACTTATGGGATTCCCTTGGCAGTGCGTGGGGGGGGAGGCAGTAATCAAGGACTTATAATTGGAGTTGAGGAGTGAGGAGAATTTTTCTTTTGAGAAAATGACAGTAGTAACCATCAGACAAATCTGATCTAAATCAAGCCTCTTATTGGTACCATCCCCATGCTTTTGCTAAGAGCAGTAGTCACCTGACCAGGTTTAGAACAGGGGTCCCAGCAGAGTGCTGCACAAATAGAAGGTATGCAAACAACCTTGTGCCTTTCCTGGGACGAGGTGCACTATAAATACAGAGTTAAATAGTGCAAAGCATCCAGTGCTATTATTGGATACTTCCAGCGCCTCACTTCTGTTGGTGGTGATGTAACAGGGCGGTGCTCCAGGAATCTTGTGCTCAGCCTGAAGGTACCACCCTCCACCAGGGAGGGGGCCTTAGTTCCTGCAGAAGAACTCAAAGGTATTGTTATGTCTATTCCTTAAGGAGGAACCAGGACCCTGCCCCCTGGCTACACTATTGTTTCTTGACTTCTCCTCCTCCATGTCTGCATTCCCTCCCTTCACAGATTAGCAACTGTTTGAATCTGCCCTTTGGAATTCAGGGAAGATCAAGGAGGCTGAATGAAGTCTATTTCTTATAAACAAGAAAGGGGGGGCCGGTGATGGACACAGAAAGGATTTGTACCCAGGAGGGTCCCACGGGGTCCTGCTGGGTTTCAATAGCACAGGTACTCTGGATGGTTTTGTCTCTAAGAAAGGAGTTTTTGTATAAAGGATGACTCAGTTGTCAATTATGATAAAGATCTGTTGTTTGCTGGTGTCTTTAATAAGACACCTGTCTCATACTCCCGCTCCTGCAGCAGTGACCAGTTTTGTGTGGGTTCTAATCGGCTTCATGCAGTTTGCAACCCCAGGGCCTTGCTTCACCTCAGTACCTGTCTCTTTCCATCCCAAGCTTCTCTGCTGACACAGAGGCAGCAGGCAACCCAAGAGCCTGCTCGGTACTCATATATACATAGCCCTGAAGGTCAGGGGGGTAACAATCTATGGGGAGAAATTTTGGCCAGTGGTGGCTGGAAGCGAATGGATAAAGGCTTCCGCTTTTCTTTGCCTGGACAGAAAGTTCTGTACCATATTTATACAGCTGCTCGGGCTTTCCATGGAATCCAGCAACCAGTCACCATTGCAGGGGCTGGGTTCCCATTACCCATCTTTGCACTGGCTCCCCCTGCTTCCCTGCTTCTCTCCACCTGGCCCCCACCCCTGCTCCTTAGTTCCCATTCACCAGTGAAGCATCTGCACTTAAACTTCATCTCAGTCCCTGCTTTCTGGGGAACCCAGGCTAAGAGGGCACTGCAGAAGACTTCTACTTGATTGACAGTGCATTAGATTTCAAACGTGGGTCGATGTTACACTTCTATAACTCCCAAGGAAGACTCAGACCTTTCACAGGGAAACTGCTCTCATGAATCAAATTCCTCCAATCGGCAGCACACTTCAGCTCCATGGGTAATTTATTCAAGAATCAACAGGATTCTCTGTTAGCCGCAGAGCCGAAAATACTTCTCCATAGACATCTGTTGGACAGGGGCCAAGACCAGGATCCAAATTTATGCTGGTTCATGAGCTAATCAAGGCATCGAACTCAGTGGAAACACTTCAATAGACGAGAAACGTAGGAAAAAGCTGACCGCTCTGCAAACGTGAACTGGACGTCGGCTCCCACACCAAGGACGTAATCCTGTTCTCAACTGGAGGCCTTTTCGGTCAGGAATGCCTGGTACCGCTCCTGGCGGCCGAGGTGCTCAGGACATGCTGCTAAGGTGGTCAGGAGGCAGGCTTTACAGGCACCGCCAGAGGCAGTCACGAAGTGCTGTGGATCAAGCCAGCATGCTCCAGAGTGGGGCCATTGCGTGCAAAAGGCCACCCGATGGAAGGGAGTGTGGTGAGAAGCGTGCCAATAGCAGCGTGACGTCTGAGGGGGCCACACAGGCTCCAAGATTGGCTTGTTTCCATGTGCGAAGAGCCAAAGGATGAGAGGTGTCAACAGACGGTTCAACTGAGATCACCTTCTCCCTGGCCCGCTCGGGGCCTCTCTCCTCCAGGAATGGCAGCTCAGCAGCGGCAGTGTGTGTTACTGTTAGTGGAGCAGCCACACCGATGCTTCTAGATCCACGGTTATCCGCGACGCCCTCAGGGATCCTATCACCCCGGAGAACTACACTTTATAACTCTTCCGAACGAATGGACATGTTTCAGGGTTACCGTCCTAGCACCGTAAGCAACTTTAAAGGCTGTGAAGCAGTGTAGAAAAGGGCAGGGGACAGCTAAGGAGAGATGAGGATGAGGATGGCCAGGGTGATATTTACACAGCATTTGGAAAGCCAGTTTGGTTTATTCACAGAGCCTGCTGGCATCCCATTTTAATCTCTGGACGCTCACGTTTATCATACCCTGATTGATATGACAGTCTTCTCACCAGTGTCTGAGCTCCATTTTGGAATTCTCAGGCTTCCACAGAGCACCTTGCTCATTGTAGGAATGAAGCAAGTGTTTCTGGAAGGCTTCTGTGGTCTTCTTTTCAGTAAGAAAACTATTGAAAATTGACATTTTCCTGTCCACCCTATTGAAGATTCCACCTCCTTCCCCCACTCATAATCCCCCTCGTCCTGGCCTGCTGCTTCTTTTCCTCTCTAGCACATATCACTCCTAACATACTCTGCAACTCATTTATTTATCATATTCCTTATCTTCTCTCGCCTCCCACTAGAATGTTCCATGGTGGGCATTTCTGACTGTTTCGTTCCCTGACGTCTCCTGTCTAGACCAGGACCTGGCATATAACGGACACTCAGTAAATACGAATTGAATAAAGAACTTCTATCCCTCAGTGGCAAGTTCTGGTTCTTAACCACACTCAAAGCTAGTTTGTGCCTCTCCTTGTGGCTCCAAAGCTCCATTATGAAAAATAGTATTTTTAATTCACGAATTAACTATTTATTGAGCACCAACTCTATGCCAGGCACTGGGCTGGGTGCTGGGAGACAAACATGAATAAGAAGACCCCTGCCTTCAGAGAGCTTAGGGTTAGCGAGGAGATGTCTGTCTGCAAGTGCAGGCTACAGGAATACAAAGCAGGAAGGACAGTGACAGAGACAAACACAGGGTGACGAGGAAGCACAGAGGAGGGGCATGTGGGCCTCAGGGAACAGCTAAGGCTCTGGTAGAAATCCAAGCCCAGGTGAGCTGAGGCTTCAAGACTGAGTGGACATTAGCTAAAGAGTGTGTGTGAGGATAAGGGTGATGGAGGCAAGGGGGTCAAGGTGATTGTCGAGAACAACGAACCTCTAAGGTCAAAGGTCCATGTTCAAAAGGAGGTGGAATGCTTTCTTGCTGTATCGTTCATTCGGGATATATATATTGTGCTCTTATTCTGTGCCAAGCTGAGGATGCAGCAATACACAAAAGACAATATTTTTGCCCTCATGGAGCTTACATTCTAGTGAGAGGAGACAGATACTAAACAAAAACAAATAAGTGAATTATATCATACATTATAAAATAAGTGCTATGGACAAAAACAGAGCAAAAAAGGGGAATGAGGAGAGGTGGGGAAATGCATTGCAATGCTTAGCGTTTGAATATATCCACCTGCCTTTGGACCATCCCGTAACATCCTCTTAGAAATCTTCCTGAAGATGGTGGGGGCCAGGCTATGGCTTTAGGGGCTTTTATTGAAACAAACAGGAGGAAGGAAAGAAGCCTTCATGCATGACAGTAATGATTACAGTAATTACACTTTCTATTAAATCTTGTGAAAGCCCTAAAGAAATTATGCAACAAATAAACAAATGAAAGGATACTCAGGAATAGCCCTCAGACAAAGATGCTGAGAGGAGGCCCAGGGCAGTGATGAGAAGCACAGGCTCTGAGCCAGGCAGCCTGGGTTTGATCCCAGCGCTGCCACTTGAACGGTTCCTTCATCTGCAAAGGCTCCCTCCCTCCAACTGTGAAAGAGGGACGGTGATAACAGTACTGACTTATGTGGGAGTGTGAAGACTCAATGAGATGATATGGGACGTACGCTTAAGTACAGGGGTAAACGCTCAATAATGTTCAACATTATGAGTACGCCAGATACGGCTCCATTAATGACTCTGGAGATCATGAACCCTTATCTTCGACAAACGGCCCAATTTAAAGCGCGGAATGTGAGAAGTTTGAATGAAGGGAGAGGTGAGGCAAATGTGGGGGGCGGGGGTGGGCTAAGGGTGCTTTCTTGGCATAGTCCAGGGTGGGATGAGACCAAGGGTGTAAGTGCAGAATGGCTGGATAAGGAGGGGGAGGGGAGGGAAGTGAAGAGCAGCTGGTGATGGAAAGACGGTGTAAGTTGGGCGGAACTTCAGGATGGGAGGGGGGACTTGTGACCGTGTCATATAAAGGATAAGCCGGAGAAACTGCAAATTTAATCTGAAGAGGAATATCCGGCAGTGGGGAGCGCGAGCTGGTAACTGTCTTCAAAGAACAAGAGCATTTTACTGGCAAAGAAACAGCAGACTTGCTCTGTTTGCTCACAGAGCACACGACTACTAGGACAAATGGGTTGAAATTACAGGGTTTCAGTAAAAAAAAAAAAAAGAATAATCACGAAAACAGTCACAGTGAGAAGTAAGGGCTCCGTTCCTAGAGGGGTTCAAGGAGAGGCTGGGATACTGGAGGGGAGATGGCTACAGCAAAGAGGGGGCCCTTAGTTGTCCCTCGAGGCCTTTCCACCCTGAAACCCTGACTTTAAGCCTCAACTAAGAAGGCAAAAAATAAGCAGCACCTCAGGAGGAATCCAAGCTGGGAAATCATTGGAATAAAGTCAAAGTTGATCAATAGGAAAGAGATGGGGGTAAGCCTGCTGATACGGAGAAGTTTGCAGAAATGAAGTCAGGAGGGGCTGGTAACAGAGTCCATGAAGACCGTCCAAAATGCTGTGTTGCTTAATCCCCACCATAATCCTGGGAGGTCAACGTTACCCTCAGGGCTCCCTTCATCACGAGCAAAGGGAGGACTAGAAAGCCCAAATCTTGCCCACGCACTGTGCTAGCTAGCAAGGGCAGCCCTGTAACTGGAGCCCAGTTTTCTGACTTACAGTCCAGCATTGTTTCTAGTTCAGTCTACAGAATTTCCATGTAGGGTTAAGAAAGAGGGATAATAAATGGAGACCTGGGTTTTAAAGAATGATAACAACCTCCTTACTGATTTCCCTGTCCTCTCCCTTCCCTCGTTTTCTCCTTTCTCCTCTCTAGGCTGG
The DNA here is from genome assembly GCF_949774975.1 of Lagenorhynchus albirostris. Lineage (NCBI taxonomy): Eukaryota > Metazoa > Chordata > Mammalia > Artiodactyla > Delphinidae > Lagenorhynchus > Lagenorhynchus albirostris. The sequence goes on from NC_083104.1 coordinate 74,550,429, forward strand.
ATGCCTGAGGCACTGTGATCTTCCTAAATGATGGCTCCTAACACTCTGATGATCCCTATGGTTCACGGAATTAAGGGCAATGCTTTGGTTGGTGCTCAAGGGCATCCACAGCAGGACTATTCTCACTCCTCACTTTACAGCATTGTCCTCCACTACTCCCTGCCTAGACGTGAAGTAGCCAAGTGTAGGGCAATAGAGAGTGGTGGGGATTGGAGAATGCTTGTTCTGTTGAAAAGGGCAACCTCTTGAGCCACTTGTAGCTGGTGGGAAGGGTGACTCAGTAATGCCAGCTCTGCCAATCTTTTAAGAGAAGCAGGGATATAGATTTTAAATATAAAACCTCCCCAAATTTTAAAGGCTAGCAAAGAATTCAATTTAGCAAAACAGTGCTGTACAGGCCAAATAAAATCCATCTGTGGATCTGGCTCACGGGTGGTCATTTTGCAACTTCTGATCTAAAAAAGTTACTTTTAGATGAAGCTAGTCCTGAGGTGCCCAGTGTGAAGGGAATCATTCTTCCTGGAAGCCCCATGTTACTAAATTTGCACCTTTCTCCTGGCACTTATACTAGTCAGTCCTGCTAGACTGTAGGACTTTGAGTTTTCTACTCTTTGGAGATTACACGGTGCTCCATTCAGATTAGGTACTTGAAATAGCCTTGAACTTAGATTGAATAGAAAGACTTGGAAAGATTTGCTTCTGCTTATGTGGAAAGTCAATAAAAGGGGCTGATGAGTAAAGATTGTTCCAGATTCCAAGCCCCGGTAATGATGATAATTGCCTGGAATAACTGTGTAGGTGGATCAAGCAGAAGTTTCAAGGGAAAGTTGAGGCATTCAGGGTTGATTATATTGTGCTCATTCAGAATTCAAGAGCTTAAAGTACTTTTTGAGTTTATTTCCCATTCACGCACAAGAAAGAGTCTGGAGCCGGAACGTCATCAGGAAGTCATTATAAAATTTTTGTGCTCAGAGCTTCTATTCTATAACACAAATGAGAAGGAGGGTTGAATGGGGGTACATACTGTCCCGGTCCAACACACTTTGTTTTCCAATACTTGTAAAAAAGAATAAAGACTGATTCATGGTTCCTCCAAAGAAATCTCTTAGTTGACCTAACACATGATCTCTGCCTGCTTCTCTCTCCTCAGTACTGGCAAATAAATAGCTGTTCTGAACATTTTTTTGATTTTTGCCACAGTGTTGAACCAAAGGAAGCAACTGATATCATTAATATTAGTGACATGGGAGAATTTGACCCGAGTTATTACATATTTTTTGCAGCCTTGAAAGACTTGATGGATTTTTATTTTATTTTTTCACTACAATGGATGATGCCCTATGCAGCAATGTTACTCAGAAAATTGTGTGGATTTCAGGAAAGTGACATATAATTCTGTGGATGGAGCCAATAATGTTATCTTCAATATCGCAGAACCACTGTGCTTTTAACAGAGCTAAATCTCACTATTGGACTCAGTTGAATTTAAGGTATTTTCATCATCAATGTTTAGAGATGAAAGAGGCAAGAAAAATAATAGCTGCTTATTGAGTGCTTTCATTCGTTACATTCTTACCCTACTCTGTAGAGCAGCATTTTTATACCCACTTTACAGATCAGAAAACCATGACTCAGAGATAAAGAAAACTTCCCACAGCTGCAAACCAGTAACTGTCAGGGTTAGGGCTCCAGCCCAGACTGGTTTGAATCCAAAACCCATTCCCTCTGCATGGCGCCCACTGCTCATCTAGGCATTTTTCATTTTTCATTCCAATGGTCTATGAGAGAAGCTAAATTTCTTAAGTGGCCTGAAGACCTGCACCTTGGGCTTCTGACTCTTGGTTCAGCCCTCCTTCAGTCTCCCCGAAGCCATGGCGGCATCATGGGCTCTGTTGCATCTATGAAGGGCAGAGGAAGGCTGAAGACATCTTGGTACCCACCGGGGTAGAAACTTGCTAGCTTATTCAGCATAATACCAGCCCCAGCCACTGACTGCAAAGGATCTGAACGATACTCTGGACCTCTTTAGAGATGGCCTTGCCATCTGTCAATACAGACCTATCTTCAAACAGACAGAACTACCCAAGAGGACAGCAGCCGTACATAAAGCAGGGAAGTGTGTGGGATGCTCAGTCAGCGTGGAAGAACGGCAAGTGCCAAGTCATGGAGACGGGACGGGAGAGGCAGCCTGCTGGGGCTCTCATCTCACCAGCTGACCTGGAAGGGAGCAGCCAGGTTGCAGAGAGAGCGCCTACTAGTACCTGCCACGCCTTTCAGACCCCAGATCAAAGATTACCCGTCTCATGAAGTTCGACAAACTTCTTCTAGACTGTGTGTTTTGAGGATTCATGAACTCCTTCTGGGCTGTCATTTAACATAGGTGAATTCTGCAACTTGAGTTCTCAAGTCATTTCTTTAAAGGGTCCATTTGTCACTAGCACTAGAAATTATGGGTCCCTCCAGAGCCACCTTTCTCCCCTTCTTTTTATAATAGAATCCTGATTTTACCTGGGCACGGGGCCACCAGGAACAAGGTGCTATCCTCAGCCTCTCTTGCATCCAGATGTGCCCGTGCACCCAGGTTTGGTCCGGCTGAATCTGAGAGGAAGTAATAGGTGCAGCTTTTGGAGTCTGTCCTGACAGGCAGAGAAGGCTCCCCGTTCCTCTTCCTTCCTCCATCCTGTCGCCTAAAACAAGACCAGCAACAAACGCAGGCCCCAGTAATGCATCCCCTCATCTAACTTTTTTTTTTTTTTGCGGTACGCGGGCCTCTCACTGTTGTGGCCTCTCCCGTTGCGGAGCACAGGCTCCGGACGCGCAGGCTCAGCGGCCATGGCTCACGGGCCCAGCCGCTCAGCGGCATGTGGGATCTTCCCGGACCGGGGCACGAACCCGCGTCCCCTGCATCGGCAGGCAGACTCTCAACCACTGCGCCACCAGGGAAGCCCTCCTCATCTAACTTTTATTCAGCATCTATTATATATAGACTACTGTACTGGGACAAGACCACTGGCATGATGGCAACAGTTAACTAACAAGAGATGGCATCAAACTTTTCTTTCTCTCTCTCTCTCTTTTTATTTTTATTTTTTGCTGGGCCACGAGGCTTGTGGGATCTTAGTTCCCTGGCCAGGGATGGAACCCGGGCCCTCGGCAGTGAAAGCACCGAGTCCTGACCACTGGACCGCTAGGGAATTCCTAAACTTTTCTTGCTGTTTGATTTGTGTATGCTACACTGGGGGAATCTTAGCCCCTAGGAACATATTTTAGCAAAATATTGCAGGTTTGTTTCTTTTTTTCCCCCCTGTATGTGTACTTGCTCTCAGGAGGAACCCACAGTATTCTAGGTCCAACATTCAACATCACTGAATTTCTATTTCCCAGTGATTAGAAATTTGAAGAAGCGACAGGGCAGACTTATTGGATAAAAGACATTTACCTGTTATTCTAAGTCAACCTCCCTTGCCCACAGACCAAGTGATTCCCCAGGGCGGGGACCAGGGTTTGGATCCTGGATTTTCGACGCCTGGCCCTAGCAGACAATCAGTATACGCCTGCTGAATTGAATGCACCCCTGAAAATCCTGGGTGTAGCACTAACATAGACGCCCTTCCCCTTCAAACTCGTTGAATGGCAACCTAATGACTTCCACAAGCAGTTGCTTTCCTGTTTTGACCTCTTTCCTCTTTAAAAACACAAGACAGGGAATCACAGAAGATTATGAGCGTACTTCACGGACGCTCGGACTCTGCAGACTCCCATCCTGCCTGGCTGGCTGGCGGCGGCTCCTCCCCCACGCTAGCCTCTCCGCAGCATCAGCCCTGGCGCAGCCACAGTCATACTACCACCAGAGAGGACCCCGTGTCACACCAGGTGGACAGTCACTCCCCTGGTTAAGATGCTTCCCATGGCCCATCTGATTGGACTTGAGCATAACATCCAAATTCCCTCACAAAGTGGGCCCAGCCTCTGTACAATCCAGCACCCACCCAGGGCTCTACTTCCTAGGAGTCACCACTCTCCTGGCATTTCTGCTGTGGTGCAGGTTCCTCTCTCTCCCAGGGAGCCCCTCTCTGATTTCCATCTTTCGTTCACCTGTCGAACACCTACTTAACCTTTAAAGCAGTTAACTCAAGAGTTACTTCCTTGGGGAAACCTTTCCTCTTCATTCCAGACCTCCCTCCCAGAGGTTTCCACAGTGTACTGGGCTTATTCAAACCATGGCCTTTTCTAAACTCTATGTATTTATTTATTACCTTCACTCCTCCAACAGCTATGAACTCCTTGAGGGCAGGAGGCATGCTTCCATCCCAAGTACTGAAGCAGCGCCTACTACCTACCAAGTGCTCTGCCATGTTTGTTAAATGGAGAATGAATGGATGAGATGCCCCACTCATGCTAAATGCAGGCATCAGCAATACTTTATTGATCATTTACATCTCAATAGCCCTTAACCTAAATCTGTATCTTTTTTTTAACATATGAGGAAAGTCATAAATAAGACATAGCATGAATTCAGGTCTTTCTGCCTCCAAAGAACAAGCCACTATACCATTGTCCCAAGTTGTTTCTTGGTTTCGCCTCCATTAATTATGGAATAAGAATGTGAAGTAACTATATGCGGAATCTAAAATAGGACACAAATGAACATTTCTACGAAACAGAAACAGACTCATAGACATACAGAATAGACTTTTGTTTGCCAAGGAGGAGGGGGTTTGGAGGAGGTTACAACTGGGAGTTTGGCCTTAGTAGATGCAAACTATTATATATATTATATATAGAAGGGATAACAAGGTCCTACTGTATAGCAACTATATTCAATGTCCTGTGATAAGCCATAATGGAAAAGAATATGAAAAAGAATGTATATATATGTATAACTGAATCACTTTGCTGTACAGCAGAAATTAACACATAAATCAGCTACAATGCAATAAAATAAATTAAAAAAACAGAATGTGAAGTAACAAGGAGCAAACTTGAATCTCTCTATTGATTGGGTTTGGAGAACACTTCTAACCTGAATTTTTCATTGAGAGAATAATACTTCCCACCTATAACAGAGGCGTGGCATGAGGACGCACTCATTGAAAGAGGGTTCAAGTCTTCTGAGGCCTTCATAAACATCAATTGTGGTTAATCATATGGTAAGGGTTATTTAAATACAGAATATTATTTTGCTGAGCACTACGATGTATGGAACAATTCCCTACAGAGAAAGAATATAAAATAGATCATCTACTCTCCCCCTCATTAATAATTCAGGTCTACTGCTTATTCATCCAGGCAATGAAGAGTAGGGCTTTAGCTTAGTTTTTATTTTAAGTATCACAGAATGATTTGCTAGTTATGATACAAGTTAGTAAGCAGCCACAGGTAGGTGTGCATGGCAGAAAACAGAGTTTCTAGGGCAAAAGGCCTATTAAGCAAAAGAGAAATTGAGCTTAGCCTGGATAATTAATCTAATTTCCACCTATCACCACCGTTTTAAAGTAGATATGGGAAGTGAAGGTCAATATTGAAAGTATTGCAATTATGGTTTAGCATAACTGTGGTGAAACTAGTCACCAACTCCATTCAAAATTCCTGCTCAGAGACAGGTGTTTAAATATGTCTTGAAGAAATGGGTTCTGAGTTCAACTTCTCTTTTCCTTAGTGGGCATTCTGCCTTAAAGCCTCTGTATTCTGCCATATACCCTGTTCTCTGAATGCTTATTAAAACTGGCCTTGGGTCTGCAAGTCACGACCAACTGTCTGGGTCTGTGGTTGCTCACTCCCCTGCTGAACCAGTTGGTTCCCTCTCTGGTTCTGTGACCTCAGAGTGTCGCTGAGGTAGGGCACTGCTTCCTCTGTGCGAAGATGAGTTGAAAACCACAGGCAAGTGTCTGATAAAATAGGGGCAGTGCCCCTATTATAGGTGAAGTGCCTTGAGAAGAAAACTCAAAACTCTATATGAGAAGTTTACTGATACTGATGATAATGACGATGACGATGGATGATGATAAAGGTTAACATTACCGGTGTGTGTTCTGCCTGCCAAGTGATCAGGCAAGCACTATTATTTTCTTCCTTTTGTAATTGAGGAAACGGAGGCACAGAGAGGTAAGGCTCCTTGCTCAAGGTCACACAGTAAGTGGCCAAGTGGCCAAATAGAGACTTCTAAGCAGGATGTCTGACTTGGAGGCTGGACTTGCTTCCTTCTCACGTGCCCTAAGTCAGCAAAGAAGGCCTCTTTGGAGGTCGAAAGAGCATTGTCTTTTTTGGGAAAAATGGAACTGAGTGGAATAAAGGCCAACACTGCATAATGAGAGAGCACAGAGTTTTGCGTCCAACAGGACTGTTACCCTCTGTATCTCTGGAACCTAGTGTGTGGCCTTGAGTATGGAAGGCACTCAATATATATTTGATGAATGAATGAATGAGCGAATGAATAAAAGCACTTTGTCCAGTGCCTGACGAATAGTAAGTGCTCAATACACTGTTGTTATTATTAAGTTTGCTCATTGCTTATGTATCCTGTTGCAGGAAAGGTGGCCTGAGAGGTTTTCTTAGTCCATACCTAAAGGTACAGTGAAGTCACAGAAGATGAAATCAATTCTCTTAGATGTGCTATTGATACAGGCTATGATAATAAACCAAGAGATCTTGTGCAGTGTCGTGAACAAATCCCAGTCCACGCTTCCCCTGAGGAACTGTGTGGTCTTGTTTAACCTTGGAGAGCTCCAGAGAGAAAGCTGAGTTTTGTATAATTTGGAAAGCCCTGTCCAAAAGTAAAATTTTATTATTGCCATTAAAACTTTCAACACTGCTGTTCTACAATTCTTCAGAGATCACCCTTCACCCAGTCCTGGAAAATGTTCTCTGACATGCAGAAAGAGGTGGCGGAACTGCCATACCAGTTATCATCCGCCTCTTGGTGAGCTCCTGGGTTTTCCAGCACTTTTTTTTTCTCCCCAACTAGATGGCATTATTAGGTTTTGAAACAAATTTTCAGATGAAATCCAAAACAGATGCTATGCCTAGAGCTGCCATCATGTTAGATGAGAAAAGTCAAATGATCTCCACTACTGATTTATGTAAAAGTAATACTCCCTAATCTGATAAGTAATAGAAGACAAAAACAGCGCTTTGAACACTAGAGGAAATACTACCGATGAGTTCAATGGCTTATCCTCTGAGATATATATCTTTTCTTTCCCCCCAGTAATCGATTAATGGCTTGTTAATCCTTAGGGATATTTCGGTAGGGGAAAGAGTGAAGCAGACCACAGTTCGAGTTCCAGTTCTGCCAATTAATAGCTGTGTGATCGTGTGCAAAAATTTAACTTCTCTGATCAGGAACCTGTTTAAAACAGGGCAGAAAAATAGATGCCCCGGGCTACTATGGGGATGACAAGGAGTACCCTGGTGTGTGTCATGTACTCAGAAGTATTTAGTGAAGAAGAAGGGTTGCTAGAATTTTTTAAATTGTCCATCTTGATAACATAAAATATCGATCCATGAAAATGACTATCTCTGGGGGGTTACATTTGCCATCATGTGAGATGGTTTAATGCTCAACTTAGTAAATGCCCACCCCCCCAATCAAATCTTTGGGGCACAGCATAAACACTGCTTGCATATTCCTTTAGCCCCATCAGAGATGCAGGAAATAAATCTTACGACTAAGTAGCAAACAATCTGATTGTTGGGACAAGTAGAATATTAGTGAAGATGTTATTTGGGTGAAGGTGGGGCGGGGAATGAAAGCTGGTCTGAAGTCCGATATAACGAAGAAGGATACATCTGTTAAAGTTATCTTTCTGGAAGCTGAAGGGTCAAGATCATTTTGAAAACCTTTTTAAAAAAATGCATAGTTCAGAGCTGGTATATTAGATTCTGGAGAGTAACTGTGCTACTGGACTGTAAGGATGTAAACATTTCCTTGGCATGTAACCATAAAAAGAAAAGGCCATGAATTTCTTCGTGTCCCCCCTGCCACCTCCACCCCACCCTGGAGAAACTGTTTAGCAATTGTTTAGACTTCTGTTCAACTTTTTGCAAGGAGCCTTCTCTGGGCTTTTCATCTCTTGACATGGTTAAGAGCCCACAGTTTCCAATAGATGGTTAGATAGGGCCGGAGCAGAGCAGGAAGAAACCTTCCAGGGTTACGGAAGAAAAAATATATTTATATATAGTATACACATACAATACATTTTCACAGTGTGTGTGTGCCTGTGTATATTGTTCCCCCTGGATACATTTATCCCAAAGAGGAATACAAAGGCACATCCAGTGAGTATTTTCTAGGGAAGGTCTAAGTTGGTGGATATTATATTCTCAAACAGTTTTAAGATAAATGATCCATTCTAGATAGAGTGAAGAGTTCACAACTTCTTTTTACCTGCTTGAAGACCTCATTAAATACTCTCTCAATGTTCTTTTGACTAATCTTTTGGAATCAGCTTAGATTTAGAGCTTGGAAGAGATACATTCCCTTTATGTAAAGATACTGTCCCCTTACTTTAAGAAATTCTAGGCCAGGAATGGGCTGGAGGGTTGATGACCTCCCTGGAAAGCTGGGTTCTTCACCACAAAGCTGTGATGCCATTTAAGCTTACAACCTAAATATACCCAGTGATGATAAACGTTTCAGGTATCATTTTCTTTTCTATTTGTCAATTTTAAGCTTCATCAGAAAGTACTGAAACAGGCTATTATAAATTATTGCTAGTTGTACTCAGAATCACTAAGGATGCAAATGGTACTCTCTGAGTTTTACATTAAAATCGGTTTCTTTAGGAGAACGATGTTAATGAAGATACTGTTTTGTTGTTACTGTTTTGAATAAATCTGACATTCAGGTTAGAGGTAGCAACTGTCAATGTTTGAATTACTTTCCAACAGTTAAAAGACTCTAAACAGAGAAGCAACTTTTCAGTTGGCTTTCCTGCTTTACAGTGTCATTAGTTGAATACTGTACCTTGTCTTTCCCTAATGTGACAGGTGGCTGAGAAATCTGCCTGTTAACCTTCTCAGGGAGCATCTGTCACTTGCATAAAATCCCTTCTTCCCAATCTGTGAAAGGTGTTTGCTACTTTCTTCAGAGGCAAGATAATATTCAACAGTGCACTTTAAGAATGTTAAGTTTCTTAAAGTATTTTTTTAGGGTTAATGTCTAGCATTCAGTTTTGTATTAATTCATTTGTTTCCAGAATGGCCTCAATTCTAGTCCATTTCATTAGCAGAGGAAGAACGCGCTTTTGTTGTGCTGGGGGATTAGAATCTGTTATGGGCAGGCCACCCCATTCCCCCTCCCCCATCCTCCCCACACACTCCCTTTTGGTTTTCAGAAACTAAAAGTGGTCTGGAGACATGTAACAAATATTAGTTAAAATTCCAGTCATTGAACAGAGAATAAGAGTTTCTGTTAACTTAACATTTTGGTTCCTAAAAGTTGCCATGAATATCTCCAGAGGGTTTCAGTGTTTGAGAATGAAATCATACACAACTTAAATTCCTATAAGTGACTGAGTGAACACAATGGTTTCCGAAGATTCTGAAAGAATCTTTCGAGTTCTACAGAACCAAAAAGTCATGACTGCAGCCAGATCCTCTGCCCAGCACTGCATTTGCAAAAAGCATAAGAAATAGGCATGAAGCTTGACAAGCTCTCCTAACAAATACCCGCAAGTTTCTCTTCCCAATCAGTCCCGATACCCAATACCCACATCTTCATTTGTGTCATTGTCTCTCCCCAAAGCAGAGGGCAAAGCGTATCCCACCAACTCTGCTCCATCCTTCTCCTCCTATGAATCCAGCCGAACAAAACAAGTCGTGAAATTTCCAGTGGTTCAAATGCCAAAGAGATTTCTTTGTACTAAATGGCCAAGATGTGCTGGGTTTGTTTTTTTTTCAGAACTCACGCAACAGCATGACACAGACTATGAGTCAGTCACATCACATTTTTGTGTGAAAAAGGAAAACAAAATACACAAAGCATTGGCATTTTTCTCAGCATAATCACCACGCATCCAGAAAGGTTAAGAGACTTGTCCAAGATTGCATGGATTAGGAGGATACTGGGAAATTCTCAAAAGCAGAGGAGAGAAAGTAGGACTTATGAGTCACCTTGCAAAGGCCCTAGACTTTTCGAAGGGAAAGAAAAGTCCTACAGTCATCCTAAGATTTCAAGCGTATGAAAAATTATCACGCTGAGAACAAATTTCTGCTTCTATTTCCCCTTCCTCCAAGAGAACCACCAGGCTTAAAACATAACATGAGGGAATTAGCTTAAGCACAATTTCTAAAAAGGAGCAGCGTTAAAAAAATTATAATTATGGCATAAGATCTTGACAGCCTCAGTAGGTCTCTGAATGAACAAATGATGGAAATAGGTTAAATCAGGGGTCCCCAACCCCCGGGTCATGGACCAGTACCGGTCCGTGGCTTTTTGGGAACCAGGCTGCACAGCGGGTGGTGAGCGGTGGGCGAGCGAGCGAAGCTTCATCTGTATTTACAGCCGCTCCCCGTCGCTCGTGTTACGGCCTGAGCTCCCCCTCCTGTCAGATCAGCGGCGGCATTAGATTCTCACAGGAGCGCGAACCCTACTGTGAACTGCGCATGCGAGGGATCTAGGTTGCGCGCTCCTTATGAGAATCTAATGCCTGATGATCTGACGTGGAGCTGAGGCCGTGATGCTAGTGCTGGGGAGCGGCTGCAAATACAGATCATCGTTAGCAGAGAGGTTTGACTGCACAGAGACCACAATAAATCAATCGCTTGCAGACTCATCAGAACCCTATCAGTGAGTGGCAAGTGAAAACAAGCTCAGGGTTCCCACTGATTCTGCATTATGGTGAGCTGTATAATTATTTCATTATATGTGACAATGTAATAATAATAGAAATAAAGTGCACGATAAATGTAATGCGCTTGAATCATCCGAAACCATCCCCCAGCCCCCGTCCGTGGAAAAAGTGTCTTCCATGAAACCTGCCCCTGGTGCCAAAAAGGTTGGGGACCACTGGGTTAAATGGGGGGGCTGAGAGAGAACACATCAGATAAGACGGCCTCTCTTTGCCTCTACTGTTCCCTCTACTGGAATGCTTTTCCCTCAGATCCATACACGGTCCTTTCACTCACTTCAGATCCCTGAATGACACGGGAATACTGACGTTTCAAAACCTGTCGCCTCGCCAGAAATGCTTCTACTGGCCATCCATTCAAAAGTGGCCAACGGCATTTCTGGAGAGAGACAAGTACAGAGGAACGCCATTTGTCTGACTTCCTCCTCTTTTGGGGACTATCGATCTCGCAGTCTTGGCAACATTTAGGAGATAGGAGCCTAAAGGGCCCCCAGTGCAACCTCTCCTCCAGCAATTCCCCCCCTCACTCTGCTTCATCTTTCTTCAAAACCCTTAACACTGCCTGAAATGACAGTATACGTTTATTTGTTTACGTCAATATTTTAAAAGCTCTCCAGGGGATACCAATGTGTTATCAGGTTTAAGAACAACTGGACTAAAGTAAAATACAAATTTTATTACCCATCTTTGGATCCCTTTCATTTCCTCAAGCATCTGGCTCTTGTTGAGGGGCGGGGGAGACTATTTTCAGAATATGAGAAGAACACCGGAGAAAATCAATTCTGCCCGCGTTCACATACACACACGCACACGTGCGCGCGCACACAAACTCTCCAGTTCACCATGTCATTTTCCTTCTATTGAGGGCTTCAAATTTCTTTATCTTTCTAAGCATCCTTTGCCATCAAACAGACAGCTAAGCTCACAGCACTACCAACGGAGTTTCCGGAGAAACACAAATACGGGGATGCATTTGGACTGATTTCCTCCTTTATTTGGTATTACTGCTCTAGCAGCTTTGGCAAAATTTAGGAACTTGGAGTCTGAAGGGCCCCCAAGGCAACCAGCTGAGACCCCCATGGAGGATAAGGTTTTCCAAATTGCTATAAGTCACTAGATTTGCATCTTCTCCACCTCCTTCAATTTAACCACTGTATTTGCTAAGAAAGTCTGCTGGTTGCATAACCCTGGTGTGGTTGCTTCCCCATGGGGCTCCAGGTAGAAAGGGAGAGTCTGTAAAAAGCAAAAAAGAGCCTGAGATCAAGCAAGCTGGATGCAGGCAGGTGAAACGGACCCCCAACCGGTGCCTTCCTTTTCTCTGACAGGAAATATTGGACTTGGAAGAAAGGAACTCCTGGCTCCACTATGGATCTGAAATTGGTAATTAATGATGTTTACCTTTGGGGAAACTTTGGTGCCAGAATTTGACATCTGAATGTGCCTTCGTGACACTAAGCCATGCTCACTTCTGAACGAGGAACATGTAGGTTTTCTCAACAGACCTCTTTGGCCTGCCTTAATTTTGCTTGTTAATAACGTCACTGATTTACGTTAAATGATTAAATGTCTGAAAGGAAGGGCAGTGTTTTCTAAGTTGCTGGGCTGGTGGGGGCGAGGGGGGGGATGGCAGTGGAAACACTTTCTATGTCCTGGACTGCCATCGTAAAGTCAGCTGGAGACAGGACATTCCAGTAAACTGGGGAAAGTAACCTATCACCTTTAGAGAACGTCTAAAAAGATGACCATGGACGATAACGGTGACAGCTAACATTTACTGAACACGAAATATGTCAGGCACTGTATTAATTGTTTTACATGTGTAATTTTCCTTAATCCTCCTATCAAGCTAACAAGGTAGGAACTACTATTATCCCCATGTTACAGATGAGAAAACGAAGGCACAGAATGATTAAGTAACTTGTTTCGGAGAAACAAATCAACTGTAATTCGAAGCTATTTAGCAGGAAGGACATGTAATGCATCTTTCTGGTGGGAGTCTTCCCAGAAAACCCCATACATTTCTGACGAACAGGGTGAGAGGCTTTACAATCTGGCCCTGACCCCCCTCTGTCCCCCCCTCCAGTCTCTCACAGAGATCCTACTGCAGTCAAATGCACTGACTCACCTGACTGCAAGATGGAATGCCTTCCTGTCCCCGTGCCCTCCCTCTTCCTGTATCAAAATCTACCCATCGTCAAGTTCAAGTACCACCTGCTCCATGACACCATCCCAACCACTCAAGTACAACCAGCTGTAAGAATTTTGTGTCCCCTGAATTCCACAAAATAGTCTGTCTTTAAGAAATATTGGGCATGTTTGCAACAACATGGATGGGCCTAAAGATTACCATACTAAGTGAAGTAAGTCAGACAGAGAAAGACAAAATCATATGATATCACATATATGTAGAATCTTAAAAAATGATACAAATGAACTTATTTACAAAGCAGAAATAGACTCACAGACATAGAAAACAAACATGGTTACCAACGGGGAAAGGGGGAGGGAGGGATAAGTTAGGGATTTGGGATTAACAGATATGCCCTCCTATATATAAAATATAAATACCAAGGAACTACTGTATAGCACAGTGAATTATATACAGTATCTTGTAATAAACTATAATGAAAAAGAATCTGAAAAAAGTATATATATATATATATATATATATATACACACATATAACTGAATCACTTTGCCGTACACCTGAAACATTGTAAATCAACTATACTTCAATAAAAAATAAGTAAAAAAAGAGCAATGATTTTAAAAAGAGAAATATTGGGTAAATGGTTCTTTGTATGTCTATATGACAAATACCTACGTCATCTAAGCATATTTTAAACTCCTTCCTGTAAGAGCACAATGCCCGGCAGACTCCAGATGCCTAATCAATATTTTCTCACCATCATTTCTTGGACCAAAAAAGTCTAGATTATTTATTTTATGACGTTCACAGGCCCAGCACGTAATTAAAAGGGAACGGTTCAGAAGAGAAGGGAATCGTAAAGTGTTACTTTATGTGTGCATAATTCTGTTCCAGCAGGTGCTGGGAGATGGCTCTCTACTCAGTTACCCACGTCGGAATTTAAATTGGTTTTGAACTGGAGGGGCTTTGAGGGCTGCTCCCTTCTGGAGTGTACACAGCGTGTACGGCCAGCGGGGCTGTGAGTCGCTACACGCATGTTTCCATTCGTGGACACGACCACAGGCAGCACCAAACCATTACCTTCTAATTTTCGGAACCTCAGCATGACAGGTGGTCGACACTTCACAGCACTGGCCTAAGAATTGGTAAACGCAGGTCACACGTTTAAAATATGCAGAAGCAACAAAACAGATTCTTGAATTCATTTCAAAAGGGTGTTCGAAACTGCAATCTTGAATGACAGAGCCATGTGTTATGCTAGTGGACACATAAATTCCCACCTGGGAAGCACCAGGGTGTCATCTGCACACCCCAAAATAAAGAATTCTGGGTCTTCCTTTTAAGTAAAGACTAAGGGGAAGGTGACAAATGATTATGCAGTGCAATTCCCCTTTCCTTCCTCCCATCACACAATGAGCAACTATCCTTTTCGTCGTGTGTGTGAACTGTTTAAATAAGAAGCTTCTGCTAGTTCTTATTTTCAATATGCGAGAAGAAATCAAAATGCCCATTTCACAAGCATGGCATCTTTTTCAGAACATAAAACCAAAGGGGAAAAGCAAAGAGAATGTATGTCATCAGGAGACAATTACCCATGATAATCAAACAATTGTTGCAGACAGTCAGTGAGGACCAGCGCCCTAGAATACTACGCAAAATTTATTTATGCCTGAACTTTCTTTATGGACAACTGTTCAGGGAAGATGACTTGCTTCTTTTGCCTGACAAAGGAAATTTAGACAGCTGCTCTCCAACTCTGACTTCCAGAGAGCTGGGGATTGAAACTGCCATCTGTAGAACAGCTTTTGTTCAATTTGCAGACCACATCACGGCCTATGTAAGTGACGTCCCATCGAGGGGTTAATGTCCCACGATCAGGGTGTCCTGGGTACAATGTTTATTATATGTGCTTTCTTCATTTAATCATCGATTTAAAACCCCTCTCGGCGTTAAGGACTGGCAAATTCTTATTGACACAGAGACTATGAAAACATGTCTACTGTGAAAAGGACAACTGGGATTCACCTAATAGAAAAGGCAAGAACAGACAGACAGTGGTTTTTCCAACCTTATCCCATTTAAAATGAATGTGCCAGTCCCTCGTCTAACTTATTCTAATTAATATGCAGTTGATTAATTATTCTAATTAATAGAGTCAGGCACGCACCACATGCATTTCTAGCGCAGATCGTGAGCTGAAAACTACGAACCAAAGTATTGTTCCCTTAAGCTAACAAGCCTCCAAGCAGCTTCAGCAACAGCAACAATGAAACAGAAGATTGCAGGTGCGTACCTTAACCTCCTGATTGGTAAAGACCTCCACATCCACCACGCAGGCAACCAGAGTGGAAACATCACAGTCCATGCTAGGGGCTGGCATTCCCCCTCCGGAATTGACAATAAACAGCTAGGCAGCCTCCGAGTCGTGCGGGCTGGGAAGAGCCCTCCAGGTGGATGTTTCCGGGCCGGCCGGGCGCTGCCCTGCCCTGGGGATGGCCGAGCTGGGCACCTGAGCCCACTCCGCTGCACGCACACAGCCCGCCGCGGCTCAGGCAGCAGGGCAGAGTAAGAGCGGTTGGCTCTCTGATGGCAATGACATCACCGCAAAGACTGACACAAGCTGGAGCTATTTTTTTCCCCCCAGCCTTTTATCTCTAGGCAGTGCAGTGGAGCAAATTGAACATGATTATGTGCTAAATCTGAACTCAGACTAAATCAATTCAGGCAGCGTTCGCTAGGAACTGAGTCATAGCTGTTGTTTCGGCCCGAGTGCTTATGTTTGCAAAAAGCAAGGGTGGGGAGGGGGTGGAATCTGACACCAGAGGCTCTCTTTGGGGTGGGGGTGGGAATTATCCTGAGGTTAAGGTGTGACCATTTTCTGTCTCAGAAATGAGCAGGACGTTGAGGCATTTTGCAAACTGCGTGGCTTCTGTTAACTGCCCTGTGCCGCTCAGAGCGGCCACACATGTTCTGGGCATCCTCATGCATCCCGGGAGGGCACAGGCTACATAGAAATCCATTCTTGGAGTGACTAAAGAGCTGGTCGTCAGTCATGTAGGCAGCCTGCTAAGAGGAGATAATGAGAGGTTTGTGGATTTCTGTTTGAAGCACATATGTGCAGACCAGAAACTCTAAAAGCTCGGGATTTCAGGCTGTCTCCAAGGTCATTCAAACCAAAAGCGGGCAGTGGAAAGGAGTTACAGCAAACATCTCATGGGGGGACAGATGGCAGAATCTAGCGGGCAAACGCACTGATGTGGGTCATCATCAGAGCCTCGGGGCTTGATTTCGCCTGAGACTTTGAACACGTCTGATGGCTTTTTCAGTCTCTTTTCCTAAATGTGAACCCCAGAAGGGCAGGGCCGTGGATAATTCATCTTTATCTCTTGAGACTTTAGCCAAGTGTCTGGCATGAGAAGGCAATAATTGTTTAATGAATGAACAAACCAGACAGGGGCAGCCTTCTTTTACAGTGGAAGTGAGCAAAGGAAAAAAATCCGAATCGTTTTCATTTTATCATTGGTTACAAAATACCAGCAGAACTTACAATCTGGCAGGATCTATGCCCAGTAGGAATGCAGGTGCATCTTCAGTGGTTATCAGAGGTCATGATTCGTAACAGATCGGCACCTTTCTGAACCACGACTGGACAAGGTGGTCCAATTTTGCGTGCAGATGAGAAAGGGGACATTTTAGACTGAAGGTAGAAGTGTTGTGGTTGATCCTCATTTGGGGCTTCATGTGAGTCTAATGTTCCCCTTCAACAAGGCATTTCCAGGTTAAATGAAATCAGTCCACAAATAGAAATATTTAGACTGATGAAACTGTGTGTGGTGGTGGTGTATGTGTGTGTGTGTGTGTGTGCGCGTGTGTGCGTGTGTACAGCACTTACTGTGTTGTCCAGGGCACTGTGGGGAATATGAAATCATGTCTGCAGAGAATTCAACTAACACTTACTGCGTGATGACTATGTACAAAGCTCTACACCAGCTGCTCCAAAGGATAAAATGATGAATAAGTAAAATTCACTATCCTCAAGGAGCTTAAAATCCAGGGGAGGAGATCAGACATGGAGACAAACACCTATAAAACAAGGCAATGGTGATGGTGGCAAAGGAGGGACAGATGGCACTTGGTGGGAGAACTGGAGAAAGAGCAATGGATGCTGAAGGGAGCTGGGGCAGATGAGCCTCAAGGAGCAGGACATGACTTCTGCTCTGACCTTGAAACATGGGTAAGACTTTGTCAGACAGAGAAGGGGTGAAGAGAGCCCCCAAGGCAGGGGCTGCAGACTAGAAATATCCAGAGCAAAGAAAGAATAGGGTTTTTTTTGGGGTGGGGGGACGAGGCACATTTAAGGTTAAATTTGTCCAGAGCCAGGGATAAACAAGGCAGAAAGAGCCAGGTGACACAAAGCCTCGAGGGGCCCTTTGCATCTATCTGGTCAACCATGGAATGCCCGGCAAAGGTTTTTGAGAAAGTGAACGGGTCTATCTATACATAAATATAGCTGAAATGTAAAGTATACAAGAAGATGAATACAAATTTAAATATCACTAACATCGGTTCAAAAGGGAAAACCAAAACAAGGCTATTTTTTTCATATGCCGTGGTATATCCCCGAATTTATTTTTTTAAGGGTCACGGCAGCAGTGTGCTGGTAAATATTTAACAATCAGCTCTGAAAAGAAAAGCCTGATGTGTAGCATTTGCTGATTCCTTTGATGTAAATATCCTCATCACGGCTGACTTGAAGCAACCAATATAAAGTCCCCGAATGCAGAGCTGGGAGTGACTGACCTGCTCACCCCAGCCACGTGAGCTGCCTTGGGGACAGAACGGTCTCATCGTCATGAAAAGGCTACACTGTATTAATGACAGCTCCTATGGTTCACAGAATTTAAGGTTAACCATTGCTCTGTTCACTTAAAGCGCTCTGTGAATTACTGCACACTTTCTGTTTACGAAATAGCTATAGAGGGTATACATGCGTTATTTCAAGAGAAAGAGCTTTGCTCTGACACGTCTTGGCAGGAGGACATTAGTCTATCCAGGAAGTGGAGCCTCACTCCAAACTGTAAAATAGGTAGTTGTTTGCTGATGCATCTTCAGTGTCTCCCTGTTGATTTGTTTCTTCCCTGGAGATCCCTTCTCGTACTCTTGAGTCCACTAACTTTATGCTTTCCTGTTTAAAAATATCTTTTCAAGGACACAGCTTTCAATTCACTTCTATTAGCATGAAATGACTGATAACTTATAGTACTACCTGGCATAGAGGCATCTGTATGATGGGTAATACTATAGGGGAGCAAATCTTAAATTGAGTGAATAGTGCACTTAGGGTGACATTATAGGCATCGAGAGCATGTAGTGATTTTGAAATAAAATTATTGGATTTTTAATAGGTTGGTTCAACAAATTGGCTATATTATACTATTCAGTTGCTTATACAAAACACTTTCCTATAGATTAGAGTCCCTAGGGGCCTTCCCCGTTAAAATTGTGCCCTATTTCTCCAGATAGAATGTACCTTTTGATAGCTGGGGGATGACTGGCAGCCTGGGAGGTACCTGGGGTCTGTATATAAGCACCCGGGATATGCCTACAAGGTCCTAGGAACCCTAGCTCTTGTCTGTTCTCCCTCCCACCTGAGCTCACCATTTCTCCCTTTCCTCTCTACATCCCAGATTCACTGGTCTTCTTGGGATTCCAAAAAAATAAAAAATAAATGCCAAGCTCCTTCTCATCTCAAGGCCTTCCCACTTGCTACTGCCTTTGTCAAAAGATATCCAGATTTCTGCATGGCCGACTCCTTCTTACCATCCAGCTCTCAGCTCACGTGTCATCTCCTTGGAGAAGTCTTCCCTGATCACCTAAATAAAATACGTGTACCCGTGTGTGCACACGCACACACACACACGGACTCAATCACCATCCGGCATCTTCTCTCTAATTTTATTCATAGCACTATCTGAAACTGTTCACTTATTTCCTGACTTGTTCTTTGTTGTGTCCCCAACTAGAATGTAATCTCCACAAAACAGAGGTTTTTGCCTATGCTGTTCCCTGCTGTCTTCTCAGGGGCTAGAAAAGTACCTGTCACTTAGGAGGCACTCTAAGGAATATCTGAAGTGTGAATGGATAAATAAATAAATGAATCTAAAAAAGCAAGCAGAAGGACTCCAACCCATAGAGGTGCCTCCTGATCTGGAGTTTGAGAAAGGTCCTTGCAGGATCCATGGGCATCTGAGTTCAGTAATCACCCCACCACTGACAGCTGAACCCCGGCACAGCTCTGCTCAGAAGCACCCTTTCCAGGTGAAGTGGCCAGAAAAACCATTCAAACCATGGTTCTTCCAATGATGGACCACATTAAGGAAACGGATGCAGCACGCTGCAGACCCTGAGACAAAGACCACTTCCCTACCCCTCAGGCCAGGTAGTTCTCCAAGAGGATTGACAGCTGAGCTGAGGCACTAACCCCCAAGTGGGCAGGAAGAGACGGGGACCTTCTAATCCCAGAGGCAGCAGCCAAGTTGGGTTTGCTAAGGAGTATAGATGTTCCCATTACAACTATGGGGCATCAAAGACTTTCCTCCCTCTATGTGTCCTTCTGGATCACTTTTTTTTAATGTTTACCGTTGAAAATCTCAGCCGTATTCAGAAGTCGAAAGAATACTCCAATGAGCTTTCATGTACCCACCACCCAAGTACAATAGCTTGGGATCAACCTTCCTTCCTCTCTGCTAGTGGGTCTCAGAGTGTGGTCCCCAGACCAACAGTATCAACACCACCGGAATTTGTTAGAAAGGCAAATTCTTGCGCCACACCCCAAACTGGGTAGGTAGGACCAGTCTTTGTATTTTAACAAGGCCCCCCAGTGATTCTGACGCAAGTTCAAGTCTGAGCACCAGCGTTCCATGTACCCAACCACTCGCACTCACTCCCGGTTATTCTGAAGCCGATGTCTGACATCATATCGTTTCATCCGTAAATATCTCAGTGTCTATCTTGAAAAGACAAGGGCTTGTCTTTTGAAATCATAATACCTATCATCACACACACTCAAAAGCAAGAACAGTTCCTCAGTATCATCAAATGTCCTGCCAGTGTTCACATTCCTCCAGCTGCACTACCAATGTTCTCTTCCCTCCCCGCTCCCTCTCCATCCCCTCCCTGGTCCCATCCTTCCATCCTTCCTTTATTTAACATTTTGCTTACTTACGCTGGGATCTAAACTACTATGTCTCTCATGTCTCTTTTAGTCTATAGAGTCCTCCTCCATGTCTTCTTTTTTCTTCCTTGCAGTTTGTTGTTGGTGATGATAAAACCATGTTATTTGTCCTTTAGAATTCTCCCCAGTCTGGATTTTCCTGATGAATTCCACATAGTTTCATTTAATTGGTTTCTCTCTTACCTGTAGGTCCTGTTCATTAGATCCAGACGCTTGATAGGTTTTGGGTTTGGCAAGACTCCTTCACGAATGGTGCTGTATACTTCCATTGCGGGTATGTAATGCCTGGCCATCTCTTTTTTGTGGTATTAGCAGCCCTTCATGCGCAATGAGTAGATTTACTCTTTCTTTATAAGTTGCAAAATGATGGTATTCCCTCTTTATTTATTCATAGAGTACTTCCATTACAAGGAACTACCTCTCATCTACTATGGAGTTACCCTGAGCTACATTTTTGTAAGACAGGCAAAATACACACTTGATTCTTTTCCTTTATTAACTAGCTTTTTTTTTTTTAAATGACTTGCTTCACATTATCCTTCAAAGAAGATCACTGAGGTTTTTTACTTTATTAAGCATCTTTATGAACTCGTGGACTAAACATATTTGATGGGTTTAAATCCACTGTTGTTTTATCTTTTTGGGGGGAATTTTTGAATTTTATTTATTTTTTTATACAGCAGGTTCTTATTAGTTATCCATTTTACACATATTAGTGTATATATGTCGATCCCAATCTCCCAATTCATCACCATCGCTTTATCTTATTGATGCTTAAAGTGCTGGTGAGAATCTCAGCAGGTTGGCTCCTGCGTCCTGTTGACACAATCTCAGTAGTCTTTGAGGGCTACCTCACCTTCTGGCAGGCCAAAATGTTCCAGACTCATCCTGTCCATTTC
This sequence comes from Lagenorhynchus albirostris, assembly GCF_949774975.1. Lineage (NCBI taxonomy): Eukaryota > Metazoa > Chordata > Mammalia > Artiodactyla > Delphinidae > Lagenorhynchus > Lagenorhynchus albirostris. The sequence goes on from NC_083104.1 coordinate 74,571,561, forward strand.
CTGCCCCAGATAAGGAATCCGTCATTTCTTTCTCAGTTTCATTTAGTATTTCAACATATTTCAAGATCATAATCTATAGACTTAGAGGTGTTCTTGGCACTGAGTCAGCTATTGTTTATAAGACATTTTAGTGGACTGAACTAGAAAATATATAAATGTGTTTTTTAAACTTTTTTTAAATAATAAGGCCTTACTTATATATTTTTAAATTTATTTTGTAATTGAAGTATAGTTGAATAAATGGGTTTTAAAGATAACGTGCATCTTGAGTTCTGACTGATAATTCCAAATCAAATCCAGAATTTTTCAGTCATACATCTGTATCCTCCTTCTTCCACACCAAATATCTTGGTTCTTACCAGTAACGTAATTACTCATTTGCGTTATTCAATACTACAATACACAGCAGCTTCAGAATCACAATATTCAGTAGGAACAATTTAAGATTTTATCCCCCAGTTCTTTTTGTCCTAAGGGTATATCCCATAAGGATGGTAGAGAGTCCTGTGCTTTAGTCATTTGGAATAGTTCCTCTCCTCCACCAACTGGAAACCAAGTGAGGTTCATTTGTTTCCTTCAAATTTGATTCCTAGGGATTGCTTTCTCAGTAAATTTAGGTTTGTTTTATAAGTATAAAGCATATTACATGGTTCAAAACTCAAACTACAACTCTACAAAGAAATCTAGCTTCTCTCCCTGTCTCCTCCAGCAAATTCCCTCCTTCCCTCCCATACAGGTTACTGTTATTTCATCTTTATTGTTTATCTGTTCTCTCATTTAAAAATATATAAATATATGTGTATTATTTTCCCTCCCTTTCTTTGACAAATGATAGCATACTTTGCACATTTTTCTCTGTCTTGCTTTTATCACTAGAAAGCATGGTCCTAGAGATCATTACATAGTCATATGTAAAAGTAGTCCAATTCCTTTTCACAGCTGTATAGTATTCCACCATGTGTACTATGTGGATTTACCACGCTGGTGCAGCTAAGCCCCTACTGATGAGTATCTGGGTTGTTTCCAGTCTTTTGCTATTAAATAGTGCAGCAATGGATAGGCTTGGCTTATATCTACTCACATTTTTCTACTGTAACTTTGGGACAGATTCTAGAAGTGAAATTGCTGGGTTAAAAGACAAATGTATGGATAATTTTGCTAGATTTAGACAAATTCTCCTCCATTGGGGTTGTACCATTTTGCTTCCCCACCAGCAATTTATGAGAAAGGGGGTTTCCCCACCGCACGTGTTGTAGAATGCCTTGGACGTTTGCCTATCTGGTGAGTGAGATGTGGTTATCTCGGTGCATTTCTCCTACTGTGGGGACATCTAAGGATCTTTCTATATGTGAACTAGTATAGCACTGTCCCAGTCAATACCTCCCTGGCTTTCCTCCAACTAATTCAGATTCTGTTTCTGACCTGAGCAAGCAAAAAGTCTAAATAACCACAGTTCTCAATGGGTTTTGGTTTGCATTCTTCTTATGATGAGACTGGTGGGGCATTTGTTCATCTGGTCAAGAGCTATTTGCATTTCTTCTTCTCTGATACCTCACTTAGGTCTGGTCATCACAAGTCAAACACATTCTCACCTCCAGCCCCTTGGCTTCCCTCGCCTGGAAGTCCATTTCCCCCATCTCAGCAGGGCTCACTCCTCCACAGCATTCAGGCCTCAGCTCAAAGGCCCCCGCCTCAGAGAAGCGCACCCTGATTAGCCTATCTAAGTAGGACCCTTCTCACTATCTCCCTGCCTTGTTTTATTTTTCTTCAAAGCGCTTACCACTAACTGATATCACATATTTATTTGTGTAGTTTCTGTGGATCTCTCCATTGGAATGAAAGCTCCATGAGGGCAGGGCCCCTCTACCTTGCTCACTGAATTTTCCCCCAGTGCCTACAATGGGGGCTGCCACACAGTGACAGCTCAGGGAAATGTGTCGGTGACTGGATAATGGAATGAGTGGCATCCTTCAGCTGTGGAAGCCAGCTGAGAAGAGGGGCTGCCGCGGGTCTCTTTAAAGGAACGTGAACCTGGCAAGGGAGAGTGAGGCAAATGAAGGGGCCTCGGGTCACAGGGTGATGGGAATGGTGCAGTGGGAGCTGGGGGGTCCATAAGAAGTGAGAGGGACATTTACAGGGGAGGAGGAGCGACACAAAAGGCCAGCTCCCCATCCTACACAAGTCCCGGCTAAGTGGCAACTGCAATGCCCTCGGTCAGACTCGGGGACCGTCCTCATTCCTCCACTGCCCGGTGGGCACCTCCAGAGGCCCCACGAATATCCTACAACTCATCCTCGAGTAGCACTCTGAAGAAGCCGTCTCACTTCTTCTTTTTTTTTTTTTTTTGCGGTACGCGGGCCTCTCACTGTTGTGGCCTCTCCCGTTGCGGAGCACAGGCTCCGGACGCGCAGGCTCAGCGGCCATGGCTCACGGGCCCAGCCGCTCCGTGGCATGTGGGATCTTCCCGGACCGGGTTACGAACCCGTGTCCCCTGCATCGGCAGGCAGACTCTCAACCACCGCACCACCAGGGAAGCCCTCACTTCTTTTTTGCCTTACCCTCTTCCCCAGCTCTCAGGGTTTCATCCCTGCTTCGATCCACCTTTAGGAAGACCTATCCCCCTTCCCGTCCTCCCCATCTGAACCGGCTTGTGGGGGGATTACACCGGGCCGTGCTATGTCTAAGAAGCTGACACACTTGAAAAGTTACAGGGCAGAAAATTAATAGGGTGTTTGCTTAGCATCCCTGTCTCTCTGGGAGCTGTTCTTCCTCCCCGCCCTGGGTTCATCTGAGGGAGGCCCTGACCAGTCCAAGCCAGTCAGAGTTCCCGAGAGGATTTCCCAGACCCAAAGTGGGTCAGGAGTGCCAGTCCCCTGTGGTGCCGGAACCCTGGGACTGTGGCTGGCCATGTTTTTTTCACCACAAAGCCACCTTCAGACAGAAACTGAAAGAAAAAGTGGAGGAAGGAAGTCCTAGAAGCATTGGAGTCCTCGTTTCCGGTTGCTCCTGAGGCCTGGGGGCACCTTGTCCTTGCATGGGTCTCCTCAGTCAACTCTTCCATATTCTAGTATTATCCCAACCAAGGCCTCCGTTTTTTCCCCAAGCTAATTCAGATATTGTTTCTGTCACTAACAACCAAAAAAGTCCACACACACAGCCCTAGAGTAACAGGGGACACTAAAGTGGGAGTCATTCATCAGGGACCACAGATTCAGGTCTCCAAACTATCCCATGGAAATGCCTCCTGCCTCCAATCAGACCTGAGATGAGGGAGCTGCCACCACCTAACCCTCCCGCCTGAGGTAACAGCAGGAGTCCCAGGATGGATTTCTGCAAAGAAAACCTGCTCACAGAATCATCTTTCCATTTCCACTTGCTTCTCCCTCCTTCAGGTTTCAGAGCAATCTAACTAGTTTTGGGCCACCTGCTTTGAAAATCTGCATATTGGTCTGATACCTATATGCAGAACAGAACTATTGGTCTGTTCAAAATGTCGTATTTACTATGTTATCACGTCTCAGTTGAAACTTGGAATTTATCATCCCATCACACTATCATTGACTTAGGGCAACACTTGTGAAGTCACTCTGCAAAAATTCACAAGCATTGTGTTATTTAAACTTCACAATAGGCCCCATTTCGAAATGAGGAAGTCATTTGCCCAAGGTCAAATAGCTAGAAAGTGGTAGAGCCAGGTTGAATCTTGAAGGGCTTATCTCCAAAGTATGAACTCTTCACTTCAACGTTCTAGAAGTGAGAACGATGAACACATCTGCACTTTTGAAAGGAGTCTGGCGCTGATGGGAAGACTGGATTGGAATGTAACAAAGGCAGAAGGGGAGAAAATTGACATCTCAAAGGAAATTTAAGAGAGTAGATACTTGGCTGTATTTGACTGGATTATCTAAGCCAGTGGCAATGAGGGACCAAATTCGTCAATGAGACATTGTAGAAATATAAGAAAGAACTCGGTGACTAAAAGCGGGGCAGGCGGTGGGGGAGTTAGTTGCGGGGTGGTGGTCAGGAAAAGCAATGGAGGTGTTGCACAGTTAAGGTTTCAAAGTCTTATCTGTAAGGAGAAGATGGTGCCAGTGACAAGGGTGGGTCTCTTAAAAAGATGAAAGATCCCATCTACCAGCAAAATCAAGAAAGCTTTCAATGAAAGAGGAGGGCATATGATATGGACGCTTAGTAGAACTAATAGAGATCAAGGTCTTGTGAGCAAGGTTGGGGTTTGTTTAAAGACCAGCAAATGGCTCATTTAGTTTGAATGGCAAGTCCGAGCAGGGCCATGGTGAGTCGTAAGATGGGAAGAGGCGTTTGTAGCCACAAAGGTGAGGAATTTGAGTGGCAGGGTGAAAAGTGAGTATGTTTCACTCAGAAAGATATGGGATCTATCAAAAGTTTATGAAAAGATCTAGGTTGAATCGGAGTAAAGAGGGATTGGAAATTTTTGTTTCCAAACTTTAGCCAGAAGGTGATGAGGGGCTGGATCTTGGAGAGGTAATAGTAACATAAGGAAAGAAATGGATATGAGAAACACCATGGAGATAGAATGTTCAAGATTTAACAACTATTTGGCTGTCAAGGTAATGGTCTGGGGCTGGAGAGTGAAGGCATCGAGGTTGGAGGTACCAGAAAAAGGAGAAGGGGAGGCAGGGAGGGAAGGAGATTCTAAAATTCTAAGCCTGTGTAGACAGTGGTAACTTTATCTGAAATAACTTCACGATGCAGGTGACAAGAGTACATTGTGATCAGATTTATACACCCATGACAGTGAGATACACATCCACATTTGTTCATTTCAATAGTTAGCTAGTAACATTAATCTTTACATTAGCAGAAAAGGGTAACGGTAAAAACTGAGATTACAACTTACAGCAGTAGATACTAGTCTTTATTGGTATTGATTAGGAATGGATACTATTGCAAAACTGTTATGGTTCTGACTAATCAAAACTCTAGAAACAGATTCCCTTTCAGCCTAGCCCCACTCTCCCTCTCATGCTAAGACCATAGCATGGAACCAAATCTATGAGTAGTGGTCTTTCCATGCAACTATATCTACTCTCTTTCAAAAAGGCCTAGACTTTAGTTGAGGTGTAAATACATGAAAGTATTCAATGAATCTTACTCTTTACTTGAAATTAAAGAATTATGAAGAAAAGAAAAAAAACAGGGTTTCCCTGGTGGCGCAGTTGTTGAGAGTCCGCCTGCCGATTCAGGGGACACGGGTTCATGTCCCGGTCCGGGAAGATCCCACATGCCGCGGAGCGGCTGGGCCCATGAGCCATGGCCGCTGAGCCTGCGCATCCGGAGCCTGTGCGCCACAACGGGAGAGGCCACAACAGTGAGAGGCCCGCATACCCCGCCCCCCACCCCCCAAAAAATTCTAAAAAAGCAAATGTAGCATATTTGGACCTGAACTTCTTCTAATCTTCCCACTAAGCCTGCTACTCTTCCTGTGCTCCCTGTTTCAACTGTGTCACCACCCTCCACCCAATAACTTACATCATAAGCTCAGTCATCTTTGATCCCTTCCATTGGCTTGACCAGTGCACAGCTTGACTAAGGTTCAGGGCTGGTTGATCCCGAGGTTCAGTGAGGTTGTCAAAGGGCCTTGTTTCTCTGACTCTGTCTTCTGAAGCTCAGTGTCATTCTAAAGCTGATTTCCAAATTGGCTGCCATTAGCAATCACAGCCTGTATTTCATTCTACAGCTAGACCATTTAGGTCACCTGTTCACTTCTGAACACGCTGCAGTTGGGGTAAGGAATGTGCTGATGGGCTTAGGTCAACTTGAACCTACTCCTCCAGCAAGGAATGGTGTTAAAAAGCTAAAGTATGTGGCTTGCATGAGAATGGATGGATATGCAAGCAAAGATCTGGGTTAGGAAGGGAATGGATGTTGGGTGGGCATCCATCAATGCCCACCACTCTTTCAACTCTGTACCTGTCAGGGCACTTGGCTGCAAGTGATAGAAACCGCTCTTGGCTAACTATCAGAAAAGGAACATACAAGGAAGTTATCAGGTATCACAGAATTAACAAGAATTTTGAGAAAGAGCTTCAGAAATTAGGTAGGAACCAAGAGCGTCTAAACTGCAGAAGACAACCTCCGAGGTGATGCTACAGGAACGAATGTGGATAGGACACTACCACCGGAACCTACAACTCCTGGACATGTCCCTCCTCCTCTACTGCCATGAGTGATCCCTAACTGTCCCTGTGACTTTGTGCAGTATTCTGTGGAGTCAAAGTTTTGAGTGTGGTGTCCAACTGGTCACATCCTGAATCACCCTAAACCCAACAGCTAGGAGATCTGGGTAGGAAAATTTTGGTTCCCATGGCCTCTTAGTGGCAGGTGATATCCTCACCATGGGTGATGGAGGGGAGACTTCCCCAACACAGATGGGTGTGAGGATGCTGGAAGCTCAAAAATAACAAAGGTCCACTATCAGCCTCCTACCCACTCTGCCTCCCTGCCTGCCCCATCTTCTTATTTGGTACCACCAGATTCATTCTTGTGAGAACTGGTTCTGACCACATCACTCCCCTGGCCCAGCTACCTTCATTGCCTTCCCATTGATGGTAGAATCAAATGGTTTTTTGTTGTTGTTTTTTAATATGGTGACAGCAACCTACTTCTCCAGCCATTTCTTTTCTAACTACTCCTCTGTTTTTTACTCCTCTGTGATTTCTAACACATCCTACTGTTGAAACAAACTGAACTGCTCAATACATGCCATATTATTAAGAACACTCTGCTTCATATGGGTGGTTTCCTACAATTAGAATTCATCCATCCATTCATCCATCCAATGTCTATTTAGTGCATAGACTGTGTGCCCAGTAATTGCAAGGCGCTGGCCATAGAAAGATGGCAAGTCACTATCCTGTTCCTCAAGGAGGTCATTGTGAAAGGGAGTAAAGAAACACAATATGATTGATATGATATGATATGAGGATGTGACAATATAAATTATATTTGCTATAAATGATGTTGATACAAAGTGTGGTATGAGCACAGGAGAATGAGTATCCAAGTTTGCCATATAGAATAGGTGTTAGAGAAGCTTTCCCTAAACAAGGAACATTTTGCTAAACATTGAAAAATAAGTAGTTTTCCAGTTATCTAGATGGGCAGACAAGTAGTAAGATGACATTTTAAGTACAGGCGGGAACATGGGGTGATGTGGTAAGGCAAGAGAAACTATGAGTGGCCCAATATTGCAGGAATTCCCAGATGGAGTTAGGGATGATAGATTGGGAGGCGTGGAAAATGCAGCTAGACTGTTAGCCAGGGGCCTGACCATGAAGAGCTTTGTGAGTTATGGGTAGAAATTTAAATTTTATTCCATGGGAAGAATGACCCAGTGAAGGTTCTAACAGTAGCTTCCTGGCTCTTCTTGCCTGTAATTTCACTGCTACTGAATCCATTCTTCAGACGATCTGTGGCCAGAGAGATCTTTCTACTAAGAAAAAATAAATCATATTACTACACGTGAGAGTGGAGTGCAAAGTTGGAACCAGGGGCTGCAAATATGCAAGGGATTTTAGTAAGGAAACATTAGAAACCTAATGCGCAAATAGACCTCTGAGACCTTGTGCTGGGAACTTCTCGTGCTATCTTAGTGGAAGGCAAGTCTCCTCCACTAAAATAATGCATATTACTTCCACATACGTAATGCACATGAATCCTTATTTATCCCACTGTAGGGATAAATGTTTTATTGTGTCCTCAGCACTTAGCACGTTGCCCGGCATAAATCAAGTAATCAAGATAATGTCTGATCAGTGACTGAAAGAATGCATGAGTAAAAGACAAGACAAGCTGAGGTCACCCTCGCTTCTTTCCACGAATGGGCTATTTCTGAGCCATCTATCCCAGTAGCAGTTCCATCTGCTTTAGTCTTTGGTGCTCAGCATGAATTCTCCCACCCCACTGCCCTATTCCTCAAGCTTTGAGAGTCCAAGAGATGTATACTGAAGAATTAATAAGAAGCGTAGCCATGCAGCCTCCGATATACTAATCTGTATAAGGAGAGACGGCTGAAAGTCCACTGAAGCTTGTGCTCCTTCCATGGTGCAGAGCTGTTTCTGGAAAGTGGTTCCCCAATCAGGGCTACAGTACCCAGTCTGAGTTCTGTCCATTGGAGTGGGGACAGAACAAATGCCACGTTCAGGCCTGGCCCATAAGGACCTCCAGAAGACCTCATTTCTTCAACCTGATCTTTGGAGCTAAGTATTGAAGATGACAGAGCCCTTATCAGCCTAGGTCTCTGAATGACTGCATGAACCACACTCTCATCTCCTTCCTCCTCTTCCCCGTCACACTGCCAATGGGGTTTTACATGAGTGGGAAACAAACCTCTCTTCTGGTAAGCCTCTGAGATTTTAGGGCATATCGGGTACAGAAGACAGCTTTACCTTAAGTAATACAGCATGAGTGTACATGTCTGTGTTGAAGTACGTATGCTGTGAATGCAAAATCCAATTTTATACAGAATCAAAAAACAAATGGGGACAGAACCAGAAGTAAGAGGATTTAATTCTTAAATGTGGAAAATCTTTCATTTTAAATTGAATTTGAATGTCTTAAATTAGCAAATGAGCAGGTAATCATATTGTTATTTGACAGATCAGGGTTAGTCTGTGTCAAGACAGAGACCAGGGAGTAAATGGAGCTTGAGAAAAGAGCTGAAAAGCAAAAAAGATCAAATGAATAAGATCAGAAAAGATTTTCTGGTAAAATTCATAATTTTTAAAAATAGCTGAATTAGTAATACATGCTGGTTATGATTGGTGAGATTTCAAATAAATAAGTCATCAGGATTAAATGTAAGAAATATAAATTAGAGGGCTTCCCTGGTGGTGCAGTGGTTAAGAATCCACCTGCCAATGCAGGGGACACAGGTTCGAGCCCTGGTCCAGGAAGATCCCACATGCCACAGAGCAACTAAGCCCGTGTGCCACAACTACTAAGCCTGTGCTCTAGAGCCTGCGAGCCACAACTACTGAGCCCACGTGCCACAGCTACTGAAGCCCGCTTGCCCTAGAGCCTGTGCTCCGCAACAAGAGGAGCCACCGCAATGAGAAGCCCACGCACTGAACAAAGAGTAGCCCCCGCTCACCGCAATGAGAAGCCCGTGAGCAGCAACGAAGACCCAACACAGCCAAAACTAAAATGAATAAATAAAATTTTAAAAAAAGAAACAGATGTTTAAATAAAAAGAGAAACATAAATTAGAAATAATTAGAAGTACATTATGATCACGTCAATGGATATTGTCAAGCTGCAGACTACTAATGCCCTGTACTTGAAGAAGATTCCATCTGCCTAAAAACGGCAGGTAAGGACACCAAATGCCTTGCTCTGTATTTCTAACAATTCTAGGGCCAGCCTGAGAAGGAAGGCATCTAAAAAAGTAAATCTTCCTTCATAACCCCTATCTTCTTTTATCTCCTCTCCCTTTTCAAGGAGGGGTTTTGGTAAATCAAAAAGCTAGGATGGAGGAAGATAAAGAGAGAGAGGTTAAGAAGCTAGGTGGAAATGCACAAAATGTCAGTTTCTGGTATAGCATGGCAGGCTGATTATACGCATTCATACCACCTAGACTGGGGTCTGGGCTGTGTGTGTCAGTTGGGCAAGGCCATACCTTTGGAAATTTCCAAAGCGTTGAGAAATCAAACTCTTTCTTTGATGGAGATATGTTCATTTGAGTGTTTTCACAGAGCTGGAGAGTCAGGAGTAGAGAAAATAAGACGCTGGCTATGGGGGACTGTCTCTAGGCTCAAGGCAAGAAGGGGGAAGAGATTTTCAGGTCACTTCTCAGGCAAGTCTGACTACTTCGTCAAAATAGGTAAGGAGGAAGAGTTTCAGGACAAATGCTCTACAAAAGAATAAAAACTGCTTTGGGGTGGAGTTTTCTTTGCGCTGTGTCTCTGGGACACCTGGTATGGAAGGCATGATGGAGAAAAATGTAGGCTTCCAATAGTGGAATGATAAATAGACTTATCAAAGAGGAAGTTTTCATTAAGCATGGCTCTGGGATATGCATTTGAAATTTTGGTGTTGCTATTTTTGGTATAAATGGAGTTTTCAATACTCTGTTGGTGAAAGCATAACTGGAAACAATCTTTCTGGAATGAAGGCGCCTTTAAAAAAATAAATGGAGCACACAGAAATTTCCACTTCCAGTTAAATGTAAAAGTTGCAGGAAACCATCATGCTACTCTCTCAAAAAGGATAAGGCACATGAACTACACAATCACAGATTTTTTAAATCCCCTAAGAGAGCTGATGGAAAAGAATCCTAAGGGAACTAAATTCCATATAGCGATAAGCCCTTCTCATGAGAGAAGAGACACATGTCTGCTTTCCTCTTCTGTGTAATAGCGAGAGAAAGAAGAATTCACTACGGACAGGTGTAAAGAGGAACCAGATGAATTCCTAGCAAACTTTTATGGTTTTATGTGGGCTGGAATAATGGATTAGAATCCCGAAGAGCCCGAGACAAAGAGCCAGGCTGTAAAGGCACTGCTTTATCCAGACCAAAACTAAAATAAAGAAAAAGAGATCTGTGGGATAATATATTTTAACAGATGCATAATTGGAGTCCCAAAAGTAGAAGAGAGGATGATGCACAATAAACATGTAAATAGATAATGGCCAACGTTTTCTCCAAATTGATTAAAATATCAATACATAAATTCAACAAGTTCATTAAACCCCAAGATGACCAGAGCTAGACATTATCATAGGTAAACTCCTAAAACTCAAAATTAAAGAGAAGGTATTAAAAGCAGGAAGAGGAAAAAGACATATTACAACAATAGGAATTAAGACTCTTTTGTGAAACAGTAGTGGCCATAATACAATGGGACAACATATTTAAAGTGAAGAAGGAAAAACAATAAATTGTCAACCTAGATTTCTATATCCAGCAAAAATGGCTTTCAAATATGAAGGCAAATCCTTATCTGTTGCTCGTGAGAAAGGAAAATAGTGCAGGCACTTTGGAAAACAATTTGATAGTTTCTTAAGAAGTTAAACATACAATTAAAATATGACCCAGAAATTCCACTACTTGGTATCTACCCAGGAAAAATGAAGACCTATGTTGACACAAAGACTTGTATAAAAATGTTCATAGTAGCTTTATTATAATAGCCCCCAATTGAAAACAATACAAATGTCCATTAACTGGTGAGTGGATAATTGAAATGTATATTCATACATTAAAACACTTACTATTCATCAATAAACAGGAATGAACTACTGACATATTGTAACATGGATAGACCTCATGAGCATTACGCTAAATGAAAAGAAGCAAAAAGATCATATAATGTATGATTCCATTTATATGAAACAACCAAAAAAGTAGATTGACTTTTGCCTGCAGGTGTGGGTGAAAAAGAGGGTTGCCTGAAAATGGACATGAAGGACTTTTCTGGGGGATGGAAATATGTTAAACTGGATGGTGGGGATGGTTGTACAACTCCGTAAGTTTACTAATAATCATTGAATTGTATGCTGAAAATGGATGAACTTTATGGTATGTAATTTATGCCTCAGTAAGGTTGTTAAACAATGCGAAGACAAAATAAAAACCATATTCAACAGAAAAAGTACATGAGAATCCATTTACTGCATATCTGAACTACTGGAAATGCTAAAAAAATATTCTTTCTACTGAAGGGAAATAACCCCCAGTGGAAACTCAGAATGGCAGAAATGAACCAAGAACACCAGAAAGGATAAATTCATAGGGAAATATACAAGACATTCTTATTATATTTATTTAAAAATTCTTTGAAAGAGTATTAATTATTTAAAGTAAAATGACAATAACGGATTGTAGGGTTTACAGCATAGGTAGAAGTTAAGTAGGTGACAATAAGAGCACAAAGATAGGGTAGATGAGAAAGGAATCAGATTGTCGTGGTGTTCTTACTTTGTGAAGTAATAGAGCATTGGTTGAAGGTAGACTGTCATATGTTAAAGATGCATATTGTAGTCTCTAGGCTAAAGCAACCATTAAAAATAACACAAAGAGGACTAGCTAAAAAGTCCACAGAAGGGAATCAAATGGAATACTAAGAAAATAATGGATTTACCCAAGAGAAAGCAGAAAAAGAGTAACTGAGGAACATAATCCATATGGAACAAATAGAATACAAATGCCAAGATGGTAGCCTTAAGCCCAACCATACTGATGATTACGTCAAGTGTAAATGGACTGTAAACACTTTAATTAAAAGGCAGAAATTATCAGACTAGATAAAAAGCAAGAAAGCAATACTCTTTCTCTTTCTTATATATCACATTTGAAATCCGAAGAGGCAGACTTCTTAAAAGTAAAAGATTAGAAAAATATAAACCATGCAAAGAGTAAGCATAAGAAACGTGGTGCATCTATATTAATATCACACAGAGTAGACTTTAAGACATAGAGAACTACCAGAGATAAGATTATACATACATAATTTTAAAATCAATACAACCACCTTAGATGTGAAAGCATTTAATACCAAAATTCAAAATGAATGAAGCAGAATTTGACAGAACTAAAGGGAAAGATACAGATCTACAATCACAGCTGGATATTTTTAACATCTCCCTCTCAGAAACTGATAGGGAAAATAAAAAAATCAGTAACAATAAAGAACATTGGAACAACTCTACAAACCAGTTTGACCTAACTGACATTTACAGAACACTGTACCCAGCAGCTGCAGAATACATTCTTTTCAGATGAACATAGAACATTCACCATGACAAGACCATGTACTAGACTGTGAAACAAATCTCAATAAATTCAAAAGGATCAAATTCATGTAGATCAGAGGCTCTCAAAACCTCCAGGTCCATGGGGTCCCTGAGACCCTTTTAGGAGGTCCATAAAGTCAAAGCTATTTTCAAAATATTGGGACTTTATTTGCCTTTTTCACTCTCATTCTCTCATGAGTGTACAGTGGAATTTCCGTAGGCTGAATGATTTCTGATATCACAACAGATTGAATGAGGAAGCAAATGTGACAATCCAGTTGTTTTCAGACATTAAATAGGTTTGCAAAAGTATAAACCAATCTCAGTCTGTTCACTACTTTTGTTTGCTTTGGAAAATACAGTTGTTTTTCATTAAAAAATGTTATTTACTGGGGCTTCCCTGGTGGCGCAGTGGTTGAGAGTCCGCCTGCCGATGCAGGGGACACGGGTTCGTGCCCCGGTCCGGGAAGATCCCACATGCCGTGGAGCGGCTGGGCCCGTGAGCCATGGCCGCTGAGCCTGCGCATCCGGAGCCTGTGCTCCGCAACGGGAGAGGCCACAGCAGTGAGAGGCCCATGTACCGCAAAAAAAAAAAAAAAAAAATTATTTACACTAAAATACTATTTTTAAGAATGTATATATATTTATAACTGAATCACCTTGCTGTACAGCAGAAATTAATACAATGTAAATCAACTATACTTCAATAAAATAAATGTTTAAAAATATTATTTTTAAATGATTTAAGAAATTAAAAGAAACTTCTTAGTTTTAATTTCTAATATGGTAAATATAAGTGGATGTAACCCACATAAACAAAAGCTCTTTGGGTCTTCAATAAACTAACAGTGTAAAGGTGGTGAGATCAAAAATTTTGATAACCACTGATAAAGGATGTTCTTTGACTGCAATGAAATTAAATTAGAGATCAATAAAAATAAGACACCTAGAAACTCCCAAGTATTTAGAAATAAAACAACACTCTTCTGAATAATCCGAATAATCCTTTGGTCAAACAGTAACGCAAAGGAAAATTTTTTAAATATTTAAGCCAAATGATAATGAAACAATATACATTTGTGGGATATAGATAAAGCAGTGAAGAGAGGGAAATATAAAGGGTTAAATGCCAAAGTCAAAAAGATGAGTAAGGTTAATAAAATAAGCACCAATTTTAAACAAAATCTTTCAGAAAATAGAGAAGGAAGAAATAATTGTCAAGTCGCTTTATAAGGGCAACAAGGTCCTAACGCCAAAATTTGTTAAAGATATTCACAAATACGCATAATTTTTACTGGTAATATATCTAGAAATCTCTTCAAAGAAATCATCAGAGGTATGGGTAAATATTTATGTGCAAGAGTTATAACAGTGAAAAAATATGTCCAACCATTAGGGACTAGTTAAATGAATTATGATAAATCTATAGGATGAGATATTATGTAACTATTAAAAGTATGTTCTCAAAGGAATTAATGCCATGGGAAAGACATTAGTAAAAAAAATGTAGTCTGATCCCATTATTACATGTAACATGCATACATGTAAAAAGCCTGAAAAAAAAATGCACCAAAATATTAGCAGTGCCTAACTCTGGATTGGAGGGACTGCCAATAATTTTTGTTTTCTTTTTTTCGTTTGCTATGTTTTCCAAATCACCTGCAATGTAAACGTGTCACTTTAATAATAGAATAAAATGATAATATGATAAAATAATACTTAATAGAATAATAATTTAATAATAGAAAAAATCTAACCTGTTGTACAAAGAAAAATTTGGATAACACAACACTATAATTCACAGAATGATAATTCTCTGAAGAACCTTTGAAATGAATCAATCCTATGCCTGCATTTTACAGATAGGGAAATTTGAGTTCCCTTCCTGGGTGGATACATACACTGTACATCAGGTCATGGATCAAGTTAGTGATAGAATCAAATCTAGAATCTTCATCTCCCTCCTCCCAACACCACACCTTTCACTTTGGGTCACATGTGAGCAAAATGACATTGTTATTAGCTGTACGAAAATTCTTCAGATTTAATCACTGTTCTCCAGACTGTGACCCCAAGAAATGAATCTGATTTACACCTTAAGTTCAAATGTGAAGAATCTAGACTTATGCTTAAAAGCACGCTATTAACAATCTCAACAAAAATGGAAGGGCTAAGTAACGTCTGCATATTTTATAAGGAGATGGGTTTTTTTGGCTATCTAAATTTTAATAATATTTTCCATATTGTCAAAAATATACAAATTCACTGAAATCTCAAATTAAGACAATCATTAACATTAGAATTATCAACTGCATTAAAAGGCTTAATAGTCTATTAAAGAACTCTGGCCCCCCAAAAATGAAAACCAGTCAGGTTTCACTCAGTGGAAGGTTCAGCTTAAAGATCATTCTCACGTCCAAAATTTGGGTTGTCTCATTAAGAAATATCTGTTTAATAGAAACGTTTCCAAAGAACAACAGGCCTATTTCTTTCGTGGCATGTTAATAAGCCTGTGTGAGAATAAATAAGCAAGACATTTTATTGTTCCAGATCTGGAGAAGACAGCTTGGCTACAAGGAAGACCTGAGCAGAATACTCTATTGTGATTTAAATCAAAGCATCCCTCACTTTCAACCATAATGGCTAGATTTCCAGTGACAGCACATCTAGAAAAACAACTGAAAGAATGTTTGTGTCACTTTATGTGTTGAGGAAATTAAACAGCCACTTTGTGGTCGATCTAAGGTGACTGAACACAGATTCAGCAGGCAATGAGAGAATGCTTTTTAATTCTGCAAATATTTAATAAAAGGAGCAAGAGAAAATCCATGTTCAATGCCAGGATTAGTATGCCGGATCACATCCTCCATGATTTGATTGGATAAAAGAGGCTAATGGATCCGTCCTTTGTCTTTAAGTAGACAGATGTTGAAACAAGAACCCTAGATGACAGCAAGCTTTGCCTCTGTCAGGGCAATGGGCTCTGGGACCCCCTTCTACTCCAAGCCTGTTTTGAGGGGCTTCCCTGCCTCCCAGTCCACTTTGGAGCCCCACACCCTGCCCTTCACACGCCCATAAGCTTCTTCCTGTCCTACCTGACCTTCCCCACATAAACCCTCCTATCATTCTGTCACTATCTGCTGGAAAGCACACTGGACTGGGAATCAGAGTTCAGGTTCAGGCTCTGGTTTTGTCCCCACTTGCGAGGGTGGCCTAGGGCAAGTCATTTACTATGTCTGGGCTTTAATTTCCTCAACTTTTAGATGAGCAGATTAGATTAGATCAGGCAGAAATGGCAACTTGAAGGGCTACATTAAGAAACGTTTTGAGGCTTTTTCCAGATATTCCAGGAAAGAACACTTAATTAATTAACACTGTTTGCCAGTAACATAGTGGGGTGTGGTGACAATTGACCCTCCGAGTCTGAAATGCAAATATGAAATGATGCCTCAGTAAGACATTCTCCCCACATTATTTTCACTGTTCTCTCTCCCTTACTACAGAGAACTGAGGACTCTCTATCCCATACTGTTTACACACTATTAGGTATACGGACACTGCATTTGCATGACAAAGGCAAATATGATGAATCCTACTTCACAATAGGAAAATTCAGTCAGAAAGTGAGCCCTTTCCCCCAAACAGTACAGCAAATCCAGAACAAACAGTAAAAATGAGGGCCACGGACTCAACAGTAAACATCTTAGGCATTATAGTTACCCATTTCATAGCTTTTATTGTGCATGTACTATGTGCAAAGTACAAGGAGAGTCACTCCCAAAAGGAAAGACAGAATAAGGATTCCTGGTCGCAAGGAATTTTAAATCTAGTGGGCAAGAATGATATTCACAGATAACACAAGTAAATAAACAAATGTCCATCTCAGAGGACAGCACTGTTCACTCCGGAGTGAGTCCTCCTCGACCCCCCTCCTTCTCTCTCATCCACATCCAACCCACTTGCAGATCCTGCTAACTGAGCCTTTGGAGTCTCTCTCAAGTCTGTCCCTTCTTGCCTCTTCCGCTTGTATCACCCTGATTCTAACCACTATCTTCTCTCATCTGGACAAAGGCCAGAGCCTCCTGACTCATCTCCTGGCTTCCCCTCTGGTCCCGAGACGATCTAGTCCCACCCAGAAGCCAGAATGATCCACCTTTTGAAAAGCCAATTCGTTCACGCCATTCCCTGCTCTCAACTCCCAACGACGCTCTATCACACTGAGAATGAGATCCAAAATTTTCATCACAGGTTATAAGAACCTACCGCATCTGGTCCTGGCTCCACGTGACCTGGTTTTCCATTGCTCTCCTTCATCTTTTTTTTCTTTGCTCTCCTCCATCTTTATTGCATTTGAGCCCTTAAGCTGTTCTTGTTGTCGCTTTAACACATCAAACATAATACTGCCCCAGGGCCGTTGTTTCCTTTGCTTGGGATGCTCTTCCCCTAGAACCTCACATGACTTCCTCCCACTTTACTCAGGCCTCTCTTCAAATGTCAGGGTGGCCTTTCCCTACCATCTTATCTAAAATAGCACCTCCTATTCCTTAATACATTCCCCTGTTTTATTTTTCTCAATAGCCCTTATTACCACCGACTACGTCATATATTTATTTTTTTACTTTTTTATTGGTTTCTCCATCAAAATGCAAGATCTGTGAGGGCAGGAGCACCAATGGTCACATTCACTGCTGTATCCTCAGCATCACAATAGGGTGTGGCAGGCACATAGCAGCTCCTCAATAAATATTTGTTGAATGAATGATGAAAGCAGGATAAAGTTAGCAACTGGAGAAAAACCTGATATTGAACAACACCAAGGAGTACTGACTATAATGTGTGTCCCCACTTCTAGATTCTGTTTCAGAGCACTGATTGATGTTAAAAGATTTTTCTTGGTCTGTGAGCAAGTAAGCAGGCTGGACAGAGGTGTTTGGAGAGCAGTTGAGATGCAGGAGGTTGTTTCATGATGAGGGCAGGTCCTCCTGGGTCTGGGGCACACAAACCCAACAGCTCCAGAGTAGGAGGAGAACAAGTGATCCCAGAGATACAGTGTTTGAGGACAGCCATTTGGTATAAATAACATTATTTCTGGGCATTTGGGTCTATCTCCCAATAATAGGAATGGTAAAACTCATCTAATTCTTCACTTGCTGAGGCTAGCTAAAGGCTGAACAAAACCACTGAAAAAGGATATACAGGGGTCACTACTGCTTTAGGAATTGGGCTGAACAGCTCTCGTTTCTGGAATTAGAAATTACTGAAATCAGCAGACACTGTAGGTGTCACTGACAACAGGGAAGATTTCGCTTCCCTCGGGGTAAAATACTACATGGGAGTTTTCCTGTAGCAGGCAATATTCTGGCCCTTTGCATAGCTGGTTAACAGCAGAGCTGGGAGTCAAACCGAAGAAGTTTAGCCCTGGAGTCCATCCACGTAACCATGGGCCAGGCTGCCTCTCATGAGAGTGCTAACTCACCCTTGGGCAGGTCATCCTTCCTGTGCCTCAGTGTCCTGCGGACAGCAACAGTATTGTCTCTTAGAGTTGTCATGGGGCTCCAATGAGTTAACACACAAACATCCTACCTAGTATCATTGTATCTGTACCATCGCTTCTTAGTGGTGAAATTGCTGGATCAAATACAGATGTTCAAGAACTTTCCCAAAGTCACCTAGTTGGTCAGTGGGGTCAGGATTTTAACCCAGCGATGTTTGGCCCCAAAGTTCTTGTTTCCAGTGCTAGAATCCTTCTGGAACGTGACAATTCTCAGTCAATGCTTTCCCTTTCAGGCATTCTCTTGACGATATCTGAGTTTTAATTCTGCGTGTACAGTCTGCTAATGATCTAGCTTTCTAGTCAAAACGTCTCAAGCCTGGAGCATGTCTTGTTATGGTGGAGCGCTGAAACCCATCAGGGAGGCTAGGGTAGCCTTTGATTTTAATCTGAGATTCCTGAGCAGGGATTTGAAGGAAGCCACGCTCCCGAAAATCTCTCGTGTACCAATGCTCCACACGCCAAGAGGCTTTATCTCCTGGCTGCAGCTCTCACAAGACACACAGGTGAGAAATTTAATAGCTCCTCTAAGTAAACAGCACACACGGCCAAGCTGGTGAAATAGGCCAGCTCAGGGACAGGAAAATCAGTGATTCAGCGGGCCCCAGGCAATAAATACCTTGGCGATGATGGATAACAACACAAAACGCATCTGCATGCAGTCCTAGATGGTCCGGGGAACTGATGGTGCAGATTGGTTTTGTTTATTTTGATAATTAGGGCGGAGCAGGTGGGAAGCCAGGAAGTTGAGACAGGTGACATGTTTCTGTGGCAACCAGCCCTCCAGACTCCCCTTCCTGTGTCCTCAGGAACTCAGTGTACTTGGAGTGTTTTTTGTTCTTTATCTCCTCCCACCCGCCTAATGCTGCCTTCTAGAAAGGGTCAGATGCTTCCTGTTACACTGTGAATTCACGGTTCTTAGCTTTAAAATAGTGCAACCCATCTCAGATGACAGGGTCCCTCCAAGAATAAGCCATGGATGTCAAGGTGAACATTGGGGTGTACCATTAAGGCATTCCCCAGTGGGGGAAGGGAATTCTGGAGTACGCCCCTGCTGGGATCTCTGAAACCACAGTAACTGGCCAATCACTCTCTCTGTTCACAGGAAGGGCTTGAAGTGGTGCACATCTAAAATCCTGATGTCTTGATTCAGCTGACCTACGATAATCAGTATGTTCCAAACACTTTACCCGGTTGCTACAAGTTCACAGCTTTAAGTAAAAACTGATGGATCAATAGATAGAATAAAGAGGAGGGAAGGATTACGTGTATCAAAATCTTTGACAGTGGCCCCTTTCCCTCCATCCGTCCCATCCTGCTTTTCCTCCCAGGACTGAGCTCGGGGACCTGGGCCCAGGGCAGGAGAATAACAGAATCCAGATCTACAGCCCCCATCAGGCTCTCCCCTTGGCTGAAACAGACAAGGCTTCAGCACAGTTTTTCCGAGGTCTTCTGCAGGCTTCCCCGAGCTCCTGTAAATGCCACTCCAAACTCAACCTCTCTCCCGAAATATTAAGTAGAGAGAATATTCTCAGAACTCTGACTCAAATATGCGTGGTGCTCTGTAACTTCATGGAACTCATCCAAGTAAAATTCCTCTGGGAGAGCCAGGCTCAGGGCCAGGAACAGGAAGTCGTTAGGGTAACCTGGGGACACAGAGGGATGGGGGGGGGGAGAGAGGGGCCCTGAAAAAGAGGAAGACATGCAGAAAGTTCATCTAGGGAGGCTTCTGAAGACAAGAGTCAGCCATTCCACATCTGGAACATTTGACCATATTCTGCTTCTCGGAGGGGGACATTCTGAAAGACCCCAAGACACCAGAAAATACAGACAGTGCAGCTGGAGGCGGGGGCAGGTGGAATCTGACCGGTCATGCACAGACAAGCCTCAGCAAATACATCCCAGACCCCATGGCAAGGTTCTTCATTAACCTGAAGAAGCTGCATCCCAAATAAAGGGAAACCTCCTTTTTGTACAAGGTGAGCGTGAGTTTTATCCTCTGACCCAGTTTTACCCTCTGACCCTAAGCTCTGGCTTAGAGCTTGTTATGGTTATAAACGTCCCTATTTAACCTCACAGTTCATACCTGAGAGTAGACAGTAGGATGAGATGTGAGGTTTATTCATTCCTCCCACTGTTTAACTGATGAAAACCTATTTCAACTCTTGTTAAAGAGAAAAAGGATGGAAACTTGTCCAGGACAGTATTTAAGTTCCCGGGCGGCACAGGAAGAAACACTCATTTATTTACAGAGAACAACAGTTTTTTCCATGCATTGACAACATGATAAATGGGAATTTTTATCCATAATTATGTACATCAGAAGTCTCTTACCATGTTACCAGACTTTAAAACTTAAATTGTGTCTATAAATAATATTTTCCAAACCCATGGGATTTTCTTCTCGTTCCTCAGGTGGACTTTAATTCTGAGAGTCATAAACCCTAGTTTACTTTCTCAGGTATGGTAGACACTTCTGTTTGACGTAGGATCTAAACCAGGATATATTTTGTACGATTGTGAAGTGCAGTTTTCCGGCAGTTAAGTTTGCTTCTAAATGTCAGTCCCTGTTACTCTGCAATTTGTTATTAAAAGTTTTAAATATTTAGAATGTGTATGGTGAGTGTGGTCTACATTTACACAATGCAAATACGTATATTGTGTGTGTGTGTGTGTGTGAATCACAGACTTACGGTTGGAATTGATCTTAAATGGCACTCAGGGCAGAGGTGTGCAGCGCTAGCTATTTAGGAGAATCACCTGGGAAGCTTTTAAAAGTCCTGATCTTCAAACTGGTGAAATTTAAATAAGGCTCCTGGTCTACTATTAACGTTATGATTCCAATGTCAATTTCTCGGCATTGATGTTGGACCACTGTTATGTGAGATGCTGCCACTGGGGAAATCTGGGTGAAGGGTGCAAGGGACCTCTCTACATTATCTTTGCAACTTCCTGTGAGCCTATAATTATTTCAAAATAAGAAGTTAAAAAATGCTGATGCACAGGCCATACACTAGCACAATTAATCCAGAAGCTCTGGGGGTGGGATCCTGGAATCAGTCTTCTTGAAAGCTCCCCAGGTGATGGCAAAGTAAGGTCCATGCAGATAGTCACTGATCTTTTCCAACTGTTTACTCGATGTTTAAATGTTTTAGACTCTCCTAACACATTGCTTATTATTTTAACAGTAATAAAGCACATTTCAATTACTGAACAAAATATTTATTATGAGCTTGCTAATATTCTAGGAAACCCACAGAGATTTCTCAGGGGAAAGATTAAATATATGTTGCAGGTAGAATGTTAACTTTGTAAATAATTCCTAAAGTGTTTTGAATGAACATTGGCTAACCCTATGAATTTCCTAGCAATTGTTCATAGTGACAGGAATACAACATGTTACTATGGCATAAAGACTTAATTACCTTTGTAAATAAAAGTACCAATACTTCTTCCACAATTAAATAAAGAGTGCCCTTCTGTTGTTTAACGGGTATGCTTGAACTTCAAAACTTTTGCAATGCATAACCAGAGTTGTCTCCCCAGACACCCTCATAATAAAGGCAAAAGACCTTACTTAGATACCAGCCTGAAATGAAGACGAATTGTAATTAATTTTTTAATCTAAAATTCAATGGCTCTGGTCTTGAATGCTGTGTATCAGCCCTATGTGATGTTAGTTATTAAAATATTAAAAATAGAAAATCCCCTCCATAATCCGTATGTGTGCAGACTGAAAAGAAATATTGACAGAAAGAGAAAAATCTTAAAATATACACATGAGAATATACAACTCTATAAGAAGGAAGACTGCTCAGAGGAATAAAGTGAAAATGGAAAAAGGAAAAAGAAACAGAAATTCTTTTTCCACAGCAACTGCCACCTGTGTGTCCACATATATGATCTGACAGGTGCACAACGTAAAAGAAAGAAACCTTGGTATCTACTAACTTACGCTTTATCATAACCTACAGCCTACATTGACACTGGTCATCAAACAAGCCTGAGGGCAGTGACTGGCCATTAGACCACCATGGGAGCAGCCCCGCTATTTTTTTCTAATTTATTTTATTAAAGTATAGTTGATTTGCAATGTTATGTTAGTTTCTGCTGTACAACAAAGTGATTCAGATATATATATATATATATATGTTCTTTTTCATATTCTTTTCCATTATGGT
Organism: Lagenorhynchus albirostris; assembly: GCF_949774975.1. Lineage (NCBI taxonomy): Eukaryota > Metazoa > Chordata > Mammalia > Artiodactyla > Delphinidae > Lagenorhynchus > Lagenorhynchus albirostris. Next base: position 74,594,067 of record NC_083104.1, read on the forward strand.
TTATCACAGGATATTGAATATAGTTCCCTGTGCTATACAGTAAGACCTTGTTGTTTATCCATCCTGTATATAATAGTTTGAATCTCTAATCCCCAACTCACAATCCATCCCTCCCCCATGCCTTCCCCCTTGGCAACTGCAAGTCTATTCTCTATGTTTGTGAATCTATTTCTGTTTTGTGGATAAGTTCACTTATGGCCTATTTTAGATTCCACATATAAGTGATAGCATATGGTATTTGTCTTTCTCTGTCTCACTTATATCACTTAGTGTGATTATCTCTAGGTCCATCATGTTGCTGCAAACGGCATTATTTCTTTTTTTTTTTTTGGCTAAGTAGTATTCCATTGTATATATGTACCACATCTTCTTTATCCATTCATCTGTCGATGGACATTTAGGTTGCTTCCATGTCTTGGTTATCGTGAATAGTGCTGCTATGAACATAGGGGTACATGTATCTTTTCGAATTATAGTTCTGTCCAGATATATGCCCAGGAGTGGGATTGCTGAATCACATGGCAACTTTATTTTTCATTTTTTGAGGAACCTCCATACTGTTCTCCATAGTGGCTGCACCAATTTCCATTCCCACCAACAGTGTAGGAGGGTTCCCTCTTCTCTACACTCTTTCCGCAGCTGTTATTTGTAGACTTCTTCTTTTTTTTTTTTTTTTTTTTTTTTGCAGTACACGGGCCTCTCACTGTTGTAGCCTCTCCCGTTGCGGAGCACAGGTTCCGGACGCGCAGGCTCAGCGGCCATGGCTCACGGGCCCAGCCGCTCTGCGGCATGTGGGATCTTCCCGGACCAGGGCACGAACCCGTGTTCCCCGCATCGGCAGGCGCACTCCCAACCACTGCGCCACCAGGGAAGCCCCTGTAGACTTCTTAATGATTGGTCCCTATTTTTTAACTCAGGTCCTCCACCATATATACAGATGTGCTTCTCAGGTTTCATTGTGCCAAGATTCACCTGAGATTCTGATTCAGGAGCTCTGGAGTAGACCTGAAATTCCACATTTCTAATAAACTCCCAGGAGACGCCACTGCTGCTGCTCCAGGACCACACACTGTGGCACCCCCGCCCCACAAATCTGGCCAACCACCTGGCTGAGTGGCGCCGTTGCGCTACTATAGTGACCAGGCGAAGGCTGCAGCTGCCCTAAAGACCTCATCACAAGCACCCTCACAGGGAGTGTGTCTTGTAACACTGACATCAGTAGAGTTCTATCACCAGAAACAGGAAGCATGGTGGAAGGGAAAACGATAAAGCTATACCCCAGTGTCTTTTTGTCTTTAAATATGTTTTGTTTCCTCTTATGAACAAATGAATGGTCTCCTTTTAAAAAGTAAAAAATCTGAAATGGTGGGTTTTTAAAATCTTCTTGACATTTGCATTGAATTCTGTGCTTTGATTTCTTAGGTGTTCTAGTACTTTGAGATGAGATAGCCCACTCCTGGCCCCCAAACAAAAATAAGGAATGTTTTATGACTTGTAGAATTGGCCTATAATGTAATTCTTATCTCTTTAATATGCCACAAATATGTCTACTAACTGCTATCAATGAAATTTTAAACTTCTTATATTGCAAAGGGCTAGACCACTGGTTATTAATGTTTTGGAACAAAGACTGCTTTGAGAATATGAGGAAAGCTAGAGAGTCTCTCCTCCCATAGGAAGATGCAGAAACGAGTGGTTCACTGATCCTCAGTAAGTTCCAGAAGCCTTGGAGTAGAGGCTGCAGGATTCTGGACTCTGGGAATGAGGCTCTGGCTCCCGAGTCAACCAAGCCTGAAACCCAATCTGATGGCTTCCCTACGCCAGAACCTTGACATCCTCTTTTATAAGTTAAGATGTAACAATGTCCATGGCCCTTTTCCCTCTAGGAAGTCACGACTAAATCCAAGCTCATTCAGTTCAGATGCTTCAGCTTAAAATGCTTTAAAAAACCAATGATTCTCCCCAACTAGTTAATACATCATGCAAAGCTCAGTGTCACAGGGCGGCCAAGCATTAACTCAGCTTTGGGAAACCCTTGATATTACCATTTCCATTGTTCACTGGGTAACCTGAGAGAGTAATCAGGTACTTTCAAGAGAGCCAAGGAGGCAGAGAAATAAAAAGATGTCGAGCAACGACTCACAGCTCAGTAAAGCTTGGCGTGATCTCCAGACGCAGATCCAAGGAATCTAAGAAAGCCCTCTGTTAAACTGCTCCAGAATCGAAGTGAGGAAGTAACAGCCATATTTCCAGGCTTGGCCTGAGTGGCCAAGAGGCCAGTGTGCTGCTCCATTTGGGCTGGTAGAGCCCTTCCTTACTGACTCAGCTGGCCCAGTCACCCCATCCTGCCACCTCCAAAGAGCTTCCTTCGAAAGGGGAGGGTGCAGAGTAGTTTTAGAACATCTGTCATAATGACACAGAAATGAGCCATCCTGAGGGCCAGGAAAGCCTCACGTGGTGACCCTACTTCATGACGCATCCTTGGAAGCTGACGCAGTGAGTCAGAGACTAAGGGAAGAAGCAGGATGCATGGCAAGAAGGATCAGAATTATCCTCCTATTCACATACCTGCCCAGCTCAGTAAACTGAACTGACAAATAGAGAAGGCCAGGTTTGGTTCATATTTCTTCTCTGATTTCCTTGTGGAACCCATGAAATAGCTGTCCTCTCTTGTTTCCTGCTCTTTGGGTCCTCCCTCTAGCCCAGTAAAAACTTAAAGTGATCCCAGGGCTACGGCCCCCCCAATCCCCCGAGATTTTGATTTCACTAGGCTGGAGTACAAAGCCTGGATGGTGGTGTTTTTGTTTGTTTCCTCAAATGATTCCGATGTGCGTCCATGTTAGGACCCTCTTTTCCGGCCCCCCAGAAATCTCCTCTCGGATACAGACGCACTCCACATGGTCAGGGGAGACGCACAGTGGATGTGGGCCCCTGTGCAGGTCTGGGCCTCCACTGGCTGGCGAGGCTTTGCAAGGGAGATGCTGGGATTCCCAACGTCATTGATGAGAAAAGCGAGGCTCCGAGTGGGAAGGGACCTTGCCAAGGGTCAACGAGAGAGCAAATGGAGGAAATGGGATTCTAACCCAGGGCTTGGTTTTAATACCCACCACCTGCCCCCCTGCAGTGAACACTTACCCAGGAATAGATCCCCCACCTCCCCACACACTGTGCAGGACAGTCTTTTCAACTGCCCTGCAAGACACACATTATATTACAGCCATTTTACCAAATAAGAAAACTGAAACTCAGAGGGGTTAAGGGACCTATCCAAGCTCAACAGCTAGATAAATAGAACATTCTAGTCTCCCTACTTTCCGAGGCCAGTCTTTACCCATTCAGTTCTCCTCGTAATTCTGCTGTGATGCACTTGATCTTCTCTCACTATACAGGCTGGTTTTGCCAGAGATTTGGGTACCTCACAGTAAGGAATGAGCAGAGGGGGCTATCACACCCAGCCGACACTGCCAGGCCACGCATGCCCAGTTGGCCACAGGCTGAAGAGAGTGAAAACTCATCCTGGTGCACTTGGGTCTGTCCTTAGTATTAACACCGAAAGCCCCCCATTCTGGAACCCCCTCCGTCTTGGGGAAAACCAAGATGATTGGTCATCCTAGCTAAAGACAAACTGCTGGCAACTCAACGGAGTTCAGAAGGCTAGGTCTGAGGCTTCCCACCAGAAGACACATTAATCAGACTCTGTCTGGTTATGCCTTTAAAATTCATGTGGAAATTTGGAGATGGTTCATAAAAGAGTCACCAAGATAAAATTTACAGAATGGAAACTAGGCCTTAGTTAAGGAGTTACTTACTGGTGAGTGATATTTCTGTTAGTGATTGTAAATATATAATGGGACTAAAACATAAAACATTCATGAATATTGCTTATTGCATGCCAGGCACTGAATGCTTTAAAACCCATATTAACTATTTAATCCTCTCAGGAACCCTATGACGGTGGTGCTCATATTCTCCCTGGTGTAGAGATATGGTTGCAGAAGCCCAGAGAGGTTGACACGTTCAAGGTCACACAGCTAAGTACGTGTTGAGGCTAAGATGTTTTTAGTTGTTCACAAGGACTTCTTAACTAGGGTACCAAACTTCAGGCAGGTGTTAGCAACAGGAATTGCAGATCGCTCGGGAAACACAGGCAACCTAAAGAAGAGGCTAGGACAGGACAAGTGTTTAAAGTAGTTTAGTTTTCACCTTGTCGAGGGCAGGAAGAGACTCAGGGGAGGTCTTGGAGTCACTTCCGACTCCCGGCCAAGATATTGTCTTTCCTTTCCCTCACCAGAGAAGGCATCAGCTTAATATGAACTGGAAAAATCTACCCTGTCACCCCAGAACTAATTTTTGGATAAAATCTTCAGTTTATTTTTACAACATGCAAATCAGAGGTACAGACGGAAAATTCAATAACGTTGTAATCCTGGTGATGCCCTAGGTCTAGGATGACATTTATCTAGGCAAAAGCACTCTTGTGGTCCTAGGAATGATGGCTGTGGCATTTGAAAGCCATATTAGACCCTGCTGCAGAAATCCCTTCTCCTACTTTTGTAAATCCTATAGGGTAAAACAGAATTTATCAAGTCAAAGAAAAATAGGCTTCCATAATGATCATACTGTGTGTTTTGGGCTGCAGCCTACTCGCTGCCATGAGCACACTTCAGAAGGGCTCTCTGTGGCAGCTTGTTTGAAGCGAGGATGATGGGGGAGGAAAGCAAGATACCCACCACTAGATGGGGGGAAGCCCCAGGTCCCCAGGGATCTCTAAGGGCAGCTCAAAAGACCTGGGATTGTCCCATCGCTGGCCTTCCTCTCTAGCCTCAACTGAGAGCTCCCCGGCTAGAATGGGAGTACCCAGAGCAGCGGCACATTAGAAGGCATTGACCCCTGAGCATGGAATTTGGGGGAGGAGTTTTTCACATTTCCTCATCTATAAATCAATGCATTAAACTAGACGAGTGATTCTCAACCTCCTCTGTGTATCAGGGAAGAGGCTCTTTTACAACCAACAAATGTCCAGGCCCCACGAGATTTGGTTTCAATTGCTCTAGGGTAGGGTCCAGGTTGTGTTAGACACCCCCCACCCCCACCCCAGGTGATCTGAACCCACTGTCAGCAGCCGTCTCCACCAGTGGTTCCCAGCCCAGGCTGTACAGAAGAATCACCTAGGAGATTAAACAGAATCCCAGTGTCCCGGCTACGCTCCAGGCCAATTAAATCAGGATCATCGGGGCGAATCCAAGCAATTAGTATTGTTTAAAGCTGCTAGGTGATTCCAACACGCAGCCAGAGCGGAGAATCACTCAGCTAGGTGCCGACTAGGGGACCATTATAGCTGGGAAATCCTGCTCTGTTTACAGTTCTACAGTTCCTTCCCCTTCTAGAATTCTATAGCTCTTTCTAATGCAGCTGGTTCCCCAAACTGAGCACGTTAGAATCACATGGAGGACCTGGAAAAACACAGACTTCTGGGTTCCACCCCCAGAGGTTCTGATTCATTAGTTCTAGGATAGGACACAAGAATTTGCATTTCTAACAAGTTCTCAAGTGATGCTACCTGCTGGTCCAGGGATCACATTTTGGAAACCACTCCTCCAAAACAGAATGGACACCCAGCTTCAACAGCACAGAGAACAGAACCCAGGACAAGTAACTTTTGTTGGAGAAAAAATTGCACAGGGCTGCGAGGATCAGCCGTACAGGCAGCTTCTGGACGGTTAAGGTTGACGTGATGCAGAGACACTGACTGGGCACTAAAATGCAAAGAAGATGTTGGGCTGAGAAGTGAGAAGGTAGCAAAGACATACTTCATCTTCACCAACATTTGGCCCAGAGCCTAGAGATATTTGTCAGTCTAAACACAGGAGGGTAGAACGTAGGAGCATGTGCCGATCTCATCAATAATTTCATTCTGTCAGAACTCTCCAGTGTATTTGCTTACAATCTTCCAACTATTCATATTTGATGAATTGGGTTATTTATGATCTTATTTTTCTGGATACATATATTGAGATACATCAAGCTGGGCCCAACACATAAAAAGTGCATAATCATTGCTCTGAATAACTGGAGATGCTCAAAAGATAAAACTATCAAGAATGGGGAAAAGGCACATGACAGGGGATGGAGGATGAGACCAACATATATTCAGCATCAGCTGAGGGTGAGTGTATCCTGTTTGTGTGAATGCATCTTATTTCATTCTCATCAAAAAATAGTTTGATAATAGAAGTTACAAAATACAGATGCTAGAGCCAAGGCTCAGAGATCGCAAATCATTTGTCTGAGTTCCCAGATCTCCCAAGATTTTTTTTTTTAATTTTTATTGGTGTCTAGTTGATTTACAGTGTTGTGTTAGATTCAGATGTACAGCAAAGTGAATCAGTTATACGTATACCTATATCCACTCTTTTCTTTTTTTTTTTTTTTAAGATTCTTTTCCCATATAGGCCGTTACAGAGTATTCAGTGGAGTTCCCTGTGCCACCTGGAACAGGGATGGTCCAACATGGATGGACCTAGAGGTTGTCATACTGAGCGAACTAAGTTAGACACAAAAAGACAAATACCATATGATATCACTTATATGCAGAATCTAACAAAAGAGGGTACAAATGAACACGAGCCAAGACTTGAATCTGGGCATGTCTGACTCAAGAGCCCAAGCACTTTCCGCTGTATCTCTCGGCCTTCACTCCACATATATCCTATCTCTTTGTTTCACCCACCAGAGGCTCTGGAAAATTGCTGGCCAGTTCTCATCTAGTGCTTTTCAAACCTCAATGTGATAAGAATCCCAGGGGCGGGGTGTGGAATCTTGGTAAAAATGCAGATTCTAGGGTGGGGTCTATGATTCTGCATTTTCAAACCAGCCTCCAGGTGATGCAGCGCTGCTGGTCCATGAACCACGCTTTTCATATCAAGGTCTTAGGAGACGTGGGTTTAAAGAGAGCTTTACGTAAACAAAAGAGGGGGACAAAAATCTTCCCAAAGAACTACTTTGAGGAAGATATCATTGGTCTAAGAAATGGAGGATAAACAAAAGCAGAGGCTGGGCTTACAAGATACAAAAACGATTGGTTAATATTTTTTTTGCGGTACGCAGGCCTCTCACCGCTGCGGCCTCTCCCGCCGCGGAGCAACAGGCTCCGCACACGCAGGTTCAGCGGCCATGGCTCACGGGCGCAGCCGCTCGGTGGCACGTGGGATCCTCCCGGACCGGGGCACGAACCCGCGTCCCCTGCATCGGCAGGCGGACTCCCAACCACTGCACCACCAGGGAAGCCCTAATATTTTGCTTTTAAATCATCAATCAACCATCTGTTTGGTACCAAATAGGCAGATGCATGAAAATCTGTATTGGTTCAATCTAAAGAACTCTCACTTTGCTACACTGGGGAAGGATCCAGAAAAGTGGCTTACCCATTGATACTAGAGGGAGAAGCGCATTCTTATATATGGTTCTAATGTATGTTTTAACTTTGTCACTAATTTTGTACAATGGTGTTTGAAGAGTGAAGACAATAACAGGTCTTGCCCCTGCCCCCACGTATGCGTAAAACTTGACTTGGATTTTCAGAAAAATGGTCGATCTGTATACAGCAGTCGGGTTTGATGTCAAAGCCTCTGGATGCTCCTTACATCACAAAGTGGTTTTAAGCTTGATCTTGCTGCAAACCAATGCCGCTATTTTCCAGAATTTCCATATGGACTGCAGCCCTGACATGGTAAAGTGGAAATCTATTTGGTGCACAGCAGGTCAAGCATATAAGAAGTGACACAGAGAGCTATCCTGGGGGAAGGGCAAGAGAAAATAGAGCTGCTTGGAATGAGACTGGAAATCAAAGCGAAATAAGCTGAAATCTCTGCGGGCAAGAAGCCAAGGGTGTAGCCAGACATGGGCAGAGTCTGTAGGAATATAAAGGAATAGGGAGCTATTTGACAAGCTGGATTTTTAATTAAATAGAGAGCTAACCAGCTTTCATCTGGGCTACCCTGACTTGAAATGCACATTTGAGTTTCTATTATGTCACAAGTCCAGATGAAAGGTAAAAAAAATTGAATCAAACTTTTTTTTTTTTTAAGGAAAAACTAGTCTGAGTACTGTTTGAGTTTGAGTATTGTTATGATCTGAAATAATGATTGGACAAGCCATTTAGAAGTTACATTGATGTTGCCTTGGGCTTTTGAATTTACCAAGGAGCCTGAAGATAAGTCAAGATTAGAGTTAAAATGACATGTCTGCCTAAAGAAAGAGGAGGATCTTTTTTTAAGTTTGGTAAATTAAGACTTTTTATAGCATGCTTTCTTCAAGAACAAGGTGCTGATTTTCCCTGGGGTGAACTGACACCTACATTGGTTGACATTTGGATTAGTTTGAATTTTCTTGGCAGACATGATGTCAGGAGATTGTTTGTCGTTATGGACTCCCTGCTGCTGAAGGTTTTATTTCAGAGATTAGAAAGACTGGTGATATTGTTGGTGCCCAAAGAGGGGTTTATGGTAATCCCATGGTCATTTTTCTTCAGCTGGATTAGATAGTGAGAACTTACATATTTTTATCTGAACTCTTCCAACACCTATCATTATGGTTTGGGGATTTCAGCAGAGATAAAGTTTTAAGAGACAGAGAAAAATATCAATTAAAAAAGGGATGTGAAATTTACATATTTATTCAAGTCTTAGAATTTGAAAAATGTTTGATCTCACAAACAGACTCTGATGAATTCATATGGACTGGTGTGTTGAGAAAGATTCTGAGGTCTGATATCAAACAGCACCATGATTGAGAAGTGATGTTTGCCATAAATCCAACTTAGGGTAATGACAATACAGAGGCCATGAATGTATCACCTCATTTTAGGAACCTAAGTGATGAAAGGTTTTATACTTAAATGGGAAGAAGTTATTAATAATTTTTTCCTGCTCAAAAGAGTGACTCCCAGCAACGCAGATTTATTTTAGAGAAAATGTATCAACTAATATTTTCTGCAGATCCTTAATGCTGTAGGAGCTCCCCTTCCTTATAAGGTAAATTGAACATTCACCATAAGGAAATGTTAATCAATGGGATGATGAACCACATAAATCCTTAAAGAGGTGGTAACCTTACATCACCACAAACTCATCCGCAGGAGGCTGTTGCCTTTATTAGAGCCTGTATTACACTAGCAGTTTGATTATGTCACAATTCTGTATTTTCTTTTTTTTTTTTTTTTTGCGGTACGTGAGCCTCCCACCGCCGTGGCCTCTCCCGTTATGGAGCACAGGCTCCGGACGCACAGGCTCCGCGGCATGTGGGATCTTCCCGGACCGGGGCACGAACCCGTGTCCCCTGCATCGGCAGGCGGACTCTCAACCACTGCGCCACCAGGGAAGCCCCTGTATTTTCATTTTGTATTTGTTCCCTCTCTAACTGTAACTTGGATTCCAGAGGGAAAGTCCAAATAACCTAAGGAAAGGCATGATGATGAGACACATAGACCCAGTTGATATTTTCTTAATGATCACAGAGAGAAGACGAGTTACTTTGCAGGAATTCTTTCCTTTGTATGCATTTTCATTGTTAATGAAAGAAATACAGTTCTTTATGCCAAAATGTACCCACAGCATCCTGCTCTCATGCAGACCCATGGATAAACCAGTGGAGCTTGCTTTAGCCCATTGTTCCTCCATCAGGGTAGGAGGCCCTGATGAGATGCAGATTTTGAACAATCATTTATTATATCTGGTTCTTGTATTGTGTGATGCAGAAATTATTAAGCTAATTTTAAAAATAGACACTCTTTAAGGAGCTGGCCTCCTATTCAATGGGATGCAATGATAATTATGCTTTTTGAAAGAACATAATAATTAATTCTCTAAGAAAAAGAAATCCAGTAGCATAAAGTGGGAATTAGTAGGAAACTCGAATTACTATGAAAACCATCACCTCTTCTTAAGCAGAAGTGGAGAATTAATCACTTACTTTTATGATGAAGAATACTACCAGTGTCTGAATGTACTGTTTCATTTGGTTTTCTTTCCCTGTGTGTATCATAAGTGTATTTCAAGGTTCTGCCACGTGCGCATCATATAACTTAGCTGAGCACAGGCTGCAGTATCACGTATGGTACTTTAGGACTTTGAAGAGAAACACATCAATTCTAACCTTACAATTTTCCAATTAAATGAATTTCAGTTTAGAAACATTTTTCTTTAAAACCAAAGAAAGCTAAATTATACTCAATAAGAAACTAGGATAGTAAGTAAAAAACAGTGAGAAGTAAAAAGAAAATTCTAAAGACATAAACAGGAAAGAAGAAACTAAGCTGAAATTCATAGACAAATAAAAAAGAAAGGGGGAGGGGAGAACAAGGGTGTGACATGAAAAAGCAGATCACATTTCCACAATGTAAATTTCCTCCTGGATTTTATTGTGCAGTTAGATACAAACCCACAACTGGCCTGGCCCTTCAACATCACTTCCAAGAGTGCACAGATGAAGAAAGAGGAAAAGCCTGGAAATGTGAACTGATCTTTAAGTGAATATGGAGGGTTAGCAGTAAATTGCAGAATCCGATATAACTCCAGGTTCTCCAACACTCACTAGCCTTTCGGTAACTGGTAAGTAACCAGGTAACCGAGTAACAGAAATGCCACCAACTCTTGTTTCCATGGCTTACGTGGGACTTGAGCTGCCTGCTTGGCCTCACCTGAAACTGAGTAGGACCCCGTGGGGCCCTCCCCGAGTACAAAAGCCCCTGCATGTCCCCATTTCCTTGTTTGCAGGAAAAAGGTTTTAGTCTCCTAGGCCTTCCCTGAGTTCCAAAGAGCAGATACACGTAGTTACTAATTAGGGAAGTGACAGAATGCAGAAACAAAGGAAAAGCAGTCAAGCAAGAAAAGTACAGTAATGACAATAGTTCAGAGATAAAACAGAGCCCTACTTCCTCCTCAAGGGATACACATAACAACTGACACATATCTTTGAGTTGCTCTGCAGAAACTATTTGAGTTGCTCTGCAGAAACTAAGACCCCCCCACTCCTACCCAGCCAGGTGGATAATGGCGACTACATGATTAGCACAAGCACGTAGACCCCAAACTGGTTGGAACCAGAAGGTTGATGATTAAGATTTCCAGAAAGTCACCCTGTTAGCTCACCACCAACCAATCAGAAGAAAGTCATATACTCTGCAGCCCTCACCCCAAATGTTGCCTTTAAAAACTCTTCCCTGAAAGCCTTCAGAGAAGAGAATTCAGGTGTTTTGAGCACAAGCTGCCCATTCTCCTTGCTTGGGGCCCTGCAAATAAACGCTGTACTTTCCTTCACCACAACCTGGCATCAGTAGATTGGCTTTGCTGCACAGGGGGCAGGCAAGCAGACCCCAAGTTTGGTTCCATAACACCCAATCTGGCTTGAAACCTTAAGGGCTGTCTCCCCAAACTGCCCCTTAGGCTCTGCACCATGCTGCATGCTTTCTATTTTCCTCTGGCTCAGCTGGAGGGCACCTGCTGTCTGATACGTGCTTTGAGACCTTCTCACTGCAGCCCCTGTTGCTGATACACAACTTGGGGTTCTGATGCTCCTGCCAGGGGTGCTATCACCAACAGCCCCCCAAACGACTAATCTTCAGGGGCCAGGGAGGCCCGATGTCCTCTGGAGTCCTTGGTGGTCCTAGGTTCTAGGAAGAAATGGCCTCATCTCATATCATTCTTCATCTTGCTTACTCTGCTACAGCCACACCAGCCTCCTTCTGTTCTTTGAACCTGGTGGGCACATGCCAGCCTGTTCCCTCTGCATGGACCACTCTTTCTCCAGGTACTGACATGCACTGTTCCCCCATCTCCTTCAGGTTTTACTCAAGTGTCACCTTCTCAGTGAAGCTTTCCCTGGCCATCCTTCCTAAAATTGCAACCCTTATCCCAAATTGTCACTTCCTATCACTCCGTCCTGCTTTTTTTTTTTCCATTTATCAGTCTAACACAGTCCATGTTTTAATTATTTTATTTCTTGTCTGATGAAGGGAGCAGAATATACCACCCCAAAATATGCCTCTCTGCCATAAGGATTACTTTTGAGCTGACTGTGTTTTGAGAAATAGCAGACATGGGAGAATCTCTGCAGACAGAGTAGAGGTTATCCTTTTGTAAGGGAAATTTACATTAATAAAGGAAATCTCCATTTATAAGTGTCTCCCTCTCTGGACCAGGATGACTCTAAATGACAAGAAAATCTAATCAATGGAGAAGGCACTGACCTAAATCTGCATCACAACCTCAGCCCTGTTTACTGTGCTCTTCCTGGTAACCTCCCATAATCAGTCAGCCCAGTCCTACCTCTGTCTTTAGCCTAAGATGCTGTTTAAGGTGGTGGTCTGGGCGGTCTCAGGGAGTTTATCATTTCTCCTGTATACATGAGGTATACATGTTAATGAACTTCTGTTTGTCTTTCTCAATTTAAAAGTGATTTTCTCTTGTTAATCTGTCTTCTATTACAGGGGTCTCAGACAAGAACTCAGAAAAGTAGAGGAATATGTTTTTTCCTCCCCTACACTGACTTCCTCCATTAGCAAATAATCTACATGAAGGCAGGAGTTGTTGTTTTGTTCAGGGCTACTACATGCCCACCTAAGCACATAATAGATGCCCAGTTAGTACTGGTTGAATGTTGAATAAAATGAGAAGGTCCCTCTCCCTAAGCACTGCCTCTGTGTGTGTGTGTGTTTAATGGAACACTCTTCATAAAAACAGCTTCTTCAGTGTCTGTAGCTGAGTGGCCAGTGCTGAGCTGGCGACAGTCACCATAGCAGGGAGGCCGCCCTTCCTATCTTTTCCCAGAAGGCACCTTCCTCCCATCCAGATGGACTCATGCAAATGTTTGCCTAGAGGTTGCCTGCCCTACCAGCCAATCCACCAGACCAGTCTTAATGGTTGATCTCAATATGAATAAGATTCTTGGGCATTTCTTTCATTTTTACTATAAGGCATATGAAAAAATACTGGGACCCTCAATAGGAAACTGTCAATTTCATCTAATGGTCTCCCTTCTACTTCCTTCTCTAAGAATTTAAGCTATTTTACAGGTTTAAATTCTTTACTTTCAGCTCCACTATTTCTTTGTTCTTCCTTTCCCTTCCGTAATCATGAATCATCAGATAAAGCTCACTTAGCCAGTTGCTGGATGAGAAAATAACCAGTTGACAACAGTCAAAGGAATTCGAGAGTGTAGGTTATTAGAGACATGTTTTAAATAATACTAGCTCCCACCATTGGTGACTTTCTCGGAGTCAGGCATTACGTTAGGTGTTCTTCTTGCATTCTTACTTAACTTTCAGAACAACCCTTTTAGCTGGGTACTTTATTGTCCCCAGTTTAAGGATGAGGAAATGAGGTACAGAAAAGCTTAGGGAATTTACTCAAGATTATACAGCTGGAATGATCAGGCTAGGATTTGGACACGGGTCCTTAGACTCTAGCGCCTACGACTGTAATGGCTATTTCCCAGGGCCACAGAATCAACAGTGTGATTCCTGCTCAGCTGCTTCGGCTGCTGCCTCACGTAGCCTGGTTTCCTTTCCTGCTACCTCGACTTTCATTCTGCTTGAAATAAGTCTCACGTTCACATCTTCTAAACTCTGAGAAGGTCAAAACCTTTGCAAGTGGTTGCCCAGGCAAAAATCCTAAAACCCAGGATCCCAAAGTATCCAGATCTCTTCCTGACAGGCTGGGAAGAGGTCATTTCTTTCAGGTCCCTCCATGCAAAAATCCCAAAGACCATTGGCCATCCTCTACCTCCCCCTTTTCTATTCAATTCCTTCTTTGATGCCCACCTCCTCACCTCCTACAAGAGTTTCTCTTTTTTCTTTTATTTTTAATTACCTTGGACATATCTATCCTGGCTGATTGTCCAACCTTTGGAGAATTACATGCAAATTTAAACGCAACATGCAAGGGGACTTGTGTTTATAACACAAGGGAGGCTCAGCTGGAAAGAAGTCACCATCTCAACATGTAAATTATTACTGATACAGTTTAAGGAATGGCTTAAGAATGGAAAAGTCTTACTGATATACTATCATGTGTGCATTTTATTTGGTTATTTTTCTTCACAAGGCATTGATAACTCTAGACTTGTCAAGGCACACCATTGGATGGAATTATTGTGGTTGTTTTCTTAAAGGAGAAAGTTCAAAAGAACACCTGCTCTTCCCAACAAATATCCTAAATATCTAGTGACAGCCTGAAGATTACATGAGATGCTGACCTATTTAGAACGCTCTTGAAAGCCCCAGTATTAAAATGATGTCACTGTGGAACTTCAAAGGCTTGGCGGGTTATGATGAATTTGAAATGTCAGTTCAAGATCATGTTAAATCATTTCATTATTCTGACCCATTCTTTTCAGTCAAGAGGGAGAGTCATTCTTTCATTTTTTTTTTTCACACTGATGAATCTCTTATCAACAGTAAGAGATGATCTAGTCGACGTATCTTTTAAACTAAGTATGGGGATTTCTCTTGCTGATTTAATTTTTCTTACTCTTGAAATACGCATAATCTCAGATTATAAGACGATGAAAATAAACTACATGTAGGCTGATAACGTTTTTCTTCTACTGTTTTCTGTGTTTGTTCTCATTTCTAATGTCTGCTTACATAGCTGCCAATTAATCCTAGCATTTTGAAATGAACGTATGAGGCAAATGATAATTAAAAATAAATGTATCTTGGCTTTTGTATGCTCCTCAATTTCTCTTCAGACTCAACTAGCTCCAGGAAACTTTCCTCTATTCTCTGCTATGAACTGCATATAGTATCCAGATTGATAATTTGAGTTGTTTATCTTCAGTCTAGAGAAGAGGTGGGTAAATTGTTTTCTGTAAAGGGCCTCTTGGGGGTTTGTTCTTCTACACTCAGATGACCTTCCTCCTGGACATGGTCCTCAGCGCAATCCCAGTCTACATAAAGTTGACCAAGGCCCGGTCAGTGCCTCGCCAGCACCCATGGGCATTACTCAGACTCCTAACCTTGCCGGTCTCTTTAGTTTTGGCTGATGCTCTATCTTGGTTATCCTCTCTTTGCCTCCTGTTTTCCTTCTCTACTCTTCTTGGCCTTGCTTTGTGCCCAGGAAGCTGCCCCCATGGAATGCATCCCCCCAGCTCCCTTATCTCCTGGCTTCCAGTTGAGGTTGGCCAATGGGAGAGGCCCCAGCAGGAGATCAGGGGTCAGTGAGAGAAAGAGTTGGGGGCCACTCTGCATTCTTGGGTGACACCACTTCCCCCTGGCAAACTATTTGAGCTCTTGCTAGGCCTAGTAATAATATTTCTTCTCCTTGTTCCTATGACGCAGAAGGTGGCAACACCTCCCCACCACTGCCAACCTCTGAGTACCTCAACCCCCCCGGTTAGTTATCCTAATACTCTTCATGGGGAGTCTCTTCATTAAAGTCTCTTTGCTTAAACCTTCTAGGTGACTCTGTCACTCTGTCAGTATCCAGCTCCAACACATAGTTCACTCTCCACATTGGATGTGCTTTCCCAGGTACCACTACAAGTCACCTGCAGTGTCACACTCATTTTTTTTCCCCCAGGCTTCTTTCTTTTCCAATTTAAACCCACCGCTCAGTGAGCTATCTTCTGAGGACTTAACTCAGGAGTCTTAACCTGAGATGCATGGACACACAAGGGTCCCAGGGTAGATTTGGCGGGGATACATGCGTACCCCGACATTGTATAAAAATTGTATTTGTGCCTTTTTCTGGGGAGAGGGTCTGTAACTTTAAGCATCAGCTTCACAAATGGCTAAGAACTCATTTTAACTAAAGGTGAAAAAGAAAATAAGCAAAGCTGGGTCCAGCTCTACCATTTTAATTAATGAGGCATGATTCTTCCAGTGTTTTTACCCTAGGCAGTGATTTCTGACCAGTCTCTATTCATCATGAGAATCAACTCTGTTGCGTGTCCAAAAAAAATAACCTTGGTTCTAAACAATTTGGGGAACAAAATAAGCAAGTAAAGGTGGTGGCCAAAATACCACTCTTATTAATCACCGAGGCTGGCTGAGTGTAAGCTAAGTAACTTAGTAAGAGTGACATGGGGCTGGCCAGACTTCCTCATCAATCACAAGCAAAGCTGTACCAGGGCAGACTTTTCCACAATGAGTGTGTGTGTCCAGGTAAGGCTCACAACACGGAGGGTAGAAGAGAATTCCTGCTTCCTTTGGGCACGCCCAATCCCAAAAGGGAGAAGAAAAGACGAGCTAAGCTAAGCATTTCCCACCCCCCCCCCCAGATCTACCAATTAGATATGTCATTCTACCTCCTCAGGGGTAATTAAGGAGAAAGGTATATGGAGGAGCAGAAGAATTCCCTATCAACAAATTATACCATTTTTTTCTACTCCTTATCTTAAATTATATAAGATTTTATGTTGTATCACTTAATAACGATCATGTGACACTTCTGAAATATAAGCACCGGTCTCTTGGCCTTGCCTGTGACTTTGTAACGGGCTTTAGTCAGTCTATCCCATGCCATCTCTGGGCCAGTTCTACAGGTCAGCAAATCACCACCCAGTATTGAGGGCAACTTGCGAAAGGAATAAAAAAGCTAAGTCAGGGAATTTCCTGGCAGTCCAGTGGTTAGGACTCCATGCTTCCACTGCAGAGGGCACGGGTTCGATCCCTCGTCAGGGAGCTAAGATCCCGCATGCCACGCAGCACAGCCAAATAAATAAATAAAATAAAAATAACAATAAAAAAGCTAAGTCGGAAACTCTAATATCTCCAAACAGAATTGATTCATACTAAGTGGATGGGTCGGAATACTTTTGACTCCAAACCACAGAAAATCCAACTCAAATTGGTTTAAACAACATGTAGATTGTTTTGTCGACATATCTTGAGCCCCGGATGTCTGTTAGTGAGCCAATCACTGCCAATCGGGATAGGCTTGCTCTTAAACTCATCAGACTTTGGATGGAGATCAAGATGGGGTCAGCTTCTCCTTAGCCACCTAGGCTGACTGTGGGAACAGTGGCTATGCCTGAGAAAATGGGCTTCTCTTAGGAGGAAAAGGAGAGTGGATGGTGGATAACTAACACCCAACAGAGTTGTCACGTGCAAAGCTCCACCTTTTAGGACTGCATGTCCCTGTGTAAGTAACATTTTCGTCTATCATTGAGATCTAGTTTTGATCGGTTGAATTTCATAAATAGGGAACAGAGCATAGAGGTTCAATGAACATGTGTTGAATAGAAACCAAATGTACTGAACCATCATATGCGTGGCCCGGAACCAGGTGGACTAGGTAACCACAGAGACCTCTTCCAACTCTAGTTGAAAATTAACTTACAGGAACTATATGGAATATAACCAAAGGCAGAATTCTCTCCCAGGCAGCATGCCCAAGGGTGTTTCTTATTATTCATGCAAAAGATAGTGCTGAAGAGTAGTACATGATTACTATAATCATATTTCTTAGCAGTCAACTGGGACTGAAGATGCAAAACAGATGGGATGGAACCAAAGGGTCATCACCACAACAGCAGCAACTAGCATTTATTGAGCACATCATTTGTACCAGGCTCTGTGCTGTACATTCAAATACATTTCATTATATAATTTCAACATTGCAACAATTCTGAGTGAGGTAGTATTTCACTAATTTGCAGACTAGGACATTGAAGCCTGGAGATGAAGCACATTGCCCAATGTTAAACAAGCATGTCACTCTGCAGCCCTCACACTAAAGTGGATATAAACCAAGACCACATCAGACTCTTCTTATTTTCCTGCCAATTGTCCTGTAAAGTCAGGAATCCTAAAGGATTCCTTTTCCTAGGCAAGCTTTCTAGGCGTCATCATTCTATAAATGGCAAAGTGCTCGGAATCATTTGAGGTACGATCAATTCAGAAAGCGCCCTTGTCAATTGTTCTTGGATATTGGCATTTGGAAAATGAGGAAAAGGATTTGGTCTGGTCACACTTACAGGTGGAGCCCTTCCAGTTTGGGAGCAAAGCCTACCCAAGACTCTCCTTGGTTGTTGGCCAGCCATGAAAACAACTCCTCAAAAGGCAGGCCAACCACCAGCTGTCAGAAGAGCTACTTGGAGCTTTAATGTCCTACTGGGTCCTGTAACTATCGGAAGTCTAGGTGTTCCATTTGTAAAATAAGGAAAATAACATTTGCCCCAAGGATACTGCAAGATAAGTGTCCTGAGCTTACAAGAAAAATAAAAACAAAGTGGTATTTCAGATCTGGAAGACATGTTAGAGTTACTAAGGTCATTAAAAAAATGAGTCCCAGAGAGAGGGTTCATTGTCTCCCATCATGTTCCTGGAGAATCGAGGAGCTGGGGTCAGCATCCAGGTCTCCCACTGTTGGGCCACTGTTCGCTCTGGACGTCATCAGTCACGGACACACCCTAGCGGTGGACTACAGGGAGGTCAGCAGACAATTCAGTGTTATTTCATGAAGATCGCTTTCTTTGAGTTCCTAAGAAATCACTACGAATTTAGTTCTGTTGTGTGACAGGCAGTTGGGTTGTTGGCAGGTAACTAAACTGAAGCTATAGGGTCAAGGAACATAACACCTGAAGATCTCCTGATTTTATTCGGTTGGTATTTTGTTTTTCCTACAGTGAGAACTAGTCCTTAAGCAAGGGAAAATGTATCACTGCATTTGTCCCCATATTTTTCCTTATCTTAATGACTAATCAAAGACGGTAATACCGTACTTTACATTTCTAGTAAAACACAAACAATGGAGACAGGGGTACCTAAATACAGCAGCAAACATAACAGAGTCTCAAGGTAGAAGCTGTTGACCTAGACTTGATGTATGAGAAGGTAGAAGATGTCAGTCTCTGTCTGTTTCCCTCCCTCCCCACCCCACCCCAACCCCTCCTCTTACCCTATCTCCTCTCTCTCCTCCCCTTAGAACCAACCCCACACCTGTCCTGGATACTTCAGGTGAAGTCTATCCCCTGATGTTCCAGCCAACAGATGCTGTCACAGCAACATCCCTAAAACTCTATTTCTACCACGCCAACCCAGCCCACTGACGCTGCCTGCATCACAGAACTCAAGATATGTTGTAGTCATTTCATTGTTTGTCCCCCCAGGGGACTGTGAGCTGCTCGAAGGCAGGGATGATGTCTCATTCATCCTGATTTCTCCATGGTGTAACGAAGTGCTTAGCACATAGAACACAGTTACTAAATTACTGGCTATGTGGCCACCCTAAAACCTGCCACAGCTCCTCCAGTGCCTGTTACATCAAAACCCCTTTTATTTTTCATCTGCTCTGCCCTCTACCACAATATCTTCCCCTGGCTTTTCATGCTAAACATCGTCCTGGAATCGATCTCAGCCCTCCTCAGTTGCCCCCTCCTCTTAATTCCGATGGTGCCTGATCACATTTTATCTTATACAATTATTTTAACATTTTGTAGGTATCACTCAACTCTTAAACAGAATTTTTTTTAATATTTTTTAGTATTCCAAAGAGCCTACTATAAATAAACAAACATATATATAGTGATGCTTGATACCTGTACAAATGAATGGATAAAATACGAGGCTGATAGGCTCTAACACTCCCCACCATTTTCAGTCCTATGAATCTAGAATTAGATATTTTTAAGTGATTTCTAGATTCCACAGGTTGAACGCTTTTAAGAAAGCCTACATTTTGACAACGAAACTAAATAAAACTGAGAAAATTTCACTCTTCCTAAATGCAATGCACAATTCATCGTGCCTCCGTTTGCCTGACACAGCCCAGCACTTTTCCTTACCAAACCATATTTGTAAGAGTGCAATTTGGAAGCCATAGAAACACAATGCATGTTTTTCAAGTGGCTCAGTCACAGAAAGATGAAAGAAAAACCCTTTGCTAGCAAGGAAAAAATAATTCTACTTCTGTTACACACAGTTTAAAGTTCAACTCGTGAGATTCCATGAAAATCACCACATGGTTATTTGGAAAATACAAATGGCCCTAATACTCTTCCCACACGTATCACTTAAACTTGACCACCTCCTTCAATCCTGCCCACTCTCGGCCTGTAGGGTTTTCTTCCCAAACTCAGATATTATATCGTTCCCCAGGTTCGTATCTTTCCCCAGTTCGGAATCCTTCAATAGAGACCTATGACTTATGAACTAAAGTTCTGAAGACACGCCTTTCAAAACCTTCACCTTGGCCTCTGTTTACCTTTCTGGATAGTCTCTGCCCCAGGCACCAACTTCATCAGCCAATTTGCCATTCTAAGAAAACAACATCCCCTATTTATGCTCCTTCATCAGGGATCACAAACTTTTTCCATCAAAGACCAAAGTAAATATTTTAGGCTTTGCAGGCCATTCAGTCACTGTCAAAACCACTCACCCCTGAGGCTGTACTAGTGCAAAAGTCAGCAGACAATATGTAAAGGAATGGGTGTGCCTGTGCTGCTAAAACTTCACTGATGGAAATGGAAATTTAAGTTTCATACAATTTTCACGTCATGAAAATACACTTCTTCTTTTTATTTTTTTCAATCGCTTAAAAACGTAAATTAGCACCAGGACCCTACATAAACAGGTCGTAGGGCAGATTTGGTTGATGGGCTGCGGTTTGCCCACCTCTGTTCTAGGACCTCCTACATGTTCCATCTGCCATGTCTTTCTTTCTTCTCATCTATAAATTCCTTTTCATTCTCAGTGTCCAGCTCAAATACCATGCTCCCCGGAAGATATGTCAATTCCACTTAGAGGTGATTTCATGCTTCTTCCTTCCTGCTCCCTGGAACCTTCTGGTTACATCCCCAAAGAAGAACTTGATTCAGTTGGCGTTGGCTGCCATTATTTTTGAGCTCATGATATAATGATTCTCTGCGATCCTTTGTCGAATTCAACCCCCCTTGAAGATCACACCCTCATCCCTCTACTACACAATGGTTCGTGCACAGCTGACACTCAGCAAATATTTAATTATAAAAATCTATTCCTCGCCTCTTTCCAAAACCTACGTACAGTATTGATAATGAAATCAAACTAGAGCACTGAGACCATAAAAGTTGAAGGGAGCAGATCATCAGGTCCGATGCCATCCCTGAGAATGGGCTCTGGGCCTCTGTGCTAAAAGGCAAAGATGATAGTTTACAAGGTCCTATCAGAAAGGAGGAAGCAGACCACATCAACAGAAGCAAAGTTTTGTTTCTTTGTTTCTTCTCCTTGGCATTAAGTCACGAAAGTAGCTGCTTGTGTGGAAATCTGTGTAGGGCATTTGGTGGCAGGCTGGGTACTGTCTTCCACTGCAATTAATACTGCAAGACAAAGACGTGATTTTCGTATGGCTGCGTCTCAGAACAACTTGGGAAATGCAAAGGCAATTCCATGAGGAGAAATGGTCCCAGGATACTGCTTTCTGGAGCTCTAGCTTGAAACAAAGACCGAACTTAGAATATAACCAAGGCGGGGGAGGGGGGGGTGCAAATTAGCTGGGGCACGCCCTCCAGCCTATCTTCCCTAATGCTTTTTCTTCAGCATCATAGCGCCATGTTTCATAGGCTGGAGGCCCCAGATAGTGTCTGGCAAGGGCTGGCATCTAAGTGAGAAGAAGGGAGAACCACATTCTCTCCTGAAGGATGGAGGGGCTGAAACACACTCTCCCCCCGTTGGATGCTCAGGGCAACGTGCCCACGAAGACACCAGCCTGCTCAAATGCGAGACTGGCTACTCCCCAAGCACTGGTTCAAGGGCTTAATTAAGACCCTGGAGATCTCTTCCAAAGAACCTAGTGGAAATGACTTTAGCTTGGAAAACATTCAGATGTGAGCGGTGCCCTATCCTGGCGGTAGGAAAACTCATAATGCTTTCTTACATGACCAAACAGAGGAGCATGCTTCCCAGTGGAACCAGCAGGGTGAGTCAGCTGTGAAGTGTAGCCCCAAGTCAAAGAACGAGGGACTTAGTGTACAGAGTTATTTATTATGAACTAACTGAAGAAGACCATTAAAGCCCAGGGCCCAGCTGTCTTTTTCTGGCAGAAGTTAGCTAATGGGGCAGAGTGCCTCTTGAGGTCATCCCCAATTTGCACCACTAATACTAGGTAGCTGGCCTAAATAAGGATCTTCCTTCCTGCTTGTTATAAAGTATGTGCGGTCACTTTATCTAAAATCATATTAGTCTGTTATGGTATAAGTTATAAAGATGGGGCTATATCCTGACCAGCCTGGGAGGTCAGGGAGGGAAAAACAGTAGAGGATACTGGTTCAGACCACAAAATTTGCAGTCAGAAAGCCTTGGGTTCAAACCCCCATGGGGCCACTTATTAATTATATGACCTTGGGTGACGCTATCTGCTCTGTGCCTCACTTTCCTCGTCTACAAAACAGAGATATTAAGAGTGACCTCATAAACTTATAAGATTAAAAGAACCCCCACAAGGGTAATGCATGAGAACTCAGAAAACGTCAGCTGCCCCTCTGATTATCTGCATCCCCACAGCATCCGTCACGGCATCCCACACACAGTAGGCACTAACTAAACCCACGCTGACTGATTCCTTGCAATTAAGCTGACCGCCGTTCATTTGTTAATATCCACGGCGCCAGTTCAGAGAGGCTGAGCTGTGCCCCCCAGGTGCCCTGGGTCTCCTGGCTTGTTTATGAGCAGTCAACACTGCTCGCCTATAAATGGCTTCTTTGGAGGGAGTAAACACAGAGAGGGAATGGAATGGGATGAAAGACAACTTAACAAACATCACTTAGCTCCGACAGCTGCAGCAAAGCTGATGAATACCTGGCCCAGGGCCTAAGCCGTTCAAAACAACGATGGCAGGTGTTATTATTATCATCGTCTACCGCCGGAGCCTGAAATCTGGTCTTATTATCATCGTCTACCGCCGGAGCCTGAAATCTGGTCTTCTGGTAACGATCCTGTCCAGACAGAAATGCAGGCTTTACAAGAGTATTCATAACCTGGGATTTAGGTAAATCCCATACATCTTGGGACGTATGGACCCGATGAGGCTCCAGTGAGTCCTGTCTCCTTGGACTCTTTATTCGTAAAGTGTGAAACACGAAAAAGAGCTGCCACATTTGGTTGTGCAGGTTGTACACTGCACAAGCCTCAGGGCCCCAGTCACTCACATGGTCCAGGATACCCTGGGGTTCTGGAGTGTCCAAATCAAGGCTGCAGCAGCCCTGCTAAACAGCGCTCAACTCAGGTATCTGAAACCTTATGCCTTACTGAAGACACTGAACCCAGAATAGAAGTTTCTTAAGAACAAAACTGATATATATATTTTGGGAGAAATTCAGCCAACTAATTGCTTTGTAGTGTTGATACAGTGGAGAGTTATTCTTTTTGGAAAATTGGAGAGATTACACTTTGGGTCTATCTAGAAGGTTCTGCAACGAAAGTGCTCAGAGAATCAAATCGTTTGACTAGGTGGCCTAACGTACAAAACAGACCTCCCAGAGTACAGTTGCTAAATGGGGACAAAATATGCTTTATAAGTTTGATAGGTTTAATCTATCAAATTAGTTCTGGCCCTAGGAGAGGAGTGTACATGGATCTAGAAAATAGGAGGCAGGTGAATGAGAATTATAACCCTGGGAGAAATAAGTGTCCAAGAGGGCAGAGGAAGTTTGCTGATCATATGGGGACATGGACCCTGCTGGGCCAGAGGCAGCAAAGAGCCTCTTTGCCCCTGGGAGGCAGAGGCTGACTGCTTCCAAGCACAGCGCTCTCTGGAAGATTTCTGATTGACAATATCAATCGCTGAAAATGATGAACTCTTCTGAGTCTGTCGAGCACCGTCCAGGAGAGAGGGACTTCTGGAAAGCACAGCTAGGGAACCACACCTACCTCAGTTCAGTGGCAGCAAACCTCAACGATTCTGGGAACAGAACACAGAATTCCAAGCTCCAGGTAAACGAATTGTGAGGGTTTAAAATATTTTTTGCTCTGTAACTCATTTTAGCTCAGGCAATTTCATGTAATCCAGATACAATCCGTGTTAGCGTTTCCTGATGAATATGCTTTTTATGACTTTATAATAGCTCTAAGAAGCATTCTTATTTAAATGAAATGAGGTTTGGGGGATTTGAATAATTGTCTCATGACCTCAGCCTGACTCATTATTAAATAAAATGACTGAGCTCTCTCCTCTCCTTCCTCGTCACCCAAATCTGCAGCCTTAACGGCATTTCATTCCCAGGCAGAGAATAAAAGCTTCAGAGGGAGTCTGATTCAAAGCATGAATCTTCTTACTGATGGCGTATTTAAATGTAATTAAGCTTTAGGAAATAGCCATTTCAGATCACCGTGACCTTGGGATTTGCCCAGGTAACTGGGGGAAGGACTACCCAACCCTTTTTCTTACAGATCAGCAGGCTGCAGTTTTCTGCAGCTGAAGGACAGAAGCTTTTGAAAAATCTTTCCGAAAAGATGTCTCCAAGGGTACCTATTGCGTTCAAGTGTGAGGACTTTTGTGGCTATCTAAAAATGGCATTTTTGCAACATCAAAAGCAAAGAGTACAATCCGTTTTGTCAGGTGAATACAACTGTACAGTCCCTTATCTGAAGTCTTAGGCACTAGATGTGTTTTGGATTTCAGGGTATTTCAGATTCTAAAAGGAATTACCATGTGTCTGCCATGGAACACCCCCCAGAAGGGTCTGGGGCATCCCCTGTAATCCAACGTATTAATGTGTCTGCAGCAAACTGTATGAACTGTCCCACCAGGGGATAAAGAGAGACTATAAATAGCCTCACCTCAGTTCAGGTAGGGCTTTGCTGCCCAATGAGATGGCGCCAACCTTCAGGGAAAAGCGTTTAGCGTTTGGAGCCTTTTGGCTTTCGGTATTGCAGAGGAGGGACGGATGATCTGCCAAATGCTCCAAGATGTTATGACAGAGCTCTGGAGCTGCGGTTCTCAACTGCGTGGTCCCCAGACCAGCAGCATCAGCATGCCCTGGGCACCTGTCAGAAATGCGGATTCTCGGACCCCACCCCAGACTTACTGAATCACCAGCTCTGAAGGTGGAACCCAGCCATTGGTGCTTAACAAGCCTTCCAGAGGATTCTGAAACTCACTGCAGGAGAGAGAACCAGAGCTGGAGAGGCTGAGCCTAAACACTGGTCTAGGAGTAAAGTGAACCGAGTCTTGTTAATCAGCTGCGACACATAATCCCTTTGTGATTTGATTTTCGATTTGCAAAATGGAGATGGAGTCTTCCTGTCCTTTTTGTTTAGTAGGATTGTTATGAAGATGTAAAGAGATAATGCATGGAGAAAGGCTTTGTAAACTATCAGGTACTAAAATAGTTGCTTTAAATAAGAATAAAATAACATCATTATTAAGTGGAACACAAGTTAATTAGCAGATCAATGATATATAATAAGAGAAAGTAAATAAATTAAACATGTCAAAGGTACTTCCATGCCCGGAAAAGCGACATAAGAAAAATATACTCACAGTGTTATCTACCCTCAGGTTTCCTGTCTCTGGGAGACCTGGAGTCATGATCTCAATTAGTTCACATTAAAACATGCCAATATTTGGGGCTTCCCTGGTGGCGCAGTGTTTGAGAATCTGCCTGCCAATGCAGGGGACATGGGTTTGAGCCCTGGTCTGGGAAGATACCACATGCCGCAGAGCAACTAAGCCCGTGAGCCACAAGTACTGAGCCTGCGCGTCTGGAGCCTGTGCTCCGCACCAAGAGAGGCCGCGATACTGAGAGGCCCGCGTGCCGCGATGAAGAGTGGCCTCCACTTGCCGCAACTAGAAAAAGTCCTTGCACGGAAACGAAGACCCAACACAGCCATAAATAAATAAATAAATAAAACATGGCAATATTTAAAAGATTGAAATACTCAATGAAGTGTGTATATATATATATATATATATATATATATATATATATATGAATGAATGCATTTTCTTATGTCCTGCTCCATCCCATTCCAGAATGGATTTCAGATAATGTTGAAAGACAGATGACATGTTCTGCCGTTGGGATTTCTGTGCTATGAACAGCAAAGAGAACAATCCAGAAAGGCAAATAATACGCGATAATACAGTTCTCTTGAATGGAGAATCAGGAAACCTGAATTCTCACCCCAGCTCTGCCATTAATGGACTGCATGACCTTGAGCAAGTCCCTTGACCTGTCTGGGCATCCATTTCCAGCTCTTAGGACTGCTCTTTTAGTTCAGTTCTCTTATCTGCGGCTTTTTTTCTTTTTTCCAGTCCCTGGAATTAGATTCTATAAACTGAGGGTAAGGCTTATTACACACGAATCCAGTGAGAAAGAACATGAAATGAACTTGCCTCCCCGTCTATGAACACAGGTCAGGAATAAAAATACAAGCCGAATTGGGTTGCGGCATATCAAGGCTTTATATAGTAACCCTATGGGATATTCCAGTTCTGCCTTACAGGCAAAGGGTTTTATTTGCAGTGGGTTTCCTATAATGGCTATTATGACCATTAAACAAAAAGTCTCACTAAAGTCCATACAGAAATTCCCTTCTTTGCTGTGGCCACATTCCAGTGATTAAACTCAACCAAGGTCACGGCACCCTGTTCCTACCTGCTCACCTTGGATCAGAGGTGACAGCATACCGCTGTCCTATCCAAGCTCTTTTTGGCACCTTTTATCTTATCTGTCAAGGCTATTCTTCGAGGACTACTTGGCTGGAGCAACTACCCAGAGAGGTAAACAGTCCTCCAGAGGCATAGGCTTATATTTCCCAACACATGGTTTCCAATTTGCATGCAGTCATGTAAGAGGCAGTGGAGTGAGGTGATTAAGGACAGGGACTGCTGGGCATCAGATCACCTTCCAATAGCTATTCATATCTTGGATAATTCATTTAACTTCTCCATGCTCTGACTGACACACCTGTAAACTGGGAATACTAATCATTCCTTTCTCAAAAGGTGACTGGGTGTATTAAATGATATTATTATTATTTTTTTTTTTTTTGCGGTACACAGGCCTCTCACTGCTGTGGCCTCTCCCACTGCGGAGCACAGGCTCCGGACGCACAGGCTCAGTGTCCATGGCTCACGGGCCCAGCCGCTCTACGGCATGTGGGATCTTCCCGGACTGGGGCACGAACCCGTGTCCCCTGCATCGGCAGGCGGACTCTCAACCACTGCGCCACCAGGGAAGCCCGATATTCTTTTTTTAATAGAAGTAGAGTTGATTTACAATGTTGTGTTAGTTTCAGGTGTACAGCAAAGTGATTCAGTTATATATATATATGCATATATGTATATGGAATATATATATATGGAATATACATAGATTCTTATACATATATATATAGATTCTTATACATATTCTTTGTTTATAGGAATATATATATTCATATATATATATATATTCTTTTTCAGATTCTCTTCCACTATAGGTTATTACAAACTACTGAGTATAGTTTCCTGTGCTATACAGTAGGCCCTTGTTGGTTATCTGTTTTATATTTAGTAGTGTGCATCTGTTAATCCCGAAATGATATTCTTTGTTAAACACCTAGACCACTACCTAGAATAGTACCTCCCAAGGAGCAAGAGATCCCAATCAAAATAGGATCCCCATTCTCCAACTCCTCTCTAGTGTAAGAAACGGAAACCACAGTGTCCTAAGCCCTGGAACCCTCAGGAAGCCATCGTGGGACAGAAATATTCTCGCTTCAGCAGAAGAACACAATTCCCAGAAGAACAAAAACAATTCCATTTGTGCTCCACTGAACTCAACCCAATGCAACAACACGTGTGCAAACAGTGCCAACCCAGCAAAACAAACTCCAGGTGAGTTTAGAAAAATCGCATCGCCTATCTACAGGGGTTCTATTAATAAAAGTGCTTTGGGGCATGATTTAGTTTAAAATACTGCTATAGTCACCCTGTGTTTTTATAAGATTCCTGGGTTTTTTAAGTAAAGTGAGACCACATAGAAAGTAGTCTAGAATATTTTACCAAAATAAATTGTAGTTGTACATGAACAGAATACTCTGTATGTGGAAATGGAAATGGAAATGGAAAGCAGATATTTCATTACAATTGCCTCCTGGAAAAATGTCACAAAAAACAGCAGGAGAAAAAAAACCCCTTTCTCCTTGAGGCCCAGCATGAAGTTACTTGCTATGGCCACTAGATGGCGGGCTTGGGTTTACAGGGTAATTTGCTCAGCCATCCATCATTACAGGGGCAGAAACTGACCAGTCCCTGACCAGCACAGTGTTCAAACAGTACAAAGAATCTATTACAGTTGACCCTTGAACAACATGGGTTTGAACTGTGAGGATCCATTTGTAAGTGGATTTTTTCAATAAATACACACTACAATGTATGTAATTTTACTCTGCAAGTAGAGCACTGAAAAAATCGTCTAGTAGAGCATGAGGAGGGGGCGGAGTCATGGATGGACTAAGGATGGCAGGATACTGATGACTGCTGAAGCTGGGTGAAGGCTACAAGAGGTTCATCATACCTATTCGGTTTACTTTGTACATGTATGAAATTTTCCATGGTAAAACATTTTTAAAAATCATAAACAAAATCCCTCTAGTGTTTTTGTCTACCACTTGGCTTCGAAAATTTTTAATGTATATTCAAACACAGGAGGACAATTCCAACCCAAGGAAAATACAAAAGAGAGGCCCAAATCCCCAAAAGGAGAACTGGGCAGTCAATCTGAGAAAAGGCAGCATCCTACAAGATTCCAGGGAACTGCATCGGATAAAAGAGGCACCATCACCCTCCTCCTGATCTGCATCTTTTCTGCCACTATAAAAGAAATATCCAGGCAGGAAAGAGCAGAGCTCAGTTGGGACAGGGAAGTAGAACTGCAAAACCTATGAAGACATGCAAATGAATCAAAATTCTAGAGGCAGGAAATCCTTTGATCAACTTTGGAGGAAGTGGGGGGGGCGGGGGGAAGAAGAGCCAGAAGACCGTCAGGCAAATATTGTCCTAATTATTTAAAAGAAAAAAGAGTCTGAAAAGCTCCCTGTGACTACAAGGTAGAGTCTGGATTCCACGGGAGGAAGGCAAGCAATGCTCTCTCTGAACCGCCCCGGCTTCACCTCCCTCTCGCCTGGCTCCTCCTCTGCACTCAGATGATAGGGAAGTTTTGTAGCTACCTGCGCTCAACAGGATGTTTCAGGCCTCTACAGTTTTCTTCATGCTGTTCCCTTGCACTAGATTGTCCTTCTCCTCCTACTTATTCTTTCAGACTTAACTCAGGAATTACCTCCTTCAGGAAGTAACCCCAGAACCTCGGGCCCCTCCTTGACACTCCCACAGCACCTGGCCCATTTGCCTCCCATGGTACACTGATGACGCTGAAATTATCTGCTTAGGTACCAGCCTCCCTGCTGGTCCGCCATCAGCTCCTCCAGGGCTGGATCGCATGCTTTTCATCTCTGTATTTCAGTACCTAGCCCAGGACTCTGCAGGTGCACAGTCAGTACTGGTTGCCCTGCTATAAAGCTAGTGATTCTATGTGGCTCGTGAATACAAGGAAAATAAAGCGGTGGTGGTTTTACAGTCTTCCTGAGCCTGCTCAGGACTCCCCCACCTAGTGTCTCCACTGGGACCAAGGCTCATGCCCTCTCGTGCCTTTGAGAGAATGATCTTCTCGAAGTGGAAAAGTCTAGATGCGAACCCAGGGTGGAGAGTAAAGGTAAACTCTGTGCCACAGATTCTGTAACGTTGTGAAATTGTTCTAAGTCCCACTTGACAACTTTATTCAAAATTGTCAACAGTCAGTAAATCATTGACAAATGGAGCATGAGACACAGTGAATAAGGATAATGTTCCCACTGTACTCATGGTCCTTTCAGGATACGGGTTCAAAACCCAGGGCTGAACCATTTATAGTAGCCAAGACATGGAAACAAGCTAAATGTCCATTGACAGATGAATGGATAAAGAAGATGTGGTACAGATACACAATAGAATATTACTCAGCCATAAAAAGAATGAAATAATGCCATTTGTGGCAACATGGATGGATCTAGAGATTATCGTACTAAGTGAAGTAAGTCAGAAAGAGAAAGACAAATACCATGTGATATCACTCATATGTGGAATCCAGAATAGGACACAAACGATCATATCTATGAAACAGAAACAGACTCACAGACATAGGGAACACACCTGTGGTTGCCAAGGGGGGTGGTTGTGGGGGAGGGATGCATTGGGAGTTTGGGATTAGCAGATGCAAACTATTATATACAGGATGGATAACAAGGTCCTACTGCACAGCACAGGGAACTATAGTCAATATACTGTGATAAGCCATAATGGAAAAGAATATGAAAAAGAATATATATATGTATAACTGAATGACTTTGCTGTACAGCAGAAGTTAACACAACATTGTAAATCAACTATACTTCAATAAAATAAAATAAAGTAAAAACCCAGGGCTGAGCCTCCCCAAGTAGAAAACCAAGTCTTTTTACTTTGCTTTGTCTAAAACACAACTACAGGTCGGCTCTCTGTGGGATGTGACATTTGGAGCTTTCCTATCTTCTTTGTAACTTTTTTTCATAATCCATTTCCGTCAGTTACTGACCTGCTATAATTAAAAGTCAAACACGGCTTCCCTGGTGGCCCAGTGGTTAAGAATCCGCCTGTCAATGCAGGGGACACGGGTTCGAGCACTGGTCCAGGAAGATCCCACATGCCGCAGAGCAACTAAGCCCGTGAGCCACAACTACTGAGTCTGCGCTCTAGAACCCGTGTGCCACAACTACTGAGCCCAAGTCCGCAACTATTGAAGCCCGTGCACCTAGAGCCTGTGGTCCGCAAGACAGGCCACCACAATAAGAAGCCCACACACCGCAATGAAGAGTAGCCCTCGCTCGCCGCAACTAGAGAAAGCCCATACACAGCAACGGAGACCCAACGCAGCCAAAAGTAAATAAATAAAATATCATTAAAAAAAAAAAGCCAGACCAACCAACCAGTATGACACCACAAACTTTACAAAAGTCCAGCTGAGTCACGTTCACTCCATTTCTGTTAGGATTACTAGAACAGAGAATGCCATAAACAGAGTGTTGGGAATTATGTGGAATAGAGCACGAAGGCATAGGAAGATGAAAAGAGTAAAACTGGTTCCTGGAGCAATGAGAGTGAAGGCATACTGATCTTGGGAAAATGACTTAACCTCTCCGTTTTCTGATACGTAAAACAGTGATAACAAGAGCTCCCTTGTAGGAGGTTGAGCGGGGAAATGTATGTAAAGGAGCCAGTAGAGCATTTGGGTGTCCTGACAGCCAGAAGCATGGCGGGAGGGATAAGAGTGTTTCAGGGCAGCCCTGGGTGAAGGAAGTTGAGGCAAAGGCCAGCCAGGACTCGACCCCGCAGCTCCCGTGTCAGAGGGGAAGGTACGTTCTGTGGAGTCTGGCAGCCTGGTGTCTATCCAGCTCCATCTCTCCCACGATCGTCTTTGGGCGAGTGACACAGCTGCTCCAAGCCTCTGCTTCTTCAATTGTGAAATGGTGATAATAACAGTACCTATACTTCATGGAGCTGCTGTGAGGATGGACTGAGGTCCTGAACGTGCCTGGCACAGAACAAGTTCTCCAAAAGTACGGCAGCTGCACGGCAGCCGAGAGGCAGGAAAGGCAGGGCTAGGCCTAAGGCAGGACCAGTAATGCCCTTGGCACACAGTGTCTGGGAAGGGTGACAGTGCCTGACTCTGCTTTTGTTGTTTTTCAATTTTTTAAATTGGAGTCTAGTTGATTTACAATGTTGTGTTAGTTTCAGGTGTACAGCAAAGTGATTCATTTATACATGTACATATATCCATTCTTTTTCAGATTCTTTTCCCATATAGCTTATTACAGAGTACCTAGTAGAGTTCCCTGTGCTATACAGTAGGTCCTTCTTTGTTATCTATTATTTATATGGTGACATGTATATGTGAATCCCAACCTACTAATTTATCCCTCCCTCCCCCCCACCTTTCCCCTCTGGTATCCATCTGTTTGTTTTCTAAGTCTGTTTCTGTTTTGTAAATAAGTTCATTTGTATCATTTTTTAGATTCCACATAAAAGGGATTATCATGATATTTGTCTTTCTCTGTCTGACTTACTTCACTTAGTATGATAATCTCTAGGTCCATCCATGTTGCTGCAAATGGCATTATTTCATTCCTTTTTTATGGCTAACATTCCATTATATTTATATAGATATAGATATATTCTTTTTCAGATTCTTTTCTCATATAGGTTAATACAAATATCGAGCAGAGTTCCCTGTGCTATTCAGTAGGTCCTTGTTGTCTACCTACTTTATATACAGTAATGTGTATATATCAATCCCAACCTCCTAATTTATCCCTCCCCCCCCTTCCCCTTTGGGAAGCATAAGTTTGTTTTCTGTCCCTGACTCTGCTTTAAGCATGTATGTATGAGGCGAGCTTCTTTGCTTAGGAGGCTGACATGGGCAGTAGAGTATGTTGTCATCTGCCTCCTCTTTTTGTGGACAATTTGCTCTGTTCCCAAGGCCACAGTTTAAATCTTCAGAGCAAGAGCTAACAAAACCATCTCTTATTCCATCTTAAGGTCCAGGGAGGGCCATATGACAGTGGAAGTTGGGGGATTTATAGCTGATTGAATTACCAATCACAAGAGTATGGATTACTAGAAGACGTCAGCTCAGAGAACTGTGGCAGGTCAGGGTGATGACAAATCAGAAAGTGTGTTTATTGTGATCACTGGCAACACAAAGGCAGAGGGGAGTCAGGCTTTGAAGATGGGGCCTGACATGTAATAGATTCTTAGTAATTATTGGTTGAATGAATGAATGAGAGAAAAATCAAGATGTAAAGCTCTCAATAGGCTAAAGGGTAGGTCAAAACTCAAGATGAATTGTATAGGGCATAAATGTTACGTTTTACCAAATGGTGAAGATTTTGCCTAACAAGAATAGATGCGACAAAGTCTTAGGGAAACGGAGAGAGAAAGTCACGTTCCCAAGACGTAGCAGGTGTCATCGATTACAAGCTTAACAGGTAACCATACGATGTGACTTTAAAAATGTAGACTTAAGCCACATTATGAGATTCAGAGAGGAAACAGACCCCCTGGAGCCAGCCTCAGCCACGTCCCATGGTGTCTTGTCTTCAGTTTTAAGGCAATGCTTTGGGAACTTCATTTATGCTGTGGAGTGGCTGCAGAGACAGATCACCAGCAAGAGCCTGAAAACCCTATCGCAGGGAAAGCAACTCAAGGGACTGATCATTCTTAATGTGGGGAAAGGAAGATTTATTGGGAACATGAGAGCTGACTTCAAACATTCAAATATTTGAAGTAATATCAAGTAAAAGATGAATTGGCCTTTCTAAACTGAGCATATATTTACTGAATGTCTGTATTGACAAAGGACTCACTTTACAAACATTGATTGGCCACTTATTCTGGGCCAGGCACTGTCCTAGATGCTGGGAAAAGGTCTCTGCCCTCACAAAGCTGACACTTAATAAAGGGTGAGGAAGACAAGCAAACAGAATACTTTTTTTTTTTGGCCGCACTGTGTGCATCTTAGTTCCTTGAGCAGGGATAGAACACTCGCCCCCTGCAGTGGAAGCACAGTGTCCTAAGCACTGGACCCCCAGGGAAGTCCCCAGAATAATTTTCTGATAGAGGAAGGACGGAACTGTATGTGGTGTCTGCCCTCACACATGGCCTTCAGATCTAGTGGGATATTCTTATTCTTTATTGTTGCATTAATTAGATAAAGATAGATTGTAATTTAATAAAAGAAAGAACTTTCTCCCAACAGAGCAAGGACTCCGTAAAAAAGTAGTCAACCATCACTGGAAATCTTTTTTTTTTTTTTTAAAGGAACCATTTTTTAAAAATAAATTTATTTATTTTTATTTACTTATTTTTGGCTGCGTTGGGTCTTCGTTGCTGCATGCAGGCTTTCTCTAGTTGCTGTGAGCAGGGACTACTCTTTGTGGCGGTGCACGGGCTTCTCATTGCGGTGGCTTCTCTTGTTGCGGAGCACGGGCTCTAGGCACGCGCGCTTCAGTAGTTGTGGCACGCGGGCCCAGTAGCTGTGGCTCGTGGGCTCTAGAGCACAGGCTCAGTAGTTGTGGCACACGGGCTTAGTTGCTCTGCGGCATGTGGGATCTTCCCGGACCAGGGATCTAACCCGTGTCCCCTGCATTGGCAGGTGGATTCTTAACCACTGCACCACCTGGGAGTCCATCATTGGAAATCTTAAAAACAAAACTTATTTGGCTATCTTTTAGGGCTGTTGTGGAGAACTGCTGAGTAGGGGATAAAGCTAAATCACCGGTCCCATGAACTTTGGATTTCTCAGACCAATACAATTGAAAAAACATGGTAGGTGGCAACATAGGGTTGCCAAGTTTTTATGTTTCTAAGTACATTAACAAAAACCCTACTATTATTAAAATCTTTTCATTAAAGACAGGTCAATGTTTAGGGACCTACAAGGAAAGAATGATAGAACATCAGAATAAAAAGGTTCTCTAAGTTAAGCAAATTTGGTTACATTAAAATTTCATAAAATTGGCCTTACTTTTCTAGTTTTGCAACAGATCATCAAAAATTTCCTTGTCAGCCTAAAATAATCCAGAGACTGGAATCTGAAAACAGAACTAGATGACCTTTACGTTCTTCCCAATCTGTTCACATATTGTCAAAGTTTAGTATATTGTTTAAGTGTGGGGTTTTAGGGTTGACATTTATGAATATAAAGTCAAGACCTCTAACTAGCAACAGGAAAGTTAACTTCCCTGAACCTCCGTTTTCACTCCTGTGATTTGGGGATAATATTCCCCACTCCTGGCGCTGAAAGAATTCACTGAGATAATGCAAATGAAGTGCTCAGTGCAGACAGTGGCATGTAGTATGTGTTCAATAAAAATGATAGCTTGGTCCCACTTTTTGACAGCTCTCCTGGCCCCAAAGAAATGGTGAGGTGAGGGGCCTTTCTTAAGGATGATGGTGTCAGCACACACTATTTTCTAAACACTCTAAATTTCCCACAAAGGAATCGATTTCCTTATTTAGCATAAATCCTTGAACCCTGGCCCCCACTACCAGGGGAATAAACAAGTGTCACAGCTTGTTACTCAAAGGATGGTTTTTCTCTTCCCCTCCCGTAGTTTTCATTTTCCTAAACTCCCGACTTCTGACTTCCATGGCCCACCTTCTCTGGCACTTACGGGCTTCTCCATGGGATGCCAGACCACTTACTACTTCTTCTCCTGCCTCTTGGAGTCTCTTCCATTTTCTCTCCCATCTGCTTGCTTTCTGTGTCTACCGATGGTACCTCCTCTCGACCCTGCCTGTCACCTCCAGTGGGGTCGACACTCTTAGCAAACTTTTAGAGTAAATGAGAACCTTTGACATCAATACCAAGAAATCATGCTCCATTTCTTTAGCAGGCAATAGGACGTGTCCAGATGCCATGGAAACGTATGTCCTTAGGCCTGTGACTTCAAGTCTGAAGGCTCAAGTGACATGAAGATGACTGATGTTTGAAAGCTGAACTACCCATCAATCTTCCAGGGCTCATGCTTTGTGACAATGCCCAGCAGTGTCTGTTCAAAAGAACGTGTTGTTCTAACAATAGCTAATGCTTCTCTTGCTTGGTAAAGAAGCGATACTGGGATGTCATGAACAGCGATCAGATTTAAGCCCTTGCCAGATGCTGAGAACCCTAGAATTCAAGAACTCTGTTCTTCAGCAGCAGTAAATCTAGACAAAAAGATGCTGAAATAAGGTCTTTATAAACAGGTCTTAACAGAGGGATGTCAGTGGAGCTCCTATGATTTGGCATTTGCGTAAACTCAAATGTGCTGAGTAAGTCCTGAGTTACTTTTCATTACCGCCTATGCCAGTTCCACGTCTATGACTTATTTATTTAAAATGTGGCCAGGCACGCGAGAGGAATAAAAGCACAGAGTGGTATAATTATGGAACAGAATCCAGAGGATAAAATTCTGTCCAGAAGTCAGGACATTCGGACTCACGTTGGAGATTTCTAATTATAGACATGGGTTCCGTCTAAGCGATTCTTCAGGGTCTGAATAGATAAATGGAAGTTCTTCCCTGATTGAGATATTGTTATACTTTTATTCATGCCCTCCATTTTTCTTTTTCTTTTAAATTTTCTCTATCAAAAGGTCCCCTGACGCCTTGCAGGCTACTGTAAGGCTTTTGCTTTTATCCTTAGTGAGTTGGGAGCCACTGGAGGGTTCTCATGGCCGTGTGTGGATCCGGACAAAGAAGGAAGACCAGTTACTGGGCAGTTGCAGTGATCCAGGTGAGAGGTGATGGTGGCTTGGTCTGACCAGGGTGGAAGACAGTGGAGATGGTGAGAGTGGTAGGCATTATTTATTTGGAAGCAGCAATAAATGAATTTATTGATAGATTGGATGTGCCGTGCAAGAAAAAGAGAAGAATCCTGGATAAAGACAAGACTACTGGCCTGAGCCACTAGAAGGAAGAGTTGCTAGTTCCTGAGATGGGGAAGCCTTCAGAGAAATAAGTTGCCAGGGTGGTGATGGGGTGGTGGTGGCGATAAATCATGAGTCTGGCTTTAGATAGCTGAAGTTTGAGAGGCTTTCATGTCGGGTAGGGACGTCTAGGAGAGGATGAAGATTCGAGTTGGGAGTTCAGGGCAGAGATCCAGACCAGATACGTGCATTCGGGAGCCATCAGTGCATTGATGGTGTTTAAAACCATGGGGTCAGGGAGAGAGGCAAGATAGGTCCAAGGCTGAGTCCTGGGCACTTCAACTTGAGCTTGGGGAAAGAAAGAGGAATCAGCAAAGGAGCAAGAGGAGGCCATAAGTGAGGTAGAATCCCAAGAATTAGGTGAAGAAAACGTTTTGACAAAGTAGGAAAGATCAGCTTTGTCAAACGCTGATCTCTTAAATATTCAAAAACAACTTACAAATATAACCAAATTATTTTACTCCTCTCGAAATAAAAATAACACATCTAACATTCATTACACATGCCAGATAAAAACTCTCAAGGCGAATTTGTCAGATACTCTAATATGTCGGACTGTTTCAAACACCTTTAATAACAAATGACCACAAAAAAAATTAACGGTGACAAGATGTATTCCTAAACTTACACAAACGCATTCAGGCTATGAAGGTTGGCTGATTTCATCCTCCCTCTGCTTCCTTTAACATCTTCCATGGTTTGTAAAGTCATTTTTCCAGTTCAGGAGGAAACATTTACTCTATCAGGGGTGCCATGTTCCTCAGGTCAAAGATTCAGGACACACTTATTTATCTGTCAAATTCAGTACCAAGACACAGGATCTGGGCACAGTGTCATTCAAGGCTGAATCTCCCCAAATTCCAGGTGAACAAGCTGATTCCTTTACAATTCCTTTGAGATCTCTGTGCTATGTCAGCAGGGGCCCTATGACCCAATCCTTCCAGCTGTAGTTTAGTTTCACAGCTCTGCATACCACACATTTTCTAGAATGTATTTCAAGTTACACCTTCACCCAACTTTTATCATAAGCTCATGTCAATGTTTCGTCTAATTTAGGTAGAGGAAATTCTGCACCTTTAGCCAAGTTGCAACAAACTTCTTTTATCCCTCAATTGGATTCAACAAAGGTCTTTGTTCCCTGATTGAGTTCCACATTCTTTTCCTCTTTTTCTTGTCTTGATCTTGGCCATAATTCTAGAATCATTTTTATGGACCACAGCAAATTGAATTTAAGGTCCATGGAAGCATAAAGGATCCAATAAAGATTGGATTTCTTTATTCTGGTGCATAACACTGAGGGTTACTGCCCCAGGGCTTGTTAGAATGATCTTCAGACTGTGAAAGATCTACAGCCTACTCTTGCTTAGCTGAGAGAATACCACCCAGAAGAACTGCAGTCTCAGGAATGAGGGCTAGAGGACCCATAAAGGAGGGTGCATACGCCTCATTCATTCAAAAGACATTTATTTGGCACCTTGAAATGAGCTCAATGTTTGTGTCTCCCCCAAATTCATACTTTGAAACCCTGGCCCCCAACGGGATGGTATTAGGAGGCAGGCTCTTTGTGAGGTAATTAAGTCATGAAGGTGGAGCCCTCACGAATGGGATTAGTATCCTTATAAGGAGAGACACAGAGCTTGCTTTCGCTCTCTGATCTCCACCATGTGAGGACACGGCAAGAAAACAGCCGTCTGCAAACCAGGAAGTGGGGCCTCACCAGACACTGGGTCCGCCAGCACCTTGATCTTGGACTTCCCAGCCTCCGTAACTGAGAAATAAACGTTTGTTACTTAAGCCGCCCAGCACATGTTATTTTTGTTATAGCATCCTGAGCTAAGACACACTTACCATGTGCCTGGCACTGTCCCACTTGCTAGGCAGGGTTGAGATACAGCTGCGTCCACGTGGCAGGTGCTGATAATTTACAGCTGGTGTCTATTCTGATTGGTCAGTCATTGTCCCATGCAGGCTGTTACATATAATGAATGTCATCCATGATACTAGAGATACTAAAGTGAATAGAATACATTTCCATCTTTCGGGGATTTTTGTTTGTTTTAATGATTTCAAGGAGCTATCTCTCCCTTCCGATCCCCGTTACAACAACCTTGATAGCCAAATTGTAAACAGTAACCTAGGATAGAGTTTCTAGGCTTAACAACAAATGCCCTAGAATGACTCCATTTATGTAACGTTCTAAAACTGACAAAACTTTAGAGATGGGAAACAGATCGGTGGTTGCCAGGCACTGGGGGATGGGAAGGAGAGACTATAATGGATCCTCCCAGGGAGTTTCCTTGCAGTGATGCAGCAGTTCTCCAGGGTGGCTGTGTGATTTGTGTATCTCATGCGGATACACAAATCTCCACATGTGATAGGATTTCACGGACCTACACACACACATACACACACACACACACACACACACACAGAGTGAGTGTATATAAAAATTGGTAAAATCTGAGTAAACTCTGTAATCTAGTTAGCAGTATAATCCCAATGCCAATTTCCTGGTTTCGATAATGTGCTATGGTTGAATAAGATGTTACCTTTGGGGAAAGCTGGTGGAAGGGTACACAGGACCTCTCTGTACTATTTTTACAACTTCTTGTAAGTCTATAATTATTCAGACGATTTTTAAAGAAAAAATCATGTATTAATTCATTTAACATAATAATAGACCATTTACATGTAAAGAATGTCCAGTAATGTTAAAACCTTTTCATTTTAAGTCAAAATAAATGACTCTCCCTACCCCAAAGTAGCCAATAATGAACAAGCAGGGTTTGATGATTACTTAAGCTGTGCATCCTCAGCCAGCTATGAGTTATCTTTATCTATTTTAACATGTTTGATTCAGAAAATTAGCATATGCAAAAATCTTTAAAATTTTGCATCCTCTTTGAGACAGAAGTTCTAATACTAGGAAAAATTCCTACGAGTGTATAGGTTCCTTTATGTGCACCAAAATTCGGGAATAAGTACTTTTATCACAGCATAGTTTATGATGGCAGAAAACTGGAAAGAATCTAAATATTAAGAACAGGTAACTTTTTAAGTACATTTCGGCAGACACCCAGAATTGACAAATTGAAGACAATCAAAATGTTATTGTTGAAGAGTTCTTAGTAATTTGGAAAGCTGCCCTCAATGTTTTGCTAAGTGGAAAAAAAATTTTAATGGGGCATACAACAATATATATATGTATGTATTTGCATAGGGAAAGAACAGATAATTAAATGTGGTTTTCTCTGTATGATGGCATTACAAATAATGTTTATATTCTTCTTTTAAATTGTCTCAATTTTCTAAAATATCTACAGGAAATACTTATTACATTTGCAATAAATGTAAAATGAAAAAACAATGCATATATTAAACCAGTTCTTTAGAGACCAGTGTTTCCAAACTGTGGTGAATGAACGAAGTTTCAAAGACTTATTCATAGTGGTCCACGACTACTGCTATGAGAATGTTTAATGTGGTATTTTCATCAAGATGAGAACCTTAACATAATACTATGGACATATCCTGGGTTAACTGGATGATCACAGTGTATCAGAGATGGCAATGCCCATACCTGCATTACTTTTTATGTCTGCAAGGTTGACAAGCCCTACTACTCTAAATCTTCCAGACTTATGAGAAAAGAAACAGAGTCCAATGTAACAGATGATATATCTATAGCTAGTAAAAACCACAGCCCACTGCACAAATTCCAGTTTGCAGCATTTCTAATAGAGAAGGTTCTGGAGAACACCAGGCATGTCAAACTCAGAAGAACTTGCCCTCAGCAGTCAGCACCCCATCCACCCTGTGACCAGTGACTAAACTCTAGCAAAGACTTAGGATTTTCAACAATAAGCTACTTAAATGAGTACAACACAAAAATGAAATAGGCACAAACTCCCTACACTTACTGCTTTCATCTAAGACTAAAACAGATCTACAAATTAAATACCATAAAATGAAAACACGCGCTTTAAAAACAAACACTGATTAATTTAGTGTGAGTGTTGATACTCTTTGCTAAAGTTTAGTCATTTACCCTCCAGCCAGGTCAAGAGTACCTTACTAGCTTTCTACACAATTCTTAAATATGGGTTAAACCAAAGATTATTCTAGAAATATAATAGAACCCACAAAATAAGTGAACCTTCAATACACTTTAGACATGCAATTCTTTGGTATGAGCAGATATACTGATTTTGTATCTGCCAATTCCTTTCTAAATGTCACACACACACAGTGTTGGACGCTAAATGTTGCTAAAGTAGACAAAGCCTAACCTGGTAGATAAATGGAGGGCGGGGTCCAAGAAATCTGAATTATACGACACTAGCAGATTGCTCACCACACTGTTCTATCAGCTTCCCCATGGAAATCTGTCGAAAAAGCTTATAACCCATATAATACTGTACCACAGTTCTTACTTCCTTTTCTGCACACCAAGATTAAAGCACTTTCCCAAATTTTGAGCAATTCTTTCTTCTGAAGAATTACGTTCTTACGAGTATATTGCAAAGATTAAACAATAGCTGAATGCACAACTTTTTGCAATAAAAGACGGCATATCGATAAATCATCATCTGCAAAGATTCATGCTACCATCTTCTAACTGGCTTGGGGAATTTGGATGAAAGGGTCTCCATGCAGACTCCGTGTGAAAAGTAGATATATTATCTGATTTTCTCAAATAAAGCCATTCCTCCAAACCTCATTATATTCTGGTAGATATTTCTTGGTCTGTTTTCATTTCTTTCTTAGGCTTCAGATGTATTTATCAAAGCAATAAACCTTTAGTTCAGTCCTGACTTATCACTCAGCCTTCTCGGCATTCATGATTTTGACGGGAGACCAAGGACAGCCGTTTGAGTTTTAGGGCAATTTAAAGCAAATGTTTCTGTCAGCTCTTTCTTTTAACTCTTACAAATGAATGATTCGCAGAGAGAAACAGGTTTCAGCTCCCAGCTTTTAGTAAACCGTTTGCTTTAACATAACGTCGACCGTGAGCACTTTGAAAGTCACGTTTTCTACTTATAAAGGCTACTGCCCTGAATGGTTCGGCTACAAATGATTGGGGAACCTTCAGTGTCGATAACAGCACTTTAATCCCTGACGCTCTAGGCTTCATTCCCATAACTTTGTATTTCAAAACACTACACAATTAGCTGACGGTTTCTCTAAAATAACAATTACAGTATTGCGGCTGGAAACTAGGTATACAATTAGGTGCCCGGGGGATTCAGCAACAAATACCCCTGAACTGTGTCCCCAAACCTTCACTGCCTACTAAAGGTGAGAGAGTCCTCCAAAAGTGACCCTAAAACCCCAAAGTCTGAGCTCCTAGAGCCTGGAACTAGGACTCATTTTATCCCAGCGCCAGAAGGCACTCAGCAGCTCCTTACCTCCACAGCCGATGCTGTCTGGTAAGGTAGCCATAGACGGGCCTGGGGATCTGTGCGGGGGAGGCACCGAAGGAGATACAGACACACCCAGAAATGCCACACAGCCAGAGCTCCCTTTCAGCACCCTCAGGATAACGAAATTGACACAAAACTAGGTCCAAGACTAATGCCGTCAAGAGTCAATAGCAGTGTACGCTGCTATTTTAAAAAACTACATAGAGAATGGACATGTGGACACGGGGGGTGGGGAGAAGGGGAGGGTGGGACGAATTGGGAGATTAGGAATGACATATACACACTACCATGTGTAAAACAGATAGCTAGTGGAGACCTGCTGTATAGCACAGGGAGCTCAGCTCTGTGCTCTGTGACGACCTAGATGGGGGGGAAGGGGGGCGGGAGGTCCAAGAGGGAGGGGATATATGTATATATGTGGCTGATTCACTTCATTGTACAATAGAAACTAACACAACATTGTAAAGCAACTATATTCCAATTAAAAAAAAAAACAAAACGAATGCATCTGTGGGACTTCCCGGGTGGTCCAGTGGTTAGGACACCGCACTTCCACTGCAGAGGGCGCAGGTTCTATCCCTGTTCGGGGAATTAAGATCCCTCATGGCATGGCCAAGAAATAAAAAGATAAAAATATTTTTAAATTAAGAAATAAAAACTACCTCTTTCCCATACAGGCAGCAACCACCCAAATATAAAGATCTTAGTGGAAATAAAATCTTAATTTCTCATGAGAAAGCAAGAGAGTAAAGATTTAAACATTTTAAAATGTTTTCTCTAAGTCCCCAAAGAGAATCTGAAGAAGACTCAGGCAAAGCCCCCATCTTGAAAAAGTCCACATCCAAATAATAGTAAGACAGGGAAACTACAATACTCTGAATGTTCAGAAACGTGAAAGAGCTCCTTTGGCTGTGGGAAACTGCTTCATGGAGGGAGGGCTAGAAGGATGAGGATTTTTTAAAATATAGGTGGAAAAAAAAAAACAGAGGGCTTCCCTGGTGGCGCAGTGGTTGAGAGTTCGCCTGCCGATGCAGGGGACACGGGTTCGTGCCCCGGTCCGGGAAGATCCCACATGCTGCGGAGCGGCTGGGCCCGTGAGCCATGGCCGCTGAGTCTGCGCATCCGGAGCCTGTGCTCCGCAACGGGAGAGGCCACAACAGTGAGAGGTCCGCGTACCGCAAAAAAAAAAAAAAAAAAAAAAAATATATATATATATATATATATATATGTGGGATTAGGGGAAGGGAATCCATTTCAAAACTGATAATTTCTTGTCATTTTTACTTTTTATATGGCAATATCCTATTTTGTGACAATATCGAGAAACTTGTATTTGTTGCAACTTATTTAGGTGATTTTATGTTCAACGAAGTTTGGAAGCCCATACCTTGACCTACAGCTCTGGTTCTCACAGTGTGGTCCATGGACCAGCAGTATCAGAATCAGCATCACTTGGGAACCTGTTAGGCAAATGATCAGGCCCCTTGGCAAACCTATTAAGGCAGAATCCCTGGGGAAGGGGACCAGCAATCCGTGTTTTAATCAGCTGCCAGGTGAGTGGGATGCAGCCGAGGCTTAAAGCCACTGGCCTGTAGAGATACCAAGGTTCCCCAGACTCTTCTTTAGCTGATTCCTGAGAATTTTTGATGAATGGGTAACTTACCAGTACTAGATAAAAATAAAGGTGAGGTTACAAAGTTTTACAGAGGGGCAGACCTTTAGAAGCATGCCTCCTAAGAGAGAGGAGAAAAGAGAAAAAGATTGATGGAGGACTACAGAAAAACTGAAACCTTGCCCAAAAGAGTATAAACAGAATAAGAAATAGTAGGTTAAAATGGACTCATCCAAGCCCACCCTGAAATTGCCCATCTGGAAAGGAGCAGCTCTGAGTTTTGAAAGTCA
The DNA here is from genome assembly GCF_949774975.1 of Lagenorhynchus albirostris. NCBI lineage: Eukaryota > Metazoa > Chordata > Mammalia > Artiodactyla > Delphinidae > Lagenorhynchus > Lagenorhynchus albirostris. The sequence continues at coordinate 74,637,891 of NC_083104.1, forward strand.
TCAGTATGTTGAGATTGATATTTTCAAAGATCTGTGATTGTTCTCTCAGGAGGGGAGCAACTTCTGAGGATTTTCTGGTCAGAGTCTTTCTGGAACCACGACTATTTTCTGTTTCCTCCGTGGCCTCTGTCAGCTCCCTCGAAGAGGTAGCTTTCCAAAGTGGTTTGACAATGTTCCTGTTACTTCCCTGCGGGCAGCTCTCACCTCTCTGCTCTACATTATTTTGCCCAGGTACCTGTTCACACGTTGAGAGCCATCCGATATGGGGCCAAACAGCTGTGATGCCTGCAGGCTCTTCTAGCAACCGGCCGCAGATGGGACCAGCTGGCTCAGGCTGCAACCCGGGTTCTCTTTGTCCTGCCCGGAAGATGACGACTAATTAGCTAAGCAGTTTAGCTGGCCTCCCTCTACTGTTAAAAAAAAAAAAAGAAAAGGAGCTGGATGTGCTGCCCTTCACATATAGAAGATTCCGCTGGGAGGGAAGCGGGTGTAATCTGAAGATTTCCTATTTCCAGTAATGGTGACAGATTGATGCTGAATGCTACTACTAGGTCTCCTAGGGCAGCGACCAAGATTAGGATGCAGGTCCTGCCAGGCGAACAGAGCAGAGCTGCCAGCCCTGCAGAGAAGGAACTCAGCTCCCTGGTTCCTCTATCTTGGTGCTCTACCCGACTGAGTGATTCAGCTACTTTGAATAACCAGATAATAAGGAATATGAAAAAGATTGGTTAGGGGCTTGGCAAGGAAATGACATTTCTAACTTGCCTTATTGTTTTTTTTTTCCAACTGGAGATAGTGTGACCAAGAGAAATGCCATCCTCTTAAGAATGCCTGTATCATGTTTGCTCCTACTTACATGCAGGAAGTCAAGAGGACGAGAAAGGGCCAACCATCACATAAAATCCTGGGTTCTGGGAGACATTCCAGGTTCCATGAATTTCATCGGGATATACCAAACCGTGAAATCCAAACAAAAATCATTTGCCGCTCAGATGTCTTTTTAATTATGCTACCAAATAGATTTCTTATATGCCAATTTATGTGAATGAAAAAATTGTCTTGGAGTTTTTAGGAGCACTGGGCATAAATATTAGGAATTCTGCGTAAAGAAAAGGAATAGTCTAAAATGATTTCTCAAGGTTCTCATCAACCCCAGAGTCCTACAGATTAACTCTCCTTTGTATACAATTCTACAAGCAAATATGAATGCAATAACTTAAAAAAATCACATTTTGTAGGTACAGAAGGGTTATAGGAGGAAATAAGAAATTTAAACTGAGTTTGTTCTTACACCTTGCGGTATGCAGGCCTCTCACAGTTGTGGCCTCTCCCGTTGCGGAGCACAGGCTCCGGACGCGCAGGCTCCGGACGCACAGGCTCAGCGGCCATGGCTCACGGGCCCAGCCGCTCCGTGGCATGGGGGATCTTCCCGGACCGGGGCACGAACCCGTGTCCCCTACATCGGCAAGCGGACTCTCAACCACTGCGCCACCAGGGAAGCCCTGTTCTTACACCTTTTAAAGGTTTATTAATTAACCATGCCAACATTTTACTCTCTCATACCTTTAAAAATTTTTTCTCCATGTACAAGTTCATATTTTTTGACCAAAGTTTAGAGCTACCAGTTGATGTGAAATATATCAATACTAGACCACATTCTCAATGGCATATTTGAAGTGGATGAGGACACGCTGAAAAAGCTGAAGAGGATTTGGTGAGATTTTTCCAGAGTAGGAAACAGCGCATGGTATGTCGCCACCTGCTGGCCACCAGGCAAAAAGGCACGCCCAAGAAATATCAATAGAACAGACCAGCTCTTACAATGGGCATCTCTTGCCTGTCACCACAGCATGCAAATATTTCCTGAATGCCCAGCAGAGGTGAGGTTCCAGATAAGAAGCAGATTCATAGGAGTAGCCTGTAGGAATTATGATTATTCTTGTTTTGTGAAAAATCCTACTTATAGAGCAAATCTTTGAACAATTCAAAAGCACAGTAATTAATATTTGGAAAATACGAAATGTTAACAAGGGTGATATGATCTTAAGATATTTGTCAATTTGGGGTTTCAAAGTTCTCTTATAACCAGGATGTTGGGCATCCTTACAATAATTGAAAGGTGGCTGGTGCATGCAGGAAGCCGACAGCAGGAGGGAACTCACAGGGCTAAGTTTGCTCATCAGCAACTCCATTTCTTAGCGTGCAACCTTGAAAAAATACCCCAACCTTCTGAAGACACAGACTTCAAGTATCAAGCAGTGAGAACAGTCTATGGTTCTTCGGAAGAACACACAGAATATTTTCCATCAAGGATGGATGAAGGGATAAACAAAATGTGGTTACATACATACAGCGGAATGTTATTCAGCCTTAAAAAGAAGGAAATTGTGACCTACACTACAACATGGATGGACCTTGAGAATGTTATGCAAAGTGAAATAAGCCAGACAGAAAGGGACAAATACTGTAGGATTCCATATATATATGAGGTACCTAGAGGAGTCAAATTCATAGAGACCGAAAGTACAATAGCGATTGCTAGAGGCTGGGGGGTGGGGGGAAGGGGGAATGGGGAGTTCTTTCATTGGGTATATCAAGTTTCAGTTTGGAAGATGAAAAATTTCTGGAGATAGACAGTGGTGATGGCTGAACAATATGAATGCACTTAATACATTTTAAACTGGTTGAAATGGTAAATTTTATGTTATGCGTATTTTACCACAATAACAAAAAGTTCATAGACACCTCGTCCATGGTAAGTGTCAGGTGATCGGGAGCTCCTAGAAGCTGTCACAGCTCTCATTCTCTGCTATGTCCCCGCCACTGATCATTCAACAAATGATGAGACTAAGGGTGGGATTTCAAATGATGAGCCTAAGGCTACCCGCTAGGGCAAAGCTGCCTCCAGGACCTTTCCACTGGGCTAACTGAGGTGTGTATTTCTACGAGAGGTTTTAACATTTAGGAACAATCTAACAGCTTGCACCCTGATATCAGATGGGATGTCCAAGGAAACACAGGTCATGCCAACTAAAGGCAAGTTTTCAACTTTCCAGTCAATTTGAAAAGAATATGGCTTCCATTGCTTGTTATAGCTTTGCTTTAGGTAAGACAGACTTTAATGTAATAGACCATCTCCAGGACCAAGGCCCTGACCCATATAATGAAACACGATATAGTTCTATTATCTACTGGCCGACATCTCTCTCCGCCATGTGTAAACTCATGTTTTCTGGCAAAGTCATCGGCTTAGTGTAAGACGTGGCTCACCCCATATTATACTAGAGTCCTACAATTTTCACTTAATCATAGAATTAGGATTAAAAGATTTCAAAATAGTAATAAACTAGACTAGGTTTTAGGAAGAGCCCAAGTCCCTGAGTAAATCTTGAGTAGCCTGGTGGGTTGTCAGGAAAGTCACGGATCTGCGCGTTGCTCTCTGCAAAGGCTGGGGATGGAGGGGCTGGAAGGTGGTAGAAAACGGGGTGGAGTGTATCTGCAGCATTTACTCAAGGTGGCCAAAATATCCTTTCAGTAAAGCATCAATAGGGGTTGAATAGGATATTCAGTAAAGTCCTCACTCACAGGAAGATGCCCCAAAATTTCACCGTAGGATTCTAAGATTCTATATAGAATAAGTGAAAACCGCAGAAGGCCTCAACTAGAGGCATCATTGCTGCCCCCCTCTCCCAAACCAACCCAACGAACAACAAGCAAACACAGAGTAGAGTTTGCTATAATTCTGTTCATCCATGTATTAAAGAATTCTTCGTGACCTTTCAATATTTAAATAAGAGTATCAACAGTTATTTCTTCTTGTAATTTTAGCTACTATTTACTGAACACTTATCCTGTGTACTCTTCCTACATTCTAACGCTCTTGACATTTGACACGCAAAGGACCCAGGGTCAGAGGTATTAAGGAATTTTGTAAGGCTAGACAGTTACGAAGTGGCAGAGCTGGGTTTTCAAGCCAGGTCTGCCCCCAAAGCCTGTGCTTATCTACTATTATCTACTGGGTCTGCCCTTGTTTTTTAGTGTAAGAGTCAAAGCATCCTTAGGTGTTCAAAAGATCTGCAGTTTGGAGCCATGAGGAATCATGGCGGTCCTCACTGGAGTTAATTTCAGAAAGCAAAGGCAGAGTCCTTTCCCCTCTGCAAGGGTGCATCCAGCTCAGTGCCTGCCGCGAAGGAAATGTTGGCATCAATCGATCTGTCAATGGGCTCCACACAGCTAAATGAAAAGGTTGCTGCAAGAAAATACTGATCAATATGGGCCATGAGCTGCCACCTCCATAAACCAGTCAATGGCTAGAGTTATGGTCTCCGCTTGGACGTATTGTTATGTTGGAAAGCTGTTATGCACTGAAGCCCTTGCTCAGGGACAAAGTGGTCTGAAAAGCGGCACTGGTTGGGGGACCCAAAGGAGATGAAGCAACCGGGTAGGAAGGGAGGCAGCACAGTAGCCCCAGGCCTGGTACACTGCCTGGCACATGCTGAGTGTTCAATGAACATGTCAATGAGTCGATCAACCTGGGAACAATGGCAGGTCTGCCCTTAGAGAGATAATAAGGGCACAGGGGGCAGAAGAGCATCATAAGGGCCCCCATTCCTCCTATAGGACAGGAGCATCCCCCTTGACATACTGGGAAATGGCACAGGTACCTGCATCTGCCCAATCCACTCAGCTGATGCTCCAGGTGCCACAGACAGCAAAGTTAGAGGTGAAGATTTTAGAAATTATCATAAATCCTCAATTACGTAAGGACTGATCATCTCATTTGCGGTCTACTCGAGTCAGGGTTGCTTTCTTCTGCTTTGGGCCATTTCATTTTTCTCTTTCACCCTCCCACCACGATAGGGAAACCCACTTAAATTACATCTGAATTGCCAGAATACAGCAGCTATTTCAAGGTGGTTCTCATCATATCAAGCCCCTCCCCAACCTTACTCAGCAATTCAGAATGCCTGATTGTTTTTGTTATTTTATGCATTTCAAGCTCTTCAAACTAACATGTAAGGCACTGGCTTAGTTTCATTGTTTCTGGTACCAAACCATTCTTTTTGCTGTGCTTTGCTATCCCTGAAACAAGACTTGTGAGCACAATCTCATCTGATTCACTAGCCTATTCATTCATTCATCCACAAAAGGGATACAGGGATTGGGAATAGAGCCGGGAAACAGCTCAGACAAGGCTCTTCTCTCATGGAGCTTGTTGGGAGAGATAGAAATGAACTAACCAATCAACCAGCAAATCAACAAAAGAAGCCATTTTTAAAGTCAGATTATTTTCAAGTAGAGAATGAAAAAAAGAGGGATGTGAGAGTAAGTCCTACCTCTAAGGATAAGACATTGAAGTTGAGATCTGAATGAAAAGTGGTACCCAATCCTATAATAATTTAAAAGAAGAGCATCCCAGGAAGAAAGAACAGCTGGTTCAGGATCAAAACAAAACAAGAGAGAGACAGTTTGGCAGAAACATGATGGGTGAAAAGGTGAATGGTTATAAGGTAAGATTTGAAATGTTGGCAGGGCATAATCAGAGTCAAGAGTTTGAATTGTATTCTAAGTATGATGGGAAGTGATTGGAGGGCTTTAAATAAAGAATTGACATGATCATTATATTAGTGCTTTGTAACGATCTCTCTGGCTGCTGTGAAGAGCGTGGGTTGTAGACAGCCCGATAGCAGAAGCAGGAATATCCACTGGGAGATCACCGCAGGCAAAAGAAAATGGCGGCTCTTGATCTAAAATGATAGTTGCAGAGACAGAGTGAAGAAGTCTGATCTAGTATTTTTCTTTTTTTTTGCGGTACGCGGGCCTCTCACTGCTGTGGCCTCTCCCGCTGCGGAGCACAGGCTCCGGACGCGCAGGCTCAGCGGCCATGGCTCACGGGCCCAGCCGCTCCACAGCATGTGGGATCTTCCCGGACCGGGGCACGAACCCGTGTCCCCTGCATCGGCAGGTGGACTCTCAACCACTGCACCACCAGGGAAGTCCTAGTGTTTTTCAGATATAGATCTTATAGGACTTGATATGGATTATATGTTAAGGAGAGTGCTAGGAAGAAGGATGCCTCCTAGATGTTTGACTTGAGTAACTGAGTGAGTGGTGATAGTGTTTACTGAGGTGTGGTGGGGTAGCCCAAAGCTTTCTGGTAGGGGGACCAAAAGCTCTGCTTTGCCAATGTTAAGTCTGAAAAGGAGAGGTTCCAACTTCCATGGGAATGTCCAGTAGACAATTAAATCTTTGAGTCTGGAGTTCTGGGGTATGGTCAAGGCTAGAAGTAGAGTCTGAAGGAGTTGTTGGCATTGAGATGGCATTAAAAGCTATGGGGCTGGATGAGATCACCTATGGAGAATGTATAAACAGAAAATAGAAAGTGGCCAATAACGTACCTACGGGGTTCATCAAGTTTAGCAGAGGAAAAAGTGGAGAACAGGACTTGGAAAAGAAGTAGGCAACGAGGAAAGAGAAATAGAGGTTACCATGTCATGAGCGCCAAAAGAGTTTCAAGAAGGAAGGAATGGTCAACTTTGACATATGCCCTTGAGAGGTCAAGAACACTATGGAAAAAGATGACTATTGGGTTTGGCAACATGAAGGTCACTATTACTTTAATGAGAGCTGTCTCATTTAGTGGAGTCACAGGGAAAGAAGCCTAACTGGGAGAAGGCTGAGGAATCAATCTGAGGTGGGGAGAAAATGATTATAGAAAACTATTCCAAAAAGTTTTTCTGTGACATGGGTAAGAGAAATAGTTGGAAGAAGACGTAGGGCAGAGATGCGACTTTTCTGTTTTAAGGACAGGAGATATCTTCACATGCTGATAAGGATAACCTAGTAGAGAGAAAGAAATTCATCATTTAGGAAAGAAGGTAGGTACCAAAGGTTTTGGAGGCAAGAAGGGTTGGGACCCTGGGCACAGTAGAGGGTTGGGTCATTGCTAGGATCAGAGATGCTTCAGCCTTTGGAAAAAGGAGGGAAGGCAGAGAGCACAGGCTAACAGGAAATCGGGTGGGTAGACTTGGCCGTGGTAAGATGAGGTGGGGAATCTCTGCTTGTTTCTGGAATCTCAATGACGTGTGAGGCAATATTATCATTTGAGATGGGGACTGGAAAAAAGAAGAAAAAGTGTGAAACAACGCTTTCAGAGAGTGGAAAAGGGAACACCTACAGGAGAAATGCCAGTCGTAAAGTGTAAAGTGAGAACCGTCAGCCAGTTGTGTACTTTTCTCCAGCAACTGCTCAGGGGCGGACTCATGAATTGTGTTAAGCTAGGGTGAAGCCTCTTGCAAGGGGATATAATAAAGACAGCAAGACTACTAAGGGCATTCTGAAGGAGGCTGTTATAATGGTGGGCCATAACACTTAAGCTGGTAAGGAGGGTAGTAAGGTCGTGAAAGGGATGGATTGGAGGTCTATCCTAAAGGGTTTAATGGAGTCACTCAAAAGTTGCTAGAGTGGAACTATGGGAGTACATAAAGGATAATAAAAAGCAGGATGCTTGGAATCAAACTTTTAAACTCAGGACATGCTCTCAACAAGGAATGACTTATCACCACTTCCTAATGTAGCCCCAGTTCTAAACCCTATGAGATTGAACTTGGCTTCTCTGCTTATTTTCTATATGCCTTTGAGCCAGTCATATGACATCTCTGAGTTCTTATCTATAAAATAGTCATCATTCCCTATTCTTTTGAAGGTCAGTCATATGACATCTCTGAGTTCTTATCTATAAAATAGTCATCATTCCCTATTCTTTTGAAGGTCAGGGATACCATAGGGAAATCACTTTCATACACGGCGGGTGCTCATTCGTGGTTGCTACTTTTTTTTTTTTTTTTTTGTGGTTACGCAGGCCTCTCACTGTTGTGGCCTCTCCCGTTGCGGAGCACAGGCTCCGGACGCGCAGGCTCAGCGGCCATGGCTCACGGGCCCAGCCGCTCCGCGGCATGCGGGATCTTCCCGGACCGGGGCGTGAACCCGTGTCCCCTACATCGGCAGGCAGACTCTCAACCACTGCGCCACCAGGGAAGCCCGTGGTTGCTACTTATAATCATGTCCACGGTAATACACAGACTGGTGGCCGTCCTTACATTATGGGACCACAGATTACCATTCTCCTGTCATTCATGTTCCTGATTATTTTCAGCCTTTTCATCTTTTCTTGTCAGACTCGTAGCTGCCGCTTCTACGGTTACTGCATATAGAATAACACCGAGGACCTGGAAACCAGACCTTCAGCACCCTCAAGTGCAAGCAGTAGGAGATGGGACCCTTAGGGGAGCCATGCTTTTTCCACACTGACTTTGGGATGCTTCGTCCCCTCTTCAGAAGTCTATTTTAATGACTTCCCGGTCCTCCTGTATTGCGCCAGATACTTGAGTTTGGGACTTGGGAAGAGTTACTTTTGTTTCTCACTATCCTGCCACCTGAAGCAGGATCTTATACAGCTTTGTGGCAAAAGAAAGTAGCAAGTGCTTATACCTTGTTGAGTATATTTGATTTCATGTAATATTAAAGCAAACAAAAAGGAACACTGAAATGCAAGGATGAATGAAACGGAGGTATTCCATGCTGGCCAAGAAAGCCTCCCATTTAGGCTCTCTGTTGAGTGTCCCCATGGTTATTCTTATATTATCAATGACATTTTAAGAGCTCATAGAATGGGAAAGAAACTAATCTTCTTCCAGTCCACTATCGACCCTTCTCCATTCCTAGCTGAAAATATAATTCATCCCCTTGATTTAAATTCAGCCTACACAGTTATCAAAAGGATCGATAAAGTTATACAATCTTAATTCTGCACATTTCTTTTCAAATTTAGAATTAACTTAGCCAACTAAGCCAAGGATAAGTTATTAAGCTCTCTCTTAATCTTATGTTCTTATGCTTACTCTTAATCCTTTTTTTTCATAAGAGAAACGATTCTTTCTCTTTAACCAAAATGGTGGCTCTACTGAGACGCAATGAATAAACTGAGCGGCATTAAAGATTTAACTTCTACTAAAGAAAAGCACTGACACTGGCAGAATAGAGAAGTATAAAAAAGAGAAACAAAAACTTCATTATATTAAAAAAAAATTCTCCCCAAGAGGAGAGAGGCAGCATTGAATCGAAGATTCTCAGTGACAAACTGAATGAAAAGAAGAGCAGAAGTGTGTGTGTCTTTTTAAGAACAGATTACATCCTGAAAACATGATAATAATTAGTCAGTACTTAAATATATTAATTAGGCTAATTAAACTAGGAAATGTGAGCAGTTCTCTAGAAAGATAGATTTCCTGCTAAGACTTTTAGATGGGAAATTCCCTCCAGGTTTGTAGGGCAGTTAAAAGTCCTCTTGCGACTGGCGGATGAGCTAAATTGGAAGATATCATTGAAGGAAATTGTTGGAATGCATCAACAGTATGAGTGCAATTTCAAATATATGAGGGTTTTTTTTTTTAACTTGGGGGTTATAAAAATTTTTTTAAAGCATATGATCTTAAAAATATAAGATTTACTATGGGTTGATGGGTCTTTTGGGTCAGAGTTGACTCCAGTGGTGAGCACCCAATGCCCCCTCTCTTTTTCTTTGCCACCTGCTGAGGATGTTACCACATGAAGATCCTGGGAGATGAAGTCTCTTTATGGTTACAGAGCAAAGCCCACAACTCTGAACTACGTCTGCTCACCAAACTGGGCAGATCAACCCCTGGCAGAGTGAAAGTGGTGCTTTTTTTAATGACAGAAGCGCTACCAGATTCACTGGTAGATTGGAATCAGGAAGGGACTGAGACAAAGCATGGTGATAAGTCCTAGAGTTTTTCTTCTGCATCAGTTTGATTCTGATCATAAGACCATGAGGCCGGCCACTCAGCCCTTAAGTAATGATGTACTTGCTTAGATTTAAAAACATTCAGAGATATTAAAGGCTGGCAGGGAGGTGGGGGTAATCTGCCTATTGGTGGAGGCCTTGAACATTGTGTATTAGAAACAAAACTAGAGGTTAAAATACCAGGATGTTGAATTCCTTTTCAATCTAAATATATTTATTAAGTGCCCATTTTGCATAGAGTCCTATGCTAGAATCATGAATTACACAAAGATAAAGGAGGTCCAGTGGCTGCTAGTAGTATAAATGGGAAATAAATACAAATGGGCAAATTGCAACAGCCTTGTAGAGCGTGGTAAGTGCTCGAAGTTTCCAGACAAATGGCGATGGGAGTGGAAAGGTGGGAAAGGTTAAAGAAATGACAGAGGACTTCCTAGAAGCTGGATCATTTGAACTGGTCTTGGGAAGTGGCCCATGTATTAATTAGCAGAAATGGAGGAAAAAGGGAATGATGGATGTAAGTGCACCATAATGGGTTAAGTGAAGGGGGTGTGTCCAGGGGTCATGAATTCTCAAATCTGGCTGGATTGTAGGAGTCACAGGGCGCAACAGTGGTATGTAGGCCTGGAAGAGTAGTTCGGGGCCAGGTCACGTATGTCTTTGATTACTGAGCCAAGCAGCTTGACCTTTATACTGTAGAAAGGTTTTGGAACAGAAGAGGGACTTAACCAGGGCTATCATTAGGAAGATGACCCTGGCGACAGCGTGGAAGATAGAGACGGGATCCCCAAAGGTGACTGCACTGTCCACTTGAGAGGTGCCAAGCCAACGAGGGTGAAACCAGGGCACTGGTTACAGAAATGGCTTGAATGGTACAGAATCAAGATCCTTAAAATAGACAAGGCGGTCATAAAAGAAAGTAGTCGGAATCAAATGTGTCTCTAGGTCTTCTATCGTGATTGACTTGCAGGACCGGGACACCATTAATCAGGATAGAAATACAGAAGCGGGTGCAGGAATGGAGCTGTGTGGCAAGGGACACGGAGAGATGAATTCAGCTGTGGACCCGTGAGCTTTCGGGCATTAATGGTACACGTGGGTGGAGAGATTCAGGAGATACACCGGCTAGTGGGGACAGTGCTGAGAGAGAGAACAGAGCTTTACGGATGTTGATTTTTGAGAGCTGGGCAGAGGAAGAGGACCTAGCAAAGGGGACCAAAAAGGAATGGCAGAGTAAAGTTAGGGGAACTAGCGCCTGGCACAGAGATGGCGCCCAATGACCCCCAATATGAATGAATAAGTCAGGGTAGTGTCCAGACACAGCAGTTTAAGAAGGGTGTTTCAAGAACAAAGAAGTGATTGTGCATTTTAAAATGGTGAATTTTACTATGTGTAGATTACATCTAAATAAAGCTAGTATTAAAAAATGAATAAAGGATAAATCAATTGTGTAAGCTATGCTGAGAAATTAAGTAAACTCAGGGCTGAGAAGATGCCTGTGGAGTTGACAATTTCAGGCACCAAAACCTCTAAATGAACAATTCCAGTAGAGAAGGGATGGCAGAAATCTGACTGCTGAAAGCACAGAAAGTGTGGAAAAGTGGAAGGATCTAGCATTGTACCCTTTTCTCAATAAGTTCAACACCTTTTAATGTTTTGTTTTTCATATAAAATAATATATTGTTATTGTAAAGTACCTGGAAAATGTAGAGAGGCTTTAAAGAAAAGGACAAAATGAAAATCAACTGACTTTCTACTGTACTGAAATAACAATGGTTAATGTTGTGATAGATTTATTTCCATAAAATTTTCTGTGCTTATTATTTATAGAACTGGCATCAGGCAAAACCTTCAGTTTTATATCTTGTCATTTTTAAAATTCAATCTTATAGCGTTTACCATTGTATGGACATGCCATCATTTTAAAACCATTCTCCTACTGCTGAACTTCAGTTTATCTCACCTTTATTTATTTTTATTTTCACCATAATGAATATATTTATTCCTAAATCTTTGCACAACACTGTTTTACTATTTCTTTAGAATACATGCCTGGGGGAATGGCTATGTCAGAAAACATGGGCTTTTTTTATGACTCCTGATGTATTATCAAATGTTTTTTTCAGAAAGATTGTACCAATTTACGGTCTTCAAGCAAGGATTCACTGTACATTCCCCCCTATTGAGTATCATCATTTTCTTTTCACTCACTTGACCCATTTGAGAGATAAAAGCCATATCTCGCTTTTGGTTTCATTTGCATATCTTCGCTCAAGGAGCCCTCAAATGAGATTTCTCCTCTAAGATCTGTGATTTGTTTCGAAGCCTCTTGATTAAAAAGGCAATAGAGAGAAACAAATTGAGGAAGAAAGATTATGAAAATGAACTCAGATTACAATTTAGTTCTATAAAACCATCGAAGGGACATATCAATTTGGACGGAGAGAAAGAAGCTGTTCATTTATAAGTACTGCGGGGAAGTACTCCCATCCAGTGGCCATTAATCCTTCTGGCCATTTTTCTGGAGTCTCATTTGTTCCCCAGACAACCATGGGAGCTGATGTAAAATGCGGATGCAACCATTTTCTCTGATTCCTTATGTATAACTCATCGTCATAATCCAACATATTCTATGTTACTTGGGGTGGCGTATTTCAGAGAAACAAGCTATAACACTTTCCTATTTGTATTGAAGGAATAAAAATAAAGCTGTCATGTCCTAAGAACCAGGCACCAGGCCAGGTGATTTACATACATGATTAACCCTTACAACACTACATGGAGGAAACTATCAGGCCCTTTTCACTGATGAGAAAACTGAGGTTCAGAGCGGTTTTGCTATACCCCAAGTCATGCAGCTGTGAAGTGAATGATCTGAAACTCACATCCAGCTGCCCGGATGCGAAGCTTAGTCTGAGGCTAAGGCCAGTGATCTCTCCCCAAACCCCATTCTTTTGGATGTCATTTGACATTAATAATCTGTGAGACAATTTATTATCATTATCTTTATTATCCTTGTTTCGACTTCAAGAAAGTTATGATAATTTGCAATTTAACAGTATCGACAAAATCTCTTAAATACTGTAGCTGACAAAAGTCTATTATTATGGCTAGATCAGAAAAAAAATTGCCTGAGTTTTTAAAGCAAACACTTCAAGCATCCCTCTCTCTGGCCTTTCCAACAATTCTTCCATTTCATTCAACCCTCCAGTCATTAAGGCTCTGACTTTTCCACTGTCCAGAATCAAAGCAACCTCACGTCCTCAATTCCTTGCAAACCTTGGATTCTATATCTCACGCCTGTCATCAGTGCCTTGCCAATACCCACAAGAACTGTAGAGATCTTTCTCCATCATTTTAATCGGCCCAGCCTTAGGCTTCCCAGTCACCCACTCCTCTGCACCAGCACCCTGGCAACTCAGTGTTACTAGAGAAAATGACATAACCATGCCAACTGCTCTCACTTTGCATTCATAACCAAAAGAATCTCAAACAGCCAGCTAACATCGCCAGCAATTCGAAATATGTTTCCTTAGAATATTTATTTTTCTCCCACTGCAAGATGACTATTTCACAAATAGGTGTCTCAAATACACAACGCCCTTCCCCATCTCATAGGCTCATTGCACATGGAGAATCTAGCTTCAGTCATGCGGGCACGGCCTCACCTTCACACTCCCGTAGTAACGGCCTGCGTCGGGATCCCACCGTGACCTTCCCAGCTGCCACGCTGGAGGAGGTAACCCTGCTCCTGCCAAGGCAAGTCCTACCTGGTGCTCTTGGTCTCAGTTTTTCCAAGTCTGGAGTTTTCTAACGGTTCAGGGCTCAGCTCCAATTTTAGCCTTTCACAGAACCTCCCTCACTCATCTAGATTAAAGGAAGCACCCAGTCACTTTCCAGTGCTGTATTCTTACCCAGCAGTTCTCAGTGTGGGCCATGGAATAGCTGTATCAGCATCGCCTGGGGATGTCAGAGATGCAAATTCTCGGACCCCACTCCATACCAATGAAAGCCTCGCAGCCACTCTGGGGGTGGGGTCAGCTGTGTGCTGGAGCCAGTTCCTACCCACACTGGAGAAGAGATTGTTAAATTTCCCAGAATTGCATAAGCTGATGGTTAAATACATCCATGACTAAACCTTAAATTACATAAACTTTCAAGTAAATAAATTATATTTAAAATGGAAATAATACGTTTGAAATTCAATGCTTCTTAATAAAATAACTACATTTTACTGTCATCTATGCTCTTGAGGTTATTTGTAGGTGCAGGTGAACGAGTGTAGGTGTGTGGTGGAAATGCTACATAAGAGATGCTACAGGGCATCCTTCCTGACCCCGCATTTAGTGATACCATGTTGGTGGCTTGAAATCAGCCACGGTGGGAGCATTCACCGTGGAAATCAGCAACAGCTACAAAGCAGGGCCTTTTTTCTCATGAACCAGTTCTTAAGCATTTCCCACTACATCTCTGGAGGAGGCCCCAGTAATCTTCATTTGAACAAGCCTTCCAGGGGATTCTGATCCCCTGGAGTTTGAGAACCACTGTTAGAAGGCCTTTCCAGCCCATCTCCCAACACCTGCTTCCCTCCCCCACCAGTAACCAGTCTAACTTCCCCCTCACCCACACACAGAGTGCCTGATTTTGGAGTCTGCTTCACTTCACATCTATCCCAGCTTCATACAACCTGATTTCACTGACGGAAGTCTGTTTTTTACAGGGAAGATAAGGGCTTTTCCTGGGACCCAGGGTAAATCCCCATTTTATTTTATATTTATGTCCCAGATTCTATAAAAAGGCATTTTTTTCTAAGTAGTTGTAACCTAATCTCACTTTAGTATTCACTTCTATTCTTTAAAACATGATGAAATCACAAAATGATTTTTTTTCCTGAAAATAACATCTTTTTTTTGTTTTTTTTTCTTTTCTTTCTTTCCTTTTTTTGTACATAGCTTCTTTTTTATTGAAGTATAGTTGATTTACAATATCATGTTAGTTTCAGGTGCACACCATAGCATTCAGTTATACCTATACATATATATTGAATATGAATATACATATATACATGAATATACATATATATTGAATAAAAATATATATATTCTTCAGATTCTCTTCCCATATAGGTTATAACTGAACCCCGTCATCCATTCTCTATTTAGCAGTTTGCTGCTGAATCATAAACACCAGCAGATGGCAGCAGGGGCTCTTGGAAAGAGCGCCTAATGTGTTCAAAGCATTTTGGCTGAGAAAGAACAAATGTTATTGCAAAGTCAAGCACATTTCTAAACAGTTTTTTGATTCATCATATTCTTCATGTCAGCAAACTGCCTTTTAAAAGGCAAGATCGACTATGTTCTATAGTTTCATGAGAACATTAACAACCCCCAAAAAGTCATTGACTCTTTTTACGCTCATTAGTCCATGTCAGACCAGAGGGAGAGTATTTGGCTACTCTATGTTACCAGGTTGAAACATTTCAAATTCTTACAGATTCAGATCTGAATTATTTTACTTCATTAATATTTTTAAATGTTTTTTATATTATGGCTTCTACAACCAGTTTTCTTATAAATTCAGGAGACAAGATATGCAAATAAAGAGTACAGATTATAAGCCACAGACACCTGCCCCCCATTGTTAAAGAAACATGAAAGACCAGAGTGCTTAAATAGACTCTCTAGGTCTGTAACATCATAGAGCATCACTGAAAGCCATGCGCAATTAAACTGAGCCTGGTATTAACAATGATTTAAACAAACTATTGTGTACATGGTGTCTTTGGTGGCATAATTAAGGAAAGCGGTTTACAGGGAGTGGTTCTGCATCTACATAGCACTGAATGTTACAAATCCATTAGGGAGCTTGAAGTTCAAGAATTCTGCAACAGTGGCCATCACGGCATCGGGAGGTGGTTCTCTGATTGCTGAGCAGTGTACGGAGATACAGCACCAGCCCTACAGTAAGGGGCAAACTGTCTTTTTTATGACCCAATTTCAATGTCTTCTGATCGAATTTTTTTTTGATCGAATAATATTTACTGGTCACATAAAGATGTGCAGACACAAGGGAGGAACAGATACATAATACAGTATTTATTGGACCTCATTTATGAACCAGCAGTGTAAGAGGTACTGAGGGTGCTGAGATGAACAGAATGTCATCTCTGCTTTCCAGGAGCTCACTGAGTACTGGATTATACATTTCAGAGAGATTCAGAAAAGTATAGCATTTATTTCACCAGATTGTTTTGAGAATAAGATAACTTAAAGAAAACACTTCACAAAGTAAGCCCTGAACAAATGTCAGTTTGCCATTATTTTTGAATAGGTGAGTGACCAAAATCAAAATGATGGTCATAAAAAATTGATATGGCAATGATTCAAAAGACAGGTGAAATGAGGAAAATAACCTCAGGCAGATTGACCTCACAGTAGAGTAATAGAGAGAAGAGAGACAAAAATCCCTAAAATATATTCCCTGGATGATTGTGGGAATAATGAAATAGGAAAGTCAAGTGTGTGACATAATTTAGGGAGTAAGGCAGAGAATTTGACTTTTGACATGTGAAGTTTGAGGTGACAGCAGAACATCAGAGCAAACCAACAGAGGGAAGTTTAGAGAGGTCACCGTTCACAAACTCCTACTCAAACTTCAAGACCCACCTCCCATGTCCTCCTGTCTGTGAAGCCTTTCTTTGATAGCCCTCAGAGGTTTAGTTAACTCACTTCTCTATGTTCTAAAAGCATTTTTTAAAATATTCTATCTTGGCACTTGTCATATTGGGTCGGTTTTGTCAGACTGTGTGTCTGTCACTTCAGGTAGACTCCATGAGAATGCTGGAAGTAGAGAAAGTCACCCATCTTTACACCCGTAGCACCAGCACAGGATACCATTCAAGGTGTTCAGTAAATGTCTAGTGAATGATAGAAGTAAGTATCTGATGAAAAAGCTGTCTAAATATCAAAACATAAGATTTGAAAGTCATCCGCTTAAAGGGGATATGAAGTTGTTAGTGGATACAATTTCCAAGGAAGACTATTTAGAAAGAAGAGGTGAGCGCTCAGGATAGGACATGTATAGGGAGTCAAGAAGAAAGAAAAGTGAATGAAAGGAAAAGAAAATGAGTCAAAGCCTCCTGGTAAAAGGATGCCGTCACTAACAAAAGAGGACATATTCCAGGCAAAGGCGTAAAATGCTATTGCCTTCTCAGTCGATGAAGCTAAAGGATGAACCACGGAATTTCAAAGCCAAACTTATTGCCAAAAATTCAGGTTTATTTCACCAAGTACAAAAATAAGAGCAATGAGTAAATGCACTTAATTTAGTGAAGAAGCCAGGGATATGGGAGTAATCTACTTTTGTTATTTATATGCTGTAAAAAGGTTGCTTGACGCTAAGTGCCGGCTGGGTGCATACCTCAAGACAGAGACGCTGAAAACATTAAAGGGATTAAGAAGCTAATTTTAAAACATGACAAACAACAGGAACACTAGCACAGTACGACTGGAGTGGTCCTGACGAGGAGGTGAAGAGGATGCACGAAGCTCTCCAGGGCATTTTTCACAGCGAATGATGACGGTGTCCAGATAAACAACTTCTGGTTAAGCACGCGTTGCTTACGCAGACTCACCTCAGGCTGTCCTCCCATGGCTGCCAAGACAGAGGGTCAGGGGGACCTTTGCTCCTGGGGCTCTCCAGATGTTTCATTTGGGATATCTAGTGCCTGGCTGAAGCGGTGGGCCTTAACATTTGTGCTAGACCATCTGGATTCCTAATTTCATTCCCGAAAGTCCCTAGATTTCTGGGTAGCTTAATTGAATTCCAAGGGTCAGCCTAGGAAAGGTCTTTTAAAATAATTTAATTTGGCCTCTTGTTTCCACACGAGGGTACTGGGGTCCAAGAGATCGAGTGTCTTCTCTGGGGTCCCACTGTTGGATGATGGGAGATCAAGACACAAAACCCAGGTCTTCAGACTACCAGGCCTGTGGATTTTATGTTTTATGCTTTTCAATAGGGTGGGGGATGGAGGAAGAAAAAAAGCAACGAAGAAAGGAAAAGAGACACCATGGGACCTTCCTACCTACTGAAGGCCTGACCTCCTCACCACACTCGGGCCCAGCCCTGTCCTCTTCCTGGGACATACTGGGACCATCAGCTAACAGAGAAGACTGGCCCTTTATCTCAGGAAACTGCACACAGAGTTTTGCCTTCTGTATACCTTTTCTATCCATTTGTGTGCAAATTATGGGAGCCCTACTTTCTCATTGTTTTTACTATGCTGAAAGACCCTATTGTCTTTTGTTTGACAAAATCCTATTGGCAAAGAGCTATGCTTTTTGCCACTTCTTCGAATGGTTTTTGAAACTAGACACAATTTCTGTTCTCCAGTCGCTGAAGGCATAGTTTGCTTTTACAGTGTGACCTCAGTCAAATACTTATGATGGTCCAAGTCCTCAAAGCAGCTAATATTCATTAGCCCACTATTATCCATAATTGACTTAGGTGAGCATTCTTATCTTCTCCATTTTACAGAGGAAGAAGCTAAAGCACAAAAAGGTTAGCTAATAATCCAGGCTTAGACAGCCAATAAGTAGCAAAAGTTTGGTTCCAGGGCTTGCGTGCTACCCACTCAGCACCATCACCCCAACAGCTCTGCCTCTCATTCTGTTGGAACCTGGATTCATCTCTTTTGCTCTTAATCAACATTTATGAGTCCCAGACAATCACAAATAAAAAAAAAAAAAACGTTGCTCACACTTACATAGATGTATATAGAATGTACTAAGGGCTGGGGACTGTCTGAAGGGCTTATTTTATAAACTCATTTAATTTCAAACAATCCTATGAGGTAGGTGGGAATATTACTATCATATTCACTCTATATAGAAAACTAAGGTACAAGAAGCTTAAGCAACTTGCCAAAGATTATGCAGCCCCAGGGGAAGAACCAGGACTCAAGTCTGAGCAGCCCAGCTCGAGTCCTCCCTTCTTAACTACTCTGGTGTCCTGCCTCACAAGCAAAGAGCATAAAAGAAGTCAGGAAGCCGCCTGCCTTTCTCATGGACTCAGTTTATCAATCCACCTCTGTCTAGTGCCTTTTTCTGACCTGACACTGAAACTAGATCCTGCCTGACACCTACACCTAGAACACCTTGTTGTCTTCTTCCTGATGAGTTGGCCTGTCTAGACTGAATTCCTTAGATGAGTGATACCTGCCACACCCTCTACATACTCACCTGGCCAGAGCAAGGAGCAACATAGAAGAGTTGTTCAGGCAGAGAGCAAGAAATGAGGTTAGCACACCCGTGGTCAGTCCCTTCACTGCCACTGACTGGCTATGCGACTTGGGCCAAGGAACTTTACTTCCAAAGCATGAAGGCAGAATGGAGGTAACAATAGCACCTCCTGTACAGGGCTGCTGAGAATATTATAGATAATATAATAAGATATTATTTGAGGGCAGACAGCAGAAGCAAGAAGAGCTACAGTCTTCAGGCTGTGGAATGAAAAACACATTCATAGAAAGATAGACAAAATGAAAAGGCAGAGGACTATGTACCAGATGAAGGAACAAGATAAAACCCCAGAAAAACAACTAAATGAAGTGGGGATAGGCAACCTTCCAGAAAAAGAATTCAGAATAATGATAGTGAAGATGATCCAGGACCTCAGAAAAATAATGGAGGCAAAGATCGAGAAGATGCAAGAAATGATTAATGAAGACCTAGAAGAATTAAAGAACAAACAGCTAGAAAAATTAAAAACAAACAAAAAGAGATGAACAATGCAATAACTGAACTCAAAACTACACTAGAAGGAATCAACAGCAGAATAACTGAGGCAGAGAAAGGATAAGTGACCTGGAACACAGAATGGTGGAATTCACTGCTGCGGAACAGAATAAAGAGAAAAGAATGAAAAGACATGACGACAGCCTAAGAGACCTCTGGGACAACATTAAATGCACCAACATTCACATGATAGGGGTCACAGAAGGAGAAGAGAGAGAGAAAGGACCCGAGAAAATATTTGAAGAGATTATAGTCAAAAACTTCCACTAACATAGGAAAGGAAATAGCCACTCAAGTCCAGGAAGCGCAGAGAGTCCCAAGCAGGATAAACCCAAGGAGGCACACGCCGAGACACATAGTAATCAAGTTGACAAAAGAAAAATTATTAAAAGCAACAAGGGAAAAATGACAAATAACATACAAAGGAACTCCCATAAGATAAACAGCTGATTTCTCAGCAGAAACTCTACAAGACAGAAGAGAGTAGCACGATATAATTAAAGTGATGAAAAGGAAGAACTTACAACCAACATTACTCTACCTGGGAAAGATCTCATCCAGATTTGATGGAGAAATCAAAAGCTTTACAGAAAAGTAAAAGCTAAGAGAATTCAGCACCACCAAACCAGCTCTACAACAAATGCTAAAGGAACTTCTCTAGGCAGGAAACACAAGAGGAGAAAAGGGCCTACAAAAACAAACCCAGAACAATTAAGAAAATGGTAATAGGAACATATGTATCAATAATTACCTTAAATGTGAATGGATTAAATGCTTCAACCAAAAGACACAGGCTCACTGAATGGATACAAAAACAAGACCCACATATATGCTGTCTACAAGAGACCCACTTCAGACCTAGGGACACATACAGACTGAAAGTGAGGGGATGGAAAAATATATTCCATGCAAATGGAAATCAGAAGAAAGCTGGGGTAGCAATACTCATACCAGATAAAATAGACTTTAAAATAAATAATGTTACAAAAGACAAGGAAGGACACTACATAATGATCAAGGGATCAATCCAAGAAGATATAGCAATTATAAATATATATGCACCCAACATAGGAGCACCTCAATACATAAGGCAACTGCTAATAGCTATAAAAGAGGAAATCGACAGTAACACAATAATAGTGGGGGACTTTAACACCTCACTTACACCAATGGACAGATCATCCAGACAGAAACTTAATAAGGAAACACAAGCTTTAAATGACACAATAGACCAGATAGATTTAATTGATATTTATAGGACATTTGATCCAAAACCAGCAGATTACACTTTCTTCTCAAATGCACACAGGACATTCTCCAGGATGGATCACATTTTGGGTCACAAGACAAGCCTCAGTAAATTTAAGAAAACTGAAGCCGTATCAACCATCTTTTCCCACCACAATGCTATGAGATTAGAAATCAATTACAGGAAAAAAAATGTGAAAAACACAAACACATGGAGGCTAAACAATACATTACTAAATAACCAAGAGATCACTGAAGAAATCAAAGAGGAAATCAAAAATTACCTAAAGACAAATGACAACAAAAACACGATGATCCAAAACCTATGGGGTACAGCAAAAGCAGTTCTAATAGGGAAGTTTATAACAATACAATCCTACCTCAAGAAACAAGAAAAATCTCAAATAAACAATTGAACCTTAAACCTAAAGGAACTAGAGAAAGAAGAGCAAACAAAACCCAAAGTTAGTAGAAGGAAAGAAATCATGAAGATCAGAGCAGAAAAAAATGAAATAGAAACAAAGAAAACAACAGAAAAGATCAATGAAACTAAAAGCTGGTTCTTTGAGAAGATAAACAGAATTGATAAAACTTTAGCCAGACTCATCAAGAAAAAGAGGGAGAGGGCTCAAATCAATAAAATTAGAAATGAAAGAGGAGAAGTGACAATGGACACCGCAGAACTACAAAGTATCCTAAGAGACTACTACAAGCAACTCTATGCCAATAAAATGGACAACCTAGAAGAAATGGACAAATTCTTAGAAAGGTATAACCTTCCAAGACTGAACCAGGGAGAAATAGAAAATATGAACAGACCAATCACAAGTAATGATATTGAAACTGTGATTAAAAATCTTCCAACAAACAAAAGTCCAGGACCAGAGGGCTTCACAGGCGAATTCTATCAAACATTTAGAGAAGAGCTTCTCAAACTCTTCCAAAAAATTGCAGACGAAGAAACACTCCCAAACTCATTCTACAAGGCCACCATCACTCTGATACCAAAATCAGACAAAGATACTACAAAAAAAGAAAATTACAGACCAATATCACTGATGAAGATAGATGCAAAAATCCTCAATACAAACTGTCAAAAATTAAATACAAAGAAAGCATATTAAAAGCAGCAAGGGAAAAACAACAAATAACACATAAGGGAATCCCCATAAGGTTAACAGCTGATCTCTCAGCAGAAACCCTACAAGCCAGAAGGGAGTGGCAGGACATACTGAAAGTGATGAAGGAGAAAAACATGCAGCCAAGACTACTCTACCCAGCAAGGATCTCATTCAGATTTGATGGAGAAATTAAAACCTTTACAGACAAGCAAAAGCTGAGAGAGTTCAGCACCACCAAACCAGCTTTACAACAAATGCTAAAGGATCTTCTCTAGGCAAGAAACACAAGAGAAGGAAAAGACCTATAATAACGAACCCAAAACAATTAAGAAAATGGGAATAGGAACATACATATCGATAATTACCTTAAATGTAAATGGACTAAATGCTCCCACCAAAAGACACAGATTAGCTGAATGGATACAAAAACAAGATCCTTATATATGCTGTCTACAAGAGACCCACTTCAGACCTAGAGACACATACAGACTGAAAGTAAGGGGATGGAAAAAGATATTCCATGCAAATGGAAGCCAAAAGAAAGCTGGAGTAGCAATTCTCATATCAGACAAAATAGACTTTAAAATAAGGACTATTAAAAGAGACAAAGAAGGACACTACATAATGGTCAAGGGATCGATCCAAGAAGAAGATATAACAATTGTAAATATTTATGCACCCAACATAGGAGCACCTCAATACATTAGGCAAATACTAACAGCCATAAAAGGGGAAATCGACAGTAACACATTCATAGTAGGGGACTTAAACACCCCACTTTCACCCATGGACAGATCATCCAAAATGAAAATAAATAAGGAAACACAAGCTTTAAATGATACATTAAACAAGATGGACTTAATTGATATTTATAGGACACTCCATCCAAAAACAACAGAATACACATTTTTCTCAAGTGCTCATGGAACATTCTCCAGGATAGATCATATCTTAGGTCACAAATCAAGCCTTGGTAAATTTAAGAAAATTGAAATTGTATCAAGTATCTTTTCTGACCACAACGCCATGAGACTAGATATCAATTACAGGAAAAGATCTGTAAAAAATACAAACACATGGAGGCTAAACAATACACTACTTAATAATGAAGAGATCACTGAAGAAATCAAAGAGGAAATCAAAAAATACCTAGGAACAAATGACAATGGAGATACAACGACCCAAAACCTGTGGGATGCAGCAAAAGCAGTTCTAAGGGGGAAGTTTATAGCAATACAAGCCCACCTTAAGAAGCAGGAAACATCTCGAATAAACAACCTAACCTTGCACCTCAAGCAATTAGAGAAAGAAGAACAAAAAAACCCCAAAGCTAGCAGAAGGAAAGAAATCATAAAAATCAGATCAGAAATAAATGAAAAAGAAATGAAGGAAACAATAGCAAAGATCAATAAAACTAAAAGCTGGTTCTTTGAGAAGATAAACAAAATAGATAAACCACTAGCCAGACTCATCAAGAAAAAAAGGGAGAAGACTCAAATCAATAGAATTAGAAATGAAAAAGGAGAGGTAACAACTGACACTGCAGAGATAAAAGAGATCATGAGAGATTACTACAAGCAACTCTATGCCAATAAAATGGACAATCTGGAAGAAATGGACAAATTCTTAGAAATGCACAACCTGCCAAGACTGAATCAGGAAGAAATAGAAAATATGAACAGACCAATCACAAGCACTGAAATTGAAACTGTGATTAAAAATCTTGCAACAAAGAAAAGCCCAGGACCAGATGGCTTCACAGGCGAATTCTATCAAACATTTAGAGAAGAGCTAACACCTATCCTTCTCAAACTCTTCCAAAATATAGCAGAGGGAGGACCACTCCCTAACTCCTTCTACGAGGCCACCATCACCTTGATACCAAAACCAGACAAGGATGTCACAAAGAAAGAAAACTACAGGCCAATATCACTGATGAACATAGATGCAAAAATCCTCAACAAAATACTAGCAAACAGAATCCAACAGCACATTAAAAGGATCATACACCATGATCAAGTGGGGTTTATTCCAGGAATGCAAGGATTCTTCAATATACGCAAATCTATCAATGTGATAAACCATATTAACAAATTGAAGGAGAAAAACCATATGATCATCTCAATAGATGCAGAGAAAGCTTTTGACAAAATTCAACACCCATTTATGATAAAAACCCTACAGAAAGTAGGCATAGAGGGAACTTTCCTCAACATAATAAAGGCCATATATGACAAGCCCACAGCAAACATCATCCTCAATGGTGAAAAACTGAAAGCATTTCCACTAAGATCAGGAACAAGACAAGGTTGCCCACTCTCACCACTATTATTCAACATTGTTTTGGAAGTTTTAGCCACAGCAATCAGAGAAGAAAAGGAAATAAAAGGAATCCAAATTGGAAAAGAAGAAGTAAAGCTGTCACTGTTTGCAGATGACATGATCCTATACATAGAGAACCCTAAAGATGCTACCAGAAAACTACTAGAGCTAATCAATGAATTTGGTAAAGTGGCAGGATACAAAATTAATGCACAGAAATCTCTGGCATTCCTATATACTAATGATGAAAAATCTGAAAGCGAAATCAAGAAAACACTCCCATTTACCATTGCAACAAAAAGAATAAAATATCTAGGAATAAACCTACCTAAGGAGACAAAAGACCTGTATGCAGAAAATTATAAGACACTGATGAAAGAAATTAAAGATGATATAAATAGATGGAGAGATATACCATGTTCTTGGATTGGAAGAATCAACATTGTGAAAATGACTCTACTACCCAAAGCAATCTATAGATTCAATGCAATCCCTATCAAACTACCACTGGCATTTTTCACAGAACTAGAACAAAAAATTTCACAATTTGTATGGAAACACAAAAGACCCCGAATAGCCAAAGCAATCTTGAGAACGAAAGAAGGAACTGGAGGAATCAGGCTCCCTGACTTCAGACTATACTACAAAGCTACAGTCATCAAGACGGTATGGTACTGGCACAAAAACAGAAAGATAGATCAATGGAACAGGATAGAAAGCCCAGAGATAAACCCATGCACATATGGACACCTTATCTTTGATAAAGGTGGCAGTAATGTACAATGGAGAAAGGACAGCCTCTTCAATAAGTGGTGCTGGGAAAACTGGACAGGTACATGTAAAAGTATGAGATTAGATCACTCCCTAACACCATACACAAAAATAAGCTCAAAATGGATTAAAGACCTAAATGTAAGGGCAGAAACTATCAAACTCTTAGAGGAAAACATAGGCAGAACACTCTATGACATAAATCAAAGCAAGATCCTTTCTGACCCACCTCCTAGAGTAATGGGAATAAAAACAAAAATAAACAAATGGGACCTAATGAAACTTCAAAGCTTTTGCACAGCAAAGGAAACCATAAACAAGACCAAAAGACAACCCTCAGAATGGGAGAAAATATTTGCAAATGAAGCAACCGACAAAGGATTAATCTCCAAAATTTACAAGCAGCTCATGCAGCTCAATAACAAGAAAACAAACAACCCAATCCAAAAATGAGCATAAGACCTAAATAGACATTTCTCCAAAGAAGATATACAGAGTGCCAACAAACACATGAAAGAATGCTCAACATCACTAATCATGAGAGAAATGCAAATCAAAACTACAATGAGATATCATCTCACACCAGTCAGAATGGCCATCATCAAAAATAGAAACAATAAATGCTGGAGAGGGTGTGGAGAAAAGGGAACCCTCTTACACTGTTGGTGGGAATGTAAATTGATACAGCCACTGTGGAGAACAGTATGGAGGTTCCTTAAAAAGCTACAAATAGAACTACCATATGACCCAGCAATCCCACTACTGGGCATATACCCTGAGAAAACCATAATTCAAAAAGAGACATGTACCAAAATGTTCATTGCAGCTCTATTTACAATAGCCCGGAGATGGAAACAACCTAAGTGCCCGTCATCGGATGAATGGATAAAGAAGATGTGGCACATATATACAATGGAATATTACTCAGCCATAAAAAGAAACGAAATTGAGCTATTTGTAATGAGGTGGATAGACCTAGAGTCTGTCATACAGAGTGAAGTAAGTCAGAAAGAGAGAGACAAATACCGTATGCTAACACATATATATGGAATTTAAGAAAAAAAAAATGTCATGAAAAACCTAGGGGTAAAGCAGGAATAAAGACGCAGACCTCTTAGAGAACTGACTTGAGGTTATGGGGAGGGGGAAGGGTGAGCTGTGACAGGGCGAGAGAGACTCATGGGCATATACACACTAACAAACGCAGTAAGGTAGATAGCTAGTGGGAAGCAGCCGCATGCCACAGGGATATTGGCTCGGTGCTTTGTGACAGCCTGGAGGGGTGGGATGGGGAGGGTGGGAGGGAGGGAGACGCAACAGGGAAGACATATGGGAACATATGTTTATGTATGACTGATTCACTTTGTTATAAAGCAGAAACTAACACACCATTGTAAAGCAATTATACCCCAATAAAGATGTAAAAAAAAAAAAATCCTCAATAAAATACTAGCAAAGAGAATCCAACAACACATTAAAAGGATCATACATCATGATAAAATGGGATTTATCCCAGGGATGCAAGGATTCCTCAGTATACGCAAATCAATCAATGTGATACACCATATTAACAAACTGAAGAATAAAAAACACATAATCATCTCCATAGATGCAGAAAAAGCTTTTGACAAAATTCAACACCCATTTATGATAAAAACTCTCCAGAAAGTGGGCACAGAGGGAACCTACCTCAACATAATAAAGGTCATAAATGACAAACCCACAGCAAACATCATTCTCAACGGTGAATAACTGAAAGCATTTCCTCTAAGATCAGGAACAAGACAAGGATGTCCACTCTCGCCACTATTATTCAACATAGTTTTGGAAGTTCTAGCCACGGCAATCAAAGAAGAAAAAGAAATAAACAGAATACAAATTGGAAAAGAAGTAAAACTGTCACTGTTTGCAGATGACATGATACTATACACAGAGAATCCTAGAGATGCCACCAGAACACTACTAGAGCTAATCAATGAATATGGTAAAGTTGCAGGATACAAAATTAATGCACAGAAATCTCTTGCATTCTTACAGACTAACAATGAAAGATCAGAGAGAGAAATTAAGGAAACAATCCCATTCACCACTGCAACAAAAAGAATAAAATACCTAGGAATAAACCTACCTAAGGAGACAAAAGACCTGTACTCAGAAAGCTGTAAGACACTGATGAAAGAAATCAAAGATGACACAGACAGATGGAGAGATATACCATGTTCTTGGATAGGAAGAATCAATATTGTGAAAATGACTATACTACCCAAAGCAGTCTACACATTCAATGCAATCCCTACCAAATTACCAATGGCATTTTTTACAGAACTAGAACAAAAAATCTTAAAATTTGTATGGAGACACAAAAGACCCCAAATAGCCAAAGCAATCTTGAGGGAAAGGAGCAGAGCTGGAGGAATCAGGCTCCCTGACTTCAGACTATATTACAAAGCTACAGTAATCAAGACAATATGGTACTGGCACAAAAACAGAAATATGGATCAATGGAACAGGATAGAAAGCCCAGAGATAAACTCACACACCTATGGTCAACTAATCTATGACAAAGGAAGCAAGCATATACAATGGAGAAAAGACAGTCTCTTCAATAAGTGATGCTGGGAAAACTGGACAGCTACATGCAGAAGAATGAAATTAGAACACTCCCTAACACCATACAGAAAAATAAACTCAAAATGCATTAAAGACCTAAATGTAAGGACAGACACTATAAAACTCTTAGAAGAAAACATAGGCAGAACACTCTATGACATAAATCACAGCAAGATCCTTTTTGACCCACCTCCTAGAGAAATGGAAATAAAAACAAAAATAAACAAATGGGACCTGATGAAACTTAAAATCTTTTGCACCGCAAAGGAAAACATAAACAAGACGAAAAGACAACCCTCAGAATGGGAGAAAATATTTGCAAACGAATCAATGGACAAAGGATTAATCTCCAAAATATATAAACAGCTCATGCAGCTCAATATTAAAAACATAAACAACCCAATAGAAAAATGGGCAGAAGACCTAAACAGACATTTCTCCAAAGAAGACATACAGATGGCCAAGAGGCACATGAAAAGCTGCTCAACATCACTAATTATTAGAGAAATGCAAATCAAAACTACAATGAGGTTTCACCTCACACCGCTTAGAATGGGCATCATCAGAAAATATACAAACAACAAATGCTGGAGAGGGTGTGGAGAAAAGGGAACTCTCTTGCACTGTTGGTGGGAATGTAAATTGATACAGCCACTATGGAGAACAGTATGGAGGTTCCTTAAAAAACTAAAAATAGAATTACTATATGACACAGCAATCCCACTACTGGCATATGCCCAGAGAAAACCATAATTCAAAAAGACACATGCACCCCAGTGTTCACTGCAGCACTATTTACAATAGCCAGGTCATGGAAGCAACCTAAATGCTCATCAACAGACAAATGGATAAAGAAGATGTGGTACATACATACAGTGGAATATTACTCAGCCATAAAAAGGAATGAAATTGGGTTATTTGTAGAGACATGGATAGACCTAGAGATTGTCATACAGAGTGAAGTAAGTCAGAAAGAGAAAAAAAAAATCTTATATTAACTCATATATGTGGAATCTAGAAAAACGGTACAGATGAACCAGTCTGCAAAGCAGAAATAGAGACACAGATGTAGAGAACAAACGTATGGACACTAAGGGGGAAAGTGGTGGTGGGGGGAGTGGTGGTGTGATGAATTGGGAGATTGGGATTGACATGTATACACTAATATGTGTAAAATAGATAACTAATAAGAACCTGCTGTATAAGAAAACAAATAAAATAAAATTCAAAATTTAATAAAAAAAGAAAAACAAATATTGCATATTAACGCATATATGTGGAATCTAGAAAAACGGTACAGATGAACTGGTTTGCAAGGCAGAAATAGAGACACAGATGTAGAGAGCAAACACGTGGACACCAAGGGGGGAAATTGAGGGGGGGATGAATTGGGAGATTGGGATTGACATATATACACGAAGGTGTATAAAATAGATAACTAATAAGAACCTGCTGTATAAAAATAATAATAAATTTAAATTAAAACAGAACAAAATGATGTTATATCTGAATAATAATAGGAGTAGCACATAGTAAACAGTTTATAAATATTTCAATGTCTTGGTTTTATTTTTTCTGCTTATCAGATTTTTTTCTTTTTTATTGAAATATAGTTGATTTACAGTGATTCGGGTGTACAGCAAAGTGTTTCATATATATATATATATATATATATATATATATATATAACCATTAAAGAATCTTGACAACCACCCAGGGTTTTCAGACTATACTCTGAGAGCTGCTGTTCTAATGAAAATATATCTAGACTGGTACCAGCTTAAAATATTATATATATATACTTTTCCCTCTCTGCTGATGTCTTCTGGCTTATTCTTCTCCAATCAGAAGCTGAAGAAAACTAGATTACAATTTGAATAACATCAAGTATGAATACCTGTGATTAGTTTCTTGAGCTGTATTTTTAAGGGCCTACTTACCTTAAAAAAAAAAAAGCAACTTTCAAAACCTTAATTCTTGATCTTCAGAAACACAGCCATCCTTATGACATAAAATTTACTTCTTTAATAAGGATTATATATTAAACATTTCTCAGCAGTTCACCTAGCAATACCGTTAACTCTCCAAGTTGGTTCAGAGAGAATAAAGGTGGTGTGTCATATTCCTTCCCAAGGAAATTTTATTGTTATTTTATAGTTATTTTTTTTTAATTGGGGTAGAGTTGCTTAAAATGTTGTATTAGTTTCTGCTGTTATTTTTAAATGAATAAGATTCTTCAAAGTGTTTCTAAACATAGTTAAAATTATTCCATAATTGCATTTCACTATTCTTAAAGGATCTTCTCTAAGTTTCATCTGCAATATTCCTATAAAATAATAGTTTCTAAAGACAACAGGACTTTTTGGCAACTGTAATCTTTTCATCATCAAGCAGTTTTTAAAAAGCCATCCTATTTCAGTATTTTTAGTACTAACCACTTTAATCAATCTGTATGGGAAAACAGCAGTCAGCTGACCCTCTGTGGGTCATAGACTGTCTTGAATCAAAAGAGTAGCTGGCTATGCAAATATGTAAAGGTATTTGGGGCTCTAGAGTTTTAGGACTCTAGAATGAAAAACTAAAATCCCTTCTCAAAATAAATCCTCCCAATTAGCATACTGGGAAGGAAAAGAAAAACAGATATACCAGTGGGTATTTTTTATTGAGCACCTACTATGTAACATGTCATGTTCTCTGTACTTTATGCAAATTATCTCATTTAATTCTCATCCTTAGTTAATCTTATTCTCATTTTACAAATGACAAACCTGAGGCAGACACATTAGATAACTTGCTCAAGGTCACTCAGTTAATTGGTGATAGGGATGGAGTTTGAACTACAGCAGACTTGTGACAAGCACAGCATAGGGTCTGAGTCAGCAAACTTTTTGATACCATTTATCAGCTATGTGACCTTGCAAAAGTTACTTGCTGCTCTAAATAGAATGGAGATAACAATGCCCCTTCCATGTAGCATCATAGGGAGCATTTAGAAGAAAAAAATCACCCAACTGAGGGGGATGAAGGGGGACAAAGGGGGACTCGATCACCAGGATGGTTTCCTGAGCCCTTGAAATAATTAGAACTGTTCTGAATAACTTGAATTTAGAAATCCAAAAATAAGAAGCCTTGATTAACGTTTAAACATTATTTAAAGACTGACTAAATGAACCATGTAAACCAAAATCTGATGGAAATTAAATGGATAACCACAAAAAATTATACAGTTAATTCCTTTTTAAAAATCACATTATCATCTATTGCTATGTCCATTTGCATTTCATAGAATCGCTACTTATCCTCTCAGTAGGCCAGCTTAATGGTTGTGTGCATGGGCATTAGAGCCAGATTCTCTAGGTCCACATCCATACTTGACCCTGGACTAGTTACTGAACCTATGCCTCAATTTCTTATTGGTAAGTGAGCACTGATAAAAGTACCTTCTGCATTGCACTGTTTAAAGTTGTGAGGTCACGTATGTAAAATAATTAAAATAGTGCCAGGCACATAATAAGAGCTCAATAAATATTAACAATTATTTTTCATTAAGTTGTTTCCCAAGGGCTTGGCTCATATCAGGACTAGATAAATATCTGTATCGAATAAATAAATGATGACATACCCATCAGATGAATATAACAGAAAGAATTCTGAATGCTTACTAACATCTTACTTCCTTAACACAGCTTCCAGAGTCACATGGTCTTGAAAGCAATACATCTGTACTTATACTATGATCAACAGTAGGCTCTGGATTTTCAAGGGAAATAGGAGAAACCAACAAAAGGACAATTGAAAATTGCAGGCAATCCGGACACAAGTTTGTGGCAGACGTTATCAGTTGATTCCACGGAAGACATTCCTTTCTTCTCCCTTGACAAAAGAACCCCAATTTACTCAGGTCCCAATTCTGCGGCAGACGAATCCTGCCAGGGCTAAGCCAGGCTCCGTCATCCCATTCCTCTTTGAGAGATGCTTTCCCAGCCTCCTTTGAATCTAAGAGCGCCGGCCAATGAGACGAAAGTCAAAGTCCACTGGAGGGAAGGGGAAATGGTTCCAGGAAAGATTTTACTCCCTCATCAAAATGAAAGTGGTGCAAGGTGATCTATGTCACCTCGTGGCATTTATTCCCACTTGAAAATCAGATTCTTTTTTTTTTTACCTTTTATTGATTTTATTACTGTTTTATTTTGCTGTCTTGGTTGTTATTTATTTCTTTATGTGTTACTTGTCTCTCTCTTTCCACTAGGAGATAAGCTTTGTGAGTGATGGTATAGTTTATCAGTCTTGTGCACAGTGTCTTGAACAATGACTAGAACATAGTTGGAGCTCAGTAATTATTTCTTGACTGAATAATTAAATAAATGATCTACCTGAAATTTTCTCTGGGGCAATGACTTAGAACTTCTAGAGAATTTTCAATCTCTGGCCTAGAAAGTAATCACCAAGCCGTGGATGTTCAGGACCCAGGACAGGGGAGAATGGTTAAACCTTCACTCTGCTTCC
The DNA here is from genome assembly GCF_949774975.1 of Lagenorhynchus albirostris. Classification (NCBI taxonomy): domain Eukaryota; kingdom Metazoa; phylum Chordata; class Mammalia; order Artiodactyla; family Delphinidae; genus Lagenorhynchus; species Lagenorhynchus albirostris. Next base: position 74,670,083 of record NC_083104.1, read on the forward strand.
CTTTTCAGCCATGCAGCCCACACATTCCCTTTCCTGTGTCTGGTGTTCCAGAGCCCAGAACACTCAGAAGTTCTGTGGGCTTGTGTTTTTAATAGCTTCTCCCCGCTGCCGGCACCTTAGCTGACTGCTTTCTCCATTCTACTAAATCAGGTACAATTCTTCCATCTGCTTTCTTCTCAAAATGTGTTGAAATCTCTTGACAGGTGATATTTTCTTTCCATTCTTTTCCATCATGTAAAGCCTACCCTATTATATCTTTACTAACAAGAGTAAGAGGAGATAAATCCATGTAGTCAAGGAGTCACCTTTAAATGGAAATAACATAAATATTTCGATGGTAAAGGCAGATGACCCCAGCCTCAGAGATGATATCAGGCAATCAATTAATGAAAATCTTATACTACAATATAAATTAGATTTATAATTATTTTAAAAAGCAAACCACAGTGTGAATAGTAGGGAAAAAATATGATGATCTAAGATTATGGAAAGCAGGGTCCATTATGGGACTGTACCTACAGCATCCCATTCAATATAGGGAAACACGATATGCAAATTACATATGAATAGAACTGCAAAAACACTTCTATGGGGGTACATCCTGCCGCTTAAGAAGCAACTCAGCACCACAGAGGCATTTGGACTTGGAGCTAAAAGACATGGTTCAAGCTCTGAGTATGCTAGATCTGTGTGCATATTGGCAAATCACTGCAGCACACCACATGGTGTAATTCACACCTTTGCTGTTGGGGTCAAATGAAATAACTCAGGGAAAGTCCTTTGTAGATGACAACAAGCTCTTCAAGAGTTTCCTTAGTTACTCCACTGGAAAAGGAAAATATCTTGAGAGTAATCAAAGTTTTAACTTCTAAAAGAAATAGATCAGTTCCACGTGAAATGTCTCTCTGTTAGTACAGCGGGATCTAGAGGGACTCTAACTGTAACTATATATATATATACATATGAACTTTATACCAAGGGTATCACATATTCATTTCTTCAACGGCTGTATGATCCAGGCACTTTGCTAAGTGCTAGAGAATGGCAAGCAAGGCAGACAGGTTCCTGCTGTCATGGATCCTAGATTTTAGTTAACAATCATGGAAATAATGTATCATTTATGGTGAGACAAGCACCCTGAAAAAAAGAAATAACATACTAAGAAGGTGTATAACAGAGGGATTCATGAGGTCTGGGACTGGCACGGGGGAGTAAGGATGGGGGTGTCTGTGAGAGATGCTAGCAGAGGCCACAGCACATGTAAAGGCCCTGAGGACCTGACAATATTCACAGATTGAAAGAAGAGCCCGGTTAATATGGCTGGAAGCAAAGAGCCCGGGGGGGCTACAGTGTAAGGGAAAAGCTTTGAGATGGGTGGGCCTTGAGGACCTGGCTAAGAAGACCAGGAATGAAAGGATAATCTCTTTACGCTCAAAGGAATGGGGAGCCTTTACACATACCAGATCTGAGCTTTGAAATCCAAAGCACAAGGATTCTGCCTATAAAGTGAAATGGATTGAGGAGCAGCCAGAGGGAACCAGTGGGAGACAGAAGCACCTGTAATAGGTCCAGATGAGAGGTGGCTGAAGCCTGGATCAGGGATAAAAGAAAACAATCAAATAGGAGAGAAGCCTATGAGGTAAGAGCATCAGGATTACTTAATGATGGTGAGGGTGAAGGGGAGGAGAATTTCTGATTTGAAGAGCGGGGTGCAGGACGGTCTGATTCAGGAACACAGGGAACAGTGGAAGGGAACCTGGTTAGCAGGAAAGAGGAAGAGTTGAGTTTCGAACATGCTGAGTTTTCACATCCTGAGTCATCGAGAGGAGAGGGCAGATCCCTAGCTCAGAGAGGCGATTTAGATCAGGGATACCATTGTGGCAGTGATGAATTAGGTGCAGATGGCAATTAAAGACTTAGATAAAATTGCTTGGGGGGAGAAGAAAGAAGGAGATAAGAGGACTGTAAGAGTGAAAATGCACTCACATTTTTAGTTTAATTCAATCTTCCCAGTCCCCTTACTTTAGTTTAAAATTTGCCTTCTCATGGGGAGTTTTAATTTGCAACCCCCATCACCTACTAGGGGTGGTTTCACTTTTATTTCTACTGACTGAGAAATAAAAGGTTGCTGTCTTCAAAGAGATAGGCAATAGCAAATTCCCAGCACATTTGTTCCAAGAATATGAAATAGGAAACAACAGACAGGGGAACTAAGGGAGGCTATTAGCTGTAGAGTCTAAGAGTTATTAAAAATTGAGGGAGGAGGAAAAAGAAAAAATCATCTTCCCTGACACAGCCTTTTTTTTTCTTCGTGTGTGTGTGTGTGTGTGTGTGCGCGCGCGCGCGTGTGTGTGTGGAGGGCCCCAGAGGCCATCAATCAGGAAAACGATCTCTGGCACAGAAGAATATGGCTGGTGTAAATAATTAATGAATGAGGGCAGAAACAGAATATGGAAGTGGGAGGGACTCCAGGAGGACTTTTCTGCTGGAAAGTTCAAAGCAACAGCTTAACGATTTTCTTCTCTTTGATTGTCTTCCCAGCTTGTATGTGTGTGCTGTATATATATATATATATATATATATACGCACACACATATATAAATAAAATATATATATTTATTTATATATGTGTGCTTAAAATGTATTTTATATAATATATATAAATATAATTAAAGCATCTATGTATATAAAATATATATATAAAGCATATATATATAATGTTTTTATTTTCCTGGTTGAATTTTAGATATCACAGAAGATCCTTATTTTAAAAACACTGTTTGCTTTTAATGCTAATGAAAATCTCTAGAGGAAAATGATAGTTTTATGCCAAAATTATTATTTAGTACATAACTGTCCTCAGTAAATTCACTCAGGGAAAAACAGTCTAAGAAAGTGAACTCCTCTTCCTGGTTAGCACTCAGCCGCGAACGCCAGCAGTGATTCATATGCCTTCGTGGTGCTCTCAGGTGTTAGGACGACTCAGAAATATTGGTTTCTAGGGATGATCAAAGTTACTCGTGTGACATTATTAAAACTGTTCCCTAGGGCTTTCCTGGTGGTGCAGTGGTTGAGAGTCCGCCTGCCGATGCAGGGGACACGGGTTCGTGCCCCGGTCTGGGAAGATCCCACATGCCACGGAGCGGCTGGGCCCGTGAGCCACGGCCGCTGAGCCTGCGCGTCCGGAGCCTGTGCTCCGCAACGGGAGAGGCCACAACAGTGAGAGGCCCGCGTACCGCAAAACAAAAAAAACGAGGCAGTTCATCTAATCTGTGGTTAGGAACAACCAACCAAGGTGATTCTATCCTCTGGGGGACATTTGGCAATGTCTAGGGACATTTTTGGTTGTCACAACTAGCGGGGGTGCTACTGGCATCTACTGAGTAGAGTCCAAGGACACTACTAAACATCCTATAATGTACAAGGCAGCCCCCATAACAAAGAATGATCAGTCTAAAATATCAATAGTGCCAAAGTAGAGAAACCTTGAACTACATCAGGTCTTGAGAGGTTCTCCGCCCCCCATGTTACTTCTCTTCCTGGCAACAAAATCTCTGACAATTAAGCATGTTGTTGCAATGCATTATTTATTAATGATGACATTTCTATATAGATCAGAATATAAATCCTCATACTTTGTGCCAAGCAATAATTAGTATTACATGAATGATAACTTGTGTCGAAGGAAATTTTAAAAGGTTACCATAAATGGCATTAACTATCATTCTGATGGACTTGAGGACACAGGGAGGGGGAAGGGTAAGCTGGGACGAAGTGAGAGAGTGGCATGGACACATATACACTACCAAATGTAAAATAGATAGCTAGTGGGAAGCAGCCGCATAGCACAGGGAGATCAGCTCGGTGCTTTGTGACCACCTAGAGGGATGGGATAGGGAGGGTGGGAGGGAGATGCAAGAGGGAGGAGATATGGGGATATATGTATATGTATAGCTGATTCACTTTGTTATACAGCAGAAACTAACACACCATTGTAAAGCAATTACACGCCAATAAAGATGTTGAAAAAGAAACAAACTATCATTCTCTCTACACCAATTATAGAGGATTTTCCAAAGAATTATTTTTTCAAATCATTTCTTTAAGTGTAATAAAGTCATTCGTACAAATTCAAATCCTCTTTATAATGATGTTTTTCTTCCAAAGAAATGACACTTTTCATTCATCTATTTTGTTATGATGTTTCCTGTACTATTTTCTTCAGAAAAATATGCTTAGATTAAGTGAAGAATCTTCTAAGCAAAACTCTTAACATACTTGACTATGAAAAAAATATCATATTCAGACTTTAAAAGGCTCTGTTCTCAATTACCTTCTCTTTCTAACGTAAATGTTAATCTCTTCTTAAGGAATTGGGCCACTTAAATTGCCAATCACAATGAACACACACTCGAAATTGGCACCAAGCGAAGATGTAACACCAGCAGAGAAAAATATCTTGTATTCAGTAGACATTTGTTTCCCGAAATTAAAATTTGAAATGACTTTAATTGCTCACAAACTGCTTGACCAATCCAGTTCTCTCTGAAAATTGATGAAAAGATAGATCAAATGAAAAAGAAAATCATGAAGGCAAAACTGACTTATCTTTTCAGAAAACTTATAAGGACATTGTTTAAAGTGTAACTTCAAGCCCAGTACACACCAGGCTTCTCATCAACGTGTATAAGTGGGATTTCCAAATGACTATATCTAGTCTTTTTAACTTTACATTCAACATTAAAGAAAATGAAGCTTTCTAGTGAGTATTAGGGGAATGAGGACATAGGATTGGCAATTTATTGGTGCAGGATAGAAATGTATGCTTGGGGACTTCCCTGGTGGAGACTCCGAGCTCCCATTGCACAGGGGCTGGGTTGGATCCCTGGTCAGGCAAGTAGATCCCACATGCATGTCGTAACTGTATGCAGGGGAGATAGCACATGCGCCTTCCTCCGGGTGGGTTTTTTTTTTTTTTAACATCTTTATTGGAGTATAATTGCTTTACATTGTTGTGTTAGTTTCTGCTGTATAACAAAGTGAATCAGCTATACATATACCTATATCCCCATATCCCCTTCCTCTTGCGTCTCCTTCCCACCCTCCCTATCCCACCCCTCTAGGTGGTCACAAAGCAACAAGCTGATCTCCCTGTGCTATACGGCTGCTTCCCACTAGCTATCTATTTTACGTTTCGTAGTGTATATATGTCCCTGCCACTCTCTCACTTCGTCCCAGCTTACCCTTCCCCCACACATATCCTCAAGTCCATTCTCTATGTCTGCGTCTTTATTCCTGCCCTGCCCCTAGGTTCTTCATAACCATTTTTTTTTAAGATTCCAAATATATGTGTTAGCATATGGTATTTGTTTTTTTCTTTCTTACTTCACTTTGTATGACAGACACTAGGTCCATCCACCTCACTACAAATAACTCAATTTCGTTTCTTTTTATGGCTGAGTAATATTCCATTGTATATACGTGCCACATCTTCTTTATCCATTCATCTGTTGATGGACACTTAGGTTGCTTCCATGTCCTGGCTATTATAAATAGTGCTGCAATGAACATTGTGGTACATGACTCTTTTTGAATTATGGTTTTCTCAAGGTATATGCCCAGTAGTGGGATTGCTGGGTCATATGGTAGTTCTATTTTTAGTTTTTTAAGGAAGCTCCATACTGTTCTCCATAGTGGCTGTATCAATTTACATTCCCACCAACAGTGCAAGAGGGTTCCCTTTTCTCCACACCCTCTCCAGCATTTGTTGTTTGCAGATTTTCTGATGATGCCCATTCTAACTGGTGTGAGGTGATACCTCATTGTAGTTTTGATTTGCATTTCTCTAATAATTAGTAATGTTGAGCAGCTTTTCATGTGCACTTGGCCATCTGTATGTCTTCTTTGGAGAAATGTCTATTTAGGTCTTCTGCCAATTTTTGATTGGGTTGTTTATTTTTTTGATATTGAGCTGCATGAGCTGCTTGTATATTTTGGAGATTAATCCTTGGTTAGCTGCTTCGTTTGCAAATATTTTCTCCCATTCTGAGGGTTGTCTTTTGGTCTTGTTTATGGTTTCCTTTGCTGTGCAAAACTTTTAAGTTTCATCAGGTCCCATTTGTTTATTTTTGTTTTTATTTCCATTTCTCTAGGAGGTGGGTCAAAAAGGATCTTGCTGTGATTTATGTCATAGAGTGTTCTGCCTATGTTTTCCTCTAAGAGTTTTATAGTGTCTGGCCTTACATTTAGATCTTTAATGCATTTTGAGTTTATTTTTGTATATGGTGTTAGGGAGTGTTCTAACTTCACTCTTTTACATGTAGCTGTCCAGTTTTCCCAGCACCACCTATTGAAGAGACTGTCTTTTCTCCATTGTATATTCTTGCCTCCTTTATCAAAGATAAGGTGACCATATGTGCGTGGGTTTATCTCTGGGCTTTCTATCCTGTTCCATTGATCTGTATTTCTGTTTTTGTGCCAGTATCATACTGTCCTGATTACTGTAGCTTTGTAGTATAGTCTGAAGTCAGGGAGTCTGATTCCTCCAGCTCCATTTTTTTTTTCTCAAGATTGCTTTGGCTATTCGAGGTCTTTTGTGTTTCCATACAAATTGTGAAATTTTTTATTCTAGTTCTGTGAAAAATGCCATTGGTAGTTTGATAGGGATTGCATTGAATCTGTACATTGCTTTGGGTAGTAGAGTCATTTTCACAATGTTGATTCTTCCAATCCAAGAACATGGTATATCTCTCCATCTATTTGTATCATCTTTAATTTCTTTCATCAGTGTCTTATAGTTTTCTGCATACAGGTCTTTTGTCTCCTTAGGTAGGTTTATTCTTAGGTATTTTATTCTTTTTGTTGCAATGGTAAATGGGAGTGGTTCTTGTGAATAAACTATTTGTTCAGATTTCAAGAGGCTGGTCCCCCCCTTCCCATCTTGATTTAGAAGTTCTTCTGAGGGTGGCAAGAATAGACAATGGGGCTGACCAGTACACTGCTCTTTGGTGAGTTAGGCAACAACCATGGGCAAGGAAATCCAAAGAGTCTTATGAATTTTTAATGATGCAAGATGCAGAAGGTCAGACTGATGAGCAGAAATTATTATTCCTAGCCAACGTGCACAGTTACTGTGATCAAGGCACCCTGGATTACACCACTTATATCCTCACAGCCACCTTTGAGGTGGATGCTATGACTTGATGATATTTTGTAGGTGAAGTCACTGCTGTTTGGAAAGATGAAATAAACTGCCCATGGTCACACAGGAATAAGCAATGGATTTGGGGATCTGGACTGAAATCACGATGATGCTATACACCATTTCCCTGATTAGAGACAGGATGACCCAGGTGGGGAGGAGGTTTGAGCTCTGAGACAATAGAAGCAGACCCAACCCTGTCAGTCCTCTTATAGCTCCAAACGCAGGTCAGCCTTCCCAGCTTGCACCCGGCAGCCAGCCCATCACATGCACTGGTCCTTTCAGCCACACTTAGACCCAGGTCATGTGACTGCCCTTCTGTCCCCTCCAGACACAAAAGGTACACTATAACGTTAAACGACTGCCTCATTTTCTTCCAAGCAGCTGCTTCCCTTGATGCTACAGTTAGAACAGCATTTGGCTTGGCTCACAAGCCATTAGTGCTCTTACGGGCTTCGAAGTGCCACGTAAAATAAATTGATCATTTCTGGGCATGTGCTCTGAATAGGCAATGGGAAAACCAGTCTCTATACTGACCCACAGAATTCCATTTCTGGCCTTGCTCAGTCTGCTTTATTGCCCTGTCATCAAGTTCCAATATGGGTTACAATTTATATGCTTATTTAGTTTAACAACCCACAGTAACATTTATTTTGGCCTCTTTTAGTTGATCCCACAGAAATGCCAACAGGAGCACCCCTAGCCCAGGTCCTCATGTGAGGGATCTCAAGTCAGTTAATCCATAAAACACAAGGCATAGAAACAGGTCTTCAAATGTTGAGAAATTGGGTGAAGTCACTGATGAAGGTATTCACAAACCCAGGGGGGCACTGAGTGAAGATGAGGAAGAGCCCTTTCTCTTGAAAAGGAAGGAAGGCTTTTCATTCTGTTGTTCTTCCTGCTATTGTTTACAACAATAAGTATGTCTGACACAGGTCTGAACAAATTCAAGTGATAGCTCCTGACAAAGTTATCACATTGACTACGGACAACCTAAAAGGGCAGAATGTTTGGGAGGTAAAATTCTAAAACGTGTGCCCTGGATGTGGAAATTAAGAAAGCATTCCATTCCCACTGTGGAGCAGTGACAGGATCTTTATTGAAGTGACTTTCTGTAGCGTCCAGACACCAGGGCTATTCTTAGAACAACCAAAAAAAGCATGGAGCTGCCTAAAAATAATGATGACTCAACACCTAGAGGCGTCAATGATGTAACGTTGTCAAAGAACACCCTCTCTCCTCACAGGTTGCAGTTTTTAAAATAAGCAAGCTCACAGCTCCTCTTTGGAGGAAGGCAAACATTTCACACTCTGAAGGAGAAAATGAGGACAGGTGGGTCACAGAATGTTCCATCCATGCAGCCACCCAGCCATGCCTGTCTCCATGGCTGGATTTACTTGGCGAAGAGCAAGCTACTGCCAAAGTCAACGTCAGTTCTTCCCCTCTGCTACCCTCACTCATCAGCGGTCCTGTCCAAACAGGCCCCCGTGAGACAGGACAACAATGCTGATTACACAACAGGCAGGCCTGAAGAATCCTGTCTACAAGTCACCAGAGCCAGCACATTCTATGGCAAAGGATGGGTCCATTTAGAGATGCTTGTCTAGGTGCAAGGCAGAGCTCAAAACAAAACACAAAAATACATCCCTGAGATTCCAGAGCCTTCTCTTCCCCTCTGAGGTGGCCCACTCTCTGGCTCCTTTAATATGCTGTATCTACCTTAATCTCTTACTTCAGCCAACCTGTACTCTAATTATCAGATCCCAGTCAACATTAAGCTTCCTGAGGTCTTGCATCTCATTCGATCTTTGTACTCCCAAGGCCAAGACCAATACTTGGGATACAACAGATTTTCAATTAATTGTTAAATAATCAATGGATGGATTGAGTGCACTGCTTAAGGTGGTACTCTTTCCCCTAGAGAGCATATTCATGAGTCACTGCCCTGCCCTGGGTATGTAGGTTAGGTATCTTAGGATATCTTAGCATCTATCTTAAGGATATCATAGCTCCTGAGGGTATGTTCATTAAAAAGGCAATTCTCGATCAGAAAATAGTCTTCAAGTTCCAAAAGACTCTAGGCCACTGTAGGAGATATTTGGGGACAAGACGATCCTCATGCCATCGAGCCTCTGTTCAACAAAGCAGGAGTCAGGGGGTTGAGAGTCAGGGCTGGGGGCATTATAAATAGGCATAATGAAACAGCTCTGCATCTTATTTAATACACTTAGGTCTTACGTGTGCAGTGAGTGTTTCTTTTTCAAAAAGGTGACCTTGTTACAACCATGCCTTCATCGTGCATTTCTGGAATTCCCAAGAGTCCCAAGCTCGAGAAAAAAAGGAGCCCTTTGAAAGGGACCCTACTTGCTCAGACATGTGAACTCAGAGGTGCTTGTTTAGGGGAAAGACAACCCCACTGGAGCCAGGAGTCCAGCTGTCGACAGGAAGTAGGGCAAAGGCCAGGTGAGGAAACCCAGTGTAGACTCCCTTTCACCTCCTCTTTCTAAATCACCATGTCCCCATCCTCCCGACTCCCACGTGTAGGGCAGGATTATCTGTAGGAAGCAGATGTAATGAAAGCCCGTTATCAGTGCCAAATTTCTGACAATGAAGACTCTCCTTTCTCTGAAATTTTCAGGAGAGGCTATTTGAAGAGCTAAACTCCTTCCTCTTCTATGCTCCTTGCAAAGCCTTGAACTTCACTGACACAGTGATTCATTGCAAGTGGACTTCTATTCCAAGTTTTTCCACTGGAGACAACACAATACCAATACCAGGCCTTGAAACTGCAGTACCTTCCCAAGAAATAATTTGGCTCTAGGCCTTTAGGGTTCAAAAGCAGTGATTTAGTATAAGAACAAACTTAGATACACATATTCTCAAATGGCTTATACATGTTCATTTTCTCACAGATTAATAGTAGCATAAGGATCAGCTTTAAGAATCAAACTTAAGAAACGGTTATGTGACCAGGTGCTTTTCCAAAAACACGCAGACCCCACGTGCTGTGGAAGATGCTGCTGTTAATTGTCATGGCCAAGCTTCATTTTTCCCTTGAAGATGTTTGAAAACTATTCTTCCAAACAACATGAGTTATAGCAAAAGAATTGTGCATGTGTGTGTTATTCTAAAAATATATAATTTACTAATTTAGGTGTTTTTTTTTAATTCACAGTGGAATTTCAAACATCTGCAAAATACACCTTAGTAACTCCTGGCCAGCCTCCTTACATGTTTCATAAAACAATATGAACAGATAAAAATATGAACATTTGATCAGATAATTCAGAAGAAATTTTTGCACTGCACATACACACAATTAGGTTAATGCAAGAGAAACAGAATATCAAGACCAATAAGAATAAAAAGAGTGGCTATGGCTGAGTATTAATTTTTATTTTGAGCTCCCTGGGAAGACGTAAGTTACATAATTCTCCTAATGAGAAAAATACCAGTTCCCCAGAGTCAACAGAGTTTCCTTGGCACTATCTTCTAAAAGAAACGTATCACCTGAACTTTATATGGGGAAGAGTGAACCACATGTGTCCTACAACAAATGCAGAAACAGCTTTCATGTCGCAAAAACTGAGATTAACTTTCCTGAAACTGAAGGCTAGGGCAACTTCATTAGGACTCCACGAAGAGTTGGCTAAATGAAGCCTTTCTTTCACCTAGGGTTACATGGTTTTAGAAAAGCTCTTCCTTCCTGGAACCAGAGACAGTCCCAGGTTTATCTGGTGGGGAGAAGAACGAAGGAGGAAGAGACCAGCGTTTACCAAGAAGATCTAGTCTTATGCCACCTCCTTGATCCATGTCACCTCGTTTAATCACACAACAAACCTATAAAGAAGGTATGGTGAACTCATCCCATCAAAGAGAGAACTGAGATTCAGAGGGGTTAAGCTGGTCAAGATCATGTAATTAGGATGTAGATGAGGCAGGAATTGGACCCAAGTGCATCGGAACCCAAACCCTCTCCCTGCTCTCCCGCCTCTCTGTCAGTGCCCCTGTTAGGTCCAGAGCTGGACAGTGCAGGACACAGAAGGACGAGGAACTTGCTCTGCTGCCCTCAAGATACTTACAATCATCCAGTTGGACTAGGCAATCCATAAGGTGGTGTACTCTACGTATAAATAATATACTAAATAGTATGGAGTTCGTAATAGCTACAAATCTGGTGGGAAACTGTAGGTTCTGAACAAAGCATAAGAAGTGATATTTCGGGCTTCCCTGGTGGCACAGTGGTTGGGAGTCCGCCTGCCGATGCAGGGGACGTGGGTTCGTGCCCCGGTCCGGGAGGATCCCACATGCCGTGGAGCGGCTGGGCCCATGAGCCATGGCCGCTGAGCCTGCGCGTCCGGAGCCTGTGCTCCGCAACGGGAGAGGACACAACAGTGAGAGGCCCGCGTACCGCGCAAAAAAAAAAAAAAAAGAAGTGATATTTCAACACGTTTGATGAAAAAATCTTAACTATGTCATCTGATCAATGGGTCTCCCCCTCAAAACATCGATAGAGATGCTGGCTTTTATGTTTAAAACGATGGTTATGCTATAAAATAGAACATTCCCAGTAAAACAGAACATTATCAAAATATTCCCAGAAACTGATCAAACTTAAAAAGACAAACTACATGTTATATTTCTATATATTCTGTATAGGGGAGTATGGTTGAGTAGACAGTAATGAAATACATGTATCAGCAGCACACTAATAACCCCACTCTCACGGAGTAAATGTCACGTGGTACTAATGGAATCGGCAATTGGCTCATCTATATCACACTGATCTCATCCATTGAGCTAAATGTCAGGCCTGCAATGAAAGATACCTTGGCAGAGTTTTAAAGTTCATGTCCAAAATCTCTGACTTTCTCTGGTTATCTCTAAGTTGGCTAAGAATTTCGTGACCACGAAACTGGGACCAGAGTCAAAAAAGCCGAAAAAGGCCAGGTGAAGCCCAGGCCAACTTTAGCTGGTGAGCACGAGGAAAAATAACAATAAGTCTTCTTCTTCCCCCGCCCTTCCCCTGGGCTCCATCTCCAAACCCACATCTTAAAAAAAGTAATGTTCTTAGGCAAGAGAACGCAATAATTATCCTTGAATTTATAAATCCTTTTAAACTGGAAATAACTGACAATGATCATATGAGACCGGGAACACTGAGATGGGTGTGCCTTCTGTGTATTTCTCAAGAGCTCCTGGTCCGGGAAGAGAGCGGAGGATGAAATCCAGCCTGCCCTCCCCCTGTCAAGCCAACCACAACTGCTCAGGCCTTCATCTACCCCATCAGCTGAGAGGAAACGGTGCCGTTTTTACAAATTCACCTGCCTTGCCTCAGGCTGTGTGCCCTAAGACAGCTCCTGCCCGTGGAAGCCCCTTGTAACAAGTCACAGAGTCACTGAACAGCCTACGAGTAGCTCTGATGGAAACCATATGACCTGGGCTCCAAGCACCTTCATTTTTCCAAAAAGGGAAGAAAACTCCAAGTCCCTCTTTAATAGCATCCCAGACTCCTCGGAACATGGCAGCCGTTTTTCCCCAGGTTCCATCAGGAATACACGCTCGCCCACTCCTTTGGCACAGAAACCAAATACTCTCAGCTCTCTGTGCTTCGGGCTTAATTCTTCCCACTGCCTCAATTATTTCCAGGTTGTTAAGTGGGGCATTTCGAGTGGCTTGTCAGGCGCCTGAGCCCCAGGGGGTCACTCAGTGCTGTGGAGAAGCAAGCCACTAAATATGCCTCTGGAATATTTTAGTCACTTCAAGAAAGGTTAAGGTTCCAGAGGATGTCCTACAGCAGCTTTCAAATCTGCCCCACGCTGGGCTGTCATCTGGCAGGTGTCCCCAAGTGATTAGCGGTGACTAATTATGGTTCCCAGTAATTGTCCAGAGAAAAGAGAAAACAGGACCAACTTACTGAGTACAATGATAGGCACTGTCTTTTTAACATTTAAACATTCTTGAAAACAACAAAGAAAGCTGTAAATGTCACCTCCACTTGTAAAGGATGGCACAAGAGAAACGGTGACACTCCTAAGTATATTCCTTGAATATCTGGTATCTAATTTAACAAGTTCCTGCTTTAATATTTAAAATGAATGCTTGTGGACATATATACACTACCAAATGTAAAACAGATAGTGGGAAGCAACCGCATACCACAGGGAGATCAGCTCGGTGCTTTGTGACCACCTAGAGGGGTGGGATAGGGAGGGTGGGAGGGAGGGAGACGCAAGAGGGAGGAGATATGGGGACATATGTATATGTATAACTGATTCACTTTGTTATAAAGCAGAAACTAACACACCATTGTAAAGCAATTATAGTCCAATAAAGGTGTTAAAAAAATAATAAATGAATAAATAAAATTAATGCTTGGTTATCCTATCCCCACCCTTAGGTCACAATAGTTCACTTCATTTTTATTTTTTGCAACCTATATTCAGTGACACAAACTACAGACAACAATTTAATCTGCTTGTTTGTCCTTTGGTACGTATCCTCAGCATGAATTTTTCAACCAGCTTTAAACTGTCCCCATAACAAGCTTCCTAAGGTCTTCTAAAGCACTGGATTTCACCTTTCCTTGCTGCCTTTTCTTTTTTCTTTTCTTATCTCTCCCTTTTCTCCTCTAGGAGTGATTATGGAAACAAATGTGTTTAAGACGCTTACTTTTTACTCTCTTGGCTTAGTAAATAGGTCAGTCACTTCTAAACACTTAAAACACCATGTAAATATAAACTGACATGTAAAACACGTTTATTCGTATGAATGTGATATCTTCACTGCAAGAGTGCTATGGACTCAATGCATTGCCATTTAATTTGAATCTTGCTATTGAATCACCTGAGTTCTCTCTTTTTTTTTTTTTTTTTTTTTTTTTTTTTTTTTTGCGGTACGCGGGCCTCTCACTGTTGTGGCCTCTCCCGTTGTGGAGTGCGGGCTCAGCGGCCATGGCTCACGGGCCCAGCCGCTCCGCGGCATGTGGGATCCTCCCAGACCGGGGCACGAACCCGTGTCCCCTGCATCGGCAGGCGGACTCTCAACCACTGCGCCACCAGGGAAGCCCTCTCTGTCTTATATTCAATATGTTTTGACTTGAATGTTATGCTGATGGACAGTCACCTTTATTTCTAGAACCCGTTTTCCATGGTAGAATTTAGAGATGGAGATGTACGGTGGGTAATGAACTGGACTTCAACGTCCAGAAGCCTCACTCGGCTCTTTACTGTTTCTCTAATTAATCAGCCAATCCTGGCAAATTCATCCCTCTGTATCTTCATTTAGTCACCACTGAAGTGGAGGTCCGATTCAACATTGATTACCTACAATGTGTGAGATCCAGCAAGGTGCTGGAAATACAACGAAGGAGAATACAAATTTTGACTGCCTTCCAGAATTTCAGGGTATAGAGAGGAAAAATACACATGAAGAGAGGCAAAACACATGGAGGTGGCATAAATGTTTTACAACGGAAACCCCTCTGAGTTAAGACAACCACTTGCATGGAACAGTAACTCTCTCCCTGATGGGCTAGGAGTCTTTCCTCTGGACCCAAACCAGACCATTAGTCAGGAACCAGGTGAAGGGATGAGGGCAGGATGAGCGGTGACCGCAGGTCAAGGTCAGAGGCTTTCAACTGTAGACACTCAAAGAAGGAGACTCAGAGACTGTCAGAGTTTGACTGGGGAAGGTCACTCAGGCAGTATCCACACCAAAGGGCTGTCATGGCGATTAAAGGGCCTAATGTCTAGAGAGCCTGAAGAGCATCTGGCACCTTGCTCCAGGCTATGTAAGGTTCGCTGCTGCCACAATTAACATTATTATTATTATTAAACTAAGTGAAGGGGCCCATCTTGTGTTCAATGTGTCCTTTATTTCTAATAAACACAAGATCTCATTATGGGAAAAATATATTTAATCACTCTTCTTGATGGCATTCAGATTTCAGTGATGCATTCATCCTTCGTCTTGAACATGTGGTGTGAGTGCTTTTTGTTGTTGTTGTTGTTCGGTACGCGGGCCTCTCACTGTGGTGGCCTCTCCCGTTGCGGAGCACAGGCTCCGGACGCGCAGGCTCAGCGGCCATGGCTCGCGGGCCCAGCCGCTCCGCGGCACGTGGGATCTTCCCGGACCGGGGCACGAACCCGTGTCCCCTGCATCGGCAGGCGGACTCTCAACCACTGCGCCACCAGGGAAGTCCGACTGCATTTTTATATATTCTACAGGTCCACAACCCACCGTCTGAAGTTCTTTGGGCCTGATATGATTGCAATTCAGAATTTGGGGATTTAGAATGTAATACGGTACGCATACCTCATGTTGTGTAGTGCTCCGTCAAGGTCTGAGGCAGTCCCCAGTGGTTAAAGACAGGAATATTTTTGCAGAGAGATGGATGAATATTCACACAAGAAGAAGCTTCTCACCAGCCCTGGTTAGATTCTGAATGAATTAGGTCAAGTGAGGTTTTGTCTTAAAATGGGTTATAAAGAAAGTTTCCAGAGCTTTTTAGATTTCGGTACTGCAGATAAGAGATTGTGGACCTGCAGTTGTAAAGTACAAAGGGAACATTCACATGCCCCTACAGACTGGAGTAAAGGCAAATCTTATGTGGGGAATCAAGTAAAAATTGCAAATAACCAGATTAACCTTCCAAAATCCTTGAGAGTGACTGCATAATGCTGCCAGTGTCAGACTAGGTCACTGCATCCTCAGCTGAGCTCTAGAAGGAGCTGGTTTATTACATTAGTGGTGATGCTGAATGAAAGATATACATCTTTGAACCTAGAATCACTCCAGCCACTCACAAGGCATTGAGATGATCTATTTATGAGAAGCACAAAGCCTAAGAAACCCAAAGCACTAGGCCTCTGATCTTATGCCCTTTCTGGAAGAATACAGCCATTAATGGTTGGCAGAAATGCCCGCTTATTTAAAAAGCAAAACAAAACATAACATAAACAAGAAAATCTTTTGTGCATGTGTACGTGTGTGTATATAAGGCATCGAGTATAGCTGAAAATATATATTAAATGCCCTTTTGATTTTAGCATCACTGGATTTATTATGTTTGTTTTATTTGAATTGTTTTCTTTGGTAGACTTTAAATTCAATGAGTTTATGCTGTCTTGTTCACCACTGCATCCCCAGAGCCAAGCATCATACCCGTTTTCAATAAATATTTGTACATCAAGAGGCAGTATCGCATAATGTTTAAGAGCACAGACTCTGTAGGTTTGAATCCCTGCTCTGCCACTCCAGCTGTGAAACCATGGGCAACCTCTCTGTGTAATCATACTTACTGTATCAACCTAGGCAGACTAAGTTATATTTTAACAACAAACTCCCAGATTCCAGGGGCTTAAAGCAGCAAAGGCTTTTCTTGTTGCAGTCACATTGCATGTTTATCACAGGTCACCCAGGACCCTGCTGTGTCATCCTTGCCCTCAGTCCGTGAGCCAAACTGTCTGAACGGCACACCTGGCACGTTGCCAGTTGCCCGAGCAGAGTGAAAAGAACATTCTTCAGTGTCAAATATTGGTAATTAAGTGCTTGGCCTGGAAGTGACACAGGTCACTTCTGCTTATATCAATACATTGGGCAGAACTAGACAGAAGGGTCCAGGGAATACAACCCTGCCCCGTGCCCAGGAGGTAGAGAGGCAGAAAGACACCGCCCTCATAGGGTTGTCATGGTGATTAAAGGGCTTAATGTCTAGAAAGCCTTCGGAAGAGTAGGAGGCAACTTGCTACAGGCTATGTAAGGTTTGCTACTGCTGTTATATTATTATTATTACCACTGAACTAAATGAATACACATTTTTTGGAGGCCAATAACAACTCACCTTTCAAGCTTCTCTTTATTGACCTGAATTGGGCTAAAGGTTTCCTGGTGGTTTGATACACTGTTCCCCTTTAGCTACCAGTGACTGCCAGTGTCCCATCGAGCAGAGCCTTACTTATCTTCAGCACAGACACAGGGCAGCCCTCGGGGTGCCCCTCCAGCCTCACCTGTCTTAAGATGACTTTTGCAGCCCAGCTGGATGTAGAAAGGCAATCCAGGGGAAAATGCCAGAGGTTAACTGACCCCCTAATAACTTCTAGGTGTTGTCTGCTGTGAAGCTCCCGGTTCTAAATGTGTTTCATACAAAAATATTTATGCTGCAAGCTGTAGCATGCAAACAGCAATCTGCATTATTGGTTTCAGATGCCAATTTTCTCCAGCTCTGGTTCTCCTTTGTGTTATGTAAACAAATCCCAACCATCTGGACCACAACAAGCCACGCTGAAGTATGTGCTCACTCCCTGCAAAAGCATCAAATCAAAATACAATCGCACAGAATTCTGCCTAACAAAAAATTGGAGTGAACATCACGGTCTCATGAAGCTGTTTGAAAAAAATGTTCTGTAGGTGTCAGAACTTAGAATTTAAATAGGAGAGCAGAAATGAGCATCTCAGAATATTTATCACACTGATAAGCAGAAACAAACATAACCAGAAGCTCATCTCCTATGGCGTTACCTATATTGAGAGCAGGTCAAGTCAGTACGTTCCAAATTACCTCAAAAAGGAAAAGGGCTTAGGAAAAGTGTCTCAGACAGATGGGAAAACTGAGAAGAGATTACTGCAAGACTTAACCATGATAGTCAGAAAACAAGAGCTTTATAAATTCCCACTCAGCTAAGGAAAATGTATGCTTTATAATAATTGAACAAACAAGCTAAACTCTAGGCCTTCAATATCAAGAAACAATGAATCGGGGCTTCCCTGGTGGCGCAGTGGTTGAGAGTCCGCCTGCCGATGCAGGGGACGCGGGTTCGTGCCCCGGGCCGGGAAGATCCCACATGCCGCGGAGCGGCTGGGCCCGTGAGCCATGGCCGCTGAGCCTGCACGTCCGGAGCCTGTAACGGGAGAGGGAGAGGCCACAACAGTGAGAGGCCCGCGTACCGCAAAAAAAAACCAAAAAAAAAAAAAACAATGAATCAAAAGTCTGTTTGCCAGAAAAGAAAACTTCACCCAAGCAAGTTACATATCTTACCACCTAACCACCTGGACCTCTGAAATGAAAACCAAGCATCATTTCTGATGTCTTATCTCTTAGATAATTCCAGGCTGCTGAAGGCATCTTCCCAAAGCCAAATACTTTAGATAATCCCCATGGCCAGCCTGGCCCACAGGCAGATACAAGTGCTGGAAAGCATTCTTGATTCTTTTCCCTCTACCTAAAAATATCTGCCACCAACTTTGCACAGTGCCCCCAGTGGCCACCCTTTGGGAAAGATAAACATCATCAGAATTCCTGGCTCAGATTCATGAACTTTGAACACTGTTGGAAGGATATCCTGAGAGAATGACGTACAAGGCAAGTGAGCTTTATTAAGCTAGTGGAGGGGGGGAGAATGGAGGTAAAGAGAGGAACAGAAAGGTCTGGAATATAAAGAGAAACATGTGGCAGTAAAAATGGGAGGCATGAGCCTCCCCAAACATTTTTTTTCCTAGAGTCCCAGTGGTCGTGCCTCTATTATCAATTCATTTGGTATCTGATCATCTTGCTTTGTCCGCCTAAACCCTGTATATATAATGAAATCAAAACTGAATCAGATTATTTGATATCCCAGAGACCGTCCACAGAATGGGGGCTATAAAATCACACCAGGCCGGAAGACTTTCTGTCTAATTTAATAACTTTCATTAGGTAGGCATGGGCTAGTTATAAAATTCACATCCTTGGCTATAAAGATGTAATCTAAATCCTTTGAAACTGGTTCCACTGAACTACATCTTATTGATTTCATCTCAATATTTTATCAAGGTCACTTTAAAACCCAATACTATTTGTTAAGCTGCGATTTACCAACTTCGTATACAAATTAAATGAGAATATTTGGTAATCCATTATTCAGTCACAGATCAGAATATCAAAATAGATGGGGACAGATTCCCCAGAACTCTCCCCAGGCCTCTGTCTTTCTACGTAACCAATTCTGGTTCAGCTGATAAACCATTCTTGAGCAGCCTTCCTGACTGAGATTAGCTCCTTCCTAAATCTCCTTGTTTCAATCTACTGAGAATGATTTAATCAGAAAAGAATCAAAACACCCATTAAACCTCTAAGGGGGAGACCTTCAAGATGGCGGAGGAGTAAGATGCGGAGATCACCTTCCTCCCCACAAATACACCAGAAATACATCTACACGTGGAACAACTCCTACAGAACACCTACTGAATGCTGGCAGAAGACCTCAGACCTCCCAAAAGGCAAGAAACTCCCCACGTACCTGGGTAGGCAAAAGAAAAAAGAAAAAACAGAGACAAAAGAATAGGGATGGGACCTGCACCAGTGGGAGGGAGCTGTGAAGGAGGAAAGGTTTCCACGCACCAGAAGCTCCTTCGCGGGCGGAGACTGCAGGTGGTGGAGGGGGGGAGGCTTCGGAGCCACAGAGGAGAGCGCAGCCACAGAGGTGCGGAGGGAAAAGCGGAGAGATTCCCGCACAGAGGATCGGGGCCGACCAGCACTCACCAGCCCGAGAGGCTTGTCTGCTCACCCGCCGGGGCGGGCGGGGCTGGGAGCTGAGGCTTGGGCTTCGGTCAGAGCGCAGGGAGAGGACTGGGGTTGGTGGCGTGAACACAGCCTGAAGGGGGCTAGTGCACCACAGCTAGCCGGGAGGGAGTCCAGGGAAAAGTCTGGAGCTGCCCAAGAGGCAAGAGACCATTGTTTTGGTGAGCACGAGGAGAGGGGATTCAGAGCGCCACCTACACCACCTCCAGAGACAGGCGCGAGCCGCAGCTATCAGCGC
Organism: Lagenorhynchus albirostris; assembly: GCF_949774975.1. Classification (NCBI taxonomy): domain Eukaryota; kingdom Metazoa; phylum Chordata; class Mammalia; order Artiodactyla; family Delphinidae; genus Lagenorhynchus; species Lagenorhynchus albirostris. The sequence goes on from NC_083104.1 coordinate 74,690,081, forward strand.
GGACAGCAGGGACGGGCATGAGACGCTAAGGCTGCTGCTGCCGCCACCAAGAAGCCTCTGTGCGAGCACAGGTCACTATCCACACCTCTCCTCCCGGGAGCCTGTGCAGCCCGCCACTGCCAGGGTCCCAGGATCCAGGGACAACTTCCCCGGGAGAACGCACGGCGCGCCTCAGGCCGGTGCAACATCACGCTGGCCTCTGCCACTGCAGGCTCGCCCCGCATCCGTACCCCTCCCTCCCCCTGGCCTAAGTGAGCCAGAGCCCCCGAATCAGCTGCTCCTTTAACCCCCTCCTGTCTGGGCAGGAACAGATGCCTGTGGGCAACCTACACCCAGAGGCAGGGCCAAATCCAAAGCTGAACCCCGGGAGCTGTGCGAACGAAGAAGAGAAAGGGCAATCTCTCCCAGCAGCCTCAGGAGCAGCGGATTAAATCTCCACAATCAACTTGATGTACCCTGCAACTGTGGAATACATGAATAGACAACGAATCATCCCAAATTGAGGCAGTGGACTTCGGAGCAACTGTAGACTTGGGGTTTGCTTTCTGCATCTAATTTCTTTCTGGTTTTCCGTTTATCTTAGCTTAGTATTTAAAGTTTATTATCATTGGTAGATTTGTTCATTGATTTGGTTGTTCTCTTCCTTTTTTTTATACATATATATAGATTTTCTTTTTTCTTTTTCTCTTTTTGAGTGTGTATGTGTATGCTTCTTTGTGTGATTTTGTCTCTATAGCTTTGCTTTTACCATTTGTCCTAGAGTTCTGTCCATCCGTTTGTGTTTTTTATTTTTTAGTATAGTTTTAGGACTTGCTAAAATTGCTGGATTTGTTTTTTGGTTTGGTTGCTCTCTTCTTTCTTTTTTTTATTACTTTTTAATTTTTTATTTTTAATAATATTTTTATTTTAATAACTTTTATTTTATTTTACTGTATTCTTTCTTTTTTTCTCCCTTTTCTTATGAGCCATATGGCTGAAAGGGTCTTGGTGATCTGGATGGGTGTCAGGCCTGTGCCTCTGAGGTGGGAGAGCCAAGTTCAGGACATTGGTCCACCAGAGACCTCCTGGCTCCACATAATATCAAATGGCAAAAGCCCTCCCAGAGATCACCATCTCAACGCTAAGACCCAGCTCCACTCAATGACCAGCAAGCTACAGTGCCGGACACCCTATGCCAAACAACTAGCAAGACAGAAACACAACCCCATGCATTAGCAGAGAGGCTGCCTAAAATCATAATAAGGTCACAGACACCCCATAACACACCACAGGATGCGGTCCTGCCCACCAGAAAGACAAGATCCAGCCTCACCCACCAGAACACAGGCACCAGTCCCCTCCACCAGGAAGCCTACACAACCCACTGAACCAACCTTAGCCACTAGGGGCAGACACCAAAAACAACGGGAACTATGAACATGCAGCCTGTGAAAAGGAGACCCCAAACACAGTAAGTTAAGCAATATGAGAAGACAGAGAAACACACAGCAGATGAAGGAGCAAGGTAAAAACCCACCAGACCAAACAAAACAAGAGGAAATAGGCAGTCTCCCTGAAAAAGAATTCAGAGTAATGACAGTAAAGATGATCCAAAATCTTGGAAATAGAACGCAGAAAATACAAGAAATGTTTAATAAGGACCTAGAAGAACTAAAGAGCAAACAAACAATGATGAACAACACAATAAATGAAATTAAAAATTCTCTAGAAGGAATCAATAGCAGAATAACTGAGGCAGATGAACGGATAAGGGACCTGGAAGATAAAATAGTGGAAATAACTACCGCAGAGCAGAATAAAGAAAAAAGAATGAAAAGAATTGAGGACAGTCTCAGAGACCTCTGGGGCAACATTAAATGCACCAACATTCAAATTACAGGGGTCCCGAAGAAGAAGAGAAAAAGAAAGAGATTGAGAAAATATTTGAAGACATTACAGTTGAAAACTTCCCTAATGTGGGAAAGGAAATGGTCAGTCAAGTCCAGGAAGCACAGAGAGTCCCATACAGGATAAATCCAAGGTGAAACAAACAAGACACATATTAATCAAACTATCAGATATTAACTACAAAGAAAAAATATTAAAAGCAGCAAGGAAAAAAACAACAAATAACATACAAGGGAATCCCCATAAGGTTAACAGCTGATCTTTCAACAGAAACTCTGCAACCCAGAAGAGAGTGACAGGACATATTTAAAGTGATGAAAGGGAAGAACCTACAACCAAGATTACTCTACCCAGCAAGGATCTCATTCAGATTCATGGAGAAATTAAAACCTTTACAGACAAGCAAACGCTAAGAGAATTCAGCACTAGCAAACCAGCTTTACAACAAATGCTAAAGGAACTACTCTAGGCAGGACACAAGAGAAGGAAAAGACCTACAATAACAAACCCAAAACAATTAAGAAAATGGTAATGAGAACATACATTTCTATAATTACCTTACATGTAAATGGATTAAATGCTCCAACCAAGAGACATAGACTGGCTGAATGGAAACAAAACAAGATCTGTATATATGCTGTCTACAAGAAACCCACTTCAGACCTAGGGACACATACAGACTGAAAGTGAGGGGATGGAAAAAGATATTCCATGCAAATGGAAATCAAAAGAAACATGGATTAGCAATTCTCATATCAGACAAAATAAACTTTAAAATAAAGACTATTACAAGAGACAAAGAAGAACACTACATAATGATCAAGGGATCAATCCAAGAAGATATAACAATGGTAAATGTTTATGCACCCAACATAGGAGCACCTCAATACATAAGGCAAATACTAAGAGCCAAAAAAGGGGAAATTGACAGTAACACAATCATAGTAGGGGACTTTAACACCCCACTTTCACCAATGGACACATCATCCAAAATGAAAATAAATAAGGAAACACAAGCTTTAAATGATACATTAAACAAGATGGACTTAATTGATATTCATAGGACATTCCATCCAAAAACAACAGAATACACTTTCTTCTCAAGTGCTCATGGAACATTCTCCAGGACAGATCATATCTTGGGTCACAAATCAAGCCTTGGTAAATTTAAGAAAATTGAAATTGTATCAAGTATCTTTTCTGACCACAATGCTATGAGACTAGATATCAATTACAGGAAAAAATCTGTAAAAAATAAAAACACATGGAGGCTAAACAATACACTACTTAACAACCAAGAGATCACTGAAGAAATCAAAGAGGATATCAGAAAATACCCAGAAACAAATGACAATGAAAGCATGACAACCCAAACCTATGGGATGCAACAAAAGCAGTTCTAAGAGGGAAGTTTATAGCAATACAATCCTTCCTCAAGAAACAAGAAACGTCTCAAATAAACAACCTAACCATACACCTAAAGCAATTAGAGAAGAACAATAAATCTGCAAAGTTGGCAGAAGGAAACAAATCATAAAGATCAGATCAGAAATAAATGAAAAAGAAATGAAGGAAACGATAGCAAAGATCACTAAAATTAAAACGTGGTTCTTTGAGAAGATAAACAAAATTGATAAACCATTAGCCAGACTCATCAAGAAAAAAAGGGAGAGACTCAAATCAACAGAATTAGAAATGAAAAAGGAGAAGTAACAACTGAATGGCAGAAATACGAAGGATCATGAGAGATTACTACAAGCAACTATATGCCAATAAAATGGACAACCTGGAAGAAATGGACAAATTCTTCGAAAAGCACAACCTTCCAAGACTGAACCAGGAAGAAGTAGAAAATATGAACAGACCAATCACAAGCACTGAAATTAAAACTGTGATTAAAAATCTTCCAACAAACAAAAGCCCAGGACCAGATGGCTTCACAGGCGAATTCTATCAAACATTTAGAGAAGAGCGAACACCGATCTTTCTCAAACTCTTCCAAAATATAGAGAGGGAGGAACACTCCCAAACTCATTCTACGAGGCCACCATCACCCTAGGTACCAAAACCAGACAAAGGTGTCACAAGGAAAGAAAACCAGAGGCCAACATCACTGATCAACATAGATGCAATAATCCTCAACAAAAAACTGGCAAACAGAATCCAGCAGCACATTAAAAGGATCATACACCATGATCAAGTGGGGTTTATCCCAGGAATGCAAGGATTTTTCAATATATGCAAGTCAATCAATGTGATATACCATATTAACAAATTGAAGGCGAAAAACCATAGGATCATCTCAATAGATACAGAGAAAGCTTTCGACAAAATTCAACACCCATTTGTGATAAAAACCCTCCAGAAAAGTAGGCATAGAGGGAACCTACCTCAACATAATAAAGGCCATATATAACAAACCCACAGCCAACATCATTCTCAACGGTGAAAAACTGAAACCATTTCCTCTAAGATCAGGAAGAAGACAAGGTTCTCCACTCTCACCACTATTATTCAACATAGTTTTGGAAGCTTTAGCCACAGCAATCAGAGAAGAAAAAGAAATAAAAGGAATCCAAATTGGAAAAGAAGAAGTAGAGCTGTCACTGTTTGCAGATGACATGCTACTATACGTAGAGAATCATAAAGATGTTACCAGAAAACTACTAGAGCTAATCAATGAATTTGGTATAGTAGCAGGTACAAAATTAATGCACAGAAATCTCTTGCATTCCCATACACTAATGATGAAAAATCTGAAAAAGAAATTAAGGAAACACTCTCATTTACCATTGCAACAAAAAGAATAAAATACCTAGGAATAAGCCTACCTGAGGAGACAAAAGACCTGTATGCAGAAAACTATAACACACTGATGAAAGAAATTAAAGATGATACAGACAGATGGAGAGATATACCATGTTCTTGGATTGGAAGAATCAACATTGTGAAAATGACTATACTACCCAAAGCAGTGTACAGATTCAATGCAATCCCTATCAAACTACCACTGGCATTTTTCACAGAACTAGAATAAAAAATTTCACAATTTGTATAGAAACACAAAAGACCCCAAATAGCCAAAGCAATCTTGAGAAGGAAACATGGAGATGGAGGAATCACGCTCCCTGACTTCAGACTATACTACAAAGCTACAGTAATCAAGACAGTATGGTACTGGCACAAAAACAGAAATACAGATCACTGGAACAGGACAGAAAGCCCAGAGATAAACCCATGCATGCACGTATGGTCACCTTATTTTTGATAAAGGAGGCAAGGATATACAATGGAGAAAAGACAGCCTCTTCACTAAGTGATCCTGGGAAAACTGGACAGGTACATGTAAAAGAATGAAATTAGAACACTCCCTAACACCATATGCAAAAATAAACTCAAAATGGATTAAAGACCTATATGTAAGGCCAGACACTATAAAAGTCTTAGAGGAAAACATAGGCAGAACATTCTATGACATAAATCACAGCAAGATCCTTTCTGATTCACCTCCTAGAGAAATGGAAATAAAGACAAAAATAAACAAATGGGACCTAATGAAACTTAAAAGCTTTTGCACCGCAAAGGAAACCTTAAACAAGACCAAAAGACAACCCTCAGAATGGAAGAAAATATTTGCAAATGAAGCAACTGACAAAGGATTAATCTCCAAAATTTACAAGCAGCTCATGCAGCTCAATATCAAAAAAACAAACAACCCAATCGAAAAATGGGCAGAAGACCTAAATAGACATTTCTCCAAAAAAGACTACAGATAGCTAACAAACACATGAAAGGATGCTCAACATCACAAATCATTAGAGAAATGCAAATCAAAACTACAATGAGGTATCACCTCACACCAGTCACAATGGCCATCATCAAAAAATCTACAAACAATAAATGCTGGAGAGAGTGTGGAGAAAAGGGAACCCTCTTGCACTGTTGGTGGTATGTAAATTGGTACAGCCACTATGGAGAACAGTAGGGAGGTTCCTTAAAAAACTAAAAATAGAACTACCATATGACCCAACAATCCCACTTCAATATGCCAAGATCCCCAACAATCTCGGCATATACCCCGAGAAAACCATAATTCAAAAAGAGTCATGTACCACAATGTTCACTGCAGCTCTATTTACAATAGCCAGGACATGGAAGCAACCTAAGTGTCCATCAACAGATGAATGGATAAAGAAGATGTAGCACATATATACAATGGAATATTACTCAGCCATAAAAAGAAACGAAATTGAGTTATTTGTAGTGAGGTGGATGGACCTAGAGTCTATCATACAGAGTGAAGTAAGTCAGAAAGAGAAAAACAAATACTGTATGCTAACACATAGATATGGAATCTAAAAAAAAAAAATTGTACTGAAGAACCTAGGTGCAGGACAGGAATAAAGACACAGACATAGAGAATGGACTTGAGGACATGGCGGGGGCAAGGGTAAGCTGGGACAAAGTGAGAGAGTGGCATGGACTTTTATATACTACCTAATGTAAAATAGATAGCTAGTAGGAAGCCGCGGCATAGCACAGGGAGATCAGTTTGGTGCTTTGTGACCCCCTAGAGGGGTGGGATAGGGAGGGTGGGAGGGAGATGCAAGAGGGAGGAGATATGGGGACATATGTATACGTATAGCCGATTCACTTTGTTATAAAGCAGAATCTAACATACCACTGTAAAACAATTATACTCCAATAAAGATGTTAAAGTAAAAAAAACTCTAAGGAAAATCCTTCTAATTGTTGATATTTAAATAGATGAGAGAACAAGAAAACACGGAACTTTGTTTCATAGTTAACATCAGGTAGATTTGAGGGGAAATGACATGCTCTGAATAAATTATAATCTGTGTTAAAACCTGGTTATAATCCAAGAGCAAAATTCCCAGTTTCTTTCCAAAAGGCTATGTGTCATTTTCTTACTTCAAATAGTCTGCTGATGATAGCTCTGGAGGTTCTAATCACATATAATTCCTTGGACTTCAAATTATTTTTAGCCCATCATTTCAACTGTTCAACTCCAAAATAATATTATTATAAAACTACCTTTATATGGCTTGAAATAATTCCGAATCCTCTGGGCTATCAAGATTGCTTACAAAACCAATAAAATTCAGAACAAAGACTTCCAGTAATTGTGTTCAGGCAACAGAGTTTGGACTTCAGCAGTTGGCAAAAACAGTCCAAGTTTGTGAAACAGCGATCATAAATCCTACTCTTAATGTCACACAGAGCCATACTTTAATGTAGAAAAAAAAAGGCTCTTTCCCCCAAAAACTGTTGGCTATGTTTTACAACGTAGCCTAGTAATTGATTTTACAATTAGAAATCCACATCCACAAGGGAAGGTTTGATCCATTTAGACTCTGTTGTTAAAACGTCAGAGAAATCCGAAGTAAACTTTCGCAAGACCTCCAAAAGGAATATTTACTCTGATGGCCAAGAATGCTTCCACTAAATCAAGCTGACTCTTAAAATGGAAGCTTCATATTCTGGAAAATGCTTGTACATAGACAACCTCATTCCCTAATTATTTCAAATCAAGGAGTTAAGCATTGTCACGCAAATTCTTACAACACACCCAAAACAATTCTACCCGCTTGAGCAAAGCAAGTCTCATATGGCCAACCAATTTACCTTTCTAATAAGTGCTGCAGGACTTGGGGCCCAATTTAAGAAACTATTGTTAGAACAGTCCTCAAACTGCAGGAAGAGTAAGGGGGAAAGAGAGCTTGTGCTGCGTAGGGAAAGGCAAATTAAGCTTTGGGCAGAATAGGGGAAAATAAAACTTTTTTTTTTTTTTAACAACATCTGCTTCCTAGCCCAAGGGGTATCCCCTGCAATCACTATTCCCAACACCATTGTTAGACAGACCTCTGAGTGGCAGACATCGAGATCTGATTCAACACCGTCTCCCATACAATCTTGTTGTGTGTACCTCCAATGTCAACTGATAATAGAACAGGCTTTTCTGCTCTTGCTATGCATGCCAAGAAAAGTGCCAAGTAAACATTTTCAAAAACTTCCAAACATTAACCACAAAGAAGCAATGGAAATATTGGGCGGATAATGCCACATCTCCCCCTGTTTCAGGAGCAGAAAGGCTTCTTACCTTGCTCTCATCCCCTTCAAACACCGACTGGTGGACGTTGCATGCAAACAGTGAGTTTGGGAGGTCCGTGAAGTCCGTGATTGCTTGAAAGGCCTCCTCCGTGAAACACTGAGTCACAGCCCAGTCTCTGTCTATGCAGCAGAGCAGGAAGAGTCCTCCATCTTCCGGGATGTGCCCCTGCTGCCCCAGGCTCCTCGTCCCAATGAAATAAGAGTCTCCCCTCATTCCTGAGGATACAGAGACGGATGCATGTTAGAGTAGGATTCGATTCCTTAAAGCTTGGTTTGAAGGTCGCAGTTCTGGAGTGTCGGGGGCAAGAGAGGGGAGTGTGATTAGGAAGAGAAGCAGGGGCTGTTAGAAGGGGGAAGACCCAGCAAGTTCACATTTTCCCCTTGATCTCTGAGTTACAACTTCCCACACAGCTCTGCTTCTGGGCAAGAATCCAGTCCCAGCTATGGGCCAAAAAAAACCCCACTTGGGCAGGACTGGAGTTGGAGGCCAGGGGCTCCAGCCTAGCTATTCAGTGTTTACTAGACTGGGAACCTAGGAAAGTTATGTAAGTTCTCTGAGCCTTGCTTCCTTAAGAGAATCAAATGGATTCAGACAAAAATGCACATACGAAAGTGCTTTGATAAGTTACATGATGAATTATATAATACCACGACCATTACTGCTAATGCTTATCACTTCTTGAGTTCCAGGAATGATTCTAAATGATTTGCGTGCCTTAACTGACCTATGAAATCTCCATCTATGTGGTTGGTACCAATATTATCCCCATTTTACGGAGGGGAAAAGCTAAGGAACAAAGCAATTAAGTAACTTTGACAGGGTCCATGACAAAATGGCAGGACTAGGATTCAAACTCAGGGAGTTTGGCACGAAAGTCTGCTCTCCTATACCACGGAAATGAAGCAGATCAAAATTACTGCAAGTCTATATTTAAGGGAGTACAACCTATTTCATCACCACCTGAATCCTGATTAGGGTAACTCTAATAGTTAATCATCTATCCTAATGAGGACACACACACACACACACACACACACACCCTCTTCTGCCTGGGGTCATTACTCTAATTTGTGAACTCTGGATCTTAAAAAATCACTACTATCTTGGCTGATCCAAGGTATACAGATTCCCCACCCTCAGAGTCCCCAGTGTGAAGCTTTCCAGTATTAATCTCATCTACCTGTGTTCCATGATTCTATTCTTTCATTACCCCTTACATTCAAAATTCTACCCAACTGCAGCCAGTTGGAGACTTGTTCCAATTTTTGATACTGGTACATAATTCAATAGATTTCATCAGCTTTCCTGCATACTTCAACAACAGTCAATGTCTATATTTTTCCTTTGTATCTATTTTCATGTCTATCATACTATTCTGTTCAAAGATCAGTGATTAAAGTCCCAGAAGGTGAAATAACTTGCCCATGGGTACCCAGATAAGACTGCCTGGCAATTACCACGTGGCTGCTGGATCATCCTCTGTTTCCCCCAATCCCAGCAATGCAGAACCTCAGGGTAAAAGACAGAAAGGCAGTACCGCAAAGTGTCACTCTGCCCTTGCCAAGTTTCGGTAAGACGTAAATTCTAGATTCCCACACAAGTATGGGTTTCTACTTATATCCCTCTCGAACTCTGAATGCAGTATTGTGATGAGGTTGTTTTTTCATTTTTCCTAGAAACAAAGCCTAAATGGCATCCTGATAAACAGTATTTGATGGCAATATAAATGATGCATTACATAGAAAATCTTAGGCCTGGTTGGATACAGGAGCCAAAAATGAAAGAATCTGAAATAATAACTAAAAAATTAGATCACTACAATTGTGGAAAATAAAAATGTCATTCTATATAAAATATAATAGACCATTCCTGTATTCTAAAGTTCTCAAAACTCCAATTAATGCAACATTTTCTGTATTTAAATCAATAAAATACGTATTTTAAATAAAAATATGGTACATGGTTTAAGCTTTATTTTTTTCCATAATGAATTCAAAATATATGAACATTTTTATTTAAAAAAAATTTTTTTATTATTATTTTTTGCCCACACTGCACAGCTTGTGAGATCTTAGTTTCCTGACCAGGGACTGAACCCAGGCCCTTGGCAGTGAAAGTGCAGAGTCCTAACCACTGGAGGAATTCCCTATGAATATTTTTAATTAGAAGAAAAAACTTCAATGAAATACTTAGAAGTATTTATTTCCCTTCATATTCATTTACACTGTTGCTTCAGATATTTTAGCATAATATGCATAATGACTATCACATTATTATTAGAGTACTAATTATTTTAATAGTAAAAATAATTACTAAGAACATTAAGACACTTTTACAGGTGACCCTTGAACAACGTGGGGGTCAGGGGCACCAAGAGACCACGCGGTTGAAAATTCAAGTATAACTTTAGAGTCGGCCCTCCTTATATAGGGTTCCACATCTGCGGATTCAACCAACCTCAGATCCTGTAGAACGTACTCCGTGAAAAAATTCTGTGTATAAGTGGACCTGCACAGTTCAAACCCATCTTGTTCAAGGGTCCGGTGTATTTTCATCAATGGATTATAGGAAAACCTTCTGATAATAAAGTTACAATCATCCAGTATCATGAAATATAGATATTGTCAATTTTGGTTTCATTTTTAATCCTGTCCTTCTTAGATAACATTTTAAAAATTAATCAGAATGGATCCCATAATGTTCTTAAACGGGTCTGACACTGTTTCAATTATTCTTTTTTTCAAAGAGAATTAAAATCCATTGCTGAACAAATTAATTAAATAGACCAAATATTAAGCCTCACTCAGGACTCATTTTAATCTACCCAAATAGCCTTAACTTCTGTTCTAAGCTGTAACAATACGATTACCTCTGTAAGACTTTATTTTAAGCTCATTACTTTCAGTCAAGATTTAAAAGGTGAATGCATTTTTGGCAAACAACTTATTCTACTTACATGGAGAAATACTTTAGAAGTCAGAGCGTTGAACAAAGAAACCCTGGTTTCTCTTCCCAGTTCCACTGCTGACTCACCTCATAATTTGGAGAAATCTATTGATCATTCTGTGACTCCGTTTATGTTTGTAAAACAGGAACAAAAAACCCTATCTGCCTCCCTCGGCTAAGTAGGAAGAGGCAGAGGAATGAAATAGGGATGAAAAAGTGATCAAAATCAGTGTTAATCACTCGTAAAAGGATATGTACTCGGAAGCACTATAAAAGCACATCATTAGGATCATCTCAGAGCAAGACTATTATGCTTTGGTATAACCACTAACCTTCAGTAAACCCACATAAACAGACAGAAAGGGAAATGCTGAAGATGAAAGGAATTCCAGCAACAACTGACTACATAGCTTAAGAAGATTTACTTATGTTGTCATTATTTCTAAATCTGAGGTTGGTCATCCAAAAGAGAACAGCTGCTTTCAGCTCAAAAGGCAACTCTTCCAGGAGGGTTCTCCGACCTCCCCCAGGACCCATGAATTTAGCATCCTTTCTTTGCAGTCCCTGAGTACCAGCCTAGCCTAGCCCTCGCACAGTTCATTCTGCACTGCGACTACTGTATCTCCAACCAGAATGGTATTTCTTGAGAGCAGAGACTGAGCTGCCTTCGTCCAAGGTATCTTCAGCCTGGTACATCTAGAAAGCCCTCAAAATATTTGACTGAGTTAATGAATTATGTAAAAAGGGGTCACTGTCAGGAAAAAACAGACCAGCAAGTGAGTTACAATGATCGACTTAAAATATATACTCTAAAAATGTTATTTCTTTCAAATGTATACACTAATAATAAAAATTAACCCACTCATTTCAGATTTAATTTTAAAAATGAAAGATAACAAGAACCACTCAAAGGATTCCTTTAGCTAAATGTAAAAATTTGTGGAGTATAACTAAGATAACATGTATGTTTTTTTGATTATATGAGTTTACTGAAGAAAAAACTGGCAAAATCAGAAAGGTATGAAAAAAGAAAAGAAAACCATAATCCTGCTATCCAGAAAACTCCGTTAATATTTTGGCATATTTAGTTCCAGCGTTGTTTTTTCATGAGTAATTCTGAAACAAAATTGAGAGCTTGCTGTTTAGTATCCCACACTGATACAGCCAAGAGCAGTTCCCTGTATCATTACATATTCTTTGAAACATTAATTTTAATTGCCACATAGAATCCCAGTGTATAGATCTGTCATAATTTATTTAACTATTCTTCTGTTGTTTGACATTTAGAAAGTATATATTTCTATCATTACATTTATCTGGAAAAGAAAAACCACCATCTACTTTTAAAATATAAAGTCTCCCCAGGGAGAACCTCAAAATTTCTTGAGATGCAGAGAAGAGACATTTATATGAAATATTGGAAAGAGCCCCAGGGGCCTACTTGGGTTCTGGTTCTTCTGTAAGTTGCATGTTTTCTGAGCTGTGGTTTCCATGTTAGCAAAATGGAGAAAGACTGCGGTCTTGTCTACTGTGAATATCAAGCGAAAGGAAGCAAGTGAATGTCTTCTGAAGGCTCCAAAATAATATGTGAATTAAAGCCACTTATTACTATGTACAAGCTTGTCAAGATCAGAGGAACCTGGCACTACAGAGGCGGTTGCCATCCACCACTAATAAGGCTGTAAACAAGTTTCAGACTTCAGTGACCGTCCATGATGTGAGCCCATGTCACTAAAATGAGACACAAGCAGGGATGCCCGTGAATATTTGCTATGGGTCTGGTTGGAGAGCCAATAGAAAGGAAAGTTATTTATAGGGCAAAAAAGAGTCATTAAAAATAAAAAAACAAAAAACACTGCCCCTCCCCCAACACCACCAAGAGCAAAAATAACAGTATATTTAAATATTACAAAGTAGGTGGCAATGAGAATATAAATGATTGAATTGGACTCCTTTTAAAGGAAGAGGAAGCCTGGAGAGTGGAAGCTTCTCAACTGTTTCATTACTTTGCTACAATGTGAAAATGTTTTCATCCAAGATCCTCAGAAGACCCGACAGAACTTATTAAATAAACAATAAAAGACCTAAAATGAAGACAGTATGGTTCCTACCACGAAGACTAGCCACTTGACACTTAAAGATGCCTGATCAGCATCAAAGAAGTAGCAACTGAATAAATATTTCTGGCGTAAGTGAATATATTCTCTCCCCCTCAATAAAATTAGATGATCTAGATGATCTAGATGATCTAGATTTAGATCATCTAGAATTAGATGATCTAGACATTACTGGGTTTCTACACAAGGAATTAATCTTTCCAAAACTCCCACTTTTCACTCCTAACAACATTTGATATGGTACAAATCCAGGGAAAGAGAACTCAAAGAGACATCTGATTCTGTCGGATACCATTATTGTCACAGGGTTAACTATATGCATGAGATTTAGATTTCTGAATTGCAGAATCCTAAAAAATACAACCTTCCTAGGAATGGGGTGTAGCTCGTGAGAATGGGGAGCCATGCATTTTGCCCATGGGAGTTCTGATCTAGACAATCTTAAACTAGATATAGAAGGAGAGGGAAATCACAAATAAGCCCATGAGAACAGCAGAGAGCCATGGCAGGAAAAATAAAATTGTAAGTATCCATGGAGATGTTCATACTAGCTTCACTGTCAAGTAAAATCACCCCATTAATAGTGTGATGTGTGATCTATGAAAAAGGCAAATGGCACCTTGGGAGGGGTGGTGTGATGATAATCTTGAGTGCCCTGAACATGCAGAAACTAACATGGCTGATTCTGAGTACCCCCTAGAACAGAAAAACTGGAATTTTTTCCTAAGGAAACTATCCCATCTTATTGAGGGGTCAAAAGTCATGTCATCTAAGAAACAGGGGCATTGGGTAGACATAGCATAGGGAAGCACAGGCAAGAATTCTTGAGTGAAATCACAGTTGCCTTCAAACTCTGAAAGAGGAAATATTTTTCGTGTGTGGCACTAAGAAAGCAGAAGTCAACCAGGGAAAAATAATTTAGTTTAATAAAAGGAGCCATGGATCTTTTAACAATTCGGGTTAAAACAGAAATGTCTTGCCTCGTGTCTCAGTGAGCAACTTGTCCCAGTGACAGCCAATGAATAAGCTCCACAGAGCAGGTGATATCGATCTTGTGGGATTGTCACCTAGGGAATCCAAGGACCAGGGAGATGGCTGGCTGACATTTATTTTTAAGGTCCCTTCTCACCTTGATATTTTTATCTTTCCATGACTGGAAGAAAATACACAAGAAAAGAGACATCTGTTTATCTCTGGGCTTAAAGGTGCTCAAGAAAGGGGAACTTATATATAACCTGTAACAAAAGCATTCTCCAGGGTTGAAACTTTTATCTGATGCTTATAACAAACCTGCCTATATTTTTTGTCTTCTAGGTTATTCAAACTAGAAAGCAGGAGGCGGCCGAAGCCGCGACAGTCGTGCGGACGGCTGGCCAGATACACCAGAAATACATCTACACGTGGAACAACTCCTACAGAACACCTACTGAACGCTGGCAGGAGACCTCAGACCTCCCAAAAGGCCAGAAACTCCCCACGTACCTGGAGGGGATTAAGAGCGCTGCTTAAAGGAGCTCCAGAGACGGGCGCGAGCCATGGCTAAAAGCGGGACCCCAGAGACGAGCATGAGACGCTAAGGCTACTGCTGCCGCCACCAAGAAGCCTGTGTGCGAGCACAGGTCACTATCCACACCTCCCCTCCCGGAAGCCTGTGCAGCCCGCCATTGCCAGGGTCCCGGGATCCAGGGACAGCTTCCCCGAGAGAACGCACGGCGCGCCTCAGGCTCGTGCAACGTCACGCCGGCCTCTGCCGCGCAGGCCCGCCCCGCACTCCGTGCCCCTCCCTCCCCCGCGGCCTGAGAAAGCCAGAGTTCCCGAATCAGCAGCTCCTTTAACCCCTTCGGGTCTGAGCGAAGAACAGACGCCCTCCGGTGACCTACACGCAGAGGCGGGGCCAAATCCAAAAATGAGCCCCGGGAGCTGTGAGAAGAAAGAAGAGAAAGGGAAATCTCTCCCAGCAGCCTCAGGAGCAGCGGATTAAAGCTTCACAATCAACTTGATGTACCTGCATCTGTGGAATACCTGAATAGACAACGAATCAACCCAAATTGAGGAGGTGGACTTTGAGAGCAAGATTTATGATTTTTTCCCCTTTTCCTCTTTTTGTGAGTTGTGTATGTGTATGCTTCTGTGTGAGATTTTGTCTGTATAGCTTTGCTTCCACCATTTGTCCTAGGGTTCTATCCTTCCGTTTTTTTTTTTAATATTTTTTCTTAATAATTATTTTTTATTTTAACAACTTTATTATATTTTATCTTACTTTATTGTACTTTATCTTCTTTCTTTCTTTCCTTCCTTCTCTCCTTCCTTCCCTCCCTCCCTCCCTTCTTTCTTTCTTTCCTTCTTTCTTTCTTTCTACTTCTACTAATTCTTTCTTTCTACTTTTTCTCCCTTTTATTCTGAGCCGTGTGGATGAAAGGCTCTTGGTGCTGCAGCCAGGAGTCAGTGCTGTGCCTCTGAGGTGGGAGAGCCAACTTCAGGACACTGGTCCACAAGAGACCTCCCAGTTCCACATAATAACAAATGGCGAAAATCTCCCAGAGATCTCCATCTCAACACCAGCAGCCAGCTTCACTCAATGACCAGCAAGCTCCAGTGCTGGACACCCTATGCCAGACAACTAGCAAGACACGAACACAACCCCACCCATTAGCAGAGAGGCTGCCTAAAATCATAATAAGGCCACAGACACCCCAAAACACACCACCAGACGTGCACCTGCCCATCAGAAAGACAAGACCCAGCCTCATCCACCAGGACACAGGCACTAGTCTCCTCCACCAGGAAGCCTACACAACCCACTGAACCAACCTTAGCCACTGGGGACAGACACAAAAAACAACAGGAACTATGAACCTGAAGCCTGCAAAAAGGAGACCCCAAACACAGTAAGATAAGCAAAATGAAAAAACAGAAAAACACACAGCAGATGAAGGAGCAAGATAAAAGCCCACCAGACCTAACAAATGAAGAGGAAATAGGCAGTCTACCTGAAAAAGAATTCAGAATAATGATAGTAAAGATGATCCAAAATTGTGGAAATAGAATAGACAAAATGCAAGAGGGCTTCCCTGGTGGCACAGTGGTTGAGAGTCCGCCTGCAGATGCAGGGGACACGGGTTTGTGCCCCAGTCCGGGAAGATCCCCCATGCCGTGGAGCGGCTGGGCCCATGGGCCATGGCTGCTGAACCTGCGTGTCCAGAGCCTGTGCTCCACAACAGGAAAGGCCACAACAGTGAGAGGCCCATGTACCACAAAACAAAAACAAAAACAAAAACAAAATGCAAGAAACATTTAACAAGGACATAGAAGAACTAAAGATGAAACAAGCAACGATGAACAACACAATAAATGAAATTAAAAATACTCTAGATGGGATCAAGAGCAGAATAAATGAGACAGAAGAACAGATAAGTGACCTGGAAGATAAAATGGTGGAAATAACTACTGCAGAGCAGAATAAAGAAAAAAGAATGAAAAGAAATGAGGACAACCTCAGAGACCTCTGGGACAACATTAAATGCACCAACATTCAAATTATAGGGGTTCCAGAAAAAGAAGAGAAAAAGAAGGGGACTGAGAAAATATTTGAAGAGATTATAGTTGAAAACTTCCCTAATATGGGCAAGGAAATAGTTAATCAAGACCAGGAAGCACAGAGAGTCCCATACAGGATAAATCCAAGGAGAAATATGCCAAGACACATATTAATCAAACTGTCAAAAATTAAATACAAAGAAAACATATTAAAAGCAGCAAGGGAAAAACAACAAATAACACACAAGGGAATCCCCATAAGGTTAACAGCTGATCTTTCAGCAGAAACTCTGCAAGCCAGAAGAGAGTGGCAGGACATATTTAAAGTGATGAAGAAGAAAAACCTGCAACCAAGATTACTCTACCCAGCAAGGATCTCATTCAGATTTGACGGAGAAACTAAAACCTTTACAGACAAGCAAAAGCTGAGAGAGTTCAGCACCACCAAACCAGCTTTACAACAACTGCTAAAGGAACTTCTCTAGGCAAGAAACACAAGAGAAGGAAAAGACCTACAATAATGAACCCAAAACAATTAAGAAAATGGGAATAGGAACATACATATCGATAATTACCTTAAATGTAAATGGACTAAATGCTCCCACCAAAAGACACAGATTGGCTGAATAGATACAAAAACAAGACCCATATATATGCTGTCTACAAGAGACCCACACAGACTGAAAGTAAGGGGATGGAAAAAAGATATTCCATACAAATGGAATCCAAAAGAAAGCTGGAGTAGCAATTCTCATATCAGACAAAATAGACTTTAAAATAAAGACTATTAGAAGAGACAAAGAAGAACACTACATAATGATCAAGGGATCAATCCAAGAAGAAGATATAACAATTGTAAATATTTACGCACCCAACATAGGAGCACCTCAATACATAAGGCAAATATGATAGCCATAAAAGGGGAAATTGACAGTAACACAATCATAGTAGGGGACTTTAACACCCCACTTTCACCAATGGACAGATCATCCAAAATGAAAATAAATAAGGAAACACAAGCTTTAAATGATACATTAAACAAGATGGACTTAATTGATATTTATAGGACATTCCATCCAAAATGGAATTTTTCTCAAGTGCTCATGGAACATTCTCCAGGATAGATCATACCTTGGGTCACAAATCAAGCCTTGGTAAATTTAAGAAAATTGATATTGTATCAAGTATCTTTTGCAACCACAATGCTATGAGACTAGATATCAATTACAGGAAAAGATCTGTAAAAAGTACAAACACATGGAAGCTAAACAATACACTACTTAATAACGAAGTGATCACTGAAGAAATCAAAGAGGAAATAAAAACATACCTAGAAACAAATAACAATGGAGACACGATGACCCAAAACCTATGGGATGCAGCAAAAGCAGTTCTAAGAGGGAAGTTTATAGCAATACAATCCTACCTTAAGAAACAGGAAACATCTCGAATAAACAACCTAACCTTGCACCTAAAGCAACTAGAGAAAGAAGTACAAAAAACCTCAAAGTTAGCAGAAGGAAAGAAATCATAAATATCAGATCAGAAATAAATGAAAAAGAAATGAAAGAAACGATAGCAAAGATCAATAAAACTAAAAGCTAGTTCTTTGAGAAGATAAACAAAATTGATAAACCATTAGCCAGATTCATCAAGAAAAAAAGGGAGAAGACTCAAATCAATAGAATTAGAAATGAAAAAGGAGAAGTAACAACTGACACTGCAGAAATACAAAAGATCATGAAAGATTAGTAAAAGCAACTCTGTGCTAATAAAATGGACAACCTGGAAGAAATGGACAAATTCTTAGAAATGCACAACGTTCCAAGACTGAACCAGGAAGAATTAGAAAGTATGAAAAGACCAATCACAAGCACTGAAATTGAAACTGTGATTAAAAATCTTCCAACAAACAAAAGTCCAGGACCAGATGGCTTCACAGGCAAATTCTATCAAACATTTAGAGAAGAGCTAACACCTCTCCTTCTCAAACTCTTCCAAAATATAGCAGAGGAAGGAACACTCCCAAACTCATTCTACGAGGCCACCATCACCCTGATAACAAAACCAGACAAGGATGTCACAAAGAAAGAAAACTACAGGCCAATATCACTGATGAACATAGATGCAAAAATCCTCAACAAAATACTAGCAAACAGAATCCAGCAGCACATTAAAAGGATCATACACCATGATCAAGTGGGGTTTATTCCAGGAATGCAAGGATTCTTCAATATACGCAAATCAATTTGATACATCATATTAACAAACTGAAGGAGGAGAACCATATGATCATCTCAATAGATGCAGAGAAAGCTTTCGATAAAATTCAACACCCATTTATGATAAAAACCCTGCAGAAAGTAGGTATAGAGGGAACTTTCCTCAACATAATGCAGGCCATATAGGACAAACCCACAGCCAACATCATCCTCAATGGTGAAAAACTGAAAGTATTTCCACTAAGATCAGGAACAAGACAAGGTCGCCCACTCTCACCACTCTTATTCAACATACTTCTGGAAGTTTTAGCCACAGCAATCAGAGAAGAAAAGGAAATAAAAGGAATCCAAATCAGCAAAGACGAAGTAAAGCTGTCACTGTTTGCAGATGACATGATACTATACATAGAGAATCCTAAAGATGCTACCAGAAAACTACTAGAGCTAGTCAATGAATTTGGTAAAGTAGCAGGATACATAATTAATGCACAGAAATCTCTTGCATTCTTACACACTAATGATGAAAAATCTGAAAGTGAAATCAAGAAAACACTCCCATTTACCAATGCAACAAAAAGATTAAAATATCTAGGAATAAACCTACCTAAAGAGACAAAAGACCTGTATGCAGAAAATTATAAGACACTGATGAAAAAAAATTAAAGATGATACAAATAGATGGAGAGATATACCATGTTCTTGGATTGGAAGAATCAACATTGTGAAAATGACTCTACTACCCAAAGCAATCTACAGATTCAATGCAATCCCTATCAAACTACCACTAGCATTTTTCACAGAACTAGAACAAAAAATTTCACAATTTGTATGGAAACACAAAAGACCCTGAATAGCCAAAGCAATCTTGAAAACGAAAAACAGAGCTGCAGGAATCAGGCTCCCTGACTTCAGACTATACTACAAAGCTACAGTAATCAAGACAGTATGGGGCTTCCCTGGTGGCGCAGTGGTTGAGAGTCTGCCTGCCGATGCAGGGGACACAGGTTCGTGCCCCGGTCCGGGAAGATCCCATATGCCATGGAGTGGCTGGGCCACTGAGCCTGCGCGTCCGGAGCCTGTGCTCCGCAACGGGAGAGACCACAACTGTGAGAGGCCTGCGTACCTCCAAAAAAAAAAAAAAAAAAAGGACATTATGGTACTGGCACAAAAACAGAAAGATAGATCAATGGAAGAGGATAGAAAGCCCAGAGATAAACCCACGCACATATGGTCACCTTATCTTTGATAAAGGAGGCAGGAATGTACAGTGGAGAAAGACAGCCTCTTCAATAAGTGGTGCTGGGAAAACTGGACAGGTAAAAGTATGAGATTAGATCACTCCCTAACACCATACACAAAAATAAGCTCAAAATGGATTAAAGACCTAAATGTAAGGCCAGACACTATAAAACTCTTAGAGGAAAACATAGGCAGAACACTCTATGACATAAATCACAGCAAGATCCTTTTTGACCCACCTCCTAGAGAAATGGAAATAAAAACAAAAATAAACAAATGGGACCTAATGAAACTTAAAAGCTTTTGCACAGCAAAGGAAACCTTAAACAAGTCCAAAAGACAACCCTCAGAATGGGAGAAAATATATGCAAATGAAGCAACTGACAAAGGATTAATCTCCAAAATTTGTAAGCAGCTCATGCAGCTAAATAACAAAAAAACAAACAACCCAGTCCAAAAATGGGCAGAAGACCTAAATAGACATTTCTCCAAAGAAGATATACAGACTGCCAACAAACACATGAAAGAATGCTCAACATCATTAATCATTAGAGAAATGCAAATCAAAACTACAATGAGATATCATCTCACACCAGTCAGAATGGCCATCATCAAAAGATCTAGAAACAATAAATGCTGGAGAGGGTGTGGAGAAAAGAGAACACTCTTGCACTGCTGGTGGGAATGTGAATTGGTACAGCCACTATGGAGAACAGTATGGAGTTTCCTTAAAAAACTACAAATAGAAATACCATATGACCCAGCAATCCCACTACTGGGCATATACCCTGAGAAAACCATAATTCAAAAAGAGTCATGTACCAAAATGTTCATTGCAGCTCTATTTACAATAGCCCGGAGATGGAAACAACCTAAGTGTCCATCATCAGATGAATGGATAAAGAAGATGTGGCACATATATACAATGGAATATTACTCAGCCATAAAAAGAAACGAAATTGAGCTATTTGTAATGAGGTGGATAGACCTAGAGTCTGTCATACAGAGTGAAGTAAGTCAGAAAGAGAGAGACAAATACCGTATGCTAACACATATATATGGAATTTAAGAAAAAAAAAGTCATGAAGAACCTAGGGATAAGACAGAAATAAAGACACAGAACTACTACAGAATGGACTTGAGGATATGGGGAGGGGGAAGGGTAATCTGTGACAAAGCGAGAGAGAGGCATGGACATATACACACTACCAAATGTAAGGTAGATAGCTAGTGAGAAACAGCCACATAGCACAGGGAGATCAGCTCGGTGCTTTGTGACCGCCTGGAAGGGTGGGATAGGGAGGGTGGGAGGGAGGGAGATGCAAGAGGGAAGAGATATGGGAACATATGTATATGTATAACTGATTCACTTTGTTATAAAGCAGAAACTAACACACCATTGTAAAGCAATTATACTGTAATAAAGATGTAAAAAAAAAAAAAGCCTAGAAAGCAAGAATTTTTAAACATAGGAAATAATGATCTACAAAGGAAGAAACCTGAGTAGGACATACTCCAAAAGCAACTTAAGTTTGAGTTTATTTTTCCTTAGACAAAACAATATTAAAGATTCAACTCATCTGCTTTTTAAATTAAGAACAAGAATGTAAAACTTTTTGCAACAATGGCAACAAATAGGAAAAAGTGTGCCTTGATTCCATGTTATAGCCAGCTGAGGAGGATAAATAAGGAAATAGGATAAATGGAAGTGATTAAGGAATAATTCCTTCTGACTTTAAATTCAGTTTTCATTGAAAAACAAGTAAATGGATTAGGGGAGATGTGTTAGTTTGGAAGAAGTTAAAGGTGACCATGTCAGCTTGAATATTAATGATCAAAACTAAGAATGCAATGTTGCATTAATAAGTAGTAGAAAGAAATGCTTATAGCTATTTTTAAATTGAATATAAGGGTAAATAAATCCAACACAATTTTTTTTAAAGAATAGAAACCTCAACTTATAAGTTTTACAGTGTTTAAAACCCCTTTAGCTCTAAAATTATTCTTCAACGATACCTGGGGCAAAGTAAGCTGATTAGAAAAAAATTTATGTGAATAATGATAATCATTTTACAATTAAATCATATCAGCTTCCAGTTTTGGTCTGGCCTTATGGATGAGGTCCTTTTGTCACCTAGCTAGACCCTCTTCGGGATAAGCCAGGCCTTTTCCTCATTTTGCCCAACTTATAGGGAGACTGAAGTATAATATTAGCAACATCAAACTATCCCAGCCATCCTGGGATACAAAGGAGAGACATGATATTCTTAGGCTGGGCTCCAGAGAAACCCATTAGAGCTCTTTTTGAAATATAATGGAGCCTATTTAATTCAGCCACAGAATTTTCACACCCGCCGTGCTGTGTGAACCTCCTGCTATTCTTGATACCATTTGGGATCAGTCTTGAAAGAACCAAGAGGATGCAGTGTTCAACTTGTGGTTTTTCAAAAGAAATTATCCACATTCCTCGCTCATAGCTCCCTTCAGGACACCTTCTGGGACCACTGTTCCACTGGAAGCTCCCACAGAACAATAATTCAATTAATTCAATTCCCCAAGGAAGCAGCTTCTTATACATTTTTATGAAGTTAAAAAAAAAAAAGCAAGCTGTGGCCACCATCTCCTTTTGTATTGGATTCTACAGCAGAATCCAGGACTATAGACTCACCCATCATAACATCTTTACACCCGTAGGGTTTTAATGCCCATGGTCTCCCTGGAAGATTTGCAAATACTGTATATTCTTCCAACTGACAAAATAAAAAGGGAAGGAAGACCCTCACATCTATGCAGGGTCAGATGGGACAGGTAGTTAGGGCCTTTGTAGTCCATTTCCACAGCCCTAACTGACAACATCCAGAAAATGGGTTCCAAACAGGCTTCCTGCAAGGGTAGAGAGTCAGAGAGAGGAAACATCACCTTTTATGAAGGGTATGAAGGTGAGAAAGTTGCTCTTAAAGATCGGAAAATCTGTTTCTACAAAGAATAACCTACAATAAACCAGAGCTTTATTCAACAAAACAAACAAGAACTGTTGGAGCCCTCACCCAAAAGAGAAGAGCTTCAGTCATTGTATTAGTCAAGGTCCCAGCAGGAAACAGATGGCATGCTCAAGTCGGAGAATCTGAAAAGAGTTTAATAATGGAACTGTTGACAAAGGTGTGGGCAGGCTCTAGGGAAACCACAAAAGAGAAAGCAAAAGCCTGGGCTAGCACCATCCCTAGACCAGAAGAGCTGAGAAGAGGGGAGAGGTTTCCAGAACCGGGACACAGAGGGTTGAGTGGAAAAGGCCCCCACTCAGGTTGAGGGCTACAGCCCACGCTCAGTGCCACCACGGAGAGCAGTTAATATCCCCACCTTGCTCTCCTTCTCTGACCTGCTGGCACCTTGCATTGGCCAAACCCAACTGGGACCCAGAGCGCAAGGGAGCTGGGATGTGGAATATATGGGCCAGCCCCTGGGGCACAGAATGAAGAGGGATGGACAGAGGCTCTCTGGGACCAAGTGAAGGAATCAAGCACCGTCTTCATAATTGGGTGGTAGCCTAGAAATGTGATAGGTTAATTTCAGTGGAACTCAATCTAAAAATGTATAATGTCACAGATTCACCCTTTTTTTTTTTTTTTTTTTGCAGTACGCGGCCCTCTCACTGTGGTGGCCTCTCCCGTTGCAGAGCACAGGCTCCGGACGCACAGGCTCAGCGGCCATGGCTCACGGGCCCAGCCGCTCCGCGGCATGTGGGATCTTCCCGGACCGGGGCACAAACTCGTGTCCCCTGCATCGGCAGGCGGACTCTCAACCACTGCACCACCAGGGAAGCCCACAGATTCACCATTTCTGACTGCCTTTTTCTTTTTCTTAAGAACAAAAAGATGGAAAGGGGAATGAGCAACTCTGCTTCAGGACCGATGCCTGCACCACTGTGGAAGGGGTATTTCTGAGCCCAGGAAGTAGGCAGAAGTCCACCCTCTCATCATGGCTGTAAGAAGAAGTTTAAAAGAAAGCCCCAAGTCTCCAGAGAAGCCAAGTAATTATATGCAAAATAACTTCACCGGAGAGAATGACACTTCTAAAGGGAGCAGTGAGGCAGGTGAGGGTTGCTGTGGTAGCCAAAGTAAGATGTAATCTTTCCCCTTCTGCTGTCAGAGGGGACTTAGGGGGCTGGGGCAAAGGGGCAGAGAGTAAGAGAGGCTGCACCTTTGAGGAAAATCCAGCCAAGAAGGGTCTGGGTTATTCAGATATTCTATTAAGAAAGGAAAGCCAGACCGGAAAGCTGCCAGAGGACAGGTGGGTTGCGGAGGGCTTGTCAGAACTCATTAGGAGGCCAAGAAGGCTGGCGACACTCTCTCTAATAAGATTAGCAGATAATGATCAGCTGGACTGTAAGGTCTTTTTAATGCAAATATAAAGGAACTAGGAAGAGAAAGATGAATATCCCTATCTCAGTCACCAGCATAGCCTATGCGACTTTTTTTCTCAAATACAGCTAAATGTTCAGGTTACTTCCACATTAAAAATCTTCCATAACTCCCTAAGATCTAGTAAGTTCAATAAAAAGAGTTCTTCCGCCCAGCAAACCTGGACACCCACAGGAAGATGACGGTCTTCCTGTCCAGATGTATCTTACTCTCCTGTCGGTGTGAGAAAAGAGTCCTAAGTCTCAGCGTCAGTCTCCACATCTGTCAATAAGGACAATAATAATAACAACAACAGCAACAGCAATTATGAAGGGCTTCCTTTGTTCTGAGGGCTTTATCTATCAAACGTATGGACA
Source organism: Lagenorhynchus albirostris (assembly GCF_949774975.1). Taxonomy (NCBI): domain Eukaryota; kingdom Metazoa; phylum Chordata; class Mammalia; order Artiodactyla; family Delphinidae; genus Lagenorhynchus; species Lagenorhynchus albirostris. The sequence continues at coordinate 74,714,936 of NC_083104.1, forward strand.
GCTGTGTGGTCCTGTGTGGTCCACTGACTCAAGCTTTCCTCGCTTCTAAGCCTTTGTGTTGGCCCCCAGCCCCTCCTATCGACATCTTGCTCATCCTGAAAGCCACACCTGGGGCCACCGCCTTCACACCCCACTCTGAGCCCCACCTGCACAAGAAGAGATCACCCCCTCACTAACCCCAATCATCCTGTGTCCGACCTCTCACAACACTTACTTTGCTGTGCCTCTTGTGAAATAGAATTCATATTTCATGGCAATACAAGAAACATTGAAACATAAAAAATTCTTCTCTGCCCTTTGGTCTCCCATCTCCCCCCACTGTGCATTGTGTATCTGCACTTGGCATCCACCAAACCTCCCCATTGGCAGGAATACGTGCTCAACCATAAAGAGCAACATTCTCCTCGCATCAGCAAGACAACTCCTTAAAGATAACATTCCTTCTTGATCTTACAAGGGGTCACATGACCCACCACCATGATGCTTAGACCTGGATGATGTAAACTGTCAATAATACATCATTTGATGTACAGCCCTCTGTCTCAAAAACTTATAGAACTGGGCTTCCCTGGTGGCACAGTGGTTGAGAGTCTGCCTGCCGATGCAGGGGACATGGGTTCGTGCCCCGGTCCGGGAAGATTCCACATGCCGTGGAGCGGCTGGGCCCGTGAGCCATGGCTGCACAGCCTGCACGTCCGGAGCCTGTGCTCCGGAACGGGAGAGGCCACAACGGTGAGAGGCCCGCGTACCGCAAAAACAAACAAACAAACAAACTTATAGAACTGTTCCTTGACTTCTAATGGGCAGAACAGTTCTCAGAGCTTTCTGTGATGCTCTCCCCGGGTTAAAATCCTCAAATTCAGCTCGAATAAAATTTTCCACTTCTTTCTTAGAGAAACTGATTAATTTTTCATCAATACTCTCCTTGTACTTTTCTTATTCTTATCCTCCACTTCCTGTTGGGGTCAGGGGCTCTGTGTCGTCCACCTGGATAACCCCTGTCGCTGCTAAATAAGATCTTTACCCCTAGAAGGTAACCTCTGGCATTTCTTGAATTGAATGGATTTCAGGAGTCCTGCCTTCGACTCTCAGCTTCCCAGTATACTTGCTGTCTTTGGGCAAGTTACTTCATCTCTCTGCGTTCAGGGTCATCACCTCTGAAGTAGGGATAACAGGAGTGTTTACGCCTTAGAGTACTGTTTTGAGGATTTAACAGCTAACACAATAGGGCATTTAGGACAATGGGACACACAGGCAGTGCTCAATAAATGTAACTATTATTAGTATTGGCCATCTTAGTTCTTTCACGTGACACAGGATCTCCTCCCCTCTTTCCTGGAGTCATCAGTCTTTTCACACCTAGAGAGGCAGCGAGCAAAGTGTAGACTTTGGAGTTGGTCTGTTGGGTCTGGCACCAGCAATTCCTAGCTGTGTGACCTTGGACATGCTACTGAACATGTCTGGGCAGTGTATGCAACACGGGGGCCATCCTGGTACTGACTTCATAGGGTTGTTATATGGATTGAAGGAACTCTAAAGACAGACGAACCCAGATTCTAATGCCAGCAATGCAGTCCCAGTGCTGGGTGACCATGGGGGGGAAGACTGGGCTGGCAGCTGAGGCCTGGAGCCTAGGGCTGAATCCTCCTTCCACCACCATTTTCCATTTTCCTTGGTGATTTTAGGCAAGTTAGTTTCACTCACAGAGCTTCAGTTTCCAAAGCTACAAATCAGGATGATGGAGAGGCTCAAATGAGATTATCATGGGCCCCGATTGGTCCAGAGTCCTGCAGCTCAGGAGATGTTCGCATTTGCTGACGCTGATGCTGACTGGCGTTTGTTAATCTCACGGTCATCCCACCTCTTTATCTCTTCGTCTAGTCTCAGATAACTGTTTACATTCCAAGCAAGGCATATTTTGTGGTAGGCGCGGGGTTTGACGTAACTTCGGGACCAAGACTAAGAACTTGCCTTCAGTTTCTCAGCCCATGAACCTGGCTTCCTAACCCATGTTCCCTGCTTGAGACTTAAGTTTTACTTGCCATTCTCTTTCCTTTGAGTGCCATTTTCCAACCTGGATAAAAATGCCACCACGTGCTTAACCAGAGGCTCCGGGGTCCTTCCCAGGAAGGCCCCTCCCCCCACTGACCCCCACCACCACCAGTAAAGCACCCTCCACCCAGGGAGGGCCACCTAGCGTCTCCTTTCTGCTTCTGGTCTACACATGTGTTGTTATTGACAACATTTGGCAAAGCGAACCCATTTACTGATGTTTTTACATTTCCTGCCATATGGTGAGCATCCTTGCTTCTGCCTGTAATAGCCTGCACCCAGCATGGCTCCTGGTCCATGGCACTGGCAAGACGAAAGCGATGTAACATCACTACCTCTACCCAGAGCCACTGCGATTCTCCGTCATTCTCAATCTCTCTCTCTCTCTCTCTCTCTCTCTCTCTTCCCGTCTCTCTGTCCCTCTCTCTCTCTCCTAATAGATGTTGCAGAGCCCTGTTCATCCTTCATTACCATTTTCTCAACTGAGTAACTCCCTGAGTCTCAGACTTTCATTGGTCTCCTGCTGTGTTAAATCCAGAAGGATGAGGGTTCTCACTCTCCCTTTTCAGTGCTGGTGCAATTCACCAGTTCACTCTTGATCTGAAAGTAAGTCACTGCCCTGATGGCTTCAAGTCACTTTTTAAATCCTTCCCTTCTTTTTATATGCTTTGGCTGAAGATGTTTTCTTTCTCTCCCTCCCTTCCTTCCTTTCTCCCTGCATCCCTCTCTCTCTTCCTCCCTCTCTCTCCCTCTCTCCCTCCTTCAAGCTTACAATCACAGTATCTGTTAGGTCCCTAAAGGAGCAAATGCGGGTTGGACGTGTGCCTGGGAGCTGGAGCACACCTCCTCCTCTCTAGGTGGAGCTGCCTGCCCGCAGCCGGCTCAACCAAGGTGCCCGACTGAGCTGACCCAGGCTGAGCAGTTCTGCTCCACACTGTCAGAAAGTCACAATTCCGGATGATCCATAATTAGTTCCTCACTTCTGGTGCCATGTGTTGTTTACCAGAAAGAGCTGACCCAGATTCTAGCTTCAAAAAAACAAGCTGAAACCTTTATTAAAGTCCTTCCTGGCTGGCTGCAATTGGGATCAGTTGCTTGGAAGGGCCAACTCACCTCATCTCTCCGTCTTCCAACAACTGATCAGGGGCCAGGCCCACGAGGATAGAACCTGGTTGGTAGGAAGATTTCTGGGGAACACCTCCAGAGGGTTGAGGGAGAAAGAATTGGGGAACACCTCCAGAGGGCTGAGGGAGAGAGACTTGGGGAACACCTCCAGAGGGCTGAGGGAGAGGGACTTCGGGAACACCTCCAGAGGGCTGAGGGAGAGAGACTTGGGGAACACCTCCAGAGGGCTGAGGGAGAGAGACTTGGGGAACACCTCCAGAGGGCTGAGGGAGAGAGACTTGGGGAACACCTCCAGAGGGCTCAGGGAGAGAGACTTGGGGAACACCTCCAGAGGGCTCAGGGAGAGAGACTTGGGGAACACCTCCAGAGGGCTCAGGGAGAGAAACCGAGTCAGTGGAGGAGTCAGGTAGTAGCAGCCAACTCACCTTTTAAGAACTGGCGACAACCTTTCCTGCTCTCGATACTGCCTTACTCCAAAGACGGTGCTTGAAATGAAGTGGGAGGAAGATGTATGTATATCATTCCTCTACTTGACCAAAAGGGCAGATGGAAACGCTTGTAACTTTAATGAACTGAACCATCATGGCTGACACCGTGCTAATCAAGATGGCCGCTTCACTACTGCAGGCGGCAGGCTCCTGACGAGCACAACCGCAACAGTGTGAGAGGCCTGCCCAATGTCCATCCAACAAGACACTGGAAGCTCTTTACGTCAGAGGAGAAAACTAGGGCCCCTCCCCCTTCCTGCTTGTCTAACCAATCCCAGCACCACTCCATATGTTTAACTGGAAAAAACAGCCAACAAAATAGAAGCTTCTTATTAAGAAGTCAAAGACCAGTGTTTACGACTGGATTCCTAAACCTTGATTCAGTACCAGGGATGGGGCAGTGTGAAAGACGAAAAACCGTAATTTAGGTTAGCTTGTCTTTTTGAGAGACTGTTGCTGTTTGTCTCTTTATATAGCTACCTCGTTCTACCTTTCAGATGACAGTGTGTGTCACACAGCAGATGCTCAAAAATATTTGTTACATAAATGTAGACAATTCTCTTTTCCCTTCTCTCCAGCAGTTCACTTCCTTTTTCATCTTCTCCATTTTCTACATTTCTTAAAGTTTTTTTCCTTCTTCCAAACAGAATCTCAATGGCCTTTTCCCTTAGAATGTAAAATTACTTCAAATACCAAATATGAAACATTAAAAACTGTAATAGGTGTATGGATATGGAGAAAAGGACCTGGGAAGTACATAATATGAGGGGAAAAGAAAGCAAGTCTAACTGACCACATCAGCATGGTCTGCCCTTGGCTTTGATGTGAGGAGGGTGAAGTCTGGTGCAACACACACAGCTCAGTCTTTGTGCCCTGCCTGTTGGAGTTGTCATCCCTGTGCACCTGTCAGCACAGCCATCCTGCAGAGTATCTGCCAGTCTATTAAAATCTGTGTAGTGGGCAAGAGGGAAGAGATATGGGAACGTATGTATATGTATAACTGATTCACTTTGTTATAAAGCAGAAACTAACACACCATTGTAAAGCAATTATACCCCAATAAAGATGTTAAAAAAGAAAAACCTGTGTAGTGGGACTGCAGGACAGGGCATTTGTTATTCTGTATATTTCAGATAGGAATGTCAGAAATATGTCTGTGATAAAAAATAAAAAATAAAAAAAGGAGGGGGTGAGTCATGTAGCTATCGGGGGAAGGACTTACCAGGTAAAGAGACTGGCAGGAAAAAAGCCTGACAGCGGCTGATGTATGGTAGGAAGGGAGGGTGGGAAGAAATGAGCTCCGAGGGAAAGCAGGAGGCCAGGACGTAGAGCGTCGTACAGGGTATGGAGAAGACTCCGCTTTTTACTCTGAGATGGTAAGCCGCTGGAGGATTATTATTTTTTTTTTTTTTTTGCGGTACGCGGGCCTCTCACTGTTGTGGCCTCTCCCGTTGCGGAGCACAGGCTCCGGACGCGCAGGCTCAGCGGCCATGGCTCACGGGCCCAGCCGCTCGGCGGCATGGGGATCTTCCCGCACCGGGGCACGAACCCGTGTCGCCTGCACCGGCAGGCGGACTCTCAACCACTGCGCCACCAGGGAAGCCCCGCTGGAAGATTTTGAATAGAGGAGTTTCATAAACTGACTTTTCTCTGGCTGCTATTTGGGGAATAGACCAAAAGTGCAGGGAGAAAAGGAGGGAACCAATTAGGAAACTACTGGCAGCAATTCAGGCAGGAGGTGATAGTGATGGAGACCAGAGAGGTGGCAGGTGGAACAGTGAAAAGCAATAGGATTGTGGATATTTTTAATGTACTAGCAGCATCTTGTTGAAAGACTGGATATGGAGTAGGGGAGGATTCAAGGATAATGCTGAGGTTTTGGTCTGAGTACCTAGACATGGGAAGTTGCCATTGACAAAGATGGAGAATGCTATGGGAAGGGCAGGTTTGAAGAGAGAAAATCAAAAGTGCAGTTTAGGGCTTCCCTGGTGGTGCAGTGGTCGGGAGTCAGCCTGCCAATGCGGGGGACACGGGTTCGAGCCCTGATCCGGAAAGATCCCACATGCTGCGGAGCAGCTAAGCCCATGCGCCACAACTACTGAGCCCGCACGCCTAGAGCCCGTGCTCCGCAACAAGAGACGCCACAGCAATGAGAAGCCCGCACACCGCAACGGGGAGTGGCCCCCGCTCGCCCCAACTAGAGAAGACCCGCGCGCAGCAATGAAGACCCAACGCAGCCAAAAATAATAAAATAAATAAAATTTTTTTAAAAAGCACAGTTTAGGACAGGTTAAGTTGAAGATTCCTACTATTCATCTAAGCGATGAGCAGTTGGTGCTGAGTCCACAGCTCAGGGAGGAGGGCTATATCATAAGTGATACTTGAAATCATGGGACTGGATGAGGGGGGTTAGTGAGAGAAGACGTCCAAGGTCTGAGCCCTGGCCCACACCAGCATTTCAGAGCAAAGGTAGCATCTCATGGGTGTGTTGTAAGGATTCAATGAAACGATGATGTAAAGCACCTAAAATGTACTGTGAATCTTCATCAACCATCAACAACCTTGCACACACCCCTCTGACCCCCTGCCAGCCCCTACCTCCACTGGAGCCCCCATCCTACACCCCAGGGACCTGGACCTGGGGGAATTCTTCATTGTTCAGGAAGGAGGCAGATAGGGAAAAGAAAATCTTGTTCTCCCCATCAAGGCTACAGAGGGAAAGCTTGCTTGCTTATTTTCCAACTTGGAATACCGGACATTTTCCCACAGTAACATAAACAGTTTCTAAGATGTCTCAAAGCAGAAACCCAGTACTTTATCTCAAGTACATCATGCGTATAATAACCTTTTGGGTTAGCCTGGGGACCTGGTCATAATTTATGAAGTTTCTCTGAGAAAATACCTTCCAAATTCCAAACGACTCAACAGAAACCTAGATTTAAAAAGTGGCAAATTGCCCCCTTACATAAAAGCACACATATAAATGCTAAAGATGGATATATCAGGACTTCCTTTAAAAGCAGGGTTCTGTAACATATAGCTAGCTATATTTTAGGTGCCCAACCAAGACCAAGCAAGTCCAGCGATAGTCCCTTTGTAGCTCCTGTGTCAGTTTAATCCTTGTCATACCTCTCTGCGACCCTTCCCCACATCACTTTCTAGCGCTCAGCCAGGCAACAAATAGGTTATTGAAAATTTTTAACTCTAAGATAAATTCCCCATCAAGCTGTATTTCTCCATAATAGTCTTTATCTTGCTATACTGTAGTTGTTTAATTGCCTTCTTCCCAATTAACTCTGCAAATGCTGGGCTGTATCTATCTTGTTCACACTGTATCTCTAAAGCCCAGCATAGTACCTGATACCTAGCGGCGACTCACTAGAACTTCCTGAAGGAAAGAGGAAATCAAAAATCAGCCTTGGTCCTAGCCTACTCCATAACACATAAGTCTCCTTGAAAGAAGAAGGAATACAGAGCGTTGTTCCAAATGAGGTAAACCAATCAATCTGAGAAGAGAGTTCAGGAGCACTGAGCTTCTTCTGAAGTAATAAGATAGGAGGATTTACCCCCCAGAATAGAGCTACTCAGCGTGACTTGTGGAAACCCATAGAGAGGGAAAGTCTCCATAGGACTAGGCTTAGGGCTGCCTAAGAGAGCCGAGCTGAACATTCAAGTCTCCCATTTTCTGAATGGTCATGCTTTTTTGCTTAAATGATAATGTAGTTTCCTAGGCTCCACGGCCCTGAATTCTTAGGAGTCATGTTTGAGGACAGTTTGATTAGTTATTTGCATGAACACTTATCTGTTTCTATAAATCATCTTTAGAATGTACATATATATTTGTGTTCTGTTAATTTGCAAACTCTTAAAGCATACTCATGCTTCTTATCTTTTTGTTCGCTCTATACAATGTCTTATGGTACACTGTTTGACCGTCCATGATGATCGATTATGACCCTCCTCTATAGCTTCTCAATAGCAAGGATTTTTCTTAGATTTTTTTAAATTGAAGCATAGTTGATTTACAACATTGTGTTAGTTTCAGGTATAGAGCAACATGATTCAGTTATATATACATATTCTTTTTCAGATCCTTTTCTATTATAGGTTATTATAAGATATTGGATATAGTTCCTAGTGTTATACAGTAGGTCCTTGTTGTTTATCTATTTTCTATAGAGTAGTGTGTATCTGTTAATCCCAAACTCCTAATTTATCTCCCCTCCTTTCCCCTTTGGTAACCATAAGTTTGGTTTCTATGTCTGTGAAAGTAACAAAGATTATATTACACATACCCCCCACACACACACAAACACACACCCCTCTATCTCAATACCCAGCACACAACAGGCACCCAATAAATGTCTAGGGAACTGAACTGTTTGGCTGCCTGGGCTATTTTCTTCCTTCTCTTTATTCTTTTTAATAATAAACAGTAATTTATAAATCATCAATCAAACCTCAGGATTCCAATGGGCTGAACTCTGCCACATCACCACCAGGAGCCAAACGTTAATAACAACAGAACAAAAAGCCCGGCGATGGCAGGGGGCACAGTGGAAGCCCAGCCAATCTATGGCCTCAGAAGTACCTTTACAGAGGAAACCACATGCTGTTATCCAAAACTAATTTGGAATTTTTTTTAACCTGATCATTGTCAGATCAATCACTGAAATATTTTTATAGTGGATAATGAAAGACTGCTGGTTACCATTTCAGGTGTGAATAATTTATGTAAAAGCTCTATGAGGATTAAACCATTTTCTTCTGTAATTTCATCCTTTAAGGGCACTCTTGACATAACGCACCATGAAAAGATTGAGGATGAGTTTACAAGACAGAGATAATATTTTAATTTTTGAGCGTTACATAGAAGTTTGTAGATTTCTCCTCTAAAGTTACGTATTGAGAATCTGCTCTGTGCAAACTACCGTGATGCCGCTTAGATGACTGATTCTGAGTTGGACAGAAAGACCCGCTTCTGAGCAGGTGGCAGAGGAGGGGCACCAGGACTATGATGACACAGGGACACACAGGTCCCGGATGGAGGGAGAGGGAAGTGGGTGGCAGAAAAGGTGAGCAGGCAGTGCTGGGGACTCAGAGGAGAAAGGGCTCCAGCTGGAGCGAGGAGTCAGGCAGGGATTCCGGAGCAGGCAGTACTGGAGGATAGATGGTGAGGAGGCAGCCTGTGTTTAGAGGAGGGGCAGTGGGGGCGGGGGGGGGGGGTGCATTCCCGGCTGAGGGAAAATCTTGAGCAAAGGCATGGAGGAAGGAGAGCTTGGGGAATAGTGTTTAGAAAACTACAGGAGCCGAGAGTGACACGTGCGGTGGGGGAGAGGCCATATTGTCATGTACCTTTCCAAGATGTCAATCTGCTGCCAGTGAGGAGGAAAAGCCAGGGGTGAGGCATGCTGTTGAAGCAGCAGAGTGTGATCACCAGATATGCACTTTAACAAAATTTCCAAGCAGCTCAGCTAAGAGTGAGAGGGTTATACAGCAGGAAGACCATCTAAGTAGCCACCAACAGGGTTCTGCAAGAAGTGAGTGCTATGGACTGAACTGTGTCTCCCCGCCCACCTCCACCAATTCATATATTGAAGCCTCAAGCCCTACTTTGTACTTGGACATGGAGCCTTTAGGGCAGGGGTCCCCAACCTCCGGGCCGCGGACCAGTACCGGTCCGCAGCCTGTTAGGAACCGGGCCTCACAGCAGGAGGTGAGTGGTGGCGAGCCAATGAAGATTCATCTGCCGCTCCCATTACTGCCTGAACCATTCTCCCCAACCCCCTCCGTGGAAAAACTGTCTTCCGCAAAACCGGTCCGTGGTACCAAAAAGGTTGGGGACCACTGCTTTAGGGAGTAATTAAGGGTAACTGAGGTTATAAGGGTGGGTCCTAGTCCTGTAGGATTGCTGGTCTTAGGAGATAAGGAAAAGATCTCAATATCTCTGTCTGTCTGTCTCCCTCCCTCTCTCTCCCCACACAGGTACAAAGACGTCATGCAACAACACAGCAAGAAGACAGGTGTCTACAGGCAGGAGGAGAGTCCTCACCAGGAAATGAATCGACTGGCACCTTGACCTTGGACTTCTCAGCCTCCAGCACTTTGAGAAATAAACTTTTGTTGTTTAAGCCACTGGCTCTGGTACTTGGTTACCTGAGCTGACTGAGTTGACTCATACAGTAAGTGATGGCAGGCTTGAAAAGTGAGAAAGGGGTGGGGATAGATAAGAAGAATCAGGAGAAAAACCTCCTCACAGAGGCAAGGAATGGGGGGGGCGGTTCAGGCAAGGAAGAGTGGTCGCTGGCATCCATGCCACGTAAAAGTTTGGGGAAGCTGAAGACAAAGCAATCACTCTGGTTTCCAGATGGGGGGTTCCATGACCTTCAAAAGAGCAGTTATAAAAAGGAGGAGCAAAGTTGAACAGGATTAAGGAGTGAGTCGCTGGGAAAGAACACATACAGCAGAAGGTGCAGGTCTTCTTTTAAGAAGGGATATGCAAAGTCTAGCCTCATCCTTAGGAGAAGGGCAAGGCTTACATTTCTCTAGGTGACCATATCTGTCTTATCGTTTTAATACATTTCTTTATAAATCAGGAAATCCTTTTAGGCACTGTTAGGGACTTCCAAGGTTGTGTTGAGGTGACCTTGTTCCATTTCTGACAAATACTAGATTAAAATGACATTATGGTTTTTCCACTTAAGAATCTCCCAGAAGCTTTGGAAATGTTTCCCCTTAGTCCAGGTGAATATCTGAAAACCTTTTACTTTATTGAGGTTGATGTTACAGCAATTTTCAGAAAATCCTCAGAAAGTCCTGCCAAGTATCCATCTCATTCGGAGATGAGTCACCTCAAAAGCTGCCTGGGGACACAGTGCTGTTCTTGACCTTAGCCCCTGGCCCCTCACACTGAGCATCATTAACTTCCAAGCAGGTTCCAAGCAGGTTCATTCTAAATATCTCTTTTACCTCTGCTTCAGTCCATCTTCCAACAGCGAGTGGCCCCATGTGACCATGGAGGGAACGCGGTTCGGGTCCACATTTCACCCCTAGCGCCTGGCACACATCTTAGAGGGGACTCAGGAACCACCTGTTCATACCTGGTCACCTGGAAACCAGGCCAGAGGAGAGGGCATTCTGCACATGACCGCGGATGCTTTCTCAGGACTCTATTCGTTAAGTAGGGGAGAAACCCTGTAACCACTGCGTGTTACCTCCCACAGCTTGTATGGCAGAAGTCAAGGGTAAGCGTGGACAGAACACCATAGATGCGTCTCTGTGCCCGTTTCCAAAAATACTCATTTGAGCATGTGTCTGTCCTTGAAAAGCCATGTTCTGCCCAGGCTGATTAATTTCTTAACAATAAAGATGAGTGGCTTATTTTTAACTTGAGGCAGGCAGTGAATGGTTGAGTCCACTGGGGTGGGGTCAGGAGGGGTGTGAGTGCTTTTTTTTGAAAGGAGATGAGAGCAGGTCACTGATTAGCTGGTCCTCCCCTCACTTCCCTGGTGTCATCCACCAGATGACATTTCTTCAAACAGGCAGAACAGCTGTAATTCAGATGCGCTTTAGTTATCGCAACTTCAAATTTATTTTGCCTTAATCACATCCCTGCCTCCGTTCTGGCTGGCTTCTGTAATGACATGAAAAGAGAGTAGTTGAAATGCTAGACCTTCCAGCATCTGACTGTTGTTTCTGCTCCTGCGCACAGAATAGCTACTTGATTCCATGAGCTAATACTGGACATCAGGAGTTATGCTTATTCATTCAGCAAAGAAATATAGAGGGTCTACCATGTGCGGAACAAAACAAAGCAAAATGAACAACCACAGTGTCTGCTGTCATGGCTTTCAGAGTCAAACGGGGATGTCATGAGTCACCAAAAAGAGTCTTCTTTCTCTTTTCTCTTTTCAGTGTTTGTCTAACAGATGTTCTCATGAACTCCTTTTCAAAGTTTGAAAAAGAGTCAACATGAAGATGGGCTAAGTGAACAGAGAGTATGTAATGGGAAAGCGCTGGTGGGTGAAGCTGAGAAGAATAATGCTTTTCATCTATTGTCACCAAAGCTATGATGCCGTTTGACCCTCCACGCAACCTTATGAGATCACAGGCCATGCTCATTTTGCAGAGTAGAAACCCGAGGCTCAGAGAGGTTCAATAACTTGCCCAAGGTCTCATAGTTAGAATAGCATACTCAGGACCAAAATGAAGATCCCCTGAAACTTGATCTATTACTCCCTCCATCTCACCAGGGCAACATAATGAGAAGAAACCCAACCAAACAATATTTTTTTGTACACTGGCATGCATAAAGTAAAACAAATGATCCATAAAGCTAATGAAACATTGTTTTGGTAAGTAGCAAACGCCCCAGTGAATATTAGTAATAACATAATCATAATAACATAAGCATATGTTATGCTATCAACAGTCACCTAATCAACCCCCAAATTCCAATAATACTTCTTGAGGGCTTGTCACACGCGAGGTGCTCAGGCGTGGTGGACACAACGGTGGATCACAGAGCATGGGGCCAGCCCCCACAGACTGTAAGACTCCAGAGGGTAGAAGGTTCTCTGGCTCATGCTCCTTACTGTGCCCAAATTACGCACTCAGTAATTAGTTATTGATTAAGTGGTCACTGCCGGCCTTTGTGTGCCACCTAAGGCAAGAAGGCAAAAGAAGGCGTTGGCTGCAGGAAGTGCTCAGAAGCATCCCCATGCTCACAGAATCCTTCCCTTCCCCTCCCCAACCCTGGAACTTAGAGATACGAGGACTCTATGGGCTCTTAATAGTCTATTTACTAGACATAAAAAGTCAAAAATGGGAAACAGGGGCAAAAACTCTGAGCATTAGTTGATTCTCTTTAGGATAAAATTATTGGTGAGCGCTTTAAGGCTCAACTCAGAAAAATGATACCATTGAGTCCATGACATTTGTGTGTGACACATACAAAAGCTAGTATCAACTAGTATTAAAGCCACTAGAGCATTACTGCCTGGCTTCGAATCCCAGCCGTGCCATGTATCAGCTGTGTGACCTTGGCCAAGTCATTTAACCACTTTGGGCCTCAGTTTTCCCATCTGTCAACTGTGAAGGAAGGTACCATGACCATCAAATGGTATGCTACGGGTAAAAGTCTTAAAAGGAGACCTTGCAAATAATAAGAGCTTATGAATACAATATTATCTATTGAAAAGAGATCTGCCAGATAACACAGCCAGAGCCATGACAAAATATAAAAATAAGGTAAAGTTAATGATTCCTACAAAACCAATGCTCTCCTTTTCTCCCCACAGTCAGGTGAAGACTTGGCTGGGATTCAGGATCCACCTGTCTGGCCATCCTGAAGATGGAAGGACCCTTGCAGAAAGTAGTACAGTTAAAATAACCTTGGAGAAAGGAATGGTCACAGCTCCTACCATAAAACCCTAGACATATGGAAATGTTTGATGAGCTTTTGGTTCAAGCTCTTCCTGATGAGGTCCCAAAGCTACTGAATACCTCTATCATTAGAGATGCCAAAAGAAAGAATTTCCATAGACCCTGCCTAAGAATAGCTCTGCATTTAAAGATGGACATTAAAAAATAATAATAATAACCAGTGGTCATTCTCATTAATGAAACACATTAATGAGGCTCTAAGGATGCTGTGGATGTTATAATGGATGCTGTCATGATCTGTAGCAAAGACTAGAAGAGACTAAGGATGAAAGAGTTGGCAGGAACCTTGGGGACCATTCTGTCCAACCCCTTAATGATTTAAACTAGGAAGTTGAGGTCAAAGGGGCTCAGGGAAGGTCTTGGCTCTCATGGGGAAATGACAGCCAACCCAGGACGCAAGCTCAGCTCCTCTGATTCCAATCTGCACACAGCAGTGTTCTCTCTGCACCATTAGGGATGTCAGAGAACGCCAATAATGATAGTGTTAGATTGGGATTGACATATATACACTAATATGTATAAAATAGATAACTAATAAGAACCTGCTGTATAAAAAATAAATAAAATAAAATTCAAAAAAAACACTAATTGGGCACTTTGATGTGTTACACACTTTTCTACACATTTTATTAAAATAGGGAAACTTTATTAAAATTTTAAATAAGAGAAGGATGGTGACTTGTGCACAGAAAAAACACTACTTCTTTGAAAGGCTACCCAAGGCTACTCAAAGTTGGCACTGCTCATATGCAGCCTTGATCTCCAGGCTTCCTAGACCTTAGTCCATAAACTACACTGCATGCCCACATGCTATAAAATTATCCTCTCCTCTTTTTTTTTTTTTTTTTTTTTTTTGCGGTACGTGGGCCTCTCACTGTCGTGGCCTCTCCCATTGCGGAGCACAGGCTCCGGACGCGCAGGCTCAGCGGCCATGGCTCACGGGCCCAGCCGCTCCGCGGCACGTGGGATCTTCCCGGACGGGGCACGGCACGAGCCCACGTCCCCTGAATCGGCAGGCGGACTCTCAACCACTGCGCCACCACGGAAGCCCTCCTCTCCTCTCTTTGCATCAAACTCACTGTCCTCTGTTCCAGTGCTCCAAAATCTTACTAGGAATCGTCAGAAACAATACTAAAGCACTAAGGATAAATATACAGTCATATATTACCTTCTCTCTGAGTGTCTGCATTTAACAGGGCTTTCCTTTTCTTCACCCAAAACAGTAACTGATGTAGTCATTTTGGACAGACTCAGAGATCTTTCAAACCAGAAGCCTTTTAAATCCCATTACATTGTCGTTATCTTCTCTACCTATGTGGGGCTGGTACCACTCCCTAGCCCTATTCACAAATCTTTATGGTGGTGATGAGAAAATGCTTACAAACCATGGGTGATGTGCATACACAACTGTCAGTCATCAGAGTCAGGACCAAGAATGACAAAGAGTCCAAAGGCACCTTGATTGACAGGGCCAGTCCCAGGAGAACCACAGCAACGGAGAGTTTCTCCCAAGGTCAGACCTTAACCTTCCCAGACTCTATTCTCAGGTTGAAAGGAAATGTCAATGCCTTATCCCAAAAGAAGGACTCGGGCAGGCTAGACCCCCAGTGAGTGGAAGAGCATATTTTTGTGGGGAAAGTTTTCATCATGCAGAGGCAGAGTGCAGAGGCATTTAGTTTGCTCACATTTGAAAAATGTATGACCACTTTTTTTAGGAAACAAAAAATCACCCTGACTTCCCTCCCAATTTTGACTTAAATGGTTTTCTCTATAATGATACTTAAATATGTACAGACATAAAGCTGAGTCTTACAGTTTCAACTCCTCTAAAACCATCAAACTGCAACTAAATGCTCTAACAAAATACAAATGAAATTTTAAAACCAATCCAATTCAAACTAACAACACTGACTTACTATTCAGAGGATGATGTTTTGCTAAATGTAATCCTCCATCCTCATTATGATTCTGGTACCAAAAACTGTAAGGCAGGTGTTCAGAGTTCAGCATGCACCCACCACCCACTTTGCAGTAGGACCCTCCTCCCCCATTTCTTCATTCACAGTAAAATTAAACATTACTGGATTATCACGTGACCTCCGCTGAAGGCAAGTTACATTGTTAAGTCCACCGGTTCATTTCCATAAGCCCACGGCAACTGAAGTAGTATTGGCACCAACTGGATTGTAAATAAAAAGCACAAATCCAGGCACCAGAATCAAGTGGCAGTATTATTCATTACAAGCTGGTCATCTGGATGATCCAGAATGTGCTAATATTATTTCAGATTACCACTGGAAAAAACCCGTAAAATTTCAATGTTACCATTCAGAAGTCCTATGCCCCTCCCCCATGAACGCCCCTATGAATCCCACTCTGACGAGCAGTGGTGGGCAAGAGAAGCAAAGAGACCATTGGTGAGTCCTGGCTCCGTCACTTCTTGCCTGTAAGACCTTAGACAAGTTACTCAACTTCCCTGAGCCTCAATCTCCTTGCCTAGATAAACCGGGATAAAAATGGAACCTACCTCACTGGGACGTTGAGAAGACTGTGTGATAACATGTGGAAGGTGCTTGGCCCAATGCCTGGTGCCTCATAGGTGCTCAATCAACAACCACAGTCATTCCTGCTCAGTTACTTGATGTCCAAGCTCCGCAAAAAGAGGGAAGGATGCACCCGCATACCAAAACAGAAGCATTTCAAAAGAATTTGAGTCGGAGGTGGAAGCCTTTCCTATGACTGCCCCGGGGGGGAGTTCAGACAAGGCTACCAATCACACTTGTGCTTTGATAGGTAATACGGATGTGGCACTAGAGCAGATTCTGAGAACAAGGGGCCCTTGGACAAAGTGAAAGGCGTCAAACTTACTGGGTTGGCCCAAAAGTTCACTCGGGCTTTTTACATCTTACAAAAACCCGAACAAACTTTTTGGCCACCCCCAATTCTTGTAGAATTACTTATTTTTACAGTTAAACAATTGGGGGAGGAGAAGAAAGGCTTTAGAAACATTTGAAAGTGTTCAACCATCAATCTTGTGCTTCCGAATTCTTTAGGATGGATCCAGTGGTCAGTTCATCTTACCACTGACTGGGTGCCCACCATATGCAAGCCCTTGCGATGAGTACAGGGGGGATCACAAAATGGTCTTCACCCTCAGGGCACTTACCATCCAGAGGAGAGGTAGGTGAACAAGAAGAAAGCTGAAAGCTTAGACTCTAAGCTTCACTAAAGACGGGGGCTATGTTCTACTGGTTTCTATACCCCAGAGGCTAGCACCACACCTGGTACAGAGTAGGGGTGAACAAATGAATGAATGAATGAATGAATACATGAGTGAATGAGCTATAAAGGTTAGACTATGTATATGCCGTAAATACAGATACAAAAAAAAAAAAAAAAAGACTGATGGCTCTGCTGAGGATTCAGGGATTGAGGAAACCTGGAAAAGATAGAACCTGAAGCGCAGGGCAACAAAACTTGCCACTCCATGACTCTTTGGCATGGAGATTATTTCCAGCTGGAAACAATCAAGGACCAAAACACTCAGGAAGAAACTTTGACCCTCTCCCTAACTGCCTGAAGAATTTAGATAGAGGGCCTATTACAGGAATAGACTGTCACCAGAAATATCTGCAAAGAATCCGGGCTAAGTGTAGGGGCGGAAACTCTTAAAGATCAGAGTCCATTCTGTGTCCCACTGAATCCGTATGACCCAGCAAACGTTTGCTTTTCCATCTTCATGTGAATCGCCATCCTCCCTGTTGAGGTCCCAAACCATCACCCCCAACATCCTCTTTTGTCTTTAGCTGAAGGTGAGGGTTTCGGCCATTTTGGCGAGTTATTCAGTTTTCCTGGGTCTCTCACAGGTACACGTGTTATTAAACTTTTGTTTCATTTTCTCCTGTTAGTCTGTCTCACGTCCACCTAATTCTTAGACCTGCCAGAAGAAACTAGAAAGGTAGAGGAAAATGTCTTCCTCCCTGGCAGAAAAAAGACTAGAACTTCAAGAAGCAGAGATAGGAGATGGTCCAATTATAATTTTATATAGTTGCCGTGTGCCATAAATTAGTTCTCAGTAAAAATGTCCTCATTCTGATGACTATTATGTCTAGAATTTCGACAGCATCCTATATCTGTAAATTGTATGCAACTAATTTTTAGTTTGTTATTTATTACAGGGACGTTTGATTTATTTATAAACAACCTGATGGTTCATTATTTATTTGAAAAGGAAGCTGAGGAAATAATATCTGGTCTCTAGCAGTCATGGCTTAATTATTACTATTGGTCTCCTGGGGTTCTCTAATAAGTAGCCATAAAAAGTCAATTTGCAATTAGGAAAAGAAATGTGTATATTTGGAAGCTTTACATTGACATGATTGACAACAGGACTGACAGAAACTCTACAATGAAAGAAGAATAAGTTCTTCATGCTATTAGCATATTGTCTTAAAAATAAACCACTGTCAATCCTAGGATGAGAAAAGAGTATAAGAATGGTTTGTTTCAGCAATGACTAGGATATCATAAAGGTTGCGTACAAATACCTCAAGAGTAGAAGCCCAAAAGCAACAAGAGACATCATTTCACTGATAGTTTGGAAAATCACTAAAAGGGCTGGCCTGATCAAAAAAGGAATAATTAAAACTGAATAAAAATCATCTGGCAAAGAAAACCATTATCTCAGAGATGATCTCTCACCAAACCAGATAATGAACCATTTCTACTAGATGTTCTTACATCTATCTGGATGACCTCAAATAACTACTAGGTTCTTTTTTTTTATATTAAAAATATTATCCTTTAGCTAAGTGTTTATGTTCTCCTGTCTGAACATCGCTCCTCTTTTTTTGCAGGAGGAAGAATATCTCTGTCTTTATCTGTTTTTCCATTCTTCTGGAAGGAAGAAGTATTATTTTAGTTTTTCAAAGCCTTCGGGTCAATGAAATGAGGGTGTCTGAGAAGAATTTAGGGACAGATTCTAAAGGGAAAGTTCCTAAACTGAGTCAGAGCGAGGATTCTGCCACGATCTGGAGTCACTCCTCTGGAAATGGAGTAATTCAAAGAGAGCTCCTGGTGGATGGGGGGCAAAGCAGGAAGGCTGCTGTCATGATCATTTGGGAAATCCACCACGTCAGGCCTCCAGATACACTGAAAACAGCCCCAAACACCAGTTAGGTAAACATCTCTAACCTTTGTCATCCTTGGATTTTCTTTCCTATAAAGATACGCCCTCGAAATGTATACTGCCACAAAAAGCCCTAGGACTGGATTTCCACTAAGGTACTTCTGATTTCGTTCGGATAAAATAACCTTCACAGAGTATCGCACGTTGTCTTGAATTGTAAGACAATAGCCAGGTATGGTCGTGAGGACCTCATAATGGTTGATCTGGGGGGAAGAGGTTAAACTAAAGGTGAGAAGAAGTATTGAAAACATGGTATATGTTTGGTCCTTCTCACTCCAGACAAAGTCCTTGTGATAAGTATCATGAAATATGAGATTTTAAAAGCAATTTTTAAAGAATAAAACTAGAAGACTCACGAGGAACCACTCCATGTGGAGATTCCCACAGGTGGAGAATGTGAAGGCCATCTCATGAATAATACAGGGTCATTTCCTCCAGGGCTTGTCCCTGTGGCCTCCAGGGACCTGTTTAGGTTAATAAAAATGAGCTTGAAGGAGCAGAGCCTCACAGGCAAAACCATGCAGCTGGGTTCTCCCACAGGGCCACTGTGACCTGTCCCCCTTGTAAGCTATTAATGACTTTGCTAGCACGTAACTGAGCCCACCTAGAGCCATCCTACATATCTTAACACCTCAGTTTCCAGCTTCATGGCAAGCCTCAAAAAGTGGTTGAGGGCTGGAATCAAAGTAATTTGGATCTAGGGGCTGTTTGGGTTTAACATTTATCTCACCTCCACCCAGCACAACCTTTCCAAATCAGTCTGCACATCTTTGGGGGCTGCAAAAACCTTCCGGACCTTCCAGAATGATACCGGACCTCTCAGTGTGATTGGGAACCAGAATGAGAAGGAGATCCCCTCTCCCCATCCGTGATATCTCAAGAGGCAGAACCAAACCAAGGTCTAGCTTGTAAGCCAAGAATCTCCACAGATACACACTATTATATATAAAATAGATAAACAAAAAGGACCTACTGCATAGCACAGGGAACTATATTCAATATCTTCTAATAACCTATAAAGAAAAAGAATCTGAAAAAGAATACATATACATATATATGTGTACGTATAACTGAATCACTGTGCTGTACACCTGAAACTAACACAGCATTGTACATCAACTAGACTTCAATCAAAAAAAAGAATCCCTACATGAGCTGTGGCACTTGGACACAAGGTCAGAAGGTATGCCTTGAAAATCTGACCAAGCAAATATTTCAATTTAGAGCTTCACCTAAATGTCACCTTGTCAAATTCTGAAGTTTAATACTAAACAACAGCTGTGTGTGGAACAGAAATCACCAAGAGACAGAAAAATAAGAAAAGAATCCTCCCTGACCAAAATTTAACCTTTTTATAAATGGTTGTTTGTACATCAGAGAAGATCAAATGAATATCATTAATGCCGACAGCAGGAAAAAATTAACATATTCATGAATTAGTACTTTGCTTTCACTTGCCTTGTCAAGGCTGAGACTTTGCTTTTAAACAAATAAAATTTTGTTTGAACTACCATTAATTTATCTGTATTTACCATCCTCCATTTCAAAATTCATATGATGATACCTGTAACCAAATAAATAATTTATTTCTGTACAAAAGATTCAACCTCAAAAGAGAAGTATAAATTGTACTTTGTTTATACAAAACACTTGGCCAGACCTCATCACTTGGCTTTTATCTTTAATTAGCTACAGAAGTCAAAATAAAATCTATTAATTTAGCCTGTATTTCAGATAATTTTATGTGGGAAAATAATTCACATTGGCTGTTTACCTCAATAAATTGGTCAATATAATCGACATAGTTGACGGTAGCCTAAGAATGAATGCAGGGGCTTTCTGGGGAAAGATGAATTTGATTAGTCATTAAATTAAAATCCTAGAATAATGACCATTTAAGTGACTTTTAAGAAGATTCCAATTGATTATTCTAGTTATTTCTTCAAACTGATTTACTCTGCATCGTATCTCATTTCACAGAAGGTGAAAAAAGAGACATACCTCTCTGGAGCTTGCCCCAGAGGCTCTGCCGTCAGTGGAAGGGGAACCAGTCAAAACCAAGGAAAGCATCAATAGAACTAATGCAAATAAACATGCATATTTGCTGATAATTTTTCAGGATTTGAAAGGCACACTGAACTATTTCTCACTTAGGCAGAGGTTGTTTCATTCTATTTAGTTTAAGTCAGCTTTACTAGCTCGAGTTACACACATCCATATGCCAGGTCTCTGATAAGAGAACCACCAGGAAAGAAGCTAATCCACCCAAGTCAACTCTCCTACAAACACTCAAGCACGTGAAATCTACCAGATGCTGACCCACCCATCCTCAACTGCCACAAAGAAAGCCCAACTTCCTTGAAGTGCTGGGTAAGCAGTGGGGGTCATCTTCGAAAAGCAGGAATCCCAGCCACCCCTTACATAAAGAGTGCTTACAAGCGGGGCAGAGGTGAGAACTAAATTCTCATACGTTGCTTGTGGGACCGTTCATTAGTACAACCTCCTGGAAAAACCATTAAAAGCAACGTCAAAATACAGAGAAAGCCTTAACAAGGTCCATCTATTTGAGCCAATAATTCCACTTCTAGCCATCTAGCCTGAGCAAATGATCCAAAATATAGAGAAAATGACAATCAAAGATGTTCATCAAAGTATTATTTTTGATATTCTGGATAATTGGTAACCATCTAAATGTTACAGGGGAGAAGGTAAGTGAATTGGGCAATATCATCCGTGGGAATTCTGTGTGGCTACTGAAAATGATGCTCATAAAGACTGTTGACATGAAAAGTTATTTAAAACGTGTGATGAAATGCACAGGATGCAAAACTCTATGCTCAGTCTGATCCTGATTTCACAAAAATACGCACATCAAAAAGACTGAAAGGAAATACACCAAAATATTAGTAATTATCATTTGCTCAGAGTAAGATGTGTGATTTTAATTTTCTCTTGTTAGACTATTCTATGTCTTCCAAAAATTTTATAGAAAGCACGTATGTCTAAGAAAAAGAAAATATTTTTAAAAATCAGGGCAGAGGGTCCCTGGTTTTCTTGCTGAGTGGACAGACCGCAGCAGACACTAGGAAATACCTCTAGCCTTCCTGAACAGATGCCATGTCCCACCTGTCACTCACGCTTGATGGAAAACCTGATGATGATTTCCTGCCCTCCACATCATGCCTATGCCCCCCTTGACCTTGTCTTTGACTTTCTGCCTACCTTGTTTATACTGAAATACCCCTCTGGCAGCTACCTCTTCTCTGTAAACCATGCTCTCTAACCGCCCTTTCACCAGCAGGACCCAGTTCCATGGCCTGGTCAGCTTCCTCCTGGAACAGCCTGGTTGAGCCTTGGCACTGACAACAAGCAAGTTACCCTTGAAAGAAACAGGCATCATAACACAAACTACCACAGGACAGGGCAAGGAAATACAGTTTTCTGAATACATTCTAAGACAAATACCATATGATATCACTTATATGTGGAATCTAAAAAAAAAGATACAAATGAACTTATGTACAAAACAGAAATAGTCTTACAGACAGAGAAAACAAACTTACGGTTTCCAAAGGGGAAAGGGGTGAGGGATAAATAAGAAGTTTGGGAATAACATATACACATTACTATATATAAAATAGATACACAAGAAGGACCTACTGCATAGCACAGGGAACTATACTCAATATTTTGTAATAATCCATATGGGAAAATAATCTGATAAAGAATATATATGGATGGACACATATATATGTATAACTGAATCACTTTAGTACACCCGAAACTAACACCACAATGTAAATCAACTATACTTCAATTCAGAAATAAATATAATTAAAAATAAGAAAAAGTGCATTCTATAAAAGCATTTTATATATTGTGGACTTCCTTCGCCTCACAGACCTGGTGCTATATCAGACCCAACTGTATCTGATCTCTTGGGAGGTCCCTACTATGACAATCATCCTTAACACATTCCGTGTTTCAGTGCATCTTCAAAGACCCATAGCATCGCACCCTCACGACTCTGTAAGGCGGGGAGGTCAAGGATTATTTTCCTAAGTGTACCCATAAGAAAATTGCAACTCAAGAGTCTGGGCTCTGAGTGGCTCAGACCCTCCATCCTCGAGGCGTGCTCCTCTGTAAATAGTGATGATAATACCCATGTGGGGGAGTTGCTGTAAGGATTAAATGAGATATCGTATGCAGCCTGCTCAGCATCGTGTTTGGAACAGGGGCAGCATTCAACAAATGCCAGCTTCTGTGACCATTAGGTCAATGGGAAGCTCAAGGTTACATAGCCGGGAAGCGACAGCGCCAGGCTGTGAAGCCAGGCTGTGAAGCCAGGCTGTTTCACACCAAGTCCACACTTTTTATACTTTATTCCCAACACTGTAAGAGGAGTATTAAGGCATGGCTCAAGCCCTTACAGAACTTATAATACTTTGTAGCAGGCATATCTCAATTGCATGAGACAATAAAGCGGTGATTCCCACAAAGAACTAAGGCAACGGTAATAAAGACTAGGATATAGCTCTCAAACTACACAATTCTTTTGTCCAACAGCTACCATTCCAGCATCTTCTTATGCGTACATTCCAAAGCTCAGGAACCCCATGTTTCATCCCTGTTTCAAAGTGAGTGGATATGGGGGAAACAGATATGAAAATAAGTCCCTTCCCATCCCGACTATAGAAAACATTTTCTGTGGGCATTCTGAACTGCAGGAAGTTTGAGCTATTTTGGGAAATTTGTCTTTAACTTCTCGAAAGTACCTTTCACAATGACACATATGTTTTAAGGGACTTCAAAACAGCTTCAACTGAGTTTAAGTCTGCTTCCACTTTTTGAAAAAATCCTCAACTCGATTAATTAATTTTACCTACAACATGACACCTGGCAGTTGGTAATATAAAAGAAAAGGTACAGGACAGTGAACATTTTATAGGCAAAGGCAGAAAGTTCTCCAAGTTAGAAGCACAGCATGTGCAGACACACACAGAGTAGGAAGTCACTCGGTCTCCTTTACGTTTGGTGCCGTAATCGGGGAATCCAGGACCACCAACCCCAAGCAATACTATTTCTTTACAGCAATCTTGGCCTATTTATCTGACAAAAGAAGAGTGTAAAACTTTGTGTTGTGGAATGTTGACACTTTTTCATATCTAAGAGGGTAATTTATCAATGAATACTTGAGATGCATATTTTGAAAGGTATTTAATGGGCTGTGTGTTTTCATATTCCCAATATATACTACTTTCTAAGAGAGAGAGAGAGAGAAATGATGATCACTAAAGGGTGGTCCTTAGCATAACTGTGAAGTAGGAGGAGTTTATCTTTGGAAATACTCTACCTCCCTTTTCTGCATGTCTGTTATCCTGGGTGGCCAGGGGTGAGGAGCCCCCCCACCCCCGCCCACTCACTGAGCATCTTCAATGGGGCAGACTCGTGTGCAATGCCTGCTCTATGTAATCTGTTTTGATCCTTACAACAAACAACCTTACAACACATGTATTCATCACCCCCATTATTCAGAGATCAGGAAACTAAGTCTCATAGAATTTAAGTGACACATCTAAACTACAGAAACCCGACAGTGACTACGGAGATTCCTCCACTGCGGTGCTCGTCTGGGTTTCCCCTGCCTGAACTGGGCTCCCCCAACCTTAGGCACCCCCATCAGCTCTGGCACTATGGACCAGTTACCATCAAGCTGTTAAGGACAGGCCACCACTTGAGTTCATCCTCTTAGAATAGGCACAGGTCCCATTCCTATTCTGAAAGGGACCAGGCAGGCATGATTTTAACCCAAATCTATGGCTCGAGTAGTAAAATTTGAGACAGGATGGCAGGACTTCAGAATGCCCAGACTCTTCAGAGATCATCTAGTCAACCTCTTCCCCCATGAATCTGCAGATTTAAAATAACTAAGGCCTGAGAGGGGATGGGATCTTGCAGAGGTCACCCAACAAATCAAGTGCAGGCCCGGATGAGAGCCAGAACTTCTCACTCACTCCCATTCTCTTTTATGGCATCAGCTACAAACATTCAAACACGGGGTAAAAATACACATTCTAGGCTACATAGGAATGATTTCAAGGTTATTAATTCACACTGGCTATTCAGAGTGCTGGCCAGACTGCCTGAGCTTGAACCCTGGGTGCCCTTCTTACTAACTGTGGGGCCTAGATAAGGTGCCCTGTCTTTGCCTTGGGTTCCTTAACCGTCATACAAGAATAACACTAGTATCCGCCTCGTGAGGTTATCATGAGGATCAAACGTGATCATCTGTGTAGAGCTCCACCTTCTTTATGCTTGGCATAAAGTAAGCACTGAATAAATGGTACATATTGTTGCTACCGTTTGAATTATTACCATTATGACTACTACTAGTTCAGATAATTGACAGTTAATACTTTCACTCTGGGGGAAGAAGGCAGCAACAACTCCCTGCTGTCAAATCATCTCCTTCTTCTCCAAAGGCAGCACTAGACAGTCTCAGGAATGAAGGTGAGTCAGATGAATGGAAGTTAGCACCAGGAATGAAGAAATTACCTTTGAAAAGAAAAGTGCCTACAGAGTATTTTTATTTGGATGTTCAAAGTCAAAATTCCCCACCTTTCTCAAAACAACTCTTTCTCATTTTATAGTTGACCCTTGTACAACTCGGGGGTTAGGGGCGCTACACATACCCCCTTCTAAGAGGAAAATCTGAGTCTTGCTATCTCTGCCTGGAAAACAAAGGAATTGGTCAATGACTCACCCAAGGGCAGGAAGCTGAAACAGTTTGGAGAGAATCAGGACTCAAACCCCAGGTCGTTTGATTCCATACATTGTGATCCCTAATCACAGCTCAAACCTGTGTTGTTCAAGGATCAACCGTACTTCCTTCCCTCCCACCCCCGGTTTGGCTGAGATATAATTAACATAAAACACTGTACTAGTTTTAGGTGTATGTATATATTGTGAAATGATCATCATAATAAGTTTAGTTGACATCTACCATCTTACATAGTTACAAATTTTTTTCCTTATAATGAGAACTTTTAAGATCTACTGTCTTAGCAACTTTCAAATATACAATACAGTATTGTTAACTATAGTCACCATGCTGTACATTATACCCCCAGAACATACGTATCTTATAACTGGAAGTTTGTACCTTTTGACCACCTTCACCCATTTTGCCCATCCTCCACCCCTTGCCTCTGGCAACAACAATCTATTCTCTGGATTTATGAGTTTGGTTTTTCTAGACTCTACATATAAGTGAGATCACACAGTACTTATATTTCTCTGACTTATTCACTTAGCACAATGCCATCAAGGTCCACCCATGTTGTTGCAAATGGCAGGGTCTCCTTTTTATGGCTGAATAATATTCCATTGTATATACACATATACCAGATTTTCCTTATCCACTCATCCATCAGTGGCCATTTAAGCTGTTTCCATATCATGGCTCGTATAGAAAATGCTGTAATGAACATGGAGGTGCAGATATCTTTTCAAGTTAGTATTTTCATTTTCTTTGGATGAATACCCAAAAGTGGGATTGCTGGATCATGTGGTAGTTCTATTTTTAATTTTTTGAGGAACCTCCATACCGTTTTCCATAGTGGCTGCACCAGTTTACATTCCCACCAACAGTGTAGGAGGGTTCCCTTTTCTCCACATTCTCACCAACACTTATTTGTGTCTTCTTCAGTTTCTTTCATTATTGTCATAGTTTTCAGGGAACAAGTCTTTCACCCCCTTGATTAAATTTATTCCTAGGTATTTTATTCTTTAAGATGCAGTTACAAATGGGATTGCTTTCTTAATTTCTCTTTCTGATAGTTCGCTATTTTAGGGTATAGAAATGCAACTGATGTTTGTGCATTGATTTTATGTCCTGCAATTTTACTGAATTTGTTTATTGGTCCTAACGGTCTTTTAGTAGAGTCTTTAGGGTTTTCTATGTATAATATCATGTCATTTACAAAGAGATAGTTTTACTTCTTCCTTTCTGATTTGAATGTCTTTTTTTTCTTGCCTAAATGCTATGGCTAGGACTTCCAGTACTATACTAAAGAAAAGTGGCAAGAGTGGGCATTCCTGATCTTAGAGGAAAAGTTTCAGTTAAAAGTCCCCGTCTTTCTTAAACCTAATCATTCTCCATGACTTCCTATCTCAGTACAAAGCCTGACCGTCCATCTAAACACCTTAAGCTTCTCCTTCCACACTACCAGCCACTTGGTGACCTAGAGCCACCGATTCTCTCTCTGAAATGGTTTTCTGTAGATCTCTCTTCTCTTTCCCCATTCTACCTGGTTCAGGCACAATTAATTTTACTTATTTTTTTTGGTCTGGACCGCTTTAGTGGTCTAAAATCTGAGCTCGTTCCTCTTTGCAACCCCACCTACTCACCGCCTCCAAAGTAACTTTTGCAAGATGAATTAGATCAAGTCATTTCTCCCATACAGGCTGCATGGCTTCTCCTCCTCTGCAAGGTATATTCATAGCCCAGGCTCACTGAAACACCTCCTCCCAAACTTTCCTGCCACCTCCTCACTGCAGAACACCTACAAGTTCTTTGAACGTGACCTTTCTTTCAACGTGGAACACCTAGCTCCTTCTCTATAGAGATGCAGTCTGAACATGAACTTCTCTGCAAGCTCTTCCAGATTCCCTGAACCCTTTCTTCCCTGGGCTCCCACTGAGCTTGTTCCTATCTCCACTAAACACTCACCATGCTGATCTTTATCACTTAATTTTCTTATCCTTTTCTGCTAGATTGATTTCTGAACAACATGGGCCTCATTCTTGTAGCCTCTGGCACAGGGACTACGTAGCACACAGTAGGTACTTAACAAATTAACTGCTGAGTAAACTGAGTGGATGGTACAGAAAATAAAGGGAATGGGAAAATGAGACCTCAGTGACAAAGTTGATCTCAATAAAGCTAATGTCTATAACCTACATGGCTAACTGCAAACGATTATGCAAGTAGTTTTTAAAAGAATGTGATGCGTACTTGCAAATGACAAAGCTCTCAAGTTCCCACTTATGTCCGTTAACTGTTCATCACTGGAGAAAGAGAGAGCCACATCCTCCCTAATTTCGTTGGGTTCTGCAGGAGCTGCAAACAAGGCATTTGGAAAGCTCTTGGGATCCTGTAGCTTTAGTTGAGGACACATTCCCTCATAAAATTCTACGGACTGGACTCAAGTAGTAGGTGCTCAGTAAATGCTGATTCGATTTGCAGTGGATTTGAAAGCAAAGAGCAACTCACATTTTAGACTAACTCAACGCCGTGACTGATTGTACTTAAGAAAATAGCTCTAAGGCTAAAGGAAATCAATGGGAGACTGAAAAGCAGCCAACTGTTCACTCCCCTGCCTTGTTCCACAGTCGATGCTTGTCTGCTTCTTGATCCTTTCTAGCTTCTAGGTTTTTCTTTTCTTTTTTTTTTAACATCTTTATTGGAGTATAATTTCTTTACAATGGTGTGTTAGTTTCTGCTTATCAGTTATACATATACATATGTTTCCATATCTCTTCCCTCTTGCGTCTCCCTCCCTCCCACCCTCCCTATCCCACCCCTCTAGGTGGTCACAAACCACCTAGCTGATCTCCCTGTGCTATGCGGCTGCTTCCCACTAGCTATCTATTTTACGTTTGGTAGTGTATATATGTCCGTGCCACTCTCTCACTTTGTCACAGCCTACCCTTCCCCCTCCCCATATCCTCAAGTCCATTCTCTAGTAGGTCTGTGTCTTTATTCCCATCTTACCCTTAGGTTCTTCATGACCTTTTTTTTTTTTCTTAGATTCCATATATATGTGTTAGCATACGATATTTGTTTTTCTCTTTCTGACTTACTTCTGACAGACTCTAGGTCCATCCACCTCACTACAAATAACTCAATTTCGTTTCCTTTTCTGGCTGAGTAATATTCCATTGTAAATATGTGCCACATCTTCTTTATCCATTCATCTGTTGATGGACACTTAGGTTGTTTCCGTGTCCGGGCTATTGTAAATAGAGCTGCAATGAACATTTTGGTACATGACTCTTTCTGAATTATGGTTTTCTCAGGGTATATGCCCAGTAGTGGGATTGCTGGGTCGTATGGTAGTTCTATTTTTTACTTCATTGTGTTCCTGGAATGGAGGGGGTCAGTTAGCAAGTGTTGCCCTGTGCCTGTGATACATTTGCCTGTGTTTTGTGTTGATGTAATATGTGTGAAAGTTGAGCTGCGTTATTTAAAATGTCCTACTTTTCCTAAAGCCTCCCCTCCATATGACAAGTGGGATTCTGGCTTAGGGAAGAGAGAAGGGTGGACTGGAATGCTCTAGCATCTTTCATCTCCAGTTGTGGGATATATGTTAAAGGGAGCTCAGAAACTTTTGTTTTTACTGAAAGGATACTTAAAAAAAAAAAAAGCATAGGCAGCAGACTCATTAGATGTCCACTGAACACTTCTATCCTAACGTACTAAATAGGAAAGATTCAAAGCATGCACTCTGCTATAATTCATTTTGGGATAAGACAAAGACAGCAGTGCCTTGGAGAATAAATCATTAACTAAAGTCAAACGGAGACACCCTGGAAACCAGTGAAACCAGGAGGCAGCCGAGGGATCAGGCAGCTGGGATTTTCCTGTTCCCTCTAGTGACTTCTAGAGAGAAGCATCCCACAGGCAGGAGGAACTCGGCACACTGCGCTCCCTTCTATTTCACTTTTCAAACTTGAAGTTATTTTTAGATGACCCAAGCCCGCTAATCCCAGGCAGGACAATTCCCAGTCCGCTGCGTCTCAAAGCACCTTCCCCTCCCCAGCACTTTCCTTAAAGCACTGGGAAAAGAGGCTCCGATTTCCCGTTTGCTCTCTGCGTACAGACCACCTCCCCTAATCCCCTCTCCAAATCTCAGTCCCGGGGACCACAGGCGTCATTCCCGCTCCTCCACTTATGCACCTGCTGCTGCTACTAGAAAGACGAACCCCTGGGCCACTAGGACTGGGGAAGGGGCTCCTTGAGACCCGCGCCCTCTAGAGGGGGTCAAGGGACCTCGGTCCTCACGGCCGCCGCGGGAGCTGAGAACTGGATCTGGAGACCACCCGCCGCCACGGCCACCGCCCCCGGCCCAGCCCCATACCCCGCCCGCTCTCGGCCGCCCCCCGCCACGGTCCCCCGGCCCGGCCCGGGCGCCGCGCGCAGCCCCGGCAGGACAGGACAGGACAGGACAGGACAGGGTGCCGGGACGAGCGGGCCGGCGCCGTTACATAACCGACCTGCTGGTCGTCCGCGATGCGTCGGTGGAGGCTGAGGCGACTGCTGGGCGGTCTGCCGGTCGGCGGAGCCGGCGACTGCTGGCGTGGCGCGGCTGCTCACCTGGCGGCCGGGCCGAGAGCGCGCGGGGACGGGCGCGGTGCCCGCGGGCCTGGGCGTGGGGCCGTGCGCGGCGCGCCCCGCCTCCCGGGCTCCGGCTCCGGCTCCGTGGGTCCGCGGGTCTCTGCCTCCCGCCCGCTCCTCGCCGCAACCTCAGCGGCCGTCACCCGGGACAAAGCGGCTCCGGGGAGGGGCCGAGCCGGCGGCTCTGGCAGGAGCCAGCGGAGATGGGCGCGCCCCCAGCTCCGACTCATCGCGCCAACCTCCAATCAGACCCCGGGAAACCGAGAGCCCCTGTCTGGCCTCCTCTCCTCCCCTCCCGCCTGACCCCGCGCCCTTCCCGGTCCCCCACGCACTCCCCTTCCCGGGCACTCCCCCTGCCCTCCGCCCCGGTGTCCAGGAGGGGGTGAAGACCCTCTGGGGACCGAGTTCAGGAGACGGTCCGTAGGAGTCCCGGGGGGAGGGGCTCCTCGGGGTCACGGCCGGGGTGGTGGCTTCCTTGGGGGTCGGAGTGGGCAGGGGGCTGATGCTGAAGCTAAGGGTGGCTGGGCAGCGACAGCCGGGAAGAAACTGATAGAGAAGCAAACTGTGGGTGGGGAATACTGAGCTGATAGAGCCCCCCTACTCCGGCTAAGTGAGGAAAGGTCGAGAAGCCCCTCGAGGGAGGGCCCTGGGGCGCTGCGCCGGGTGGGCGCAGGCACCCGGTGGCTGGCTCCCCGGCCCCGCCCCGCCCTCGCGGGGGAAGATGCCCTGCGCGGGCCGTGGCTTTGCCAGGTTTCCCAGCCACCAGACCTGGGGACTGAGGGCTTCAAGGACTCCTATTGTGTGAGAGCCAGTGACACAGGAGTGGGTGGCATCCTACGGTATCGTACAGTAAAAGGTTGAATGTGAAACAGAATCTTGGGTAGATCTGTCGCTCAACAAACTTAACCCCGGTAGAGGTCTCTGCTTTACAAAATAAAGCAGTTCAGAGCCGTGGCTTATGGGTGCCACCCGTACGGATAGAGTTGAGTCTCATGGCAAGAGAATGCCAATAGTGTAAAAAAATATATAATAAGGGAAGTGGGAAAAACTGAAGGAAGAAGGGTGGCGGGGTGAGGGTGGGGGAGGGGCGGGGGTGTGTGCACCAACCTGAGGGAGGGAATGAATAAGATATAAATCAGCTTTGCCTTCTGTCATCTTTCTAAATGCTACATAAATAGGCCTTTTCCCTTGTGCTTTTTATGCCCTTTTGTTTCCTGATAACAATGTTAAAATTGCATCGAAGCAACTTGTAAGTTTCACAACTATTCTTTGCTCACCCAGGCACCACATTGTTTTTTCCAAGGCTGACACACAATTGCATCCTCTTTGAAAAACAAAACAGAAAAGGTAGACCTTGGCTCTTCTCTCTGATTAATCTGCATTAAATATAAATAAAGACAGAATTTCAGAGTTGAAAATGACCTCGGACTCCTACTCTTCCAAACTTCTAGATGCACAAATCCATATATATTCACTGATTAGATGAATTACTTTTTTGGATAGAATTGTTTGGAAAAGCATCCTTATGTTAAGCCCAAAATTACTTTCCTAGGATTTTCACTCTAGTTCACTTTTTGAAGCCATGAAGACAGTGTCCAATTCCTTTTCCAACTGACTGTCTTTCAAATATGTGAAGATAGCCATCATCACTCACTCTAAGCCCCCATTTCCAAGTAAAATATCTTCAATCCTTTGAACAAAATTTCACAGTAAGTAGTTCCTAGAATCTTCACCAACCTGAAGACCTTCACCTTAATAGGATCTATTATGCACATATATGTTTACAAATAAAATTTTCTGGGTACAGAAATAATATATTTATTGTAGAAATTTTGCAAAGTTGGAAAAACACAAGATTTAATGTGAGAATTCAATGAAGTAATACATGTAAAGCACTTAGCCCAATGCCTGGCACACAGTAGCACTCAATATATGTTAGCTGTCACAGAAGTGAACATGGTCATTTTCTTACCACTCAGATACAGGTTTTCTTATTTTCTTAATACACTTTTTTTTTTTAAGTTTAAGGTTCACAGCAACGTTGAGTGGAAGGTAAAGAGATTTCTCATATACCCCCTGCCCCACACATGCACAGCCTCCCCCATCATCAACATCCCCCCACCAGAGTGGTGCATTTGTTACAAAAGATGAACTGACATGGACACATAATTATCAACCAAAGTCCCGAGTTTACACTAGGGGTCACTTTTAGGTGTTGTACATTCTTTGAGTTTTGACAAATATATAATGACATATCCACCATTATAGTCTCTTACATGACAGTTTCACTGCCTTAAATATCCTCCCTGCCCCTCCTATTCATCCTTACCTCCCCGCTAACCCTTGGCAACCACTGACATTTTTAACCGTCTCCATAGTTTTGCCTTTTTCAGAATGTCATATGGTACGAATCATACAGCGAACTGTATAGAATTTTCAGATTGGCTTCTTTCCTTTAGCAATATGCAACTAAGTTTCCTCCATGTGTTCTGCGTGAACATAAGTTTCAACTCACTTGGGTAAATACTGAGGAGCGTGATTGCTGGATCATATTGTAAGAAATGTGTTGTAAGAAACCACCAAATACTGTCTTCCAAAGTGGCTATACCAGTTTGCATCCCTGCCAGCAATGAATGAGATTTCCTGTTGCTTCACATCCTCACCAGCATTTGGGATTGTAAGTATTTTGGAATTTTGCCATTCTAATAGGCATGTAGTGGTATCTCATTATTGCTTTTATTTACAGCTTCCTAATGACATAAGATGTGGAACATTTTTTCATATGCTTATTTGCCATCCATAGATCTTCTTTGGTGAGGTATATGTTCAGGTTTTTCACCCCTTTCCTAACTGGGTTGTTTGTTTTCTTATTGTTCTTATTGTTCCTTTCTGTTTTAAGAGTCCTTTTATATTTTGAACAACAGTCCTATATCAGATATGTATTTTGTAAATAACTTCTCCAACTCTATGGCTTGTCTTCTCATCCCCTTGACAGTGTCTTTTGCTCAGCAAAAGTTTTTAATTTTAATGAAGTCCAGCTTATGGATTTATTTCATGGATTGTGCCTTTGGTGTTTTATCTAAAGAGCCTTCATCATACCAAAAGTCATCTAGGTTTTCTTCTATATTATCTCCTAGGAATTTTATAGTTTTGCATTTTATGTTTAGGTCTATGGTCTATCTTGAGTTAATTTTCGTAACGTGTATAAGTTCAGTATCTAGATTATTCTATGTATTTTTAATTTTTTGCATGTGGATATCCATTTGTTCCAGCACCATTCGTTGAAAAGACAATCTTTTCTCCATTGTTTTGCCTTCGCTCCTTTGTCAAAGATCAGTTGACTATACATATTTATCTGGGTCTATTTCTGGACTATCTATTCTATTCCATTGATCTATTTATCTGTTCATTCACCAATATCACACTGCCTTGATTACTGTAGCTTTACAGTAAGTCTTGAAATCAGGTAGTGTCAATCCTCTGATTTTGTTCTTCTCCTTTAAAATTGTGTTGGCTATTCTGGTCTTTTTGCAGCTTCATATAAACTTTAGAATCAGTTTGTCAATATCACAAAATAACTTGCTGGGATTTTGATTGGGATTGCATTGAATCTAAAGATCAAGTTGGGAAGAACTGACATCTTTCCATGCTTAGTCTTATTATCCACAGACATGGCATATCTCTCCAGTTACCTAGTTTTTCTGATTTCTTTCACCAGAGCTTTATAGTTTTCCTCACATAGATTATGTATGTATTTTATTAAATTTATGCCAAAGTATTTCTCCTTTTTTTTGACCTTTGCCCATGTTTTAATTGGGTTATTTTTCTTTGTTTGTGTGTGTGTGTGTGTGTGTGTGGAGTGTGAGAGTCCTTTATATATTCTGGATACGAATCCATTGTCAGATACACGATTCGCAAATATCTTCTCCCATTCTATGAGTTGTCTTTTTCTTGAGAGTGTCCTCACTATGAAGTATAAAAGTTTTGAATTTTGACAAAGTCCAATTTATCTATTTTTATTATGGTTGTTGCTTATGCTTTTCGTGTCAACAACATTATTTTTTATAGCTACATAGTATTCCTGATAGCTGTACTTTTTTTCTGTTGTTTTGAAACAATTTCAAACTTACAGAAAATTGGCAAGGATAATACAAAGAACTCTTATACACCCTTTGTCAGACCCGTTTTATAAAAGGATCTAAGAGAGGATACTGCTTTTCACCCAGTTGGCATGTTTCTTTCGTCTCCTTCAGTCTGAAACAATGACCTTGACAGCTTAGAGTTTACTTGCTAGTCATTGTATAGAATGTACCTCTATTTGGGTTTGATGTTTCCTTACACTGAGGTTATAAGGTGTACTCCGGAACATCGCCAAAGTGGTGCTGTGTTCTTATTGCAGCCTATGTATAGCACGTGATATTGACTTGTCACATTCATGTTTTTCTACTTCTATTGTTTCTTTTGCGTTACTTAGCATGCTACTGAAAGGAAAAGTTTTTCTTCTCCTCATTTAACTATTTAGTAATATAAATGTGCACTCACAGACTCCTAGTTTATTTAATGGGTCATAATCTGTTACTATCATTACTTATTTTGATGCTCATCCCCCCAGATTTGGCCAGTGGGAACCCCTTCAAGCTGACTTCTGTGTCCCTTGGCACGTCGCCATAACTGAGTGTTTTCTTACTCGCTGGTACCAGAGAGTCCAGACTCAACTTATTCTTTGTCACTTGTGACCCTGGGAGGATTTCATGTTTTCCAAAGATACATGCTTATATTTTTTTCAAAGAGAGGACTTCAGACTCTTTGCTTCTGCACTAGGAGAGATTATAGGGGTTTGGATTTATGAGGAAATTTGAAGATTACATATCACTACTAATAACAAAAACAATAACATTAAATATGTTCTTAAGTGGTTACTGAGTACCAATAACTCTGCAGTTCGTATTTGTACATTAATGTAATCTTCATAATACCCTATGAGATAAGTACAACTATGATTTCCGTTTTATAGGTAAGGAAACCAAAGCACAGATAGATTGCCTAACCCTGGTAAGTTGAGCTAGAGTGAAACC
The DNA here is from genome assembly GCF_949774975.1 of Lagenorhynchus albirostris. Taxonomy (NCBI): domain Eukaryota; kingdom Metazoa; phylum Chordata; class Mammalia; order Artiodactyla; family Delphinidae; genus Lagenorhynchus; species Lagenorhynchus albirostris. The sequence goes on from NC_083104.1 coordinate 74,749,706, forward strand.
CGAGTAGCCTGGTTCAAGACCTTGGGGTCTTTTGTGTGTAGGAAAATGCTGCCACTTTCAGGGACCATGGAGGGTGAGTCAGGCCTTCCTCCTCAGGGCTCCTGCAGTTCTTTTTCACATGTCCCTTTATTATGCCTGTCACATTACATTGTTTGCAAATGACCTAATGGATGGCCCAAGCAACTTATCCTACTACCTGGCATGCAGTATGCTTTCAATCAATGTTTAACCGTTGATAAGGAATTTAGGCTAACGGAATATGGCTTTCCTGAGGTCAAAGTGATGGTTTGTGTAACACTGCAGCTAACATTCCAGTCTTCTCAGTCTCAATCAAGTAACCCTTCTTTCTCCTGCATCAAGCTCGCTCATCTGGTGCCACATTTATTACTAGAAAAGTACTTTGTAGCCCATCTCAATGTCAGGCTATTCCTTATAGATTTAGATTCGTTGTAATGCCATGTAAGCAAGATGCATGTTCCTTTATATAGTCGTCCATGCTTTACAGTAGCAAAAATAAAAATGGGCTGGATTTTAAATGAAACTGGAGCAGGACAGATCTGGTCTGAAAGTGGAGGCTATCATATATTAATTCTGGGTTTATAGTTTCTCATGTCATGGAAATGGAAGTGGATCGAAGGGAAGAAACACTTCTCAAAGCATTCTAAGTTAATCTGCTGTATTCTTTTCTTGGCAGCCTTTAGAGTAGGATGGAGAAGTGGAAAGGGCTCATCAAAGCAGGGAACAGAGAAAGTGATCCTATAGCAAAGTATTTGGTTGCTCTCAATGACTTGAGGGAGATTCTTGGGTGGGGGAGAACACACACACTCCCTGGAAAAAATAAAGTCAAGATGACTGAGCGTGTTTCTTATAGTTCAAGGAATCTCTGGTGTCAACATCCTCCAGCCAAAGACCCTTAAGAACACACCTGTAATCAAACAAGTTGGGTTTATTGCTCTTTGCAATGAGGGAGGATGCACACCATGGAGATGGTGGGGCATGACAGTAAGACATTAGGAAGGACTTACAGGGTTTGGACTTGTCTTAAGTGATCTGGGGGAGGGTTTAAAGAAGCCATACTTTGCTCTAGATTGGATGCTATTAAAAAGCAGGGGCACTGTTTTCCTTGGGTATATTAATAACTCTTATCTGTAAGGTGGGAAGAATGAAGTAAGGCTATCACTGGTATCATTGGTCAAGAAACAGCCATCACTCATATTAGTCAGAATAGGGGAATGTGATCATTTTTGGAGTTTGGACAATGTTCACGTGTTTGTCTCTGTTTAGCTGTGAGTGCAGAAGATCTTGCTTTTATCTTGATCCCTCGTGGTCCTAGGATATTTTGTGAAACTGTGTATATTCAACAGGAGAACATCAAGGCCAAACCGATCACGCCTGGCAGATCATAGCTGTCAGGGCTGCTTCTTCCTTCCTCCCTAGTGAGATAAGGTACCTGTGATAGATGATTCCCCCCTCATCTTGGCAACCTCACACAATAACCAGCCCACCAACAATCCCCAATAATCATCAATAATGCACAGTACCTAAGAATGTCTACCACATTTTCCACAAGTGGAAAATCAGCAAAAGTAATGAGTTCTTTCAAAGGGCTTTTGAAAGAAAAATGAAATAAGTGTTAAGCTCCCAAGACAACTAGAGAAGAATAAAAGATGGGGCTAGATGATGGGCATTGAAAGAAAGGAACTTTGTACTGGAGTACAAAGTACTGGAGTGGTGTGGGAAGATATAGAAATGGGGAGACTTGGGCTGGGCTTCAAAAATTAATTGAATTTGGAGAGGAAAATAAGAAGGTGGTGGACCTGTTAAGTGGGGAGAACCACACAACCTCTGGAGAGGTCAGCTTTGGCCCTGTTAACACAAGGCAGACAGAGGGGCAAAGGTTGACCAAGCATGGAGATGGGAGAATAAATGAGGGCAGAGGAGGGAAGAGATTGGCTCTGGCACTAGGCAAGTCCAGTCCAAAAGGCCCTTGTGGTCTCAAAATAACACCACAGCAGACAAAAAAAACCTGTCCAAGCACATTGTTGTCATCAAGAAATCTCACATAGAGAACCTGGCTTATCTTAAACAAAAAAAGCTTGAAGAAATGGAATCCAGGACAAGACAGAGACCCCATCATCAGGATCCTAAGGTGGGGACTGGTCCTTGGAAACCAAGAGGCTCGGGAGACTGTAAGGACAGCTTGATAGTGGGTTGTATCAACGAGACTGAAGCTCTTTACAACATCCTTCTCACTTAAAGTGTTGATCAGTTCTAGAGACCAGGATGGGGCTGAATTTCAGGCAAGAGTCAAGTGCCCCAGGTATGAGAAGTGAAGGTCTGGGAACCCTGGGGCTTAGCACAGGTCTCAAGTTTGAATCTCACCTCCTCTTTTTACTAGCTGGATATCCTTGAATAAATCAATCACTTTACTCCTCTCAATGCCAGTTTTCTCATCTGTCAAGTCGAGATAATGGCAATCATACCCTACATTGTTGTGAAAATTAAATACCGTAAGGTTTGTAAAGCATTTGACCCAGTGTCTGGCCTCAATCCATTTTAGCTGTCATCATCGTTATCATCATCATCATCTCTTCATCATCGTCATCATCAAAAGAAAACAATGCTCTAAGGTAGAGGTCATGAGATTATGGCCCCCAGGCCAAATCCAGCCCCCACGTCGTTTTGCCAATCAAGTTTTACTGGGACACAGTCACACTCCTTTATTTATGTATTTTCTATGACTGCTTTAGCAGATGCAGTTGCAACAGAGACCTCAAGACCCATAAAGCTGAAAATACTTGCTATCTGGCTCGTTCCAGAAAAAGTTTGCTGAGTTCTGCTCTAAGGCAAGAGAAGTCCAATGACCATGCCTATGTTGGAAGCTATGAGGACTTCATGTGAACAAAGCACAGGGGTAGCACAGGAAGTAGGAAGAAAAGTTTCACCAGGTAAGTTGAGGCACACTTTTGCAGAAGAATAGTCTTTTGCAGTTAAGAATATGAAAAAAAAATTATGTCCTTTTTCAACCATCTTAACTCAGTAGAGCTAACTTTCTCTCTGGAACCCGCTACATAATTTGGAGGACCCAGGGTCCCTGGATCAAAAAATATTAAGAATTTCAGGAAAATGACAGCAGAGCATTAAATCAAGTACAGGGCCCTTCTGCACAGGTTGTATGGCTCTGTCTCTTTTTCTGTCTCATACACACACACACACACACACACACACACACACACACACACACACACACTTTACACCTACAAGAGTATTCTACAGTTGAAGAGCAATCGAAAGGCTGTCAGTTGCAAACTGAGACTTGGGTTTTCTGTCTCTTTCCCTACCAGAGCATTTTCTCCTATAAATGATTCTTCTACACTCACAACCTCCTCCTCTTTTCATTTTCTTGCAGCAGTAAAAGCAGTTTCCCTCCATCGAACTCTCTCTCTTCGTTTTAGCATGACACATCCGTGTTATTGTTCAGATGGCAGAGGAAAACTGCTGGTCTCTGATTTCTCTTTTTCCATTCGTTACAGCATGCCATGCCCAAAATAGTCGAGTCTGCTTTCACCGTGGCCCCATGCTCACCACGCCAGGATGAAAGCCACCGTTGCCCTTGTTGACTCTTACTGGGCTTTGGAGTGTCTGGAGTGTGTAAAGTTGTACAGATAAAAGTGTTAGATAGAATGACATGCACGCGAAGAGCCACAGGGCAGCTAAGCTGATCTGTGTTTCCTTCATAGAAACAAGAATGTGCAAGGGGCTGCAGTATGGGAATGGTCTGTGAAACTAAAACTCATGAAGAACTTGGTTTGCCCAAGAGGGAAAAAAAAAAAATCACACACACAAAAAGATGGATGGGTTGTGTTTTGTTTTTAGCTCTTTTGACTGTCCATGGAGTGGAAAATGTGTCTATAAATGAGTTTTTTGTTGTTCATTGTGTGGAAAATATTCACAGATAGACAGATAAATATGATATCATAAGCCTTCCAGGGTTATTGTATTTTTTTTAAGTCTGCAAGTAAAAGCAAGATGGTTTGGGATATCAGGAGTATGAGTGTACAGATGCCAGTAGGTTGATACTAGGTATGATCACAGATCCACAAGTCCCCTGGTGAGGCAGGTTCCCCCACAGGGACAAGTGAGCGCCCTCAAAGATGCCTGGGACTCACTGGCGTGTGTTGATTTTCCAAAGGAGGACGAATCTTTCAGGGTCATCCTAATTTGCCAGGCGTGAGTCAGATTCCTCCAGGGTTTGACGAAGTGACAGACTACTCTGATAAATTAATTTGTGCTAAGGTGCTAATGGCTGATAATAGACTCTCTGGTTACTCTTGGATAATATCTATAGTTACATGGGGCCAGGTTCTTCAGAGTCTGGAGGCCACAGTGCCGTGCATCTCTCCGCCAGCCTGTTTCTCTCTGCTCCTGGCGCACGCCCTCTGCTTTTAACCTTCCGGGCTATGCACTGGCCGTTCCCTCTGCCTGTGTGCCTTTACGTGACACTCTCAAATTCTTCTGCTAAAGATCAACTGAAAATAATAGTAACAAGTGCTGTTTACTATAATTCTAAGTATTCTCGAAGAGTTGTCCCGGGACCAACATTGGCATCACCCCGGGGGAAATTGTTAGAAATGCACATTCTTTGGCCCGCCCCCAATCTATCAACTCGGAAACTTGGAGTGGGACCCAGAGACTCATGTTTTAGCAAAACTTCCAGGGGGTTCTGATGCTTGCTAAAGCTTGAGACCACTGTGCTAAGCACTTTACCTATATCAGCTCATTGAATTTTCACAACTCTCTGAAGTAAGTCCTAAGATTCTCTCCATTTGGAAGATGAGAAAATTGGGGCACAGAAAGTTTAAGTAACTCGACAGAGATCCTAAGTTGGTGAATGGTAGAGCTGGTCTTTGAGTCCAGGCAGTCTGGCTCTAGAATGTGGATGACCTACCACTCAGCTTTGTTACCTTTTCAATCACTGCTTCTGCAAAGCCTTTTGTAATTGCAATCTCCCAAATCCCACCAGACAATACGAGCAGCTCCCATATCACTTTCTCCCTTTATAATGCTTGTGCTTTTCTTTTCCTTCTGTCCCCAGTACCCAATACCTATATTGCAGGAGCAAACTTTGCTATATGAGGAAAGAATGAATAATTAAGGGGACCGATCAGTGAATCAATAAATGTCTTGACTCAAAAGTAACTTGATTAGAACTTTCCAGAGAACTTTAAAAAAAATTTCCAGATGGATAAATAACAAGATCCTATTGTAGAGCACAGGGAACTATATTCAATATCCTATAATAAAACATAATGGAAAAGAATATGAAAAAGAATATATCTACGTATAACTGAATCAATTTGCTGTATACGAGAAACTAACGCAACCTCGTAAATCAACTATATTTCAGTTTAAAAAAAACGTTCCAGAATCCTATCCCTCACCGACTGAATCAGAGTCTCCAGGAGGGGGCTTGGGAATCTGTATTTTAAAAAGTAAAACCAAAAACAAGAACCCTGATTTAAGAAAGAGTTGTGGATAGGGAGGGTGGGAGGGAGGGAGACACAAAAGGGAAGAGATATGGGAACATATGTATATGTATAACTGATTCACTTTGTTATAAAGCAGAAACTAACACACCATTGTAAAGTAATTATACCCCAATAAAGATGTTAAAAAAAAAAAAAAGAAAGAGTTGTGCCAACACATTGATTCTGCCCACATTGAACCCCTGCCTTAATTGGCACTGACGACTGTGGATAGTTTTCTAAGACTAAGGGGAGAGTACGAATGGGGAAAGAGGGGGGCTCTTGGGCGCTTAAATCCTACCTCATGGGGAGTGGCTAACCCTTTCTGGAAGAAATCTGGTACATGCTTCAGATTTTAGGCACATTATATGATAATCCTTGAATAAGATCAATATAAGAAACACCTGCCTTTGGTACCACTGAGCTGTACATGGTAAGTATTTTTACCCCCAGAACAGGCAGTCCTTAGCGCATATATATGTGTATATATATATATATATATATATATATATATATATGTATATATATATGTATACATACACACACACACACACACACACACACATATATATATATATGGGTCATCTTCCAAAAATGTATTTGTAAGTTGAGTTGTTTGGAACTCAGAAAACACTTTCCCACAGAAGTAATATTAGAAAAGAGGGTTCCGTTCCTCTGCCAAAACACAAGACCTGATTTGGAACATTCTGTCTCTGAAATAGCAGTTCAGATGCTCTGCACGGACGTCCGTGGGAAATGGAACTAGGACCCACCCAGCCTGGAACTGGGGACTATGGGAGCATAGTGACTGCTGGGGGAGCATCAGAGACAAGCCTTGGTTCTCCTCCATCCCTACACACACACACACACACACACACACACACACACACACACACACACACACACACACACACTCATACACACACATAGACACATGGGACACATAAATACACACACAAACACACACACATACAATCTGGTGGCTACTGGTCACATGGTAGAAAGACACAGTTATCACTGAAGGAAAACTACTCGCGATCCAATGAAGTCTTTACTCCCTTCACCAGTGCAGTCAAGAGCTGCCCCAGACCTCAGCTCAGAGTTTCCCGGATCAGGTACAGACAATCAGCAGTGCTGTACCCTTCCCTCTGATATCATTTTACTTGGATTTGGAGAATACTATTACACAACCTCTCCTTTGCACTTTAAGGCAACTGCAACTACCTTCCCTAATATACCTACAATAATAGTTTGAGGATGAATATGAAATGAGGGCCATAAAAAATTGCTGCTAAAAGGTAGAAAAGAAATTTTTTTGTTTCTCCTTGGCCATTAATTAATTAGCCATGTGACATAAGGCTAGGTTCTCTGAGTCTCAGTTTCCTCATGTGTAAAATGTTGGGGAAGGGGAGTTGCTCATAAAATCTTTCACTTTTTTCTAGATCTAATATTCTAGATTTCAATAAAAATAGTTCCCTCTACTTCCTTGTGAAAAGAGTTTCCAGGTTGCCAACTGTTCTACCTTTTCCATACTTGGTAGTAAAATACTGAAAACTCATCTCATCCCTGGCCCAAAGGTGCACCAAGAAGAACCAAGGCTGATAAATTACAGTTTCATTTCATTCTTATTAAATTAAATGTATTTCATTTAATTTTTACCTGCTCACCCTCAAACTTCATTTGGGAAATAGCTCATTGAGTTAAATTGATAAATATCAGTGAGCTATTTATCAGCACATAGCATATTAAGGATCAAAGTGGTAAAATAATAATAATAGTAGCATTATTAATAACATTATTATTAATCAGAATTTTGACATGGAAAGCAAAAAGAGGAAAAGAATAAGATAATTTAATAGGATTTGAAGTTATTTCAAGAAAAAAACCTTTAAAAGGAATCAATACACAATCTTTTTTTAAACTGAAGTATAGTTGATTTACAATATTTTGTTAGTTTCAGGTGTACAGTATAGTGATTCAGTTATTTTTTTCAGATTATATTCCATTATAGGTTATTACAAGATATTGACTATAACTCCCTGTGCTATACAGTAAATCCTTGTTGCTTATCTATTTTACGTATAGTAGTGTGTATCTGTTAATCTCATACTCCTAATTTGTCTCTCCTCCCGCCACTTCCCTTTGGTAACCATAAGTTTGTTTTCTGTGTCTGTTTCAGTTTTGTATGTAGATTCATTTGTCAGTACACTTAATCTTAACAAGCACAATCATAGGCTTGAATTTAACTCAGAGCAAAATATATTGTTTCTTTGATAGAACCCCCTTCTCCCCAAGGTAATACTATGTAGAAGAAAAGAAGTAAGGAAATGTGGTTACTAACAGCTAGCTTTGGTTTGGGATTGGTGATCCCTGATAGAATTTGATACAGGTCCTCCTTTCTATCTGTTAGGTTAGTGTGTTCCTGTGACGTGCTGGGGGTGCCTCTGGACTTGGCTTTAAGAACCTCAAGAAGATCTAATTCGCTTCCACTGCCGTCTAACTTTAATGAGATTCAGTTCTCTGAGCAGGATACGAATAGAAACTTTTGCTTCCACTGCCTCAGAAAAAAGAAAGTCAAACCGAAAAAAAGAAAACAAAAGCAAAAATTATCCCAGATAATACACAACAAAAATTCCCCAAGCCCCAGCATCTTCCTAGAGAGCTGTATAAGAATACTGGGGAATTGTTTTGGGTAGGGAGAAAATGGAAGTCTGGTTCTAGAACCTCTGGTTTTTGGGGTCTCGGAAACAACCATTTAAAAAATAATAGTTTTCTAGACCTCCTGCTGTGTCAGACAGTATGCTGAATGTTTTACTTGCATTATTTAATTCAACTCTCAAAAAAAAACATAGTGAAGTATATACGTTATTTCCACTTTGTTTAGTAAACCCTTATATTCCCACTCATAGAAGAAAAAATCAAGAGAATATGGGAAAATAACTCAGTAAAGAGACAGGACCGCATGTATATTCCATCCCAGTTGTTCTGACAGCACAGTGGACAAGTAACAGCCTGAGATTTGAATCCTTGCTCTACCACATCCTGTGACTTTAAGGAAGTTACTCAGTTTTCTTACATATAACACGGAACTAATAACATTGCTTACCTTTCAGACTTGTTAGAGGTTTCCAACTAGAGCCTACACATAACAGACTTAGAACAGCTCCTGTCAGATGGTAGGTAATATTCAATGACTTAGTATTTTTATCTGGTCCAGCAACTCCCTGTGTCCTTACCCCCTGGAAGCCTGCCTATGTCTGGGCAGGCTCCTATACAGCCCAAGGACAAAAGCAGAACACTGACAACAGCTCATTCTTACTCTCTAAGAGTAGATCTTGATTCTCCAAGTGCTGTTCCTGGACCAGCTGCACCAGCATCACCTGGAAACTGGCTAAAACTGCAGAGTGTCAAGACCCACCCCAGACCTCCTGAGTCAGATTGTGTATTTTAACACGATGCCCAGGTGATTTGTGTGCACACTGAATTTGAGAAGCTCTGCTCTCAGCCACATGCAGTAGCAGTTCTCACTGGTCCTCTGACAGTACACGCCTGGAGGTTCCTAGCCCTCAAATTTCAGTAGAAAGGCAGAACCTCGTAGTGGGTGCAATATGCCAGGCTGCCGGGCCTCTCTCTGCCTTTTCCATTCTGCTCTGGTTAGTTCAGAGTGTCTCTCATCTTGCAATCCACCTGGTGAACCATTATTTAAGACTTAACTCAGATGTCATGGAGACTCTTCCTATCCGCCCTCCTCCTATTCCAAAAGGGAATTCGTCACTCCCACCTTGGTTTCCCCATTGAAAACCAGACCATCTTCCATCTCTTCCATCTTCTTTGACTGTAATCCATGGTAAGAAACATTTTATAGACACACTGGAACACACACACACACACCTGTATGTTGCTGAAATGAAAGTCTCACGAAAGAATATTTTACTTACTCTGTGCAGTGGACTCAGATATTTTCAACATTATTCTATTTCATGCTATATGGGTCATAACTGACAATTTGTAAAACCCCGTATATAACTATTTCTTTCATAGAAACTACAACATTAGATTGATGACTTAGTTTCATGTCTATCACCTCTTCTAGACAGAGAGGACGTGGCCCCATATCTGACATATATAAGGATTCAGTATTGTCTGTTGAATGAATAATGAATGGGTGGGTGGATCTTGTTATGTTATGATCTGTTTTCACAGCCTGTCACTACTCCATCCCTTACCTCCTTGGTTCCACTGCCATCATTAAAAGAATACGAGGACCTACTTATGCAATAACTCATCAGCCACTAACCATCACTGTAATTCTATGCAATGAATTATGCTCTATGCTCCCAACAGGAATTTTCAAATGAAAAGCAGTACTACAGATTATTGTGTTGACTAATAAGAGGAAAGACAAAAATTTTGAGTTTGAAGAAGAGTAGTTTTGTTTTGCCTACTTTGGGATTTGGGGGACTGTTCATGGCTGCTCTTTTATTAGTCTCCCTGTTGTAAATTACACGGAACTCGTGTTGCTATAGCTAAGACATATTTAGAACATCCCGTGTCAGGAGGTGCCAACCTGCCATTTGAGCTTCTCCATGAACTCTGCCAGTTTACCTCCATTCTCTCTTTCAACACCTCAGTTCTTCCAGGGTGAGAGCCCTTGGGCAGAGGTTTATGATGGGAAAAGATGATGACGAACCACATTCATTTATCATTTGTATCCCCGGCTTGGACCTGACACTCTAGTTCATTCGACAGGAAGGGAATTTGAGGCTAGGTGTCAGAACCTTCAGTTCTGTTTTCCTGAGTCATACGGCCCTGCCTTGGCAGGATGCCCTTCTTTCATTCATAAGAGGAGGATGGAAAAATTGAAGACCCAGAAACTAAGTCTGGAAAGAATGGCAACTTTTTCAATCTTACCTTTCACTACGACACAATAATAAAACAAGCTACCTAATAATCGTTTCACCTCTTTACAGCTTATTCTCAAATATTACATTTGTGTATGGCATTTGAGAGTCTGACTGTCTGGGCTTTAATCATGGCTCTTAGTAGCTAACTGACATGCATGACCCCTGCCTTGGTTTCCCCCCCCATAAAATGGAGATAAAGACCTACCTCATAGAGTCTTTGTGAGGAAAAAAAATGGCGGTCCCTATAAACCACTTTGAATTGTGCCTGTCACAGAGTAAGAACTTAAATTCCAGCTATTTTTAAGATTATTATCACACACAGAAACTGTATATACATATATAATTCCTTTCCCACATTTAGACATTTAAAGTAAGGAAAGCTCTTCAAAATAAAATGCTGCCTTACTAAGTGCCATGTGATATCCTGAACTGGCTCCTGGAATGGAAAGGGGCATTAGTGGAAAAACCAGTGACATCTGAATAAAGTCTCAAGTTTAGTTAATTTAGTACTCACGTTAATGTTTTACTTTTGACAAATGTACAAAGATTATGCAAAATGTTAACATGAAGAAAACTCAGTGGAGTGCGAAGAACGCTCTGCACCATCTTTGCAACTTTTCAGTAACTCTAAAATTATTCCAAAATGAAAAGGTTTTTTTTTAATAAAGGCCACACATAGTTCTCAAGTATGCGGTAACTACGAAGTTGAGCTAAACACCATGGAAACCCGGGAGATCAGGAAAAGAGGACTTTGGCTTCAAAGAGCTTACAGTTTCGTTCTGAGAACAGGACAGCAATGAACTTACCATAACCTGGCCAGAAGGTAATACATGTCTTAATAGAAGTGGAAACAAACTCTTATCAGCCTAATATGAAGGGTCAGCCTCACAAAGACCTTGTTCTCTGTGGTCCAACGCACTGGTTAATTAATGAACACAGCTCCATCATTCCTGCCCCCTCCAGTGGGTACTCTGCCTGGCTGGTATTTCAGTAGGGGAACTCCCACCACGTTGGAGGTGCTATCTGATGCCTGACTAATGCAAATGTAAACTTCCGATTTATTAAATTTTTAAGTAGGCTGTGGAATGCAGCAGAAAGAGCATGGATCTTGTAATCGAGCAAAACTGAGATCAAACCTAGTTTCTCCCCAACTAGTTAATTGAGCCTCATGTTCCTCTAAACTGGGGGAAAGAATACTGAACTTGCTGACTGTTATCTCAATCAAATGATCAGGTGAGATGATATCACAAGGATCTCTGGCGTACAATAGGCTGGGTTTATTATCACTGTTACCATCAGTAATTATGCTCTAGGGTTGTGCCCCGGCAACCACACTCAAGTACTTATCCATTTATCAGGCACCCAGTTCACTTGCTCAAAGCCCTTACTTTGGAGAGTCCAGGACTTTTTGCCAAATGGAAAGGGTAGCAGACCCCGGTGAGGGAAGTCGGCATAGATGAGGGGTTAATTGCATAGGCTTTAGAGCCAGTCAGCCTGGATTTAAATCCTGGCTTGTCTACTTATCAGCCTGCTACCTGCGGGCCATTGGAAAAGCAACTTAACCTCTCAGGGCTTCTGTTTCCCTATGTGTGAACTGTGAGTAATGGTATCTACCCCATAGATGTATGTTATGAGGGATTCATGAAGTCTCCAGAACAGTGTTTGGCACACAGCTAGCGCTCAGTAAATAACGGCTATACCTGTTAGCTCTTATTTTCCAACAACCAGCTCCTCTTTTCCCTAGAGGTCCAACACCCCATTTTGTTCAGATATGGGGGCGTAAGGTGCTCAGGGAAGGGGCGGTTCTTCCCTCCAGCCCCAGGGAATGAACTAGGATTGGTACAAGTGATCTCTTCTCTTATTCCAGTTTAGGTATGGGTAAGTGGCTGAAATCTGGCCATTGGCACCTAAGGGGAAATCTGCTGGTAGCTTCTTTGGAATTCTGTTTGCCTCCTGTATTGAATGCTGCGCGAGAGGATGTGCAGCCATCGTATGGCCATGAAAGGAGCCAGGAGAACCACAGAGAGGCTACCTCAGAGCCCAGACACCACTGAGCTGCAGAGCCATCTAAATTTGTTGTTGTTTTTTGAGCATTTTTTTTCTTTTCATTAAAAATTTTTTTATGGAAGTATAGTTGATGTACAATAATATTACACATTACAGGCGATTCACAATTTTTAAAGGTTATACTCCATTTATAGTTATTATAAAATATTGGCTATATTCCCCGTGTTGTACAATATATCCTTGTAGCTTATTTTATACCTAATAGTTTGTACCTGTTAATCCCCTACCCCCATATTGCCCCTCCCCCTTCCTTCTCCCCACTGGTAACCACTAGTTTTGAACCATCTACCTTTGGACATCTTGTTATGTGAGATAATACATGTCCTGACTCTTTAAGTCACTTTCAGTCAGGGTTTCTTTTACTTGCAGCCAAAAGCAACTTGGCAAAGAGTGGAGGTCACAGAGTTGGAGCAGTATCATTATTCCCAGTGTTATGGGTAAGGAACTAAGTTTCAGAGAGGTTAAAATCACTTTCCACAGGGTTATACAGCTAGGGAAGAACAGAGAATGAGAAGGGAGTAAATAAAATATATTTCCACCTTGGCCATTGAACTTGTTCTTGGTCTATTAATTTATTTCAAAAATATTCATGGAGGGCTTCCCTGGTGGCACAGTGGTTGAGAGTCCGTCTGCTGATGCAAGGGACACGGGCTCGTGCCCCGGTCCGGGAAGATCCCACATGCCGCAGAGCGGCTGGGCCCATGAGCCACGGCCGCTGAGCCTGCGCGTCCAGAGCCTGTGCTCCGCAAAGGGAGAGGCCACAACAGTGAGAGGCCCGCGTACCGCAAAAAAAAAAAAAAAAAAAAAAAAAAAAAAAATATTCACGGAGTCCAGAAGACACCTTTATAGACCCTGTGGAATTTTCTGTCTTGAGGGCTTGGGCGGAGCTTCCAGTGGACAGAGAAGAGTGAGCACGAGTCCCAAACTGTAACGTATGTATTTCTAGTCCTTGATGACTTGTTCAGGGAAAGGTATGCCACTGCATAACTGAGGGAAGAGTCTCTAGTAGGATAAAATATTTCCAAGAAGTCTGAGTTGAGAATTTTGTTTCCCACATATTTGAAAAATCAGAGTCCATAAGCTGTTTAGTAATTAATTATTAAAGCTAATAGTAATCTGACAAGATACTTGATTTGACGCCAGTATTTCTTTGGCACATGAAAAGGCAGGAGCAGAGAGAAAGGAACCAGAGTTACCCCGTGTAAGCCCCTGTCTTCCTTCCCCTTTCCGGTATCTCTATCTTTAAAAATAACTTGGATCCACCAGCAGGCTTATAGCTTTTCGTCTTACTCATTTACTCACTCTTTTACTTATTCATTTATTTAAGGAATATTCTAAAGCAGCCACTCTTTCCTCATCAAGTTGGGCAAAACAGTTAATATAAGCAAACCAAGTATTATCATATCACAACAGCTATGTTTTCCTCAGGTGCCTTACAGACGTTATGATTAACCCTCTAAACTGTTTTTTCAGGGGACACATCATTTTTTCCCAAATTATGAGGAAACCAAGTTTTAGAGAGGTCAAAGCCATTTTCCACAGGGTCACACAGCTAGACAAGTGCGGACTGGGGTTTGAATCTGGGTCACTTACACTCCAAAGGCAGAACTTGTCCACAGCATGAAAGTGACATGAACACGGTAAAGAGAAGGGTTTGGGGGACCAAATCTTGTTGGCAATGCTGGGACCAGAGTGAGAGCTATAAAATGGGAAAGATGTGTGGAGGACAGGAGAGAAATGAGTATGAGAGGAGAAAGGGTGTGTGACAGGGCAATTCACCAGGAGAGCTTCGCTAAGGCAAAGATACCTAGAGTTAACTTAGGCCATCACCTGTCATAGTTGGTTGTTATGTAGAGAGGATAAGCCCCCCTTTTCTTTTTCTAAGACATCAAGAGAATAAAGAAGGCAGGGTGGCAGGATATACACCAGAGAGGCCAACCTACTAGCAGCTCCAAGACCCAGGAGGGTCCAAAGACGTGAAGTCTTTGCCCAATATAAATTTTTTTTAATTTAATTTAATTTTTTTTATGCAGCAGGTTCTTATTAGTTATCCATTTTATACATATTACTGTATATATGTCAATCCCAATCTCCCAATTGCCCAATATAAATTAATTGCCAGTACTTAATAAGAAGATTTCTTTTTTTAAAAAACGTTTATTTATTTATTTATACCCCCCCACCCCAGCTGGGCGGGTCTTAGTTGCAACACGCGGGATCTTTCATTACGGTGCACGGTCACTTCGTTGTGGCTCTAGGGTTTCTCTCTAGTTGCGGTGCTTGGGCTTCTCTCTAGTTGTGATGCACGGGCTCCAGGGCACGTGGGCTCTGTAGTTGTGGCCTGTGGGTTTCAGAGCACGTGGGCTCTGTAGTTTGCAGCATGCGGGCTCTCTAGTTGAGGCACGCGGGCTCAAAGTTGTGGCTCGTGGGCTTAGTTGCCCCGCGACGTGCAGGATCTTAGCTCCCTGACCAGGGATCGAACCCACGTCCCCCGCATTGGAAGTCGGATTCTTTACCACTGGGCCACCAGGGAAGTCACAACAAGAAAATCTCTCATAAATTCTGCATATACAGTATCTCTTGAAAAAAAAATCAGAATATCTGGTTCTGGTTTTTTGGAGCTCTCACTTTCAGAGAAAAATAGGTCGCCCTAGCTGAGTAATGTCTGCCGTCTTTCAATGGCAATAGGCCCACCCACGCCCTACTGTTTCACTCTCAGGCTGTTTTGCAAATTTCCAACCCCTGCATGGGTCCTGTTGGCATTGTAGTTTGCTATCCTTAATAATCATAAAAGTATTAGTTGCAGGTATCTCTGGATAGTGAGATTGTTGCGGATATACTTTTTTAATCAGCAAATTACCTGACTGCATCTTTAAAATTTCCCCCAATTATTGTGTACGGCTTTTATAATAAAAGAAAATGTGAATGTTATTTTTATAGCTATCAATTCCACAAATATTGAGGGAGAGGAGCTGTGGCTTGGCAGGCGTCCCTGTGAAAAGATCCAGGGGTTTTATTGCAGTCAGGCCCCATGTGAGGCAAGATCATGACACAGCAGCTAGAAAACAAAACAAAACAAAATCCTAACCCGTCATTGGACACCATGGCCTCGTGGTGCTTGGCATGGGTCAGGCCTCATGGAGCATAAGCCGCATTTTGTTGGAGAAAATAATAAACCAGAGAGCGTTTGCTGCTGGGAAATCAAGTTAGAAGGAGTCTAGAAGTCAAGTCACGTGAGAAACAGTTACGAGAAAATGGACATTCTTAGATTGGGCTTCTTTAGAAAAACCAAAGAGACATAGGATAGCTATGGTCAGGATTTGGAAAAATGACATGTGGTCAAGACAGTGCCTATATTTACCCAACATTGATGCGATAGACAGGGAAAGCACTAGTGAGAGATGGAAAAGGGATTCCACTGTGACCAAAAAAGAGGGATTTTAAAATATGAATTTATGCAACAGTGCACCACCTTGTGAATTGGAAAGCTCTACCTCATGAGAAATCTTCAGGCAGAGAGCATATGGCAGCCAATTTTAGGTCGAAGTTTGGACCAGGCAACCTCAACGTGCCCTCCAGATCCAGGGGTCCTTTCTTCCTCTCAGTTCAGGACTGTTTACAAACATCCAAGTGCAGACCACTGGGATGATGACAAGAAAAGCTGATATCAGTCAACCTTCAGGAAGACATGAAGCAAGACCGCTAATGGCTAATCTGCCTGAGTTTCTCCCAAACAATCTTCCTTAGTGAAGCAGGACACAAAGCATTTTCTAGGCATCAAAATAAGCACGAGGCTCACCCACCATATCTGTGTCGAAACGTGAAAATACCCTCAACATATCTGTGTGGGGAAAGCTCAGAGAGCTCACGCTTTGTTAAATTAGAGGTTATAGTGTCCATACTGCCAGGAAAACAATGGTCCCCAGGTTTAGACAGCACTGGGCATTGGCTTCAATGGTCAGAATTCTGATTTCATTTCCTTAAACCCTAGAGCCTTGTATTTTTAAGATACAGCCAAGTAGTCTGTCCTCGTTGGAGCACAGATCTCAAAGGTTCCCCAAAGGATAATCAATGCATCTCCTTCAGATGAAAGGAAGTGGACCATATCTGAGAGGTCCCTGCTAACACCTCTTCCAGTCTAAGCAATTTTTTTGGCGAAGCACTGAACGAATAAAATCAGTGCTGAGTGATGAGACCAGTGGGTACCGTGGGGAGGTTTTGCCACAGGGACAAACAGCTGAAGCCACAGATTCAAGGTATCTGGGAGCCAGCTGCAAAGGGAGAGTTGCCAGTCCAGCGTGTAGGGTAGCAGCGTCTTATCTAGAGTTTCTTACCTGGAGATCTCTGACCTCGCAGACTCCTCGTAAATATGAAAGGTGTGTAGAGGAGTTCATAGAACCTTTCGGATCATGTATAGCTGGGTTCGGAACCTGACAGAGCTGTGGAGCTTAATCATTCTCCCTTCTTCCTTCTCCATCCATTCCTGCCCTTCTCTTTCTAGCTCTGTGCCCTGGCTGCATCCCGTCCTGGCTGGTGGCTGGTTCCCAGTGGGAGGTACTGGAAGAAGATCAGAGTGGAGCAGAGATAAGTTAAGGGATCTCATTTCCATTCCAAGCTCCCTCTGCACTTTGCACTTTTGGCAGAGGTGGTGTCCCTCCATCACCACTGCTATGGTCAGTTGGCCTCTCTGCTTGGGATCCAGCTCTTCCCCCTCAGATCTCAAAGTGGTCCTGCTGTGCCTGGGTTCCCAGCACCTCAACAGCTTTTGCTAGTTCCCTTAGTACTGCCTGCACATCTACAGATAGTCTCATCATTAGTCTCTAACTACTTGAGCTGAATTCTTTTTCCTGCCACATTCTGGCTGGTACAGCTGCTTCCCGGCTGTGTGACCTTAATTATTTTGAGTCTCAGCTATCTTATTAGTGAAACTGAGATCAAACTTGTTAGGATCGTTTGATGCCTAAGTCTCTGTCCTGTCTCTTATTGTAAAAGCACCCTCAATTTGTGGGGGAGAATCGCTCTTTCCAGAAGGAACTTCGAGCATGTAACTGAGAATGTATCCATGATCTGGCCAACAAGAGCATCAGATCCCCCCGGCAGCAATGATTGGATATGAGATGACCACATGACCCATTCAGGGCCAATGAGATACTGTCTAAGATCTGGGCAGAGGGTTTCTTTCCCCCACTAGACGGGGAGCTGTAAAGATGTAAGAATGGAGCTGCTGGAGGTCACAATGTAGAGAGAACCTGCCTGAGAGTAGCTAACAAAGAAAGAAAGCAGGACCAAGTAATTAAGAGACACAGGATGCCAAAGAGCTTGTTTGGACCCCTGGATACAGCCATGCCTGCACTCCACAAACTCTGGGCTTTTCACTGATTAAACCAATGTATTACCTCTTTATTCTTAAAGCAGTTGGAATTGAATACTGTGGCAATTGCCACGAAGGGTCCTAACTGATATAACCATACCTATTCTGTAGAGTTGTAGTGAGGATTAGAAAGAGGATATATAAAATATCCACTTCAGTACTTACAGAGTTCATTATCATTCTTTCGAAAGCACAGAGACATTATCTTCTATAAGAAACAACTGTATGTTAGACATTTTGAGTAAAAAACTAGATCTTAGGAATTATCTGGATTTGTGGGGCAAGGGTTGAATAGCGTTTCCTGAGGTAGCAAGAAAAATCATTATCTCCTGGGGGGGCTCGATTTGGAGGCTCAGATCTGAAATTGTGACCTGTCACCAGACCAAGATTAATATGCTCAGTGGAGGAATCGGCCCAAGGACTCTTCAGTTTCTAAACTGTCTGGGTAAAAGTGCTGAGGAGAGCACAGTATCTGCAGCAGCACCTCAGTGGTGTCATTGGCAGTCGTGGACAATTTGAGAAAGGTCCCGCCAATGCTTCAAAACTTGTTTAAATCTCTCCTCTTTTCCAATTCACCAGATCATTCCATCCAACTTCTTCTCTCTCCTGCTCTCCTAGTTCACTTCCAAGGAGCTTCGATTACAGTATCGTTGCAGGCTGTTTTTTTTTTTTTTTTTTTTTAACATCTTTATTGGAGTATAATTGCTTTAAAATGGTGTGTCAGTTTCTGCTGTATAACAAAGTGAATCACTTATACATATACATATGTTCCCGTATCTCTTCCCTCTTGCGTCTCCCTCCCTCCCACCCTCCCTATCCCACCCCTCTAGGTGGTCACAAACCACCGAGCTGATCTCCCTGTGTTATGCGGCTGCTTCCCACTAGCTATCTATTTTACATTTGGTAGTATATGCATGTCCATGCCACTCTCTCACTTCGTCCCAGCTTACCTTTCCCCCTCCCCGTGTCCTCAAGTCCATTCTCTAGTAGGTCTGTCTTATGTTCCCAATAGGAATGGGAGCCTGAGGAGGGCAGGGCAGCACGGTGTTCTTCTTCATATCATTTTCTTTGTTCATTCATTCATTCATTCAACCATTCATTCAAAACACTTATTTTGATGGTCATTTATTTATGACCCATCACCTCCCAAGCACTACAATAGACAATGGAGCTACAAAGGGAAAAAGAATCAGAGGTCCTGAGTCCATTACCCAGTGGGGACAGCCAAGATAAGGGAGTGAACTAAGAGTTTCGGCTGCATGACAGGGACTTTGCCTCCAGAAACCATTTTGAGAGTGGGAACGATTTGAATTGGAGCTCAGGTTCTGTTTCTAAAAGACTAAACTGGTTTTATCCAGATTCTCCTGTGGTGGTGTTCCCAAGGCAGCCAGACACTTGAGACCAGAGGAAAGACTCTCATTATCAAAGCGGATTCTGGAGCCCGGAGCCACACGTGGAGGCAGGACATTTGGAAGCCGAGAGTGAGAAGGGGATTGATCTCTGAGGTCAAGTGTTCAGAAGAGAAGGGAAAGAAAACAATCATCCAGGGTCAAGGGCATGGATTGTAGCATCATTAAAGTATGGGAGAGGGGGACTTATGTCTTGGAAATTGTCTTCACCCAAAATATGCAGTTTTCTGGGCATCCCTGGTGGTGCAGCGGTTAAGAATCCACCTGCCAATGCAGGGGGCACGGGTTCGAGCCCTGGTCCGGGATGATCCCACATGCCGCAGAGCAACTAAGCCCGTGTGCCACAACTACTGAGCCTGCGCTCTAGAGCCCGTGCACCACAACTACTGAAGCCCACGTGCCACAACTACTGAAGCCCGTGCGCCTAGAGCCCGTGCTCCGCAAGAGACGCCACCGCAACGAGAAGCCCGTGCACCGCAACAAAGAGTAGACCCCGCTCGCGGCAACTAGAGAAAATCGGCGTGCAGCAACGAAGACCCAAGGCAGCCAAAAATAAATAAATAAATATGCAGTTTTTACATGGCCAAAATATAAATTCGTTCAATTTACAGATCAGCATTTAGGTAGCTGATTTTATCAACTTCTGACATTTCTATCATAATTTTTTATTTATTTTTCAGTTGGAAATTAGAGTGTTGGATCTCTTGGTCTTTACCTGCTCCCAGCCTCACACCTCAGCTGAAAATTCCCCTTCCTCTGTACCCCGGGGTACAGAAAATGGGGGGAATTTCCACAGCTTCAGACTTCGGGGCAGTGGCTCGGGGGGACACTGGTGAGAAAAGTCTCAAGTATTTGGCACGAATATTAACCTGGGCTTCCCCTGCATAGCTGGGCAGTCTACCCACAGTCCTTCATGTGTTCCGACAAGGTGTGTCAGGCCCAGTAAGTTTATGCGCTGACAATCGCTGACATCTGTGCTCTTCTTTGGCCATTTAGAGTGTTCTTTAGTTTATTTTCCATGTGATTTCACTAAGTTATTGGGCAGAGGGCATGGGGGGAGGCATGCAACGGGCCTGTGCAAGCTCTTTTCCTCACGTCTCTCTCTGACATGCAGAGATAGCCCAGGACCTCCCTACCTGCTGACTTCTCTTTCCATACGGGGATGTCCACAGCAAGCATGGAGGTCTGAGCCTTGGAAGATCATAAAAACAATAATAATAATTGATAATGATGATCATGGCGCTAACCCTTATTGAGCATGTAGTCTGTGTTATGCCGGACCCTGTTCTGAGCACTTTCCGTGTGGTCTTCTCTAGAGCTCCATGGGGGGGAGGGTACAATCAGGGAGAAACTGAGGCACCCAGAGGTTCATGACTTGTCTGGAGAATTGGTGAGGTGGCAGGACCAGACCCCATCCACTCTGTTAGCTCCCCAGCTGCCGACCCCTCCTCCCCACCTGTCGTACATCATCTGCACCTTGGTCTCCTCCCCCAGCAAACACCCCTTCAGAGCACTGGAGTGCTCCGTGGGTGGGTGGCCATCCTCTCTCCCACCCAGAAAGGACATGCTTACACTGGGGCTGGGGTTAGACTCCCAAAGAGCTGGAAGAACGCACTTGTTTTTGTCAGATCATGGCTAAATTTGTAAAAGTGTTCAAAGCCCTAGTTCAGAATCTCCTTGTTCTTGGAATAAAGTCTATTTCTTTTTCTATAAATAGCCATGAAACAAAAAATGAGGGAAAATAATTTAATACTTTATTTTATAAAGTTAAGTAATCAAATTCCTCCTAAGAGGAGACCATGGCTAGATTTCTAAATGTCCTCAATGCTATTTTTAGCACTTTAAAAGCTCTGTGCACAATCTCTTGTCATTTCCTAATTTTACTGTCTGAATATTTACAGTAGAAAATTACATCTTTCTCTGGTTTTCGTTCTCCTTATTGACTCATATGAAAGACGTTTGATACTTGAAACTGCTAAATCTGCCCTGATTGGTTTACTTGTTGTTCAAATAAGACTAGAACATCTTAAAATGTTCATCTACCTATTTAATTGCATAAAACAATGTTCACCATACTGTAAGTATAAAAAGCAAGTTTATAAAGTTCTCTTTAGTATGATACCCCTTTTTTGTAAAAAGGGTTAAAATATGTATAAATACGTACATACAAAGATACAGAGAGAAGCAAATTTTTTTAAAATGTATTCAGAATACTAACAGTGATTACATCTGAGAGCTTTATATCTGAGCATTGAGAATGTGGAAGGTTTTTAATTCCTTATGCTTCCTTATAGCTACTTTGTAAAATTTCTGTATTAACTTTTACAAAGAGAAAAAATACTATTCCTTTTAATAAGGACTAACATTTGAGTTCCAGGCACTATTCTAGGTGCTTTACATGTATTAATTTGTTTTAAGTCACATCAACTTTTTGAAGTGGACATTACTTGTGAGGAAACTGAGGCAGAGAGTGACTCCGTAGGGCCAAGCAGCTGGGTTTCGGACCTGTGCTCTGAACCAGTTCAGAGTCTGGACTTACTGAAGCACTAAGTCTTCTGCTGAACAGGGACTACTTTCTTGGCCCGACCTTAGGAAGATGGCAACCCCTGTGCTCTCTGTTTCAGTTGTTCACTTAAAGTCCTTTGACCTGAAGCCAGCCCTGACCCAATGTTGGTCAGGCAGTCCATTCCGATCTCTTGAATATTTAGCTTGCGATATCTCTGAGAAGCTGAACACTCAGATTCAAAAAGACAACTAATATCACAGAGCAGCAGATGTCAAGTTTCAGATGTGAGTAATTCAGGGGTCAGAGGAGGGGAAGAGAGTTCAAAGAAAATAAGGGTCACCACAACCTTACCATTCAAAGATATCCACTGCCGATAGTTTTAGTATGTTTATTTTCAGTTCTCTCTCTTAACCAGCCTTAACTTAATGTTGATCAGGCAGTCCACTCATATATTTCAAATATTTAGCTTACAATTTCCTTGAGAAGGCAGAATTCATTAATCTCTCTCTAACACGCTCTCTCTTCTATCTATCTATCTAGCTATCTATCTATCTTTCTTTCTTTCCATCTGTCCATTATCTGTTTCATATCTATCTACCTACCAAACACATTTCTTTTTAACTTTGTTTGGAAATAATTTCAAACTTACAGAAAAGTCATAAGAACATGACACTCTCATAATGAGATCCTATATATTAGGTTTTGTAATCTACTTATTTCATTTAATAATCTACAGACATTTTTTCATATTCATGATTCTTGCTTTTTTTTACGACTTAATCTGAATGTTAATGGCATGATGGTTTTTTATTATTTGGTTCTTAAGCTAATTTATTTTTCCAACCCCTTTCTCCTGGATATTTAATTGCTTCTGATTTTTTTCTTTTTTATGCTACTACAAACGATATTATAAAGAAGTCTTTTGAGGATATTTCTTTTTATACTTCCATGATTTTGTTAAAACAATTCCTGGAAATGAAATTCGAGGATCTTGGATCATGAAGTAGAAGCCATGTGCTGATAATGGTGGAGCATCGGGTGGGGGGGTCCTCGCCCTGGCACCCCAGAGTCAGTGACTGCATATTGCTGGACTATTCTTATGGGAGAGACAAATGTATTTGTATACTACTTAAGAAATAGTTTTGTAAAGTTAAAAATGATACGTGGCCAAATCTCATTGTAACTAATATAGACATCTACCTGACCACCACCCCCGCCAAATTCCCTTCTCCCTTAAAATTAGTCTGAGTGTGTGAATGTCACTTGCCACAAAAGTCCTTACTGAGTTAGATATATGCTGTATAATGGAGTGTATAATTATGCACACTTATCTGTATGTGTAACATGTATCCATTCATTCACACTGTTCAGAATATAAGAACATTTACAGATATATGCAAATATGTGTGTGTGTGCACGTAAATTTGACTTGGGGAAAGAAGTAAGAATATTCAAAGGAACATATTTATTTCCAGTCTTGGGAGCAGGCTATGGGGTATTATAACCAAAGATATGTATAACAAAGTATATACTTTTGAGAATGCTGGAAAGATTTTGTAAGAGTTAGAATTTATAATCATTTTAGAATCTGGGTCACAGTTTAGTTCTGGCCTTTAATGAAGGTCAAAGGAGCAGGTCCACTAGTCCATTCTGATGGTGGCTGTCATTTGTTGGGGCAATTTTTTTTTTTTTTTTTTTTTTTTTTGCGGTATGCAGGCCTCTCACTATTGTGGCGTCTCCCGTTGCGGAGCACAGGCTCCAGACGCGCAGGCTCAGCAGCCATGGCTCACGGGCCCAGCCGCTCCGCGGCATATGGGATCTTCCCAGACTGGGGCACGAACCCGTATCCCCTGCATCGACAGGCGGACTCTCAACCACTGCGCCACCACGGAAGCCCTGTTGGGGCAATTTGTACCCATGTTCTTCACATTAAATCTCTTTCTCTTTATAACAACCTTACAGGGTTGGTGTTTTCACTACATTCTCAGGAGTGGAAACTGGAGCTCAGAGAGGTTAAAGAACTTTTCTAAGGTCTAACAACTAAGAAGAACAGACAGGAATGGGATTCCACTCTCTTCCCTAAGCACTCATTAATCAACAAACATTTCCTGAGTTCACATCTTCTTTGACTTACGATGGGGCTACATCCTGAGAAACCCATCCTTAGTTGAAAACATCATAAGTAGAAAATGCATTTAATACACCTAACCTACACAATATCATAGCTTAGACTAGACCACCTTAAACATGCCCAGAACACTACAGTTGGGCAAAATCATCTAACACAAAACGTATTTTATAATAAAGTTGAATATCTCAGGTAATTTATGGAATACGGTACTGAAAGTGAAAAACAGAATGGTTGTCTGGGCACAGAATTGTTGTAAGTGTATCAGTTGTTTACCCTCGTGATCGCGTGGCTGATGGGCAGCTGCCACTACCCAGTCTCGCAAGAGAGGATCGTACCATATATCGCTAGCCTGGGGAAAGATCACAATTCAAAATTTGAAGTACAGGGCTTCCCTGGTGGCACATTGGTTGAGAGTGCACCTGCCAATGCAGGGGACATGGGTTCAATCCCTGGTCTGGGAGGATCCTACATGCCGCGGAGCAACTAGGCCCATGCACCACAACTACTGAGCCTGCGCTCTAGAGCCCACGAGCCACAACTACTGAGCCCGCATGCCACAACTACTGAAACCCACAGGCCTAGAGCCCGAGCTCCGCAACAAGAGAAGCCACCACAGTGAGAAGCCCGTGCACCGCAACGAAGAGTAGCCCCTGCTCACTGCAAGTATAGAAAGCCCACATGCAGCAACGAAGACCCAACGCAGCCAAAAATAAATAAATTAAAATAGATAAATTAAAAAGAAAAAACAGAATTCGAAGTACGATTTCTATTGAATGCGTATTGCTTTGGCACCGTCGTAAATTTGGAAAGACATAAGCCAAACCATCGTTGTCAGTCTGCACTTAATCTGTAATATGTGCACGTTGTTGTGAAAAATACAAATGAAAGCTAAAACACAGCCTCTATCAACAAGGAAGGAGTAGGCTTAATGGAGATACAAAGTAAAGAACAGAAAAGGTGGCCGTGCTATACCCACCAGGCTTACTCTCAGAGCCAGCGAGTTCCTGGTGGAGGCGAGAGGTGCAGGATGAATCACCAGGAGGGCTTCCCTGAGGAAGGTGGTCCTGGAAGGAAGAATAGGGCTGGAATAATAGGGGATGGATATTCCAGGGGAAGCCTTATTGGTATAAAGATATGGAGGTGGGAACCAGAGCAGTATGGGTGTGGGACAGTGAAGAAACACACGACAGAATCAAACAAGCAGGTCCACCAATACAAGGATGTCAGGTAGGGCTGCAGGGTAAGGTCAGGTTTGCGGGGGCTCTAAGAGTCCAGCAGAGCCTCATGGGTTTGAGGCAAAGAGCATAAGGTATCCAAAGATGCCTCCTTCATGTATGGTCAGGCAACCAAGGCATTATCATTTCATCCTCTAAATAAAATGGACATTCCATGTTGACTCAGGTTGATGATAAGTAAAAAAAGAAATTTTCTGGCTTAGAGGTTTTAAAACATTCCTGAACTTGTTTATACAGGGAAGGATTTTTCAAAGGTCAGACTTCCACTGCTGTAATCACCTTTATATATCTATGTTCAGTATTACTCTAGTTCCATAAACAGGCTTAAAATAGAAGTTGCTAATACCATCTGATTTTAAAAGGGGAAGAGCTTCACATTTCTGCACATCTACGGCCAAATACATTTTTTTCAAGCAAGGTCAGTAGTTTTGAAGAAACTTTGCATTTTATGGAATGGGTTTAAGCAATTCACCGGGAATAGCTTCAGTTTCTTTTTTGTGTAGCATCAAGAATGAGGCTTAAGAGTACATGTAAGTTGCATGAAAACTTGCTTACAAACATGAATGAAAAAATAGCATACCATTAAAAGAGCAAATCCCCACTTTTAGATTAAAACTATGTACATAATGCATAGGAAGTATATATAGAATATGTAGCTATGGTTTTGTCTAGGGACAGAATTGCAGATGGTTTTAGTTTTCCTTTTTATTATCTGTAGTTTTTCATTTTCCACAATAAGTATTCCTTGTGAAATTTTTCTTCAAGTTAGTGTACAAGGACATAAAAACCTGGGTACACATGAGATGTTAACACACGGTTATATTTGGGACAGGATCATAAAGGGACTTTATAGTTTTGGGAGAGGGATGGGAAAACTAATATCAACATTGTTCATTTAAAAGAGATCATTATAGTAAAATTATAGCCTCACTGCTCTTAGGTTGTGATGACCTTGGGTAAGTCACCTGAACTTCTGAGCCTTATTCTCCTGTATGTGAAATGAAGAGTTGGATCATCGTAAGTGTCCTTGAAAAAAATGACCATGACTGGCACCTTCTTCAACAACCTTGGGACGTGATGAACTCACTCCTGCCACCTTTCCATCCTAATGCTAAAAGAATGTTC
Organism: Lagenorhynchus albirostris; assembly: GCF_949774975.1. Taxonomy (NCBI): domain Eukaryota; kingdom Metazoa; phylum Chordata; class Mammalia; order Artiodactyla; family Delphinidae; genus Lagenorhynchus; species Lagenorhynchus albirostris. The sequence goes on from NC_083104.1 coordinate 74,775,979, forward strand.
TGATCCTGACCTACATGCCCAGAAAAAGCCACATTATCTAAGAGAGTTAACCTTAGTGAAGCAAGGGCAGCCAATAGAACCTCTTGTAATCTGGATGTTCCTTAGGCTCTAGGATAAACTCTACTATTGAAATTGCTAGTGAAAGACCAAGTTAATTACTGGATTTTCTTATTTCAGAGAGCATTGTACATTCTTGTGTGAATTCCCTTTTGTTTCAGGAAAGTTCCTCATCCTTGGATGTTTGCCAGTGGGCTGTGCTTTGTCCTTGGAGCCACAGTTTGGCAAGGTTTAGTTCATAAGATGAGAAGATAACGGGAAAACAGTGCCCCTACCCGTCACTTTCCCATATATTTTTTCTTCATGACTTTCCTCAATTGTTGTTGTATCAGCCATTTCCATCCTAATTCTTCCTATTCCCCAAGGTTCTGCATTCATTTTTCCCATGAAGCATTGACCAAGTTATTTTGCCCACAAAACCCACTCCCATGTAGGCGTTTCTATGTGCCTATTTCCAATACCACACAAAGTAACACATGCTATATTTTTGTCTGAGTTTTCATCCACTTCTTTACACAAGCCTTTTCACTCTACCTTGATTAGAAAGACCTCAGTAATAGAGACAAAGTCCTTAAGGGTTCTCACTATTCCAGTAGTTCCTGACATATCCTTCAGGCCACAGAAGGTGGTAAGACATACTTTGTGATTGATGAAAAAGTCACCAATAAACGATTTATTTTTGAATATTATTTGGAATCTAATATGGTACCTGCAACAGGTATAGAAAAAGACCAACACTTAGAACTACAGGTTCAACCTCATGATTTTTGAGATTCAGGGAAGGCAGTTCTATTCCACCATCACAATCAGTACCTAACTTCTCTCCTGATAATCCAGTAGGAGCCCTGTGGAGCCTGGGACAACTTGGGCTTCTAGGTAAAGATTTAATAGAAAGCAAACTGGTAAAGAAGTAGCATAACAGTAAGATACCTGAATGCCTTGAAAAATCAGGAAAGAGAGAAAAGGTTATGAATTTGGGGCCATGATGGAATCAGAAAACTGGAAGACATATTAGAAATAATCTATGAAATCATCATTTTACAGAAGAGGAAAGTAAAACTCAGAGAGTAAATTGCCTAAGGTAGTAAAGTAGTAGAATCAAAACTGGACCCCAAGTCTCTGGCCTCTTACATTCAGGATTCTTTCTACTCTGATCATGATTTATTTTTCCTATAGTATTCTGATGCAACAGGATGTACTCAATAATTGTACCCATTTTCTATCAGGAGGCAATGCATCCTAGAAGAAGGAAGGATATACAATGGAATGTTTCTACTCCCCTACTTCCCATGATACGCTGCTCCCTTCCTTCATGCCAGTAGTATGATTCCACTTTTTATATTACACAGCTCTGAAATCAACATTAAGATTAAAACTAAACAATCAAACCAAAAGAGCATACCACTAGTTCAGCTTTGGGTTAATATTAGGTATGACACAAGAGGAAATTCCTGAGAACTGAAAACATTGATATAAGGTAGTGCTCTGTACTAGTGGGCTTTTAAAAAGTCCTTCATGGATGTTCCTTAAGCCCAAAATATATGTTTCGTTAAGCCGTCTTCTAAAATGGTGTTCGTAATCAGTTAGTATCAAAGTTAAATTGTTGTTGCATTTGGTTGTGTGTGGCCCACTGGAAATAGTGCAGCCATGTAAGACTGGGGGTAGCTGACTCTCCTCCAGGATGCTGTGGGGGAAAAACCAGTTGGAGACTATAGTCCATGGTTATTATTATACAGCTGACATACTGAATTCAACAATGGCTTGTTGAGATTTTCTCCATCTTTAGAACATTTTAGGGAGCTAAGGAGAGAGTATTTCATTAGCCAGGGATTCCTGTAAGCTTGGTTTGGGTGTGTTGACCAAAAAAAACTAAAAGTTGAGAATTATGTTTTATTCCATGGACAAACTGAGGACTTAAGCCTGGGATACAGCCTCTCAGATAGCTCTGGGGGACTGCTCCAAAGAGGTGAGAGAGGAACCAGGATATATAGCAGTTTTTGCAACAAAGACCAAGTCGTCAGAACATCAAAAGATTGCTGTTGATTAAAGAAAACCAGACATCTCAAGTCAAGGAATTGACTTTTCTATGTATGGGAAGATGCAAGAGTCTGGGCTCACTGAAATCATTCCTTTGATACGCACCTCAGCTATCTGGGGCCAGTATCCTGTGTTTTCTCATCCTGAGTCTCTGGGTGCACCATGGGGGAGGCTGCAGCTGCTGACTGCTTGATGGCAGGTATCCTGTTTCTATCCTGAGCTCCCTCAGGGCTCATCATCAGGGAGGCTGTAATGCGATGGCTTGATGGCTGCAACATCCTTTGTTTACTGATACGGGAGGCAACAGTTTTTCATTGATAAGTGAAATACGATGGAAAGTGTCTAGGTAAGCTCTGGCTCAGAACGTGGCCCGTCATACACGATACTTGCTGAATAGCTCATTTCACACCCATAAAATAGAACACTAATTTTACTTCTTCACTAACTGAGTCAATAAATCAGTACTCTGTGAGTCATCATTGTGGAAACCAACACAAACATTCTGTTTTCCCCATTGAATCTCCAGGGGCAATTAAAAGACTTTTAGGGGGAGAATACATCGTTCTCAAGCAAATATTTCAGAAAGAAGCTAGCATGACATGGTCCTCCAGCCCTTTACATCAGTTTGACTCCTCCTCCAGACAGCGGGATATAGCGATTACTATCCCTATTCTCAGATGAGAAAAGTGAAGCTTTGAGAGTTTGAGTAAGTTGCCTAAAATCATCTCTAGTAAGCGATGGAGTGATGGAAATGGGCATGGTGTCCACATGTAAAACTTCATGAAGTTTCTGGCATATTCTACTGCTTGCCTTATAACTGAACCAGACCAAACCAAAGGCAGATCTGCTGGAATGTGGTTAACTCTCATGGAACAAAAAATGAGGGAACCCCAACAGATCCTCCTTTCACATCAGAACTTAAAAAAAAAACCTCCAGTAGCCTAAAAATTAAACAAAAGTAACTCCCTAATCAGTCCAATAGGTTTCGTCAAAGTGGGTAATGTATGTAAGTATGATATCTAGAGTTTATTAAGTTTCTGTTAAGTCTGCGTAATTATCTCATTTTAGAATTACAAGACTTATGGGCAAAGGATTATCTTCCTCCTTTTCCCTTTCTGCCAAAGCTTCATCTTTATAACAGTATTTCCCAAACTGTACTTTAATGTTAATAAGTGTACAGAAAGAGGGAAAAAATAAATTTAAACTAAAATTTAAAAACAAGTTGAGAAAAAAAAACATCAGGATACATTTAACACGTTAGTTACTCTCCTTTCCGATGTCTCTGAGACTTTAATATACCACCATTCATGAGCTGGTTCACAAACATATTTGACCACAGGACCTCCTTCTTGGAAGGTGCATCAATGACTGTCTTATGTCTGCTAGGACCTACTTTAGAAAACATTGCTCAATACAACAATTTCAAAGTTAGTTCCCCAGAGAGCCCAAAGCCTGAGGATTTCCAGGTTTTGCAAGATCTAGGAAGAAAACTGCATCTGTGACTATAAACCTTGTGGACTAATAACTGAAGAAAATGCTTCCAGAATGAACTAAATAGAGCTCTATGAATTTAAGTCAAATAAATGTAAAACAGTGCTTGTTGAAGAAATCTTCAATAACAAATCTAGATCGTCCCATCACTGGTTCTTCCTTATCACTCAGGACTTTTCCGGTCATCTGATTGAAAGTTCTTTTTGCCTCCTTCATATTTACTGAGTCAATTTCTATCACACAATTCTGTTTAATTTTTCTCATAGTACTTAATCATTATCTGAAATCATCTTGTTGGTTGGTCCAAACTTATAATCTGAGATTCGTGAAAGTTGGGTCTTGTTTATACATCCAGCAACCACTTCAGTGCCAAATGTATAGAGAATATATGAAAGTTGTTTCATTCTTTCATGTATTTATTCATTCAACAAACATTTACTGCATACATACCACGTGCCCCAAACTATTCTGGTTCTGTATGTAAAAGTATGTAAAACAGACATCAGTTCACTCCTTGAATTGTTTGGACATTAAATTTTTCTGAAAATTGAATGAGACATTGCATTTCCTTTGGGGATGGAATATTTTAAACCACTGTAATTATTGGGTTGGCCAAAACGTTTGGGTTTTTTCCATAACATCGTACAGAAGCCCGAACGAACTTTTTGGCCACGTTAATATTATTAAAAATGCAAATTATCAGTAACTAACTTACCTACTTCAGTAAACATGAATTTCCATGACTGTTTTTGTTCCAGTTTGTTGTTCTTTGTTTAAGGTAGAAGGGCCAAAACATTTATGTTTGTTACCTCATTTAATTCCGGCCACCACCTTCTGGAATGGAGACTATTACCTCTGTTTAACACATGAGGAAACTGAGGTTATAGAAATAGTTTACCCAAGACACTTCACTGATAAATAAGTAGTATCTGAATATAAGCTCAGAAATCTGAAATCAAAGCCCACATCCTTTTCCACCACACCCACTGCCTTCTTGTTATATCAGTATAGCCCAACTGTTATTAATAGAGGAAAAAGCCAAAAGCACCAAAAATGACTAAGTCAATGGGACCCTTGTGTCCCATTTCATAATCACATAAATTCTCTCTGATTCCTTTGTACCTGTGCTCCCTTTCTGACTTCTGGGTGTTGCATCTTTTTTCCTCCCAAAGACCCTGTCCGGGCCATAATTAGGTGCCTCACCACCTCAGAGTCAGTGCCTTCTGTATTTCTGACACTTACTGTCTTCCTGATGAATAAGACCAAGTGGTGTATTTCATCACATGGATGCTGCAAAGGGAAGATAAAATCAGCTAAAGGAAATCAGAGGAAAGAAGAAGATAAGGAGAAAAGAAAGGCAAGTTCACAGTGAACCAAATTTAGAAATGATTTGGAGTTCCACTGTTCAAGTTAAAAATTTGTCTTGTTTTCCAGCTGTCCAAGTTCTGCCAGTAATTTGATGTGTGACATTATTGGGTCTCTTTGCCCTTCTACATGTCAGGTTAATGACACTATGGGGTGTCAAGCCAGTCCTGGACTGCTGACCTCAGGCATCCTTAATGTGAGATCAAGAGCCCTTGTGTGTTTACATCGCTATGTCCTGGAATTTTTCCATTATATGCGGCCAAACAGAAACCTAATTGAGACAATTGGTGTACAGTTTTAGTATTAAAAAAGTACATTTTGAAAGAACCTCTTGAGACTTGATTGAACACTCAAATAATTGGAAAAGGTATGATGTAAACAGTGATGAGGACAAGAATAATAAGAAAGAAGAAGAAAGAGGAAGAGAAAGAAAGAAGAGGAGGCAAAGAGAAGAGTGAGGATGAGAAAAGAAAAGGAGAAGTAGAGAAGAAGAAGAAGAAGGAGGAGAAGGAGAAGAAGAAGAAAAAGGAGAAGGAGGGGGGAGGAGGGGGAGAGGAGGGGAGGATGGGGAGAGGAGGGGAGAAGGGGGAGGAGGGGGAGAGGAGGGGGAGAGGAGGGGAGAGGAGGGGAGGAGGGGAGGAGGGGAGGAGGGAGTTAGAAGATGGAGGAGGATGAGGGGTAGAAAGGAAGAAAGGAGGGAGGGAGGAAGGAAGGAAGAAACAACAACAGGAACAGCAACAGCAAAACCACAAACAACAAAACAAAAGGAAGAAGATTCAAATACAGAAGGAAACTCTTCCATTGACATTCAGATAATATTTGCCAAACTCTGAGTAACTTTGGGGGTCCCCTTATTCACTAAATACAACTTTCCCCAACAATTTTGTTATTAGATTCTCCTGTCATTCCCACCAAACCCCATAAAACCAAGGTTCAAAGTTCCTATCGTGTATTACAGACCAGTAACGCTTTATCTTTTAAGTTAACTTGACCAAACACAAAACTCATTCATTAACTACATTTTATCAATTATGCCTTACTAATCTTAGTATTCTGCCAAGGTTTACACTTTCCTCACTGAAGCCAAAATCTTCCTGAGATTTGTGTCTGGCTTTAGTATTTCTCTCAAGCTTCAAACCAAAATCCCCTCCCTCTGGCTCTTTGACACGCCAGTGTGGAGTTGGTCCTCTCACTAGGCTTACAGGTCCAATCCTGGCTACAGCAGATCAGTTAGAAGGAGCTCGTGGCAGGATAATGGCCATTCCCTAAGAGGGGACTGCAGTGCTCACCACACTGATATTCAGCTGGGGTCTGTGATTTGCTCTGATCAATAAAATGGGAGAAAAATAAAACTTGAGAAATAGAAAGGCTCTGGTCACCCCAACCCCCAGTTAGAAAAAGGTTCTCCGGCAGTGGGAAGAAAAGAGGAAGGGGAAATAAAAGAGAGGTCAGAGGGGAAAGGGGAAATGGTGGCAGCATGATCTCAAGGGGGCTGAAAGAGGAGAGAGATGAGCATTTGAAGATGCCCAGCCTCTACTCCACCAACACCTTGCATTAGCCTCAGCCAGGGACCAAAAAGGAGCCAGCCTGGTGCCCTTGCTGTACATCTCCTGTACTCAGGGGCCGCACTAGCTGTCCTTACGGCTGGCATAGGATGAACACGTTCCTTAGCGGCAGTCAGCACGATCACTGTTTATCAGTTAGCAGGTGAGATCTCATTTGAGCTCCGTGGCTTTTTTTCAGCCAAGTTTGACTTGCCTTGTGTGGAGAATCCCCTGCCCTGTTCTCTACCACCAGCATGCCTATGCTCACAGCACTCTTGAGCCCCAGGGGACCCATCACGCTCGCAGGATGGAGCTAACTGGTAAGGGAAGGTTTCAGACTTGGGACTTGGGTGGGCTCAACACACCCAGCCTGAGACTTTCCCTAAACTTGTGCCATGATCATACATACCTTTGTTAACCCTGAACTTACTTCATCGCTCAGTCTTTTGGTTTGGTAGCTGTCTTTGGGCTCGTGTGCCTACAAGTGTCTCTCCCGCAGTAACGGATCCTTGGCTTTGCTTGCAGGTTCCACTGACTGGAATGAGTACACGCAGTCATTTCTTTTCCTTCCATGCCCGTGGTCAGCCCAGTCCCGACTCTATCAGGCTTCTTCGCCTGCCAGGTGTTTCCCTTCTGCAAATGAGCTTTTTTTTTTTTTTTTTAGAATAAGAATTGGAGAGGAGTTAATGAACCTCTGACCGCTTAACAATCACAACTTTGCACTTGTACTCTCTTCTTTACTAGACCAGAATCTCCTAGTAAAGAAGAAAAAAAATAGAAAAAAAATTGTTCTGGGGGTTCACAGGCAAAGCCTCTGGTTTTTCCACATCAGAGGGAAGTAATTCTAGTGCCCGCACTCCAACCATCCTGTTTTCAGCTTTTGAAGCCAGTGCTTGTGTTATTATTAATTTGGACTAAGTGGACGCTTAGCAACAATCAAAAATACTGAATTAAATATAAAACTACTTTCTGAAGTAGGAGCTCAGAATTACGAAAACAAGATCATTGGGACCCGTATAAACAAGTTCTGGAAGACTCATGTAAAAAGAACATGAACATTTGAAAAGTATATGGAGATATCTCGCCATCTCATTTGTTGATGGATGAAATACAGAAAATCAAATTAAATTTTAATCTGCTTTAAATTCATTTTGTTTCATTTCATTTTATGGTATTTGCACTCCAAACTAAGAAAACTTAGTTTAGTTTTCTTCATGGCATGGTAACAGAAATAATTTTCAAGTGATGTTGAAGCTTATTTAAATCTGACTCCAAGGACAGCACAGCATTTCAATTATGTTACACAATTCTTATGTAAACATAAAGTGTTGGTTATTTGGCAGAACTAACAATCCCAAAATTTTAGTGGTTTAACGCTGTAAAACTTTATTATGTACTGTCTTTTTTTTTTTAACATCTTTATTGGAGTATAATTGCTTTACAATGGTGTGTTAGTTTCTGCTTTATAACAAAGTGAATCAGTTATACATATACCTATGTTCCCATAGCTCTTCCCTCTTGTGTCTCCCTCCCTCCCACCCTCCCTATCCCACCCCTCTAGGTGGTCACAAAGCACCGAGCTGATCTCTCTGTGCTATGCGGCTGCTTCCCACCAGCTATCTATTTTACATTTGGTAGTGTATATATGTCCATGCCACTCTCTCACTCTGTCACAGCTTACCCTCCCCATATCCTCAAGTTCATGCTCTAATAGGTCTGTGTCTTTATTCCCATCTTACCCCTACGTTCTTCATGACCTTTTTTTTTTTTGTCTTACATTCCATATATATGTGTTAGCATATGGTATTTGTTTTTCTCTTTCTGACTTACTTCACTCTGTATGACAGACTCTAGGTCCATCCACCTCACTACAAATAATTCAATTTCGTTTCTTTTTATGGCTGAGTAATATTACGTACTATCTTTACATTTCAATGCACATTGGGCTGGGAGGAGGTCACCCTTCTCTGCACAGTCATTCAGCGACCCAGACATCTTCCATCCATGGTTCCACCATCCCTGAGGGACTCAGAGCCATCCACTGACACCCTGATGGAGGAAGAGAACAAAGTGGTGCACAGATGGTTTTTAATAGGCCTAGAAGTGATGTATCAATTTTGTCCACATTTCATTGGCCAGGACTTAGTCACATGGCCACGCCCAACTGCAAGGAAGGCTGGGAAATGCAATGCTGCTCTGTTCCCAAGAGGAAAGGAACACAGTTTGGGGAAAAGTTTCTGAAGGTGTCAGTGGAGATTGGAAATGGCTCAGCAAAGGAAAACCAGAGATAACAGAAAGAGGCACTTGTATGAAGGGAAAAGACACAAAGCAAGGGCTCTGCAGTTCCTATTTTTGCCTTTCCAGCATGAAAGAAGATGTGGATCACAACATTAAAAAAGGCTGAGGGCAGCTTCAGATGATAGAACTTCCTTTGTGTTCTAGAAGACATGGATTTGACGCCCACCACTGAGGGGTGACACGACTCTTCGGCCACTCTTGGATTTTGATAGCAGCAGTTATTTCAGCTTCCACTGAGGTTAGTGATGGTCTATTATTTTCTATCATTTTCTGCTTTTAAATATATTCATTTAATCTCATAATAACGATGCATGCCCTATATTTCAGAAAGTCCCAGTAAGATGTGTTGTATCTGTGTGTGTGTGTGTGTGTGTGTGTGTGTGTGTGTGTGTGTGTGTGTATGTGTTGGTGGGGGTAATGGATGACTGTTTTTTTTAATTTTAAAAATATATTTTATTTCACCCAAGGTACCCAAAATATTATCATTTCAGCATGTAATCAGTATAAAAATTATCAATGAGGTATTTTACATTCTTTTCTTAATTTAAGATAATTTATTTAAATCAATAATGGAAATAATAGTATTGAATGCCTTTTCAATATCCATTGAGATGGTTCATTTTTTCCTCATATTTGGTCTATCAAAGTGATGTTTTATTTCATTAGCTTGCCTAATATTGATCCATTCTTTTCTTCTTAGATAAAAATCTTCTCAATTATGGCAATGGATGACTGTTGAAAAGACAGTGAGCTGAAATATACTGATAGGAAAAATATTTAATAGAAACTAGTTGCCTGGGAGAATAAGGTTGAATGTGCTTCCCCCCCACCCCCCAGCTACACTCTCAAGCCTTATAAATGCTAGTCAGCTGACTGGTAGCTGTTTTGTTGGAAATGTAACCAGATTTTGCAGCATTTACAGCACTTGCCATCTATCACACATCGAGTCGGGAGATTGATCCTGTGGGTCCATGGAATGTTGATGGAGTTCGGTAGATATTTTCAGCGTGAAATCACAGAAGCATCTTGATAACAAGGCTAACAAGCTAGACAATGCGAATGCTTTTTATTACTGTTTAATTCTCCTTCCTCTGATTATGTTATTCCTCCCAATGATGGCAGTGATAGGAAGTGTGCAAAGATTTACGGAAAACAGATTTTTCAAGTAAGAAATAAAAAGGCACGAAATCATCCTCTTAGTACACGACATTGCTGCATGAGATTTAAAAGGTCTCAGATATGTTTGGGCTTATAAAGTACTGGAAGAGATGACTGTCTACTTGCTGTTTAGATAGAGGTGGGGGGATTTGAAAGCCTTCAACATAATATCTGAAAACTCTGTGTGACACTCCTTTGAGGGAAAGCACTGACAGTTGACTATGGAAGAGGAAGCTAAGACAGTTAGTAGCACAGGTCCTGGATCCAAAATGCCTGGGCCGAATCCTGGCTCTCTGCCTCCTCCCTGTGTGACTTAGGAAATTACTCAACCCTTCTGTGCCTCAGTTTCCTCTTTCGAAAAATGAAGATACTGTTAGTACCTATGTCATAGGATTGTAATAGATACATCATATTAGAAGGGCTCTTGGGAGGGAGACAGTCTAACTCCTAATAAGGACATTCTTGAGGGCAGGGTGTGGCTCTCCCTCTTTTTTTTTTGCCCAGTGCCCGGCACTCTCTTGGTTCATTTTTGGTGATGAATAAATGAGTGAACCGATGAATGAATGAATGGATGAATATCCTCAAAAGTAGTTTCTGGCTTTCCATGAAGTCATCTTGCATGACATATTATGATATAGGAAAAGCTCAGCAAAATCTCAACATGTAGAGTCTTTCAAATTGGATTGTGGTTTGGGGGCTCATCTAGAAACATTTTTATGAAGTGTACTCCATTTATGTTTCAGACCCTGACCTGTGGAGGATAATGCCTTACTTTTTTATTTTGGACTTGTTTCTCCTTTTGGACCGATGACAAATTAACACTACATGGGAAAAGAATGCTGAAAATGCAACTCAGAGGCTAGACAAGGTTTTTTGTCTTGTATGTTGGGTTTTGGTCTTTATCTCCCCACAAAGAGCATTTTCGTGGAGAAGAAGGTTCCAGGATTCGCTGTGGCCTCTTCCACAAGAGAAAGAAGGGGAGATAGAAACCTTGAAAATTTAAGTTAGAAAAGAACTGAAGTTGTTCACAGCAAGCTGGCCGAGGAGAATATGAAGTATGTGGGGCTCAGATATGAGCTTTGTTTGCCTGAAACTGCAAGGAAGGGTCAGGACAACTGTGACAGGAAAAGCAGAGGGCGGTGCTTACAGCTACTGGAGAAAAGCACAATTGAGTTTCCCCGGAATGACAGCTAGACATTTCCTAGGTCTAACAGTGCTGAGAGCTACAGTGAAAATTGAAGCACAGGGGCGGGGAAGTTGATCCAGACATGTCTTTATCATGGTTGAATCTCGTAACTGTATGATACTTGATAGGCAACGGAGTTCACAAAGTGAATCGTCCTAAACACTAGGGTAAGGCAGCTATTATCATTATCCCTGTTTTATAGGCTAGGAAACTGTGGCCAAGAGAGGTCAAGGAGTAAGAGAGCTCATAAACGCATGAGCCAGAACTGGGACGGAGATGTTTGAGCCTAGAGTCAGGATTCTTCCCACTGCTCCAAGCTACTTGGCCCTTCATCCCCTTTATGACAAAAGATTCAGAAAGGCCTATAGCTGGGGCTTATTTACTCCACAGAGTCTGCCTTTAATAGGCACCTACTAATGCAATGTTTATTGCACAGCCGTGTGTGCAGAGCAATCAGAGGACATGAGGCATGTGGAGGGTCTTGTGGCTTCTCTAGTCTAGGCCAGCCTTCTCATGCTGCAGAGGAGAACAAAAGGCCCAGAAGGCATGACTCAGCTGTGCAACTGGGACTCAGTTTTAGAGCTTTTGCTTCTAAGCCCCACTGTCCAGTCCAGGAAGGCCCTCCCTTCTTTATCCTGGGCTCTCTCCATGAGACAGTGGATGATCTCTGTCGAGGGTTGCAAAGAAAAACATTGCCTTGCAAGCTCTTTTTCTTAAGTGAAAACTCTGCTTCCATTTCTTTTGATGGGTAAATGAACTGAAAAGCAAAATGCTCTTTCCTATTTTCACCAGTGTAAGCAACTATACAGCAAGCATCACTGGTGTCTTAGCCAATGTCCTCAATAAAGTATTGTAAACAATTTCAGGATGCTTATTTTATGAATTAGTTTGTCACATTTCTTGGAACTGAGGCCCCAAATCAATATTTCCTTACTGAGTGTCGTTCTTATTTGTTCTTCTTGACAGAAGAAAGGTAAAGCATGGAAAGTGCTTACACCATGCCAAACACAAAGACTCAATTAATGTATGTTTATTTTTATTATTATTAGAATTAACTTATTATTATCTGTAACTCATGGTATCATTATATCAAGGTATATATAAACCTCCAGAATGCTCTAATCTAGCAATTCAACTATTCTCTTTGTTCTTTTCTTTGCTGTACCAGAAAAATGGAATGTAACTCTTTTCTCATCACTTCCTGGAAATTTTTTAAGTTTAAGCCATTTCTGTCCTTAAAATTTAGCTAGGTTGTGAGTTTTATGAGCCATCAAGGCCAATTCTTTAAGAACAAGTAGAATTGAGTTTCGGGGACACCACAGTGAAGCTTGGTCCCTAGGCTGGTGAGGGGTGAGATGACCGAGCCCTGGAGACCGGAGTCTGATGGAGATCTGAGACCCAGGGAGTCCAGGCAGAAGGAAACACAGGCTCCAAAGTCCTAGCCATGCTGAGCGAGGCACAGAAAACGCAGGAAGTTATGGGATTTCAGTGGACAACAACATTGCTGACGAGGAGCACTTGCCCATTTTTCTAAGCACCAGATATCATCCCTAATTCTACTCTGAAGCTTGGGAGGATAGAGGACCTCCAAATTAATTATTCGTAGAGAATTTACAGCTGGCCCAAAAGAACAGGGCCTCAGAATCAAGAATTGTGATGCTTTACAGAGTATTTAAAAAGTTGCATGTTGGGCCTTGAGTTCTAAGAGTTAAGCTTATCACACTGATTATTTTTCACAACAGCCTTTTTCCTTTTTTTGGCTGCACCACACACATCTTGCGGAATCTTAGTTCCCTGACCAGGGATTGAACCCAGGCACTCAGCAGTGAATACGTGGAGTCCTAACCACTGGACCACCAAGGAATTCCCCGTAATAGCCTTTTAAAAATAGTCTTTACTGAGCTATAATTGGCATAACACATAGCAACCCATGTAAAGTGTCATGGCTTTTAGTATATTCACAGAGCTGTGCAACTATCCCACAGTCCATTTAAAACATTTTCATCACTCCCCCAAAGAAACCCTATGCCCTATAGCTATCACTTGCTCAATCATCCCATACCCCAGAGCCCTAGGCAAACACTACTCTACTCTCTTTGTGGATTTGCCTTTTCTGGAAATTTCGTATAAATGGTATCATACAATATATAGTCCTTTGTGTCTGGCATCTCACTTAGTGTAAATTTTTCAAGGTTCATCCACGTTGTAGCATTTATCAGTACTTCATTTCTTTTTATTACCAAATAATATTCCATTGTATGGAAATACTACATTTTATCTATCCATTCGTCTGTTGATGGACATCTGGGTGGTTTCTACGTTTTGGCTCTTATGAATAGTGCTGCTGTAAACATCTGTGTAAAATTTTGGTTTGAACATCTGTTTTCAATTCTCTTCGGTATATACCTGAGACTGGACTTTCTGGATCATATGGTAACTCTGTGCTTAACCATTTGAGGAACTGCCAGATTGTTTCCCAAAGCAACTGCACCTTTTACGTTCCTGTCAGCATTATGAGGATTCTAATTTCTCCATATCCTCACTAACACTTGTCATTCTGATGATAACCATCCAGGTGGGTGTGAAGTAGTATCTCATTTTTATTTTGATTTACATTCCTCTGACAGTTATGTTGAGTATCTTTTTATGTAATTATTGGCTATTTTTATGTCTTCATCAGAGAACTGTCTATTCAGATAATTTGCTCACTTTTAAAATGGGTCATCTTTTTATTATTGAGTTGGAATAGTTCTTATGTATTCTAGGTACAAGTCCCCATTCAGATGTACGATTTGCAGAATTTTCTCTGATCTTGTATTAGTCCATTTGGTCGCTAGAACAAAATACTATAAGTTGAGTGGTTTATAAACAACAGAAATTTATCTCTCACAGTTCTGGAGGCTGGAAGTCTGGGATCAGGGTGCCATTACGGCTGTCCTCTGGATGGCGCATGGCTGACTTCTCCCTGTGTCCTCACATGGTGGAAGGGGGTGAGGGAGCTCTCTGGAGCCTCTTTTATAAGAGGCACTTTATAAAGGGCACTAATCTCATTCCCAAGGGCTCTGCCCTCGTGAAGCTAATTACCTCCCCAAAGCCCCACCTCCTAATATCATCACCTTGGGCATTAGGTTTTTAACCTATGAATTTGGGCGGGGGGGATGGACACACATATTCACACCATAGCACAGCACACGTAGCACACTTTTCACTTTCTTGATGGTGTCCTTTGAGGCAAAGATGTTTTTAATTTTGATGATGTCCAGTTTATCCTGTTGTATGTGCCTCTAGTGTCATATCTAAGAAAATGCTGCCTACTCCAAGGTAATGAAGATTTATACCTATGTTTTCTAGGAATTTTCTAGATCTTACAGTTAGTTCTTTGCTCCATTTTGAGCTTATTTTTGTATATGGTGTGAGATAGGGGTCCACCTTTATTCTTTTGCATGTGAAAATCCAGCTGTCCCACACATAGTCTTCTGAATTAAGAGTATAGTATGATGTTTAACTTGTGAAGAAACTGAAGCTCAAAGATCTGAACTGATTTGCTCATTATTATACGAAACTGAAGGACAAAGCTAGAATTTGAACTTGTATCTTCCCACAGCACAACAATTATTCTTTCTTTTATACAATAGTTTCCTACCTATCCCCTACTTCAGAGAGCTTTGGACATCAACTGGATTCGTTCCAGTTTTGAATTGCTATTTTCTTTACTTTTAAAAGTGGAAGAAAATAATCTCTGTTAAACTAGTTAGTTCTGCTATGGTTAGACTCATGTGTTAATGAACAGATAAGGAATATTACATTAGATGTGATGGAAAATATTTAATGCAATCCATGAATCAAATTAATTAAATACACAATGGCTGGTTAACAGATTGAAGGGGAAAGAATAAATCCCTGGTTGCTTTTAGACAAACATTTCATACTGAGGTGATTAAATGAAGGGAGAGAGCAATTTAAAATAATATTCCTGATTACCATTCAATCGAGCAACATATTCTAATAGAACTAAATATTTTTCCTGTTCTTATACTTTTGCATAAGAAATTATTAGTGATCTAATAAGACTTTTTTTATAAAACAGAAAGAAAATTTCGGTCTTGATGATGGAGTTGGTTAAAGTCACCCAATCAATAATATTATGTTACTTGGTCCGTACTTAGCATGGCTCGACTTTGTATTGGAGTACGAATTCAAGCCATAGCAACCTTAAAGAGTGGGCCTTATTTGCTTCACTGTAGTCCCGAGGCTTAAGGAGAGGAGTAACTTGCAAAAAGCCTCACATCAGAAAATAGTGGAGTTGGATTTTGAATGCAAGTTATTGGATATCAAATTTTCTATACTGAACCTCTACGCTCTATTCCCTATAATTACCTCATACACAGAAGGTGCTCAACATAAACTGGTTGTTATTGTTTAATGTCTCTTACACGAGTTAATAACCTATGTGACTCACTTAGAAATTATTTTGTGTGGGAACCCTCTTCTATTTAATAAGCCAATTGATTGCTCAGAAAATAAAGGACAGCAGCCAAAATATAATTTTGACTGCAGTGTTACGACCATAAAAAATGTTACTGCATAGCATATCCGTGAAGTCAGTTTAGTATAATCCACTGCCACCCTTGAGCTGGAATGCAGCACGCTGGAACTGTGTATTCCTCTGAAAGATATGAGATTAAAGAAGACTAAAGGCAAAAAAAAAGAGAACAGGAACTAGAGAATTCCATTTCTGAGACTGTTCAGATAGGCTAATTTATGCTGTGCTAGCAAACATCCATGTCTCTTGCTCACGCTGTACAGCCAGTGCAGACAATGGGAAGGGCTCTCTCCTCCTCACTGACACTCAGGGTCTCAGGCTGATGGAGGCTCTGCCTTCTTGTTGCTGCATGTCTCCTCCATCGCAACATCAGGGGACGAGGGAAGTAAAGACAATATATATCCTGATGTCCTTCTTCAGCTTGGAATCGCCACTCATCATTCTACTTATATCCCATTGGCCCAAATTGGTCACATGACCCCGTGAAACTGTCAAGACACTGCGAAATTTGGGGAAGCACCTAACATTCAAGGTTTATCTAGTTCAGTGTTTTTCAATATGTGCTTCTTTGACCCCTAGGGCTCTGCGGAGGTGTGTAATGCATTCTGCAAACAATGAAGTATACTCAACTAAATGCTGAATTGGATCTATCAGCTTTAATCTGCTTTTGTCCTGGAGATCTATAAACTAATGTGTTGTAGGAAGAAAAGTTTTGCTGCCAAAAGAAGTTGGGAATTTACTCATTTGTTCCATTTTTTCTGTCTTCAAAGAATCATTCATTTAAACCACCTCACCCAGAGGGTTGTCTTCGCTAGTCGTGGAACATCGAACAAGTGCACATAACATGACATTTCTCCCACTTGGATTTCAGCTTCTTAAGCAGCAAAGCCAGGATGTTAGGCTGATCTCTCTCCTTCTGTATTATGATTCTAACATGTTCCCCTCCAGCAACGACAGCAATAAAAATCAAAGGGGAGTCTACAGGCATCTGAAGTAAACATCACTCCCCTTCCCTTAAGCGCTTTTCAAAATAATTGTTCAACATCTCTTACATGAGTTAATAACCTTCCCCAAAGGTTATTTCTTCTGCAAATTCCAAGTCACCTGAAGACAAAGCTTGAACTAAGACTGCTCAGATTTCATCTAGTTCCTGTCTGTGCTAGAAGAGAAAAATCCATATATATTCCTTACTCTATGGCCTACTGGGTCTCTAATGACCAGGGCTATTTTTGTGAAGGAACAAGGTAAAACACTGCTCAAAAAAAAAAAAAAAAAAAAAAAGCTCATTGCTGTGAATAGACAGTGCATGCTAGAATATAGCGTTGGAATTTATAACGTTTGTTCAACATTTACATTTATATGCCCTCACTAAAAAGATGCATTTTTATCAGATATTTTTCTTCAAAGAGTGAATGGCCCCTCTCACATCTGCTAGGTCTCATCCTAGGCTGGTCTACTGCATAATTCTCACAAGGAGGGGGCGGTATTTGGGGGCTTTCAGAGAAGGAAGCTGAGGAGGAAGGAAACTGGCATACAACAGGAGTCCTTTTCCATTTGTAATGTAGGTTATACAACGAATTAGCCACTTTTTCCCTAAGACTTAAGAGAGAACCCAGAGTGTAGATTATGATGACAACAAAGTCAATGGTGCTGTCTCTTGTGGGTAACAATTTTCTCTTTAAGAAGGATGTAGCACTATTTAGTGTTATGAGGACATGCTTTGGGGCCAGGCTCCCTGGGTTCAAATCCTGCCTCTGCCACTTCCTAGCTGGGTGACCTGAAGTATGTCACCCAGTCTCTCCAAGCTCGATTTCTGTCATTTGTAAAACAGGGATGATAATAATAGAAACCACCCTGACACACTGGATTATTGTGAGAATAAAAGTGGGTAAGTGAAATGGGCTTAGCAAAGTGCCTGACTCACAGTAATTGCTCAAGTGATAAAAGCTCACATTATTGGTTTCTAGAAATGTAATAGGCATCTTATCAGGAAAATAAATAGTTTATAGAAGTTGTATCCTTGTCAGTAACCACCCATAGCCATTAATTAAAATACCAAAAAATAAGATTTAAAAACTAACAACAAAACTCTAATAAGTTCATTTTAATTACCTAAACCCAACATTAATGGAGAAATATGGAGACATTTCTTCTAAAAACGTTTTGAAAACAAAAGACGCTATGCTGATGAAAGCCAGGTGTCATGGTCCACTCCTGTGTGGATGCTCACAGAGACAATCCCAGGCTCCTGGCTGCTTCATCAAGAGATGCGGGGCCCCCAAGAGCAGGATTCATCTGCATTTCCAAGTGCTGTCCAGGGCCCTCCTTCAGAGCAAAATATATAGCTAGACCTCTACTACTCTACTTAGAAAGTTAAGCAACTGTGGAGGATTACTTCCTGCTATGGTCTGAATGTTTGTGCCTTCCCCAAGTTCACACGTTGAATCCTCCCAAAGTTGATGGTTTAGGAGGTGGGGCCTTTTGGAGTCGATTAGGTCACGAGGGTGGAGCCCTCATGAACGGGATGGTTATTCTTATAAGAGACCCCTCACCCCTTCCACCGCGTGAGGACATAGAGAAATGACTGACTATACCAGGACGAGGGTCTTAGTAGAACTCAACCATACTGGTACCTTGACCTTGGTCTTCCCCACCTTCAGAGCTGTGAGGAATAAATTTCGGTGGTTTATAAGCCACCCAGTCTATGGTATTTTGTTACAGTAGCCTGAATAGACTAAGACACTTCCTTTTTTTTCCACATTAAAATCTTGAAAGGACGTGCCTTTTAATGGTACGAAACACTAACTAAACGCTTACACTTACGTTTCAGCAGGTGACTTCCTAATTTAAGTTTCAATGGCCCCTCCTTCCCCATTTCCTGCTTTAATTACGAGTTTCCAAGGGCACCACCATTTAGTTCTGCAATTCTGTCAGTAAATACGTGAACTCTTCCTTGTTTCAGGCTGCCAGGTAAAAATGAAGTTATAATTTGTGCCCCTGCCTGTTGGGGGACAAGAGAAGAAAGAGGGTTACTGTTAATTATTACACATGCCGTGAAGGCTACCTGCACAAGGATGTTCTGCATATAGGTGATCTCACATTTGTATTAAAACATGATCAAAACTACACTGAGAATTCCATGCTCGTCACCTAACCAGCGCTCCAGCCACCCCTCACGTGCCCACACTTGAACGTGGTCCCCCCACCCCTCATTGCTTGTCCTCTGAAATAGGGGCTAGGACATCTACCTTGATAACGTAACTCAATTATGGTGTATTCTTTCCGATCCCTTATTTCTGCCGCCTGGGAGCACGTCTCAAGTCCACTATCTGCACTGCACACAAGTCTGTCTCAGACTCTGCTTTCTGGAAAACTCAAGTTAACACATAGAAATGTATACCAATGTATGTATTTTTACATATATATATGAATACACATTTTATTAATATACAAAATATAGAATCCCAGGCTAGGGAAATAAAAAGAAATAGGGACCTCCAAGTATATTCATCTCACCATGTATCATTTCAAAGGTCAGTAGACCTCCTGCATCTGCACTGTTTTTTTAAAGTGCATGAACTTGTCAGCTAAGGTTCATCCTTACCAAGCAATAATAAGGAAATAAACACTGCCCTGAGGGTCTGCAAATTCAGCTCGAGTGTTTATTATTTGCAAATACAGTGTATGGCTGTGGGCCTCAGCTGCTTGGGGGAGGACAAGCCTTCCCTGGGAACACACCTGCCATATTTAGAAGAACCGGCCAGGTAGTTGTCTGCCGTTCTCAGATCTCCTGTGGATTCTAAGCTGCTTTCTTTAGCCCCTTCAGTCTCCAGACCTCCGCGCCTGCTAAGCTACGCTGTAAACTGCTAGCTAAGCTTCAAAATCACTGTATTAGTCCCGGAGAGTTAATGCATTCCAAAGTACTTAATTTTCTCCTAGGGAGTCATCTGCTTGTTGGTAGGAAATAGATGACTAAGCAATCGTTATCAACCCCACCAGATAATTCTCGCACAGGGGAGCAAATAATCCAGAGGACAACATGCACTCCAAAACTTACTTACTGTGAAATCAAGGAGGCAGGCGGCATTTCACTGACTGTTAGAGGACAAATCATGACATCATCGATCATGCTGTTATTAGTGTCATATATTTTCCCTGAACATGATAGGATTTCTTTTCTGGATTTCATAGTAAGTGTTTCAGGCAAAAGTCTTAAGTAATAGATTGAAAAGTTGTTATTTGCCTTGACACATCATTTAATTTGAGTTTCTATAAATTAGGAAAAATATTATCTCAAACTACAATTACAAACACCTTGAGTCAAAGGAGTCCTTTTATCTTAACTAAAATACAAATCAGTACACCAATCAACATAACATATATTGGATATGTCCTATAGAGAAGGTGCTGTCCTAGGCATAGCTGAGTGTAGAAATGAGTGTCAGACATGATCTCTGACCTCACAGGTGTTAGAAAGCTATCATATTATTCATACTTCTAGTGTTAGACATGTTTAATAAAGAGTTATATTAATAGCGGTTTAAGAATTTCAACTGCTAGAGTTAAGAATCATATTAAGAAAAATAGAAAATTTCCAGAAATCATTATTTAATACTTTTTAGAGTCTAAGACTTTTAGCCTTTTGCAAAATAGAAGTTTAAGTATGTTGTCTTCACAGTAAATTTAATATAGTAAAATTTTCATTCAAGTGACATTATTTCTATTTAAAGTTTTGATACAGTAATGCATGAAACCAAATTCCAACTTCTTAATAAGTGTCTCTTTTTTGGATCATGGAAACATTTTCTATAAACCCTGTATTGGGGTCTCTATATCAATAGATATAGAGTGATGTCAGATTCTTGGTCTACTCGTGAGATACCAAACACACATCCTATCTGGACCTTGTCTTGAACTAAATCCTTAAACAAAATTAAGTGATACGTTTCAGTCAAACTCAGGTCTCGGTGCTGCCAGGCTAGAGGATGGGGGGCAGTCACTCCTCCAAGAAGGCCTTGGCCCTCCTTAGGCCCAGCAGACGTCATTTTCTTTGTTTAAACTGAATTCGGCATTGTCCTTCCGGCTGCTGGACACCCACCAAATGGAGAGAACTCTAAAAGCAGAAATGCAGAAAATATAGAAGTTAAGGGACATAAGCCAACAGTTTGGACCTAAGGTTTATGCAATGTGATTGTTCCTGAAACGTACAGAGTTTAGGTTTGGAAGACTGGAAGGTTTTGCTTGATGAGTTCTCCATGGCAAGCATCAATTTTAGCCTTCCATTCAAGGGACAGCAAAGGAGGCAATTCCCTTATTCTAATAGCAGCCTCTTCACAGTTTCACATACCCCAGTGCTATGGGCCTGCCACCCACCTTTCCCTTTATATCCGGATAAAGAGGATACCCTTTAATAAAAGCTCTTTCTACATTCCTGGCCCCCAATCTGTGACACTTCATGTATAATCGCTGGGTGAGACCTCTATGCCACATGTTATAGATGTTCATAAGACAACATGGTGTTGGTGGTGCGAACCACTATTACAGGGGACCTAAGATCACAATTTTCCATAAGGATCTTTTGTGGTTCCAGATGTTCTTGATACGTTATGTTATGTCTTGGTTATGAACAAGGGGTGAATGCGTGTGGGGTTTTGCTCTTGTGGCAAGTATATTCCTTTGGGGGAGCTGGTTTCCAAGTCCTGTGATTTCCCTGCACTTGACAACAGAGTGTCTGGAACATGCCCTGGCAACTCATCCCCCTCCTACAAAAGCTTGGTAATTAGAAGGTCATTTCTTGTATTTTTTGATCACCTGCTTTCTTCACAACTTGGTAACATAAGTCCAATAATTAAATAATTTTAATTGATCTTTCTAAAATAGAAACTGTGAAATGAAATGCCCTTTGAGATGAGAATTCTCTCAGACTTGTATTTTTTACAAACTGAAGTAACATTTCTTTGAAAAATATTCTTAGTAGGGTCCAAACAGAAATAGGATGTATGTTTTTAAAAAAAAGTATAGGGGCTTCCCTGGTGGCGCAGTGGTTGAGAATCTGCCTGCTAATGCAGGGGACACGGGTTCGAGCCCTGGTCCGGGAAGATCCCACATGCCGCGGAGCAACTAAGCCCGTGAGCCACAACTACTGAGCCTGTGCGTCTGGAGCCTGTGCTCCGCAACAAGAGAGGCTGTGATAGTGAGAGGCCCGCGCACCGCGATGAAGAGTGGCCCCTGCTTGCCGCAACTAGAGAAAGCCCTCGCACAGAAATGAAGACCCAACACAGCCAAAAATAAATATAAAAATAAATAAATTAAAAAAAGAAAGACCTAAAGAAGAAATACATGGCGAATATCTTCAAAAAAATTAAAATTAAAAAAAGTATAATAAATACAACTAATAGAATTCCTAGCTAGGAAGAAAGTGCTGGGAAAAATCCTGCCTAAGGATCTGGTCAAAATGACTGATCTCCAGAGTTCGGTGTCACATGGTTTTGACAAATGACATCCTTCTAATGTGAAAAGGCATTCCTGTGTCTTCTTGCTGGTGGGAAAATAGTTAGATGCTGAGTCAGTCGTGGGCAAAACTGTGACATCTAACTCGGAGGATCAGAAACTAGTACTTGGCGCCTGTAAATCCTGGCCTCAATCTTCATTTTGCCAACAAAACTGTACTCAGAGGAAAACCTTTGTGAAGAGTGTTTTGATTTCCCTTTCATCATCAGATTTTGAGAGCTCTTTATCACTGTTGCTCGTACTCAAAATAGAAGTGTAAAAGAAATCAAGGCAAAGTGCTGAAATGTGCGTATTTGTGAGTAATATAATATGTTCTGTGTCATTTATACACTTACAGAATTTCTACTGAAATGTCACCCAAGAGTTTATCCCTCCATATATTAGCCCTTAATAATCAAGAGTAAATCATAGCACAAAATGCTATGTGAATAGCCCTGAGGTTGCAATACTTAATTTCTCCACTTCACCCTCAGTTTAAATAACACCTTTTTATCCAGAGTTTTCAAAGGGACTTCCAAACATTTGGAATTAAATGGAACTTTCCCTTGTTTCCTAGGACAGTGGTCCTCAAAGTGAGGCATCAGCAGTACCCAGAACTTGTCAGAAATAGAAATTCTCAAGCCCCTCCCTAGATATACTCATCAAGAACTCTAGGGCTAGGGCCCAGGATTCCATGTTCTAACAACCCCCCATCCCAGGTAATTCTGATGCTCACACCAGTTTGAGGGCCATTGGTCTAAGAGAACAGAACTATAGCAACACAGAGGAGTTAAATGATTGAGATATCCAATGGTCAGAGGTCAGAAAAGGTCATGGCCTTTTCATTTATGTTCACTGTTTCTACTGTGGGTTAATTTCCTTTGTGCCATTGCTTTCCAAATGGACTTAGGGTTCTGACTTGCCTCCAAAACTCACGGTTCACTTTTGGACCCAGAGACATGCCTTTCTAGGGAAACAAGCCCAACATCAAGGCCATGTCTATTTTACCCTGGGAAAAGGGTTAAAATTGGTAAATTCATTGCGGAGCTCCTAACGCTAAGTGGTGGAAATGCTACTATTAGGTCCTGGTCTTGTGATAATGGGGCACATAGAATTGACCTGGAATTAAGGGAGTATCTTCTCAGTCTGCAGAGATCATCTGTTAAGATGAGTCTAAGTGAGGAAATCAGTCAGCTCATCCCCAGTAATGAAAACCAAAGAGTTAGAGTTTATATCAAATTTGAAAGTCATGCTATTCAAAATTCTGAAAACACTTACCTGTCTTGGCAATGGGTCTAGAAGACTACAGTCATAATAATACAATATTAAAATAATAAATATTTGAATCTCCAACAGAGCCAGCCACCTGAAAGAAAAAGAAAATAAACTTGGTGCTTGGTTGTAAAAGATGCATAAATATCTACCAATAAAGAATATCTATAAATTACACATAGTTCACAGCAAATGTGCTCTTCTTTGCAATATAAACTTTTACTATTAAAAGGAGAGAGTAAAGAAGGGTAGTTGGGATGATCACATTGCTTTAAAATGTACGTAAAATGCTTAGCCAGTGGAAGCACTTAATGAATGAGATCCCAGGTCTCTCTCCTAAGTTTTATATCCGTCCTTTCTAATACGGTAACCGGTAGCTACATGCGGCTGTTATTTAAATAAATTTAAATTTATCAAAATAAAACATTTCAGTTCCTCAGTTGCACTCACCACATTTTAAGTGCTCAATGGCCGTAAGTGGTTACCGGCCACCATACTGAACAGTACGTATTTATAACTTTTCTATGATCACAGAAAGCTCCATTGGACAGTCCTGTCTGATCTAGACCCTTATTGCCCACTGGAAATTACTGCCTAAATGTTCCGTAGGCACCTAAAATTCCCCATAACTACCAAATTTTTTCCTTTTGTAATCCTGCACTCAGTCTCCAAGCTTTTTGATCATAATAAAATGTTTGAGCACACTCTACAATATATTGATAACCATTTATTTATAGATTGTATAGCATACAACCGTATTACTGTCAACTTTGTAGACACATATACATAGAAATTTAAAAACCGAGAAAAGTGTAAATGGAATTCTGCTACATCTCCTGGCATGCCAGTGGGTTGTTTTGAGCTCTCCTTAGGGAAGGCAAACCATTTTAGGGGGAATGGTCCTTAATAAGTATGATTGGTCCAACATCAGAAAAGTGTTCATCATCACAGACCCAATCCTCTCCATTCCCCTTCCTGTCCAGTTAGGCACCGAGGTGTTTTATCTTCCAAATGTTTCCCCGGTTCCTCTCCTTATCCCCTATCTCCAGTCCCTCCACTGCTCCCCAGTGTAGGTCTTCGTCATCTATTTATGTCCTGGATTCCTGAATCACCTGGGTTTCCAGATTGGTTGCTTTGTTTCCAGTGTCACTTCTCTCCACTCTATCCTTCACTCTCCCACTAGAGTAAACTCTCTAAAACAGAAATCTATCACTGTTTCCTCATTTTACACACATGCATACATACACACACATACCACCTGTCAATGCTTCTCATTTCCTTCCAAATGCCACAGGGAACACCGCCAGCCCTTGAAGATCTGCTCCCTCCCTATTTCTCCAGACTCTTCTCCCCCATAGCTCCTCCTTGAAACCCGTGTTCTTGCCACACCGCATACCTGAGTTCCCTGAATGGCGATGTTCTCTGTTGCAAGCCCTTCCCCTGCCTGAGGCTCAGTTTCCACTGGAGGCATTCCCTGATCTCTTGCTTCTGGGCTGAGGTGTCCCTCCTCTCCATTCCATGGCTCCCAGGGCACATTTCAGCCTTTGCATATATTGTACTGAACTCTGATTGCTTATTGGCCATCCCTCTCCTGGGGTTATATTGTTGGGCCTTAACACAGTGCAGAGGGCTCTGCTGATGCCTAATAATGTTGACTGAATAGATGATGGAAGGTGATGTCTCCATAAAGCAGATTCAATTTCCTTACCTTTCCATCCTTTTCTATGCTTCTGTGGCACTTTTAACATCCCTCAACTAACACCCTTATCCTACAAGCCCACTCTATTACAGTTAATTGTTTTCATGTCTGTCTCCCCTTATAGACTACCATCTTCACAAAAGCAGGAACCATGTCTTATTTATCACTGAATCCTCAATGTTTGTTGATTGCATGAGTGAATGAATGAACATGAATGATCTGCTATTCATATCAGATAATTAGATTTGCTTCCCGCTGGTATTCTTGAAACATCTTGCCTATATTTTATTTCAAATGAAATCTGGACCACTCCAGGTGTTGTTAGGACCTACTTGGATACCAGATCAATTCTTCACGAATATTTGTGATGTAAATTTAATCCTACCTACTTAGAAATGCTAAAGATAATTCATTCCAACTGAGTGTCAATGTCCATGAAATACAACATCCCAATCTTTATGGATTCAGATCAAAGTTAGCAGCGATTCCAATAAAAAGCAATTTTGCTAATTTGCAGGTTCAGAATCTCTCACAACTAAGTTTCTGTCACACTTCTAACAAATTAGGATGTCCACTTCTGGCCATGATGGTTGTCCTTGGGACTTGAGCTTTTCAAAGCAGCCCGTGATGGGCACACCATGTCCTATTTCCTTAAGATATATCCAAATGTTTATTCTTCAGATTCTCTACAGAATGACTGACTATCACCTTAACCTTATGGGCACATTAAAGACTTCATTTTGTTCTGTGAGACAAGCCATTAGACAGTTTTAAACAAATATGACTTAAGTGTTAAAAAGGATCATTTGGCTGCTACATTGAGAATAAAATATAATGTGCTGCTAGAAGACTGATTAGGAAGCCATCATAATCTTCCAGGCAATGGAAAGTGGTGACTTGGACCAGGATGACGGAATAGTCATGGTTAGCGTCTGTATATACTTTGTAGGATGGCTGATGGCTTGCATGACAGATGTGGAAAACATAAAGAGTCAAGGACGACTCCAAGTTTTTGGCCCGAGGAAACGCAAGGATATAGCAGTGGGGAAGGCCGATGGAAGAGCACTTGCGGAGCTCGCTTTTGGACCTGTTCAGTGCTGCTGGCTCTAGACAAGTGCCTTGGAGACATCCAGTGGAGATGTTGAGTGGAGGCTGGGGATGAGCCTGGTGTTTGGGTGGGGATTCAGTCAGGGCTGGAGGTACAAGAGATATAAATACAGAGTCATCACTATTCAGACAATTATTTAAAGCCAAGGGATAGGATGAAGTCACTTAGGGAGCAAGTTAAATAGAAAAAACTAAGAAATCTGAGGAGAGAGCCCTGGGGCAGCCCAAAATTTGGAGGTTAGAAATGTGAGGAAGGTGAGCAAAGGGGCCAAAGGGGTAGGATAATGAAAAGAGAGTGATTATCTCCAAAGTCCTGTGAAGAAAGCGTTTCATGGAGACCGCGAATTCCGTATCTAACGGGAAAGGCGGCAACGAGTACCCACGTGTAAAATGAAACATGAACATTCCCGCTTGCATAAAACAGCCAGTCCTTCTCAGTCCTTAGCACCCTTCCTAGAAGTAAATTAGATGAGCTCACTAAACTGACATTTTGTGTTTGGTAGAATAAGCAGTGACTTCCCGATACTCAGCGGTTACCTGGCAGCACTAGAAAAGTGCTTGCTAATTTTGCATTTGTGAATTATAAAACAGTTTTTGGATGAAGGTTCTCCTCTATCCAAACAAATCCTATTTTCTTAGAACTCTGTTTTCAGCCCTTCTGTAACTTTAGCTTGCCATGACGGGAGTGCTTCTCTGAGCTCAGCCCCCTGGGGAAAAGGTGGCTGGCATCCTTCCTCTCCAGTCCCTGGAGGAGAGGCACTGCGGCGATAAGGACAATGGACCATTTGGCAGGGTAGGTGGGGCTGTTCCAGGGAAGAAGTCCCTCCACTCAGAGGGTAACCAAGGCACAGGCTTGGAAGGGGCCACGGAATGCCTAGGGGCCTGCAAGCTGTCTACTCCCTGTAGAAGGTGAGGTGATGAGAAATGGAGTGGACCGAGCAGGAAGAAACGAGGAACTGGCTCATCGAGGGGCTGGAGTGTGTCGTGTGACAGTGTTGGGACTTTGACCCTGAAAATACAACAGACCTTGTGAATAAATTGTACTGAAAAATTATATTTATATGTGAAAATGAAGGTTCTTTAAGCATTATTATACATAAGAGGCCCTCAATGAATATTTCCTCTATCACGCAAATAAGTCATGTAAACAAGAAATAGTTCCTAAGCTATTTAAGAGCACAAGCTGAACTATTTTAGAAACATTACGCATGTTTTGATTAGAAATAGAGCTAATGTTTATCAGTTCATTAAAATAGTGTTCCACTAGAACCTGTAAGCATTTCCTTAACTAACTTTAGTCCCTGTGATATTCTTAAAAATCAGAAAACTGAATTTCCTTTAAGGTAAAACTATAGTTCAGGCTTTGGACCAACTAACACTGTGTGCATTGTGAGGCTTTAGTATTTTTCTTCTTTTATTTTTGAGGGTTAAGTTAGTTCAGTTATTAAATTAGTATTAGTTATTGAAATAGTATAAATATTAATATTACATTTACTATCATTTCTAAACATTTTGATATTCTGGTTAAAAAAAAGTAAGATGAGTTAATAATACAGATAATAAAGTAAGATGTGCTAAAACTCTTATTTTCTCCAAATCCAAATATTTGGATATTCTAGCAGAATTACCTAAATTATCCACGAAATAAAGTTAATATTTTTGCAATGGCAAAAAATAAATTGTGGAAAAAAATAAAATAAAATAAAATGAATTGTGCTTTCAAGCCTTTACCAGGTTACTGAATTTTGTTCGATGTCTAAAACATCAGGGACTAACACATGCATAACTGTGACATTAAAAGCTCCGTTACTCCAAAGAAAACGAGCCTCATAAATCCGTATCTTTACAAAAGCGCCTCAGAAGCAAGCTGAGCTGTGTTCATGCCAGGAATGTTTTCTTAATACTTCTAATGTCAAAACAGTGAACATAATGAGGCGTATTATTTATAATATGTATTTTTTACACTTACAAGAACATTACACATCTACAAATAAAGCTCATTAAAATATAAACATGCTGAAAATTCCTTAAATGCTGAGTACTTGTGTGTTTTCCCCACGTGTAAATAAATGCTCAAGCTACACAGAACACAAAGTCCTACAAAACCTGGCCTCTACCCTCACGTTGCTAGTAATGCACATGGAGAGATGGGAAAGGTAACAATGTAAGATACATGTGGAAACAGAAGGGCTTTGGAGATGTGGGGTCTGGAGCAAGCAGTGTAACCCAGAGTTGACCAACTCTATGTGGAGGTGACACCTGAGCTAGACCTGGATGGAAGGACAGGCTTCAATAAGTAGACATGTTGAGTAGGGGCATTCCAGACCCAGTATAGAGTGAGAGTGAGGGGAGGAATGGGCACGGTAGTCAGGGGACAACTGGTAGACCCTCTGGGGTGGGCATTCCCAGATGTGCAGAAAGATGTACTTGTGTCAAATTTTTGGAGGGTCTGGAGTCCTAGGCTGATGAGTTTGGCTGGCAGGCAGTGGTGCCGGAATCTTAACAAGAAAGTGACCATTAGAGCTAATTATTTAAGGAAAATTCATCTGGATGTAGTGAGTGAGATGGATTGAAAGAAGAGATAATACAGCTGGGGGAAGGGTAAGAAAATGATGACATCACCTGGGGCATGACGACCTGGTTTAGGAGGTGGGAGTAGACACCTGGGGGCAGGCCGAGAAGAGGGAGGAGCGAAGGGGGCTCCAGAAGCCCAGGCCTAGGAGATCAGTGAGACATGGAAGAGCAACCGAGAGGACAGGACGAATGCTAGGGGGAGCGGTAAGAAAGGACTTTAGTATTAGATGTCTGGATTTTGAGACTGAATCCCTTTTTAAAAGAAAATCTCTCTCTTTTTTTTCCTACTAGACGTCATCGGGGGCAGTGCCAGCATGGGCTGGAAAACTGCCACTGTTACGAGGAGCAGGGGCTCTGAAGTATATTCCTAGCTGCTACCAGCTGCAGCTTATGAAAATAGAATGGTCTTGCCCTGGAATTCAGAGAAGGCAGCATACAGACATACTTTCACAGGCATCCTTCATTGAAGCATGGCTATTCAAGTTAAAGGGGAAGTACTTTTCCCACAACCTCATCCCCTTTAAGAAATCTTATAGGAAAATACAAGCCTGTAAGACAGGAGGCAAAATAATCTAGACCAGTGTTTCTCACACTTTAGCATGCATCAGAATCACATGGAAAAGCTTGTTCAAACGCAAGTTGCCTGGTCGACCCCCAGAGTTTTTCTGACTTAGTAGTTCTGGGGAAGGGCAGCCCAATTTGCACTTTTTACAAGTTTCCATGTAATGTTATTACTGGTGGTCTGGGGATCATACTTTAGAATCACTGATCTAGAGGCACTTGACAAGCAGAAAGGGAAAGAATAAGTTAAAAGATGTAGTTTATCAAACCTTTAGTTTTAGCACGCAAAATTAAAATTACCGAGAATACCTCAGCTACACAGGAAACTTTATGGCCGGGGCACCAAACGTTTGATTGGGAATGATGGTGTGGGCAAAATCTGGAAGAGTGAGCAGAGAGGGGATGGTCCTAAATACGGGCAAGCAAATCCAGAATAAAATAAGAACAGGATTAGGGTAAACTGGAAGAGCAGGAAAAGAAGAAAAGATGTGAGGAAGAGAAGAGAAGGGAATGGGACATATCTAGAAGGAGGACAAGTTGGAGAGAAAGCAGTTGAGGAAGCAAAGAGGAAAGGTCTGGAGGACCTCAGGGCTTCTGGACTTGAGACACTGTTTTCTGTTTCACTGGGGAGATGAGAATCATGTCCTAGTGGGAGTACTGTCTCTGAGGTCACCGCTTTTCAGAGGGGCAGGCAGGATTATTTTAACGGTGATCCTAGAAGAAAAACTCCCCTATGTATGAACTATGAGCTAGACACTGGATACCTCTTTCTAAAGCTTCTTATTCAAGAAAAGGGCAAAGGAACATTACTGCCTTCATTAAGATGAATTACGCACCAAATAGAATTGATCTTGTGCTATATCTTAAATTCTAGACCCTCCAGGAGGAAAAATTTAAGAAGTGACATTTGTTTTTGTTTGCTTTGGTGATATACCCAGAGTAAATGAAACTCTACCCCCTTACAAAGCCCAGGCCATTTAGAAAGCTATTAACTGATGTGGTCAGTATATGTTAATACAATATTTCATGGAGTTCAACAGATCTTGAAAGAAAGCTTTTGCACTTAAGGAAATTATCTATTACTTAGGACGCTTTTGGTTGCCAGTGACAGAAAACCCCATGAGACTGGTTTCTGTATTGAAGGAACTGTATCGATTTATGTACCTGAAAAACCTAGAGCTGGTGCTGGCCTCAGGCAGAGATCACTCCAACGGCTCAACGATGTTACCATGAAGCCAGTTCGCCTCTGCTGCTCTGCTCTATGGTACCAACTTCATCCTGCTTTTATAGTCTCAAAAGTTTCTGGGGCCAAGTGCTTCATTATTCACATCCTACAGGGAATGATTATTTCTGACCCAGAAGTCTCAACAGAAGCTTTCACTTGGTAGTTAATTGTACTGCTTAAAACACAAGGCAAGACTAAAATCAATCACTATGGGAAGGGAGGGAGGGTTAGGGATGGGATGTGAGAATTGGCTTAGGGAACAGTGCTTCACTCCTATAGAGCTGGGGGCGGAATCAGCACCTCAGCGTCCCACGAATCTCCAAATGAAAATCAGGGCAATTAGCAAGGAAGAAGAAGACATGAACGATGGAGAGATAATAACCCATGGGCAACTGTGATATAGCACAGTGTTAATGCCAGTCTTCTTTTCCTAGGAGCTGAAACTTCTTTCTGAAAAACAAAGAGACCAAACTTATCAAAGAGCAGTAACTCAGCCTGATGAGGGGAGAAAGCCCATGAAAAAAAAAAAAGTGGTGGGGAGATACCCAGCCCAAAGTGCCCTTTTTTCCTCTCCACCAGCTACAAATCCTGTGCAGGTGTCCTGTGCACGACTGAGAGGCTAGCGATCTATTTGGTAAATGAAGGAAAAGAGGGTCCTTTCTGGCATTTTTGGAGCAGAAATGAACATGTTTTATTTTAGAAGCACTTTGGCCTAAGTATCAAAAATCACTCTGGTTTGCAAGGCAGATGTAGAGAACAAACGTATGGACACCACAGGGGGAAAGCGGGGGTGGGGGGGTGATGGTGGTCGGATGAATTGGGAGACTGGGATTGACATATACACGCGAATATGTATAAAACAGATAACTAATAAGAACCTGCTGTATAAAAAATAAATTTAAAAAAATCACTCTGGAATTTGCTGCTTCTGTTCTTGACAGACTTAAACCTTAGCCTCATAATGAAGTGTCAGAATGAAATGGCTGGGAAAGTAATGACTGCGATTTCACCAATGGTTTCTGTGCTCCTCTGAGCAAGTCACTGCCCCTCAGTAAAGCAGAAAGGAGAGAGAAGCATGGCTAGAAGTTAATAAAGGACCTGGCAGCCTCGCTCAGTCTTGGAGTTGACTACATCCGCTCTTCCCACTCTCGACCCTTTTCACATCCCCTCCAGGACGTGTGCGTGGCCATAGTGAAAATGTTAGGGCAATATTATGTTAGTAAATCCAGTTCATTCCGTTCCATTTACCAACGGGAGTTGAGGGGATGCATTTGTTTATGTGACAAATTCCTCAGAATGAACTGAATTCGTAACTTCTCATGAAATCCAGAGGGACTGGTGTTACTCACTCCTCTAGAGCATTCAGCTACCTCTAAGTATAATGCTTCTCAAATACAAGATTGCACAAAGTTGGTTTACTGAATAAGGCACACTTATTAAAATTACATCATCGTTAATATAATAAACATATAGAAACTACTGTACTCAGAGCTTCACAAACCCCAAATATAGAGTTGCCTTGCTACCACTAACACATAGGTACATTACATTCCTGCGAGCACTTAACTTTATTTCTACCCTCAACGTTTGACACCACTGCCTTTCAGGAAGGTATGCTGTCTTTTGTGCTGTTTACTAATTATTCTCATCTAGTCCATAAAGCCTTTTCCAGTGCCCTTTCCTCTGAGTTCCTACGGCAATTATTACATAGATGAGTCCTCTGGCATTTCTCAAGCGCCGTCTCCTGCTATTAAGTAGAGCTTGTTTTGCACGCTGCTATGTCCCATCTCTCCAACGGCATTATAAGCAACTCAGGAATGTTACATGCCTTTGAAGCTCCCTAGTGTTTCATAAGGTGTCTTGAGTTAGATTATAAGCTCCTTGAGGGAAGGGACTTCATCCATTATTTTGTTTTCCAAGGTAGCTCCTAGAACTCTACCCTGACATATAGCGTACAATTGATAAATATTTACTGAATGAAGGAAATCATATTAACACTAGGTGCTCAAGAGATATTTGGTGGGTTGAATCATAGTACTACTAACCTACTATCAGCTGGACCTATGTTTGAATTAATTTTCCAACAGCAATGTGATTTTCATGAGTGATTCCAGATTAGTTCATGACTTTATGACTTGTACTGCCCTAGGATACATGAAGAACCCAAACACACAAAAAAGTAGAAATCACAGTTTTTATCCCCGAGGAATCCATGCCTCATTTCCATGTCTCAAGTACTGCAGCCTTCCTCTTATTACACCCTTTTCTCATCCAAGCATATGCCTTTGTAAGGGGGTTATCTTGCCAAAGATGAGGGCTATTGTTTTACATTGGAATTTAACCCGTATCAGTTAGCACAATGATACAGCCAACTGGGATCCTCTTGCAGGGATGGGAACCAAGGAAAATCAGGGCTATTGGCTTTGGTGTGCGTTCCAGGGGGTGGGGATGGCAAGCACATCCCTTTCTGCTAAGATCGTCAACTCTCAGAGACGCCCACTGGAAATCCCCTGTCCTATTCCTCCATCTAAATTCACAGTTAAGAGGAGAAAGTCCACTCTTCATTTCCCATACTACCGTGGCTGGTAAAGTCTAGTAGTTCTCCTGTTGGTTTTTCTGCAAAATCGCTGGACTTCTCCAGCAGTAGATTTCCTGGGAAGGGATCCCGTCCACGACAGGGAAGTGCCTAGCAAGGGGTTCACCCTCCACGTATATTTTCTGAACTCCCATCGTTCCGAGGAGGAACTCTAGTTCTTCCATTCTGCTTTTTGGTTGGCAGCCGATGGCAGCACTGAGTTCTTATTTAGTGTTCACTTGGGAGAGGGGCTCTCGGACTGCCTCAGTGGCCTGAACACCAAGGGGCGACAGCTGCGAGGCCACAAGACTGTTTTCTTGACAAACTTTGATTGTCCTCTACTTCCCAGGCAACTTTCTCTGACTCACTGAGTATTTGGTACATGAGAAAATAAATTGGCTTGAGGTACACAAACTAAGAATGGGTGCAATTTTCTAGGGATTATACTAAGGGTTTGTGGGATTAACTTTCTAGTGCAAAGATCTATCTTGGCATATGTTGTCCAAATGAAGTCATTCACCCTCTTGAACAATTTTCTGTTTTTTTAAAAACATGTTTCATGAGTTGGCTGTTTAAAATAAGTAACAGGAAAATTATGGACTATTAAAAATAGAAGCTTAGTGGAAAACTAGATTAAGTAGGTTTTTAAAAATTAAGTCATATTTATTCAACATTCGTATTTAACCTGTAGATTTTGGTTATATGATATATGTTTTGCTGTACTTCACACTCGAAAGTTTTCAAAGGAAAACTTAATATCTTGTCCCCAAAATTGCTCCTGTTCCTAATTTCTCTATTTCTACCATCTCTTCCAGCCACCTAGATTCAAAGCTACAGCATTCCTCAAACCCCACCTCTCGCCTGGTCACTGTTTCTAATCATCTTCCAAATCTGGTAGATTGCACACCACTCCATATCTCTCACATGCAATGTCAGCATGCCCCTCTCTAGGCTGCTCTACCCAAAACGCTTTAATACTTCATTAGTGCTTTGTGAGCTGTGTACCTGGCTATTAAAGGGCCTTCCCGGTTGGGCCAATGTCCCTTTTGAGTCTGTCTTCTTGCTACTTCTTGTAATCTGGTCTCAATAACAGTAAAACCAGAACCCCTAACCTACATATCCCTGGACTAAATGACCCCTCGATCACTGTTCCCTCAGTCTGGAAGTTCATCCAACCCTTCAAAGGCCTCTCTCCCAAGAAAATCATCTAAGATCACCCTGACCAGATACACCCTCTCTCTTGAATCCCCACGGCGTGATGCCTGGCCATCTCTCACCCTGCGTCCCTTGAAGTTATTTATGAACTCGATATGGTATCCTCCTCGCCTTCTCCCAGGGCTGAGGGCTGAGAACATGTCTTACTCTTGCCCAAAGCTTCTGCAGTACCCAGGACACTGCCTTACATATAGTATAAGCTCGGTACATTGAAAAATGTATAGTTTCTGTATAAATAATATACTATTGATGGAGGTGAAATATCATGGTCCCCTCTTTTGTACCCATTACTGTCAAACTCAAGCAAATGTCTGTCAGCCTCAAAAGATATCACAGTAATGTCATAACAGCCCCTCTTAGAAACCATAGTCATCAGTTAATCCTTGACCATTGGCCCATACTACACGCTTCATTGCAAAGCATTTCAGTTCTTGGTCTAAAATACTTCTAGCTCAATTTCAAAGATGCTTATAGTAAACCCTTTAGTTACAACTGGGAATATATATAAAGGGACCTGAAAACAGGTAATACCTAACATTTTTAGAAGACCTACTCTTACAACATTGATATTGGTGACAAAAATAATAAATGTATTATTGGTTTAAGAACTGCTTTTCTGGGCTTCCCTGGTGGCGCAGTGGTTAGGAATCCGCCTGCCAATGAGGGACACGTGTTCGATCCCTGCCCGGGAAGATCCCACATGCTGCGGAGCAACTAAGCCCACGTGCCACAACTACTGAGCCTGCGGCCTGGAGCCCGGGAGCCACAACTACTGAAGCCCGTGCGCCTAGAGCCCGTGTTCTGCAACAAGAGAGGCCACCGCAATGAGAGACCCATGCACCGCATGGAGGAGTGGCCTCTGCTCGCCGCAGCTAGAGAAAGCCCGCGGGCAGCAACGAAGACCCAATGCAGCCAAAAATAAAAACAAATAAATAAATAAATTTTTAAAAAAAGAACTGCTTTTCTAAAGTAAAAATGATATGAGAAAGGGTGAGCATGATGGGTTTTTGTAGTTATTGTTTGTTTTTGTTGGTTATACTATTCCCTTCAAGTATCTGACACTCAATTATAATATTAACTTTGGAGTTTTTTGGTGGGTATGTCAGCATGCTTTCAGATCTAACCAATGAAACCTCCAACTCAAGCTGCCTTAAAAATAAGTGAACATTTATTACATATATATGTAATATATATTATTAATAAAAAGCATTTATTATCTAACATAACAGGAAGTAGAGTAGCTCCTCAAAACTGATGATTCAGTGGCACGTGACATCTCACGGACCAAGCTCTTCACATACCTCTACTCTGTGTCCACAGACTCCAAACCACCCTAAGGCTTATTCCTCTTGAACTTGCTCTTAGCAGCAACTGGAGCTACCTACCTGCTTGCTCGTTCACTCCCAATGGGAGAGGACAGTACATACTTTCCTAACCGTGAAAGAAGAAAGTCTCTCCTTTCAGTCTGATTGGCCAGTTTAAGTCAAGGACCTACCCCAGGACGAACAGTTGTCTCCAGGGAAACACCAGGCACAAATCTGCTTACCCCTCAGCTTCTAGAATAACTTCTAAGAAGGAAGATAGAATTTCCATGGTTGGCTAAGGGTAATGAAAACCATTTTGGGGGAGGTGTCAATTATGAAAAGCAAGTTGATATTATGAAACATAAAACAAAGGAGGAGTTGAACGGATGCTGTTGGGTAAGTCACAATTGCAAATATGGATTGGTAATTATGTTCAAACAACGAAGACAACTGCCTTAAGAAACTACAATATTTCGAATATAGAATTTTTAAAGGATCTGTATGTTCACTGAGTGAGATTTTGTTACAAATAGGTACCAACATTTCTCCAACAGAACCATCACCAACAAGGAAATGGGATTTATTTAATGTAGGCTGTAAGTTTTATGAGGTCAGGGACCATGTCCATCTTCCTCAGTGCTCTATCCCTAATGCCTAGCAGAGGGCCTGGCACAGGTGAGATGTTCAGAAAGGTTTCTTTTTGAATAAATAAACAGTAAATAATTTGCACTAGAACAGGGCATCACATTGAAGAGGAGGCCTGGGTGCCACATTCATTTAACTCAAAAAGATATCAAAGGCAACTTTTTATAGAACCAAACTAATTCAATAAAGAAAAACCACCCAGTAAGCTGCTATCATGCTCGAAGTTAAAGATGTTCTGTAATCCCAGCAAATGTCTGTGCTAATGTTGTTGTTCAAGAAATATTCTTCTTCTATCTATATCTTTAAAAAAGGTAGAACTCAAACCACTTCAAATTATCCTTACAGGAAAGCTGAGCATTTGAAACACAAACCCAGCTTTCATCTGGCAGCTGCAACTATAATATTTTATTCTCACAAGGTCTCCTATCAGAAGCCACTGCAGACATTCCCACAAAGACATCGCACAATGTCAGGGCCAATCAAACAGAATGTGGTCTCCTAGATTTCCCTGTAGTTTTGATAATAGAGAAAAGAGGGATTAAACCAAAGCTTCCCCCCTCCAAGCCCTCGTCTTTCTGCAGACTTTCTGGATAAATGTGCCCCAGCTGTCGCACTGACCTTCCAGGACACTGGTACTTCCCACTCCCAAATGCCATGAAGTAGTCCAAGAAAGCATGCTTCTCTAAATTTGCCTTTTTCCAACGTTCCTGTGGGAAGAAAACATTTTTTTTCTAAATCAGTCTTATATAAATAAGCTTAACTTTATTTCTCTAGGCTAAAAATGATCTTGTACAGCTAATCCTTGCATATAAAGTTGCAGGGTTGTTGGTAATTTTTTCCAACCTGTTATTAATGTCAGCCACAATTATGTTTTTGGAATGGGAACTAATAAATAAAAAGGTTTAAAAAGAACTTTGTTAAGTGGTAAATGTAAATGACAATGTAAATCAACCACAGAATTGACCTCAGAAGAGGAAGAATATTTATAATAAGGCCTCAGGCTCCATCATAAAATTGCCCTTGGTAATAAACTTAGTAATGAGGCACTGACAGCCCTCCCTGTTGGAGAAAGCTTGGTCTGCAGAATTCATTCATCTGGATGCCATTTCTGACAGTTTTACCTAAAGGCAGAGAATGGACTAAATGACCTCTTAAGATTTTGTTTAGCCCTGTAACTCCCCAGTTCTAAGAAATAGCAGAACACAGTTTTAATTTGCTTCATTTTTAGTTTTGTACTCCTTGGAAACCAGTAACAGAAGCAATTGTCTGAAGAACATGAAATATGGCTTCTATCAGGACCAAGCATATTTACTTTTAACATGTCTTGCTGGTTTCAGACAAAAATGTATTTTAAAGTTGGTGAAGCTTATTCCAAAAACTTTTCTATCTGATTTGTAAATGTTATGACATCTATATTACAAATCTAGTCTGGGATTTGTAGCCTTAGTTACCGGAGAAATATGGCTGCTTAATGATATAGCCCTAGTTAATTTATGAATTCATACTCCCGGCAGAAATCCAAGGACAATGTATACTGAAAGAGACAACTTACAGGCTTGAACAGGTCAGGTTCAGGAAAATACTTTGGATTTCTATGTAGCCAAAATGGAGACAACATCAGCAAGTCACCAGAAGGAACGGTATAATTCTGTAACAGAAAAATGGTTCCAAGTCATGTTTGGAGATCTGCTTTAATGAGAGCTTGGGTCATTAAAAATAATCCTACAACCATATTACCATATCAGAGAGAAGACATATACATCGTATAATCAATGGTGAGAAAATCCCTTTCCCAGATGGATCATTTCTATTTTCCAACGTAGGCAATTCCTGATTTCTAATTCTGATGATCAGTTATACATACATGTATCTTTGGTTACATGGAGGAAGATAGAGATACATGTGAAAATTTTAGACACTCGTCTAAGTCCACTGTAATGCAGCTTTTGATGTTTGATATTGGAGTTTGCAGGAAGTGGTCTTGATGATGGAAACCACAGTGGATTCCCAGGTTCTAGAACAGAAAAAACTAACTCTGAGACAGGACACTGGCCATGCTGGCCCTGAGAACAGGGGCAGTGGATGTTCTGTCTTTGGGGATGCGGACGACAGTGGCAGGGCAGGGGCAGTGGATTCTGTTTGTTTGTTTCACTCTAGCAGCAGCTGTTAGGGCAGAAAGAAGTTGAAGACAACTGCTTAGGAAGACATAGGACAAAGCAAGTGTTGTGCGTTTATTGGGTTGGTATCACATTTGAGGTCTCAGTGGTTGTGAAACTGATGATAAACAGTATGTTTCCTCAAGCAGCAGAGTCTGCATGGTCCTTCTCCACTCACATTATAATAGCTTTTCATGATATATAAACTATACCAAGGACTAAAAACTATTTCACAAAATCATCTTTACATCGCCTTGTTCAGGAACCAGAGGACAAAGAGATTGCTCTTTGCCTTTGTGAGATCGCTAGAGAGCTACCATCTCTACTGAGGTGAAGACGTTTTATTAGTAACTCCCTTTGCCAAGCATCAGAAGCCACATCTGTTTAATCCTGCGTAATTTTGAAGCGTCCTCAAGATATCTGCAAAACACTTACTTTAAGTTTACGTATCTACAACAGTAGCATGTTCCAATTGAAAACATGTCTTTTTATGTGAGCAGGGAGTGGAGTATGGGGAGGGGCCATCGTTTTTTAACCCAAGAGAACCCCTGTTGACTCCGATGGTTGCTGAGTATTGCTTGAGTTTGGTCATTTCAGTGCCAGGATTGCTGGAGAGAGTCAGGTCAAGATAGGAAGAGATGGAGACTTGCTCATGCCCTCTTAGCATTTTTAAAGTGGAAAAGACCTGTGAGATCCCCGTCTCGTGTGTTTGTTCTACCTCTGCTGGAACTGAGGCTAGAGGGGTCATGACTGGCTCTGAAATCAGCTGGGGAGGGCCGTGATATGTCTGGGGGCAGCCCTGGGCCAGGCATCCTGTCAGGGCAATTGCTGCCCTTCCCCTCCCCCCACCCTCCCCACAGCCCTCTTCAGTGGCTGCTGACCTAGGATCGTGATGTGGAGATGCTGACTGCTGCAGCCTACAAAGCAGGGTAGCAGAGGAAGACTTCAAAGGCGGCCTCGGGAACAGCATTCACACTAGCAACAGGGAGGAGACCAGACAGAAGTTCCTGGTGCAGCAGCACATGCCAGGCGGGTGAGTGGCAGAAAAGGGTGTGAGAGCTGGTTGTATCAAAGGAATCCTCTGAGCAAACGGACATCGTTATGTCTGGGCCAGACGGTCCTGTCATTGTTAACATGGCACATGAAGAGAAAGATCAAGAGGGAGACAAAACAGTCAGAGGACCAGGGCATGGATCACTAGGAAGTGGAACTCACAGCTTCCCTGTGTTGGCAATAATGACACCTGTCAGGTAGACAGAAGTGAACTTGGCCAGCCCACCCCACAGGGATGCTGTGAGGCCAGATGAACTTCATCTGCTAGTCCGGAGACTGGCTTTTCTTGAAGAGGGAAGAGAAGAAGGATTCTCTGTTGTAACTCAAGAAGGATGCTAAGACCAAAGTGGGTGCAAGGAATGCAGACTCTTACTTCAAGCAAAGAGGAGTCCTGTAAAGGCAAAGCAACCATCAGAGGAGCCCCAAAGCACATTCTTTCTCTCTGGCTCTTGGCCAGGAGCTTGGTTGGTGTTAGTTGCTTAAAAAAAAAAAAAGTACTTTAAAAATTAAAAGTATATTCTTTTGTGTAATAAAAACTGCTTTCTAGAAATTTTGGAAAATTCAGAAAAATAGAAAAAACTAGAAAAGAAAACAACAAGAGAGCTGGCAACAAAAGACAGTTATCAGTTGGCTAGACTTCCCTCCAGTACTTTTACCTAATAACAGTAGTTTAGCTTTGTGGCTTTTTTATTGTTGTTTTTAAATATAGTCTGTGGTTTATATATACTGATATTGTTTACATATCTAAATACCTAGTATATACATATTGTTTTTATCCTACTGAATAATTTTTGACTCTTATATTGTTCACTTGATATTATAGCATAAGTATTATTTTTATATTGTATACTCATTTAAAATAATTTTCTCTCCAGTGGCTTCTTAATCAATCATTCTCTACTATTTTTGCTATAATAAATAATGCCATCACAAACATCTTCTTCCACAAAGCATTGTTCATATAAAATCTTTTAACATATATGTTCAGAAGACATAGGAATATACATGTCCTATGTCTTCTGAACATCTAAGGCCATTAATATATGTTGCTCAACTGTTTCCTCAAATTCTGTAGCAAGATATGTTTCTAACTAAATATATGAGAGTATCAATTTCATTGCCCTCTCATCTGCTAATCTGACATTTTAAATAGGTTTTTTTTGATTGCTGTTTAAAAGTTTATGTCTTTGCTGAGTATTTTCCATGTTGTTATTTTCTTCTATAAAACTTTTGTGCTCATGTCCTATCCTCATTTATCTATATATATATTAGTCCTTTACTTATGGATCTGTGAATTCATTAAATATTAAAATTATTAACCCTTGAATTGTACTTATACTGACATTTATTCTTAATTTTTGGCTGACATTTAATTTAGGTTATACTTTAAAAAATAGGACACGTTAAATTTTGATATGGTACAGTCTGTTCATCTGCTTTGTGGTTTCATTGATTAATCCTAAACATAAGAAGCCCTCTTCTCTCCACAACAGTGGCTTTCAAAGGTGGCTTAGGGTCTTCTGGGAGTCCCAAGACATTTTCAGAGAATCTGCCAGATCAAAAACCATTCCTGGGTAAAAGACTCATTCAAAGTATAGGATAGACCAATGGATTTTAATGTAACTGAGTACAAAAAATTCATTAATATATTTTCAGATTGCAACAAACTTTTAAGAAAGTACCTCTGTTGAGTTTTAGTGTAGTATCAAAGAATAGCCACAGAAATATCTGAAAAGGCTAATAAAATACTCCGTCCTTTTTTGGTTACATGTCTGTGAGAGGCTGAATCTTCTTCATTTCCATTAACAGGAAACAATATATCACAACAACTGAATGCAGACACATATATGGGAATTCAGATTTCTTCTATTAGCAAAAGGCATCAGAGAGATTTGCAAATACTTAAAATGATGCTGTTCTTCTATATTTTGTGTGTTTTGAAAAATAGAGTTATGTTTCATAAAACCACACTATCTGGGGACTTCCCTGGTGGTCCAGTGGTTAAGACTTTGCCTTCCAATGCAGCGCATGTGGGTTCAATCCCTGGTCGGTGAGCTAAGATCCAACCTGCCTCGCTCCAAAAAGCCAAAACGTAGCACAGAAGTAATATTGTAACAAATTCAATAAAGACTTTAAAAATGGTCCACATCAAAAAAAAAATCTTAAAAAAAACCCCACACAATTATTTTAATAGGTATTAGGTTTCTTATTATTTTTAAAATGAATTATTAAATATTTTAACAATTTCTCAGCTTTAGTTTCTAATACAGTAAATACTGATAGTA
This sequence comes from Lagenorhynchus albirostris, assembly GCF_949774975.1. Classification (NCBI taxonomy): domain Eukaryota; kingdom Metazoa; phylum Chordata; class Mammalia; order Artiodactyla; family Delphinidae; genus Lagenorhynchus; species Lagenorhynchus albirostris. The sequence continues at coordinate 74,817,818 of NC_083104.1, forward strand.
AATACTGATAACACTGATAATAAAGAGAAGGAAGGAATACAGTAAACCAAAGAAACCAGAGTTTGTCCATTCTCACTTATTCCAAAAAAATATAGAAAGGAATGATTATAGGAGCAAAACTAAATATTCTGTTCAGACTGTAATAAATACCCTGTTCAGATTCCATTAGGAAAGAGCAGTGGAGAATACTTCTAGCATTCATAGCAAGGAATCTTGACCTGTTGTCCAACTGGTCAAAACATAGATGATCCCATCTGAAATGATTTTTATGATCCAAATTCCTGGGAGCATATTAATATGTTCAGCAAAGACATTTCACCTGTTTTAGAAAATACTTGAAGTTTAAAAGAACCAAGTCATATGAATTTATACTAAGGAAATAATCAGTGCACAAATATTTAGCTACAGGAATGTTAAGCTTTGCACTATTTATAATAGTGAAAGAATGGAAGCCACGTACACATTCAAGAACATTGAACAGATTTTAAAATTTATTTGATGTCCATATATTAGATTACGCTGTAATTCAAAATGATGTAGATGTCTTTTATTGATACAGAAAACTATTTGGGATCTATTATTAAATAAAATAAAAGCAGGTTGTGAGAAAACTAGCTTTGTGTGACCCCAATTTATTTTTTTAATGCACATATTACAGAAAAAAATTCTGAAATTATAATAATACCAAATGTTCATAGTGGTTATCTCTAACTTGTAAGATTCTAAGCAATTTTTAATTTCTTCCTTTAGCTTCTTTTTATGGTCTTTTTCCCCCCTAATTACCATGCTTTGCTTGTGTAATAAGAAAAAAAAAACCTGTTCCATTTATTATTTTTAAAGTCTCAACTCTGTAGGGTGAACATCACAGTGATTAGTTTGGGCCTCCTAAGAGGAAAGGCAGTGTTTATTTTGTGTACAGAAGAAATAGCAGGTACAAGAAACACTGCACCTTTTACAAATATTAAAAAGAGATGTGAAAAATAATGAAAGGAAATGCTGGAACATTCTGGGATGATAGCAGCCTGAGTACGTGATTGTGGGGTTGCTCTACCACTGAGAGAGGCATAACTGCAGCTGCGAGGGCTTGGAAGGCGCCTGGGATGCTTCTGAGCCTCGTGTCCTCTAGGAAGAACATGTGGGTGTGAGGAGGTAGAAGTAAGAGACTACGAATTTTTAAAATAATTTATTAAATTGTTTTGGATATCTATTATTTTTAATTAAGATTTTTTTATTGGGAATCCATAGGCGTTGGACCTATAAAATAGCCCAGTTTTGTAAAAGGATTTTAGGCAGTGAATCATAAATGTGTTCATACCCTTGGACCAGTAATCCACTACGAAAACATAATTCAATGATAATCCTTAAAAAAGAGAATGTACTAGGCACAAAGATACAAATAATTACCATATTAAAAACAAAACTACCTAAACTCTCAAGAGTCAGGAAATTATTAAATATTTAAGCTATCAACTCAATGTACTATTAATGTGGCCTTGAAATAAATATGAAAACTCCATAGATGCATGAAATGTGAAGAATAATGTATAAAAAAATTTTTCAATGACAGATTTACACTGTAATGAAACTTAGGTTTCTATATTGATGTCACAACATTGCAGATACAAGGTCAACACACAAAAATCAACTATATTCCTACAGACAAGTAATGTACAATGGAGAATCAAAATTTTTAAAAATGCCATTTACAGGGCTTTCCTGGTGGGGCAGTGGTTGGGAATCCGCCTGCCAATGCAGGGGACACGGGTTCAAACCCTGGTCCGGGAGGGTCCCACATGCCGCAGAGCAACCAAGCCTGTGTGCCACAACTACTGAGCCTGCGCTCTAGAGCCCACGAGCCACAACTACTGAGCCCGTGTGCCGCAACTACTGAAGCCCGTGCGCCTACAGCCCGTGCTCTGCAACAAGAGAAGCCACCGCGATGAGAAGCCTGCGCACCGCAACGGAGAGTAGCCCCCGCTCGCCACAGCTAGAGAAAGCCCACGCACAGCAACAAAGACCCAAATGCAGCCAGATAGAAAATAAATAAATAAAAAGAAAAGCCCACTTTATTAAAATAAATAAAAGAATAAAAATTAAAAATACCGTTTCCAAAAGCTCCAGAATAACAGAAATACTTAGGTATTAATCTAACAAAACTTGTATAGTATCTATATGCTTAAAATAACAATCAAAATACCCACTTATTTGTCAAATAACTATTCTGCATTTCAGCTAATTTCCTACTACCCAGAATATAGATAAGGCTTACTAAAAGTTCAATAACAATTATAGTAATATTCAAAGTAATAAACACATTGCTCTACTTAATTGCACCAAGTTGTTTGACTATTTCCTCTCAATACAGAATATATATATTCTTTTACTACATATATAAATTTATATATATTTAAATTTACAAATATTTAAATATATATTCTCTTATAGTCATAGTTTTAAAGTAATTGATAATTTGATTATTTAAAAGCAAAAACTGTTAAAATCTCGCTGAAACTAAATGCTACAATCTACATAAGATCAGTTAAACTATGGTTTTTTTTGGATTTAGCAAGTTGCAACTTGTATCAAATTTGGATTTTTTTTGTCTCTTTTGAATTCTATTACTACAAAATTTTCTTGATTTTAATCCAAGCACTCTTAAGCCGTGGGGAAAAAAAGCTAACAAGAGCGGAGGGCTGACTAATTATAATCTTTCTGGATAATTTAGGTCCCAAATCATTCCTTTAAAAAATAATGTTTTTTGTTCTGCCTGAATGATTCACCAAATATTGAACTGAACGTTTGCCACATGCACGTACCTTTCATGGTGCACTTGAGAATATTCTCCTACTTTGCCCATAGACAGGACCTTACTCAGTCACTAATTCCTAATAGCAGTTTCTATTACCCATGGCATTCCTGCTATCTGTTCCGGTATCTGTGATCTGTGGTCTGAACTGTCTTCCAGTTATCCTAAAGGACTTCCCTCACACACTCAATTCCTCAACCTATTCCAACTCAGGAATACTCATTGGTTGGTTCAGCAGGGGAAATACTATCCGACCCTCCTGCCCGATTGAAATAGGATTATACTAATTCTGATATAGAATCACATAGCCAAAATGATTATGAAAGGCTTATGTTTTAGCTAAAACAGTTGCCAATAGATAGATATCTATATTAACAAACTGGTGCTGCACAACTCTTATTAGTAACCTATTCTAGGGTCACAGAGTACTTCATGGAACTTAAGAAATTATCTAATAATAAATGGGCAAAATAGCTACTTTTTTTCCCCAGAAGGTTCATTATTTTAAAACAAAACCATTGCTCACCAAAATTTTAACTGGCTTCAGCACTTTTCTGGTAATGACACCAGGGGCTCTTAAACGAATGGTTTCCAAAATACACCATTTAATTAGAGGGAGTTTCTTCAAGTCATCCTCAGACACTTTAATCTTATCTTTACCTGGAAAGAGAATTTAAAAAAAAAAGGTGGACTTAAAGAGGCCAGAAAATGATTTTATGTAAGCTATATAAGTTAAATACTGTCTCTGATATCAGGTGTTAATATTATTATTACTTTTGCATACCAAGTTTAGTAAGTTATTGACTCTTTTCACCATTTTCTTCTTACCAAGATAAAATGTATGGCATATAAAACTAAACCAATGTTGATTACTGTAATGTAATGGATTGGTATCCAACCTTGGTTCTCACAGTCCTGTGGCTATCAGATGACTAAGGTAGTCCCTGTCAGAAAGATGTTCAATTTTTACTCATTTCATTGTTTCTTGTCCAAATTCTCCTTCCACTTAAGGAAAGAGCAATAAAAGATCGGCGTCAAAAGTACGAAGTAAGAGATCTGAGAAGCCACCTGACTTACTACTTCTATCTCTTCCCTGCTGATTTGTTTTTGTTTTTGTTTGCTTTTTAATCATACATTTCAGAAAGCCCAAAAAGAATATTAGGAAAGGGGTGATGGGACACATGTATTTCATCTGGAATGATGAGCTCTCTAAACACAGGTACATCAAACATTCCTACTGTAAGTTGCATACCTTAGCTAATATTTAGATTGAAGTCACGTGGAAAAGGATTGCGGTTGCTCTTTCTATGGACCAACATATGGTCAGGGCCTTCAGTCAAATGAGACAGTTTAATTAGTGATATTTCAAGTAAAATGTTTACATTTTGAAAATTAAACAACTCAGCTTTCGATTTTGACAGTATTTGCTTAATAAAAGTCAACAACATGGTCAGTTTAAGTCAACTTTCACATTTTCCCCCCAGCTGTACTGGGCATGAGTGGATGAGAATGGAATGTGGGTCTCCAGCCACATTTCTCTTTGATTCTGGATAAGGCTTGTCCTAAAGCCAGCCCATCCTGCAGAAGAGGGTTGGGTGGGTGCTGCCTGGGAAACCTTCTCTGTCAGTACAGGTGGAATTCCTGAGGCGTCAGAAGCAAATGTTTCTCGTTAGTGGAGTCTGGGAACTAGGGTTTTTGAGCTCTGGGTCTATTAATTCCCAGAGGGGCGTCTATACACTCCATTAAACTTGACAGATTTTTGAGCACTGAGCAAGGGGCAGGAGTTGAGTCAGGCTCCACCAGGGTTACAACAATGAAGGCATTCTCGCAATACACTCAGTCTAGGAGGTGAGAAATGAACACACAGTTAACAGGTACACCATGCAGGCAAGGAAACCGTTCTATGAGATATAAAATATTTGAAGATACTTAAAAGCAGGGAAATATTGAAATGCAGGATAACAAATTTTAGAAGACAACTTAAAAATGTATGAGGGGACCTGAGTTTCTTTTAGAGCGTACTTGAGTGAAAAAAAAAAAGAAAAAGAAGACCATTGTCTACATGGCAGGTGACCGACAACCTATTAGAAAACTAAGGAAAACTCTCCAAGGGAGAAATGGCAGATGGGACTTTTAAGAACAGAAAATTCAACTTTAAGTCACATACTCAATTTTAAGTTGTTTCTGGCTACTGTGCAATTTTCCCTTTCCTTGTCCTATATTTTTTAATATTTTAATAAAGTCAGCTAACACATACCTTAAGTTAACACTTGGGGTAATAAAGATCTGGGTATGTCCAGGAAGCAATGCAGTATGGAAAAGAGGCAGAACTGCAGAAGAGAAAAGAGCGGAAGTGGAGAAATCAGGAAATGCGAGACTGGAAGTCAAGAGAAACTCCGAGAGGCACAGGCCTCCACTTCTGGCCGCCTCCATCACTTCTCCCTCCAAAGATCCCTAGAACTCTGGGAGGGAGTTCAGACCAATTTCACCTTTATCTTGGAAACCAAGGTGACCCCAGCAAATGAAGGCCCTTGCCGAATGGACATTACAAATAAATGAGCAGTAACCTACACTTCACATT